>NW_027507789.1:92717704-93317704 GCF_037356315.1 Lithobates pipiens | reverse complement strand
ACAGAGGACAGAATTGGAATTCGACTTGAAAAACGTAACATTAATAAGTCACCGGGACTAGATGGCTTGCACCTGAGGGTCCTTAAGGAACTCAGTCAAGTAATTGCCAGACCATTGTTCCTAATTTTTACGAACAGTCTCTTGACTGGAATGGTACCAGCTGATTTGATAAAAGCTAATGTAGCACCAATATTTAAAAAAGGACCAAGATACATCCCTGGGAATTGCAGACCAGTTAGCCTAACATTAGTTGTATGCAATCTCTTGGAGGGGATGATAAGGGACTATATAATAGATTTTAGTAATGACAACGGTATCATTAGCAGTAATCAGCATAGATTCATGAAGAATCGTTCATGCCAAACCAATCTATTAACCTTCTATGAGGAGGTGAGTTGCAATCTAGATAAAGGAAGGCCCGTAGATATGGTGTATCTGGATTTTGCAAAAGCATTCAATATAGTTCCCCATAAATGTTTACTGTACAAAGTAAGGTCCATTGCCATGGACCATAGGATGACTACATGGATTGAAAACTGGCTACGGGGCGAGTTTAGAGGGTAGTGATTAATGGAGAGTACTCGGAATGGTCCCATGATCCTATTTATTTATTCATAAACAACCTGGAGGATGGGATAAACCACTCAATCTCTTTATTTGCGGACGATATCAAGCTAAGCAGGGCAATAACTTCTCCATAGAATGTGGAAACCTTGCAAGAAGATCTGCACAAATTAATGGGATGGGCAACTACATGGCAAATAAGGTTTAATGTAGAAAAATGTAAAATATTGTATTTGGGTGGCAAAAATATGAATGCAATCTATTCACAAGGGGGAGAACCTCGAGGGAAATCTAGGATGGAAAAGGACCTGGGGATCCTAGTAGATGATAGGCTCAGCAATGGCATGCAATGCCAAGCTGCTGCAAGCAAAGTGAACAGAATATTGGCATGCATTAAAAAAGGATTAACTCCAGAGATAAAACAATAATTCTTCCATTCTACAAGACTTTGGTCTGGCCGCACCTGGAGTATGCTGTCCAGTTCTGGGCACCAGTCCTCAGGAAGGATGTGCTGGAACTGGAGAGATTCCAGAGAAGGGGAACAGAACTAATAAAGGGACTGGAGGACCTTAGTTATGAGGAAAAGTTCATGAGCACTGAACTTATTCTCTCCGGAGAGGAGACTCTTGAAAGGGGATATGATTTCAATGTACAAATACTGTACTGGTGACCCCACAATAGGGATAAAACATTTCCATGAAAGGGAATTTAATAAGACACGTGACCATTCACTAAAATTAGAAGAAAAGAGATTTAACCTTAAACTACGTAGAGGGTTCTTAGAAAACCAGATCTGAATACAGTATATCACACCTTGTACCATATTACATAGCCAAGGGCAATGCCTCTATAGGCTAATCATTACTTAAAAAGCAGTTGAGGTCTAATTCAATATTTAGACCCTGGGGCTGCATTGTATGTAAACGATACAGCCACTGGGTCTCATTCTGGGAGATAGCTTTTTTAAGATCAGTCCCTCTCCAATGTTGGGTTATTCTGTCTATCCCATAAAAGGTAAGTAACTGCGGGTTCCTGTCATGTACCATGCGAAAATGACGTGATACGCGATGATTGACAAAACCCTTAGCAATATTGGCAACGTGTTCATTGATGCGGACCCTCAATTTCCTAGTGGTGCGACCCACATATTGGAGGGAGCACGGGCACTCTAATACATATGTGACATGGCTTGAATTACATGTTATCAGTTTAACTAACTTTAGATTGAAATTTGGAAATTGTCTTTCCTATCCTATTCGTCGTATGGCAAGCTTTGCACCTTGTAAAATAATGGAACCCTGATCCATCAAGGAAAGTGGAAGGTTTTTTGGGGGGTCTGGGACATTTGGAGCAATCATATTTCTCAATCCTGGTGCTCTCTAATAAATAAATGTAGGTCTCAGAGGAAGAGTGGTTCGTAAATTAAAACTTTTAAAAGAATAGACCAATATTTTTTAAAGATATTTTCTACATCCCTAAATTTTCTATGAAAGCCTGATATAAATGCTAGATCCCATTGGAAGGGAACCTTAGCCTTGGGTATTAGTAATGATTCTCTGCCCATGGCCACAACTTGATTTTTAGTTTTTATGAGGTATTTAGGGGAATATCCCTTCTCACAAAATCTCTGAGTGAGCACTTCTGCTTGGGCATGGAAATCAGTTAGATTATCACAATTTCTCCTGATACGCATATATTGGCCTTTTGGGACCGCTCCCAGCCATTGTGGATGGTGGCAGCTACTGATTGTTTTCTTGAAATATGTTTTAGTGTATATCCTATTCTCATTTTTAACTAAAGTAAGATCCAGATAATTTATAGTCTCCAAGTTCCACTCAGCAGTGAATTTGAGGCCATACTTATTAATATTCAAACCTATAAGGAACTCTCCCAACTCTGTTTGTGACCCCTCCGACAGAAGAATGACATCATCTATATATCTTTTATAATACTTTAGTGCCTTGTTTGGTTTGTAGTAGATGGTTTCCCCTTCCCACTTATTAAGCACTAAATTGGCCACGCTGGGCGCGTACTTTGCCCCATCGCAACTCCTTTGATTTTAACTCCTTTGATTTGATTGTAAAATTGGTTTTGAGCCCAAAAATAATTATTCCCCATAGCCAATTGGAGACCTTCCACCAGGAAGCTGATTTGAGTTTTTTTTAGGTTCGATTGTTCCATAAGTGCCAATTTTACCGCCAAAATGGCATCATGTTGTTTAATACTAGTAAAGTGACTTGATGTCAACAGTTACCAAAAAGGTGTTGGATGATACTTCTATGGTTTGTAGAGATTGTATAAGGGCCCGACTATCTTTCAAATATGAACGGCCTTGGATGACTAGTGGCTGTAGATATATAAGAGGGCCAGTATGGTGGCCCGTAATTATGGGAGGAGCCCGGAGGGTATATAATCAGACCACCCACAACGGTCTGTGTCGGTTCCAGTGCAAGGTACTGCACATCAAGGGGCCGACTCTTCTCAGCTCCCTCACGGTCGACTATCTGTGTGTCCAATCGCAGGTGCACTTCAGCTTCTTCATTCGTGGTCTTTGTCGGCGGTTCCCGCTCATGGTCGCAGATAAGTAGTATCCGAATCTTTTCATATCATGTGCAAACTTGCGGCTTATCATGCTTACTATCCTGCACCCCTTTCGCAAAACCTACCTCTGAGTTGTTGACACTCGGCACAGGCATAGTACATTCGTAAATTCCTTCTACCAAACATACGATTCATTCATAGAGCCAAGCCTCCGAGTCGCTGTCGGTCGTTCTCCAATATCACTCGCCATAGGCTTCACTAGTTATAAGATTCACTGTTCTCATCCTTTTTTGAGATAAACAGGTATTGTTTGTATGGGTTTCTGTGGCTGATTGAGGTGTAATTAAACCCACCTGATGTCTTTCCTGCACTTGACTAGCCTGGGGGGATGGGTGGTTGATAGGTGTTTGGTTTCACAGTAAGGAATGGCATACACTCTACAACCAATTCGTATCAGATACTCCTTACTGCCAATTTATATCAGATTCATCTCATACATTTTTTAAGCTGATTCGTGTCAAATGCATTGCACAGGCTGACTCTGCCAACTCACTGCGTGTCCACGTAGTTGCACCTTTGAGATCGATCGTATATCTTCATCGATTGTCCCACGCTTGGACCGCTACACACTCGCTGTTGCAGGTAGGACTTTGTTGTTACCGCTCCTCTAAACTCTAGTAGTTACGTTATCATGTTCGTTTATCATGTTCGTTTTGCAAAAGTCGCACTTACGCCACCGTAAGTCTTTCTATGTCATCTTTCATGTTTTTCATGCTTTCTACCCAACATGGGTTTACTCGAGCCGTTCACTTCACGGTGATGCGGTCAAATCCGACATTCAAGCCCCTTACTCACCTCGCGTATACGGCCGATTCAAATCTAGTCGCAACTTCGCTTCTATGTTTCGGATCCTTGGCAATCACAAAGCCCCTTCAACCGCCATCACCATTTAGTCGATTCAAACCCAGCCATATCATCGCCAATACGGGCAGATCTGTCATATGAGCCCTGTAGTCACCTCGCATCTACGGCCGATTCGAATCTAGTCGCAACTTCGCTTCTATGTTTCGGATCATTGGCAATCACCAGCCCCTATGGCTGTTGTTCCTTGTCCTATTCTTCTTGTTTCCTTCCACCTTTCATCTTATCTACCCAACGCAACTATCCCCTCCTACCTTTGCAACTTACCTCAAACATACGCACCCCCCCCTTGCTTTTAGTTGATGCCATGTCGCAGGCAGACAGTCAGGACTTTGCCTCAGCCCTGCCATCACCCTTTACGGGCTCAGCAAGTGGCGGTTTACAGTCTCACAAGAGCTTGGACCAATAAAAAAAAAAAAGAAAAAAAAAAACTCATAGCAGAACGGTGTCGGAGGAGTAAATCCTACCCTGCCGCAGCCAGGAAACCAAGCCTTTAGGCTACTGTTTCCACCGCCAGTGGCAGCCCTTCCAGGCACCACTTCAGTCTATCTTCTTTGCGACTACTCAGCTGCACTCCTGGGTAACCACACTGTCAACAGCAGTCGCAGAAGTCCAAGCAGAGTGACAGCCCTGGAGGTACGCCCAGCCGTGCCCCTACCAGCTCCAGTCACCACCGTCATTCCCGTACCTTCACTTACAGATACACCCAACTTCTGCACCATCGTCTTCCCTGCACACCTTGTCCTAGCAGGGCATCTAGGAGGACATCTTGGATGACAACGAAGTTAACTTAGCATCCCTCCTCATAGCAGTACACAACTTGGCCTAGAACAAGTCATATTCGCGGGGAGATGTCTCCGTCATCCTGAAGGCCAGAGACCCTTTACTTAATCGCAAGCTCACTGTCACAGAGTTTGTGCTGGCCTTGGGGACAGTCAGAGACATGCTAGGCAGAGCAACCCCAACAGGAGGGTAGAATTGGACCCGTATCTGCATGCAGCAGGTCACAAGTACGCAGGGTGCCCATCCTTTGACTATCACCGCTCATTTTCAGCCAAGGCAGCAGCCAGACTCAAGGGGATCCTTTACCTCCCATCTTTTAGTGTTTCTCTTCCAGGTAAAGACCCTGACTAAATCCTTAAATTAAGATGTGCCAGCTATAGAAGATCTGCCCATGGGAGTCGAATTTCTCACAAATTGGAATGGCATGCCAATGTGTATTCCCTCAGCATCTCTCTCTTCATCTCAGGTAGTCATGGTCACCACAGCCTCCACAGGTCCTCGCCTCAATTTTTGGCCAAATTGGGTTTATAGGGCCATGGCCGTCAGAAATCCACTTGATTCCTGGGTTCAGTTAGTCCTCCTCTTTGTTCGACCTCTACCCCATTGTCGCAGCAGCTCATGTCTGGTGCAACAACTGGGCAGGACAAACAGTGACGTTCGCCACAGACAACCAAGCCACAGCCAGTATTATGAATAAAGGAGGTCCTAGTAGCCTGCCATCGTGGCCTTCCTGCGCAGGCTGGTGCCACTATCCCCACAGCACCAATCTAAGGTCCTATGCGTCCACATCCCAGACAAACGCAATAATCTGGCCGACGCACTACCCGTTAACTTTGCTTCGTTATTTTTTGCAGGAACCTGGAACCGACCCGACCATGTCTCTTATCCCACACTGGTCGTAGCTAACCTCGGATTCAAACAACACTTTCACAACGCTACTTGCCTTATTAATCTTTCACTATCTCACAACACCCTGAAGGCCTACCGTGCAGCCTAGAGGTTCTATGTCAGGTTACTAGCCTCAAACCCCAGAGCAATACCAAGAGTTCTCCATCACATCCTGGTCTTCATATTATGCCACCACACACAGTTGGCATTGTCACACAATACCTTAGACCCCACTCAGCTGACATCCAGTATTTCATCCCCTTATGAGATCCTAACAAACCATCTTGTTTGCCGCCCATACGGTCAAGACCATGTTGTGTGGTATTCACAGGCAATGACCCCAAATCAGTATCAAACGGCTACCCGTCACCAGCGCCATATTCCGAGACGTGTCTTTCATCCTGTCACATTCCCCTTTGGCTAAATTCAGCCTGGTCATTCAAGCAGCCATCTACCTGGCTTTCTACAGCTTCTTACACCCCAGTGAATACTGTCACCATCCCAGTTGTAAAGTGTTACGTAGACGCCACCTCACACGCCATCAGACTTACTTAATCTTGCTCCTCAGGGTGTCCAAAACACAATAGTCCGGTGCAGGGGTTGACATCAAACCTTTCCAAACTCTCAAAGCCTGGTGCCCCGTGTCCATCCTAGATCAATTTTTGGCCCATATGTTTGATCCCTCGCAGGACAGCCCATTACTACCATTCCCGATTAGTACCCCAGGCAGCAACCAGTTCATTAGTCACGTCAGGTTCCTTTTGAGCAAATTAGGCCAGGACCTTGGTCATTTTCTTGGACATTCTTTCGCATTGGAGCAGCATCAGCAGCCTCACGAAACGGGGTCCCAGTCCACGCGATCAAAGATGGGCAGGTGGGAATCCACCTGCTTTACTCGATACATCTCCATTCCACAAGAGGAAATGTCCTGAGCCTTCAGCAACTTTGCCCCGTAGTGCCTTGTTGTACATAAATTAATAATTACCTCCCTAAACCAAGTCTTTTGCGGCCTTCTCTTGGCATATCGCCCAGCAGACCAGGGCTCACCGCCCTGCTCACCAGGGCTTACCTTACAGCAGACCAAGGGCACAATTCAGGTCTATTTTATGTTGTTAGTCTTGTGACGTGTTTATTTGTTCTTTCATATCTCTTAGAGCGGAGGGCTCCGACCATAATTAAGAGGGCCAGTATGGTGGCCCGTAATTATGGGAGGAGCCCGGAGGGTATATAATCAGACCACCCACAACGGTCTGTGTCGGTTCCAGTGCAAGGTACCCACCCACCCATTTCCCTTCTCAGAGTACTTCACTTAAAACACGTTTCTCTACAGAACCATCCATTTACTTTCTTAAGGTATGCGGCCTTCTCTTGGCATATCGCCCAGCAGACCAGGGCTCACCGCCCTGCTCACCAGGGCTGTGACCAAGGGCACAATTCATGTCTATTTTATGTTGTTAGTCTTGTGACGTGTTTATGTGTTCTTTCATATCTCTTATGCCCCGTACACACGAGAGGACTTATGTCCGACAGACTTCCAAAGGAGTTCCGCCGGAGTTCCGACGGAGTTCTGACAGACTTTTCGGCCGAACGGACTTGGCCACACACGATCACACTAAACTCCGACGGATTCGAACGTGATGACGTACGACCCGACTCGAATAAGGAAGTTCATAGCCAGTAGCCAATAGCTGCCCTAGCGTCGGTTTTAGTCCGTCGGAGTAGCATACACACGAGCGGAGTTTTCGAAGGGGACCGGGTCCGGCGGAGTTCCTTCGGGAAAATTTGAAGCATGCTTCATTTCTAAAGTCCGTCAGACTTTGGCGAATCAAAAGTCCGTTGCAGCCCACACACGATCGGATAGTCTGACGGACTCGGTCCTTCGGACTTTGGATGTTGAAAAGTCCGCTCGTGTGTACGGGGCATTAGAGCGGAGGGCTCCGACCATAAATATCTAGATATTCTCCCAGACGGGAATAGAGGGACCCAATTCCACTAACTATAGGCCGGCCTGGGGGAAACTCCCTACATTTGTGAATTTTAGGTACTATATATAGGAATGGTGCCCTTGGGGCCCGTGGGATGATATATTGGGCCTCTCTTTTTTCCAAAATCTGAGTATGAATCTCTTTATTTACCCAGCATGACAGCTCTGCCACTAGCTGCGGTGTTGGATCTGACAACAGAGGTTTAGATGTAGTTGTATCATTCAGTAATCTCTGGATCTCCTTATTATAATATTCTTTGGTGAGAACCACCACCCCTCCACCTTTATCTGCTGGTCGGACTACTATCTGTTTATTATGTTCAAGTTTTTCGATTCCTTCCTTAATAATTGGATTAACTCTAGATCGTTTGACTTGGAGTGTTTTAACTTCCTCTTGCACCATATTTTTAAACACTTCAATGTGATGATGAGTGCCCATTTTAGGATTGAACACCAAATTATTTTTTAATCCACTATGTACGTACATAGTGTTCCCTGATTATAGAGGGGGAACATCTTGTTGAGAAGAGAAATGTTTCTTAATATTCAGTTTCCTGATATATTTTTCTATGTCAACAAATAATTCAAATTTATCAAAATTTTTATTAGGAGCAAATTTAACCCCTGTGCTAATACCTCCAATTCTTCCGAAAAATATACCCCCGGCAAGTTATAAATTCCTTCTTTTAATTGTACCTTTTTCTTTCTCCCTCTTCCTCTGCTGCCTCTTTTTCTATATGTTCCTTGTGATATTCAGGTGTGGAAGATGGGATCCTGAATGGCTCCTTCCATCCTCTCCATTCCTCCCCCTGTTGATGGTAATTCTGGTATGGTCTTCCTCTAAAGTTACCTCTAAAATTGCCTCTAGGTGGTCTGGGCTGATAATAATTAAACCCTTGGTTATAATGCTGATAATCATAGTCAGATGGTCTATTTGCCAATGGCACAAACCTGTTTTGCGTAGGCACCGCATAAGGTTCCTGATAGGGGGCACCGAATATGGGATATGCAGTGGCATTGTGGGGAGGGTAATTATTCCCACTCTGGGTGAGGTTACCCTTGGGATATGGGGAAGATTTGACTATTTTTTTTATAGGAGTATAGGAAGAACTTTTTTGTGCTGATTTTGATTTTTGACTAATTGTGTAACAGTATCTTGAATTTCCATAGCCCATGATGCTGTTGATTCGTTAGTGTTATCTGTGTGAATTTCTGCCTGCCATTTATATACTTGATTCTGTTCAAAATCTTTTATATCTCGTTGATACTTTTTAAGTTTTTTGCTTAATTTCTCCATCATATTTAAATAAATGGGTATGTAGATGTTGAGCTTTGTCTATAAATTCTTTGGTTCCTTGGATTGGTTCCATTTTTTCTTTAAGTTCTGCAATTTTGTTCTCAAGAATACGTTTTTTAGCTTGACGCCTCCTGACCATCAATTGCACGAGCTTTTGCTCACAGCCATTGAAAAACTGGAACCATTCATCTACAAGTGTTAAATCCTCAACTCCATCGTTGGGATTCACATCCCATTGTAACCTCCTGGGAGTAAGATTTTTCCCAATGTGCATTTCAAAGGATGCAATGTCCCTCCACAACCTGACTTGTTTATCCATATCTGATTGTAATTGTTTAAAACCTCTTTCAAGGTCTAGGTTGGGACTGGGTGCTTGTTGGAAAACGTATTCAATATTAATCTGGTGTCCCTTCATGAAATTAAAGACTTCCATGGCTGCGTGGATAAAAGTTCAAATTGTGAACCCAAGAATGAAAACAGAAAATAGATCCAGCGCCTCCTGATTTCTAAACTAGGTTCCTCAACTGCTACCCCTTAACTAGGTGAACAATCACCAGTGCAGAATTTGGAGAGGTTGGTAGGGGGCGCTAATTGGTCTAACAAACCTAAAAAAATATATATATATATTTTTTTTCTTTTATGGCAACCAGCCTGCCTGGTTTTACAACTAAGTTAGATATCTGGTAAACTATAATTGGCTTATAAAGTGCATATATATGTGAATCTTAACAGTACCCACATATATTGCTAAAACAAAAATGTTATGGCAACCAGCCTGCCTGGTTTTACAACTAAGTTGGATATCTGGTAAACTATAAATGCATATAGATGAGAATCTTAACAGTATTCACATAAATTGTTAAAACTAATCATATATATATATTATTATGTGCAAAATAATTGACTTATAAAAATATAAATCTTAACAGTATCCACATGTATTCCAATAACCAATCAAAAGGTATGTGCAAAATATTGTGATAACCAATCAAAGGTATGTGCTATCACACCATGTAAATTATAGACAAAATGTCATAGCCAACAGAAACTGCATTCATTTAAACCCTACCACTGAATAAGTAAATGCACCAACCCTCCTATAGTACCACAAAATAAAATAGTTGTACCTGTGAACTGGCAAATCGCATATAATAAATACCAATAAAGTGCTTACACCGTGAATACCTATCTAGGTGTATCAATAAAAATCAGTGTACAAATCTTAAATTAAATAACATTTACGAGTACAGACTTTGCTCTATCGGGCTTATGTTGTCAAAAAGTTTGTCTGTTCACCCAGCCAACAAAATTCAGATGAAAGCCGAAAAAGGTTGGCCAATTGAGCGTACACACGGTCGGATGTTGCCTTGAAACTGCTAATTTGCATGTTTGTTGTCAAAAAGTCTGATCGTGTGTACGGGCCTTTACCCTGTTGGAAGGGTTTCTGCATTGTCACATCCTGTGTTGTAAAATCCTTATATGGTTATATCCTGTGATGTCACTTCCCATATAAGAAGTGATTGGCTGCTGGAGCTGTCACTTCCTGTTTGTGAAAGCTTTTGGGATATTAAAAGGCGAAGCCAGCTAGTGTGAGTCAGTGATGCTCAGATGAGGATGTAAGAATGTGGTAATGTCTTTTTACTGGGGAATGGGGAACCAGGGGAGACATACAATAAAAAGGTACATTATATCATTAGATGGAAGGGTGCTTATTAGCACAAGAGTGTGGTTGAATATCCATGACAGTTAAAATGGTGGGCCACGGTATCAGTGAACAGAACCTCCTTCGCAATCGGATCATTAAGCTGTGTGATGTGTTTAGGTAGGTTCTGCTTTGCAAAAGAACAAGATTAAATCTTTTGGTATAATGCTGGAATTTTGATCGTATGTCTGGTGTGTGTTTGTGTTTGTGGGTGATTTGTATTTGCAAGCGCGAATGTTTGTGTAAGTAACTGTGTGTTGTATAATAAGTATATAAGAAATAGAAATGTATGAATTGGAATTATTGCCTTTGTATGGAACCAAGCCAGTAGTGTATATTGTTAAGACACATGTCCCCATAAATGTAATAATATTTTTTAGTAGTTTTGAAAGCTTTGAATGTGTTTGTAAAATGCCATGAGGTTTTTTGTGGCGGAGGGGCGACCAGGCATATATTTTATCAAATACAATAGGAACTGTTGGCTACTCCTTGTGGACAATAGAAAGGTTTTGTTTTGAGATGAAAAGACCATGCAAACATCACAGTGGGTGGGATGGTCTCAGGATCCCAGAAACATTGTTTGTAGTTCTCAAATGTTTTTTCTGTGAAAGCTGATGTGAACTTTGTTTGAGAAAAGAGGGTATGTTTCAGCCGTGTTATTGTGGTTTATGTGGCATTGTTGTTTCATTGAAAAGCATGTATTCCTATGGGCCCTGGTTGATGTAGCCAAAAGTGTTTGTCTGGGGATAAGTGTTAATATTGGTGTCTCATTTGTATAGTCTGTTTTAGTAGGGAGGTTTGTGCTGGCGGGAAAAACAACTGCATTCGTCTGCCATTTTCTTTTGTTGGTTGTTACCATGTGACTGTGCTGTGGCTTCCGTCGGCCATCTCGTTGTGTCTGCTGTGTTCAGCCTCTGGGGCATATTTTAACATTTAGTGCGAGGCAAGTAGTACGGTTTGTCCTGTTTTAAAAAGGGGATTTAGAGGCGCAGGTTGATCTTGTTAGCCTTTTATCCGGGAGAAACCACATTTTGATGGACTTTTGTTTAACCACTTTCAGACCGGACCATTTTGCTGGTCAATGACCAGAGGTCTTTTTACAATTTGGCACTGCGCTGCTTTAACTGGTAATTGCGCGGTCATGCAATGTTGTACCCAAACAAAATTTGCGTCCTTTTTTTCCCACAAATAGAGCTTTCTTTTAAAGGTATTTGACTGACTCTGCGATTTTATTTTTTTGCGATATAAACGTAAAAAGACCGCAAATTTTGAAAAAAAATGATATTTTCTACTTTTTGTTATTAGAAAAATCCAATAAACTCAATTTTAGTCATACATTTAGGCCAAAATGTATTCAGCCACATGTCTTTGGTAAAAAAAAGTCAATAACTGTATATTTATTGGTTTGCGCAAAAGTTGTCACATCTACAAACTAAGGTACGTTTTCTAGAATTTACGCAGCTTTTAGTTTATGACTGCCTATCTCATTTCTTGAGGTGCTAAAATGGCAGGGCAGTAAAAAACCCCCCCAAATGACCCCATTTTGGAGAGTAGACACCCTAAGGAAATTGCTGAGGGGCATGTTGAGCCCATTGAATATTTTATTTTTTTGCCTCAAGCGATTGAATAATGACAAAAAAAATTATTTTTTTTTTTACACAAAGTTGTCACTAAATGATATATTGCTCACACATGCCATGGTTATATGTGGAATTGTACCCCAAAATACATTCTGCTGCTTCTCCTGAGAGCCTAGCCACGTACGGGGCCCCCGAAAACCAAGCACCGCCTTCAGGATTTCTAAGGGCATACATTTGTAATTTCAGTCCTCACTACCTATCACAGTTTTGAAGGCCATAAAATGCCAAGATGGCACAAAACGCCCACAAATGACCCCATTTTAGAAAGTAGACACCCCAAGCTATTTGCTGAGAGGCATGTTGAGTCCATGGAATATTTTATATTTTGCCACAAGTTGCGGGAAAATTACAAACTTTTATTTATTTATTAATTTTTTTCACAAAGTTGTCACTAAATGATATATTGCTCACACATGCTATGGGCATATGTGAAATGACACCCCAAAATAAATTTAGCTGCTTCTCCTGAGTACGGGGATACCACATGTGTGGGATTTTTTGGGAGCCTAGCCGTGTACGGGGCCCCGAAAGCCAAGAACCGCCTTCAGGCTTTCTAAGGGCGTAAATTTTTGATTTCACTCCTCACCACCTATTACAGTTTTGAAGGCCATAAAATGCCAAGATGGCACAAACCCCCCCCCCCCAAATGACCCCATTTTAGAAAGTAGACACCCCAAGCTATTTGCTGAGAGGCATGTTGAGTCCATGGAATATTTTATATTTTGCCACAAGTTGCGGGAATATTACAAACTTTTTTTTTTTTTTCACAAAGTTGTCACTAAATGATATATTGCTCACACATGCCATGGGCATATGTGAAATGACACCCCAAAATAAATTCTGCTGCTTCTCCTGAGTATGGGGATACCACATGTGTGGGATTTTTTGAGAGCCTAGCCGCGTACGGGGCCCCGAAAACCAAGCACTGCCTTCAGGATTTCTAAGGGTGTACATTTTTGATTTCACTCCTCACTACCTATCGCAGTTTTGAAAGCCATAAAATGCCAAGATGGCACAACCCCCCCCCCCCCCCAAATTACCCCATTTTGGAAAGTAGACACCCCTAAATTTAGGGGTACACTAGTGAGACTCACAGGTAAAAAAGCACCTAGGCTGTCAGCGACTGTATCAAAACGCTACAAAAAAAACTGTTAGCGATCGCAGGGATCAGGCCTGACTCTGCGAACGCTGCAGTTATGTGTGTTGTGTTTTGTAAGTGACAGTGATCGATCGATACTGCACTTGGGTGGGCTGGGCTGGGCTTGGCGGAGGGGCTAAACGCAGGTGCTAGCAGGTATCTGGGCTGATCCCGGTAACAATGCGTTTTGGGAAACCTAAACTGCTGGCGACGCTAATATAGATCTGATCAGATACTATATTACTAAGGGAGGTGTATGCTTTGCGCGTGGGTGTTAGCGGTACTGGCACTAACCTGACGCTGCCTGGGGCGACGCAGACCTTATCTGACCCTCAAACTTATATCACCCACCGGGTGATCAGGGGGTTAAACCTTTATTAGGTAATAAATGGCGGGTGCCCTGAAACTATAAAAAAATAACTAACCAACCAGCGTCACCTGTAACAGTTATATGGTGATCACTGGTGAAAGGGTTAACTAGGGGGCAATCAGGGGGCTTTATGCGGTAGTATATGGGGGTCCCTGGCGCTATAAAAAGCTGCGGCGAACCTAAATACCTACCTGCCTAACTAGCTTCACCTGTGACACTAATACAGCGATCAGAAAAACGATCGCTTATTAGGCTGGGTTCCCACTGGAGCGATGCGGGAACGCCATGAATCCGCGGCGGGTTCCCGCATCACATGCCTCCCGGCGGCAGTTCACACTGCCCTATGCGAACTGCTGGGAGTGTCAGTGAAATGTTAATGACACCCCCAGATCAGTTTGCATATTGCAGTGCGATCTGCAAACTCGGACAGGAATCGGATCGCATGGTGTGAACACCCATGCAATCCGATTCTGCTGTGGACCAAAAAAAGGGTCCCGTGCATGTTTGCGGCGGGTGCGATGCGAATTCAGCCATACTATCTGTATGGCTGAACTCACATCGCACAGAGATCGGATGTGATTTGCACTGCAGTGCGGTGCGAATCACATCCGTTCTCATAAACCGCTGCAATGTGACACTTAGTGACACTGGCGACGGGGGGTGATCACAGGGTTAAACCTTTATTGGGGGGGTTAGGGGGGTACCCTAGAACTAAAGGGGGCTAACCCTAACTGCCCTAACAGTTATTACAGTCACAAATGACGCCAATGCAATAATAAAAAATAAAAAAATGCAATTGGTGTCACTGTGACTGGGGGTGCAGGGGTGATTGGGGGGGGTGATCGGGGGGTAAAGGGGGGGTGAGAGTGTGCCTGGCATGTTCTACTGTGTAGTGTAGTGTTGGTGCAACTCACTGATCCTCTCTCCTCGGTGCCGGAACGAAAAATACCGACACAGAGGAGAGATTACATCACTTCCTCTGCCTGTGTTTACATTACAGGAGAGGAAGTGATGTCATACTGCACTTCCATTCGTCAGGAGCGATCGCGAGGGGGTGGCCATTAATGAATGGCCGCCCCCTCATCCCGGATCGCTCCTGCACGGTATCCGACCGCCGCTGGCACCGGGGGGGGGCCCGATCGGGCCCCCCACCCGCGGGAAGGCAGGGACGTACAGGTACGCCTATATGCCTGCCCGTGCCATTCTGTCGACGTACATCGTCGTGCGGCGGTCGGCAACTGGTTAATACAGTTTAGCCTGTAAATCATCCCAAAGTTAAAATTGCTCCAATTTCAGGGGTCAGACACCGGGAACTGAGAGATTTAAATAGATTTTTCCATGGTTAGATTTGGAATACACCACTTTTTTTATTACAAATGATACAGCCACCATCTTGTTTTCTAGGCATAGTTTTCCTTTAAGTGAATGTAAGCTATTGTAGGTTAGCTGTGTTTGTACTTTTTGTCAACTTTTCAGTAGAAGAGTGGCGATTTTTGTATTGAATTTCGGTTTTGGCAGGAAAATGTGCCATTTTGTTGTGGCCTGGCTTTTGTTGTAGTCACCATAAAGCCCCGTACACACGAGCGGACTTTTCAACATCCAAAGTCCGACGGACTGATTCCGTCAGACTATTCGATCGTGTGTGGGCTGCAACGGACTTTTGATTCACCAAAGTCTGACGGACTTTAGAATATGGAACATGCTGACGGAACTCCGCCGGACCCGGTCCCTTCGAAAAATTCGCTCGTGCGTATGCTATTCCGACGGACTAAAACCGACGCTAGGGCAGCTATTGGCTACTGGCTATGAACTTCCTTATTCGAATCCAGTCGTACGTCATCACGTTCAAATCCGTCGGAGTTTAGTGTGATTGTGTGTGGCCAAGTCCGCTCAGCCGAAAAGTCCGTCAGAACTCTGTCGGAACTCCGGCAGAACTCCGGCAGAACTCCTTCGGAAGTCTGTCGGACATAAGTCCTCTCGTGTGTACGGGGCTTAAGGCCATAGTCAGTGGCCATTTTGAGGTGCAGTTTAAGGATTTTGGTGCTTTTTAGCCTGTAAATCATCCCAGAGTAGAAGCTGCTCTAATTGCTTTGTATGTGTGTAGCCATGCAATCTACTTTGCATTGTTTTGGGTTGTATCTCTTTAGCTAAGTTTTTTTCTATCGCTAAATAGCTTGCGGTAGAAAAGAAAGGCTTTGGTTTTAAAATTTGTTTTATATTATTTGATTGTGTAACTACTGAGACATCTTACAACTGTTGAAATAGACAACAGAAGGCTATCCCCATTTTTATTTTTTATTTTTTTTTGTGATTATTTAGAGAAGCCACATTGTACTGTAACGAAAACAAACAGAAGTGCTCTGTGTAGTTTAGTCTGGCGACACAGTGTATGGGCGTACAATTGAAAACGCTTGTGTATGCATAAACTGTGAGGGGTAGAGACCTAATTCGGGGGGTAATAACGCCTCCTTTTAGGGTTTCTAGTCGGGGGGACTAGACCAGATATAGCGGTTGTAGTCTGCCGATCCACCGTAAAAGAAGACACCTGGCAATGGTCTCCTAAATGGGTGCAGTGGTTTCCCTGGACGCAGGGGTAATACAATAAGTCGCTTTGAATAGCCATGGGCACGAGGAGGGCCATGCAAGGGAAGGAATGGAGGCTTCCCACAGTCAGACGGCTGTACAGTACATGAAATCTAGCTTTGGGGCAAAGGTCATGAAACCTCTAAAGGAATGGCATAGTTGGTCCAAGGATACTACTTGAGCTATCCCTCTAAAGGGGACATTTGATGCCTGGAGATGGGAGAAATTCATAACTGAGTTTGAACCCAGGCTCTGGGCAGCAAAGACCTTAGATGTAGCGCAGCTGTGGCTTCAGAAGTCTATTATGGTAAACTGACAGGGTATCCAGAAAGCAGTTTCAGTCCAGAAGAACCGCATTATGTACACCTGGCCCGAGGGGATAGCAGTGACTGGTGATCCAAGGAAGAGGAAGAGGCTCTTTTTGGGCTAACTCTGCTGAGGCAGGCTGGGCCCACCAATACTGGATCTGTTGTAGTTTCCTCTGATGCTTCTGCCATCACCAATGTAGTCAAATCTCTCTACCAGCACATTATTTTGGCGGGATCAACAACTGCATTAACCAGTTAACAACCAGCCCATAGCCGAATGGGCAGTTGCTTAACTCTGGGAGGACGTACATTGATATCCTCCCAGAGTTCCGCTCTCACGCGTCCCCTGGGGTGCGCACTCGAGAACATCAGTGACCGGATCATGGTAAATGGCCACTCATCGCCGGCGTTTACCATGTGATCACTCCATCAAATGACAGAGCGATCACTTGTAAACAAACCTGCGTCATCTCATGACACCGTTCCTCCCTCCCCTCTCTGTATCAATCGGTACAGTGAGAGGGGAGAGATCGGTGACAGCAGCGCTGTGGGCTAGATCTGTAATGCCCACAGCGCTGCTCACTGACAATTAACCCTGCAATGCCCTGCCAATACTCTGCAATGCCCTGCCAATACTCTGCAATACCCAGCAATACTCTGCAATGCCCTGACAATACTCTGCAATACCCTGACAATACTTTGTAATACCCTGCCATTACTCTGCAATACCCAGCAATACCCAGCCATACTCTGCCATAAACTGCCATACCCTGCCATACCCGCCAATACTCTGCCATACCCAGCAAAACCCAGCCATACTCTGCCATACCCAGCCATACTCAGTGATACCCTGCAATACCCAGTCATACTCGGTGTTACCCTGCAATACTCGGTGATATCCAGCCATACTTGGCCATACTCAGCCACGCTCAGCCATACTCGGCTGTACTCGGCCTCTGTATGTGGCCAGGCTGTGGAAGTCTCACACATGTGGTATCGCCGTACTCAGGAGGAGTAGGAGAATCTATGTTGGGGTGTCATTTTTGATATGTACATGCTATGTGTTAGAAATATTGTATAAATGGACAACTTTGTGTTAAAAAAAAAAGCATTTTATCCACTTCCCGCCCGCTGGCCATCATATTTTCAGGCCTGTTTTTGAACTTTGGCTGGTCCATGCAAAGATTTTGAGATGCTCTCGTGTTTTTCAAATTGTATTTTTTTCTATTGCTAAAAGAGTAAAGGCAGCATTCCATCTGGTTGTTTTTGTTTTTTCATTTTGGGAACTATGAAATGTCTCCCCCCACATTTATACCTAAATGTTTGTATCGGAATGTTTGTATGTAGTAACATGATGTTCGAACTTACCGCGGCGATCCTCCTACGCATCGCGGCTGTTGTATTTTTGTAGGAACAGGAAAGTAAGGGTTACAGAGGGTTTTGGTTGAATTGGTTTTAACCACTTTCAGACCGGACCAATTTGCTGGTCAAAGACCAGACCACTTTTTGCGATTCGGCACTGCATCGTTTTAACTGACAATTGCGCGGTCGTGCGACGTGGCCCCCAAACAAAATTGACGTCCTTTTTTCCCACAAATAGAGCTTTCTTTTGGTGGTATTTGATCACCCCTGCGGTTTTTATTTTTTGCGCTATAAACAAAAATACAGCGACAATTTTGAAAAAAAACGCATTATTTTTTACTTTTTGTTATAATAAATATCCCCCAAAAATATAGGCTGATACGTATTCTTCTACATATTTTTGGTAAAAAAAATCGCAATAAGCGATTATTGATTGGTTTGCGCAAAAGTTATGGCGTTTACAAAATAGGGATAGTTTTATAGCATTTTTATTAATAATTTTTTATTATTTTTTTTTTTACTAGTAATGGTGGCGATCAGCGATTTTTATTGTGACTGCGACATTGTGGGGGACCCATCGGACATTTTTGACACATTTTTGGGACCATTGTCATTTATACAGTAATCACTGCTATATAAATGCAGTGATTCCTGTGTAAATGACACTGGCAGTGAAAGGGTTAACCAGTGGGTGGCAGTGTAGGGGTTAAGTGTTCCTAGGGGTGTGTTACTAACTGTGGGGGGGTTGGGCTTTCATTTAGTGAACACTGATCTCTGCTCCAATCAAATGGAGCAGAGATCAGCGTCACTAGTTGCTAGGCAGAATGGAGAAATGCTGTTTACTCGGCATTTCCTCCATTCGGCCGCTCCGTGAGACGATCGCGGGGATGCCCGCGGCGATCGAGTCCGCGGGTCCCGCGACCGGACTCACGGGGGTCCCGACCAGCGCGGGAGCGCACCGCTCCCGATGGCAGGGCGGCATTGAATATTGGACATACTTGTACGCCAATATGCCTGCCCGTGCCATTCTGTCGACGTACATCGTCGTGCACTGGTCGGGAAGTGGTTAAAGAATGTCATTGACAATTTACCAATGTACAGGAATGTCATTAATGTTTGCCATTCTTTGCAGGGTAAATATGACTTCTTGCGTATAAGTATTTTTAAATATGACTTCTTGCATATAAGTATAAGTATAAGTATAAGTATTTTTAAATATGACTTCTTGCGTATAAGTATTTTTAAATATGACTTCTTGCGTATTTTTTCAGGTCCAAGAAGTTTCTGAAAGTGTATGTAAATAGAGAGCAGGTGTATGTAGATAGCTGTACACATGGATAAATACCGTATTTATCGGCGTATAACACGCACTTTTTTCCCCTTAAAATCAGGGGAAAATTGCGGGTGCATGTTATACGCCGATACTCTGCGATTTCCACACAATTTTTTGGGCTCTGGGCGGCTTTCAGCCGCTTTCGGCCCTTCTCGCGGCTTCCGGCCACCTTTGGCCCTTCTCGCCGCCAAGAACTTCCGGGTGCCGCCGGGATACACAGGACATCTCGGCGGCGCCATTTTAAAAAAAATAAGCGGACATCACTAATGCACAAGGCTACAATGACGGACAAGCTGCATGACAAGGCTGCATGATGGACAAGCTGCATGACAAGGCTGCATGATGGACAGGCTGCATGACAAGGCTGCATGACAAGGCTGCAATGATGGACAGGCTGCATGACAAGGCTGCAATGATGGACAGGCTGCATGACAAGGCTGCAAATGACGCTGACAAGGCTTCAGATGGACACTGATAAGGCTGCATTGATGGGCATTTAAATGTTTTTTTCCTTAAATTTCCCTCCTAAAAGTTTTTTCCACAAAATTCCCTCCTAAACTTGGGGTGCGTGTTATATGCCGGCGCGTGTTATACGCCGATAAATACGGTACATAAGTCTGAGGAGGTAAAAGTATTGTAAGCCATTTCATTGTTTCTTTTTTCCGGCACCACTCTAAATCCTGCATTTCTTCCTTCGGTTTCTAATGAGGAAGAAAATGGGGCTATAAATGTAAGAATGACAGTTTTTCAAACTAATAATACTAACCTTTGTAATTCTAACCAAGTTTGTGCCAAGACTGTCTTTCTTTGATGGAATTTGAATCAGCAAGCAGCAGTCTGGTGAAGGATGTTCCCATCCCAGATGCTAAGAACCTTTTTGTCACTGGTTCCAGGTATTACACCCCAGATGGTAAGCCATGCACATGTTATGTAGTGGCCATCGCCCGATACCTTTGTTGTTGTCATTATTAATTATAATTTTAACAATAGCTCTGGTTCTTGCCAGCATTGATATCGGGATAACTAGGTAGCCCACAAGTGTACTTCAACTTTAGTTTGGTATTAATGCGGATCTACAACTTATAAGGTAATTCCCCTAATGCAAGAGGTTCATGTGTGCTGGTGAAACTCACCCCAGCATCTTATGTCAGGACTGATCGTGAGGATCTGATGGCAGGAGAGAAGATAAGAATGGCAGGGACAGCTGGAAGGGGATTGCTTTAACACGGGGGGGGGGGGGGGGGGGGCTTGAGATTATGAAACGATTTAACAATTTCTCATCCGTTGAGGAGGGGATGTTTTGTGTAACTGTTAAAGCTACAAGGAAGTTCTCACAGTCCAAGGGGAGATTCTGCCAATTCATAGTTAAAGATTGCTATACCTGGATCGGGGATACTAGTGTCAAAGTTCAGGCTCATGTGGATAAGGCTTAGATCCCTCCAAGGCAAAGCCAGAGCTATAGCTAGTGAAGGTTAGAATCCTCTTAAGGGTCTGGGAATCTGTGGGGATTTCATTTTTATTTTGCCGTGGATCATAGTTGAAGGAAGCAGGGGTATACTTACTCATGTTGTTTTTGTTTCTATTCCTTCCATATGCCGTGATAAGGTGCTCCTGTTCTCTGATTGGACACGTGACTACAGCCCGAGCAGATGACCACATCTTCCTCAATGAGACGCCCTGAAGCCCAACCCTCGTACAAGACACAGAGGATCCCAGACTGACTGGCGACTACTACAGCTCACCATGTCATCTCTCCCAAAGAACAGAGTCTATATGTTAAGCCGTGTTTTCTTTTTTATGGACTCATATGGACTGTAAGGACTGATTCATTTCCAGGTGTAAGAAGATCAAGTGTCATCGAGGGACACATGGGAGCACATGACAAAAACGGAGGACTGTTGTGGAAATTCTTATAAATGTATGTTGTCAGATGTCCCCCAGTGTCGGTTTTGTTGTAATGCGCTCATGCGAGCGTATTCACACATACAGACGTTGGCGGAAGACCATTGGCCGCTAAAACCTTCCTGTGGACATGACAGATATGTTTGCTCTTTTAGGGATGTTCTTTTATGCCTCACTAAGAGACTGGTCACTTCTTGGCGACTGTATTAATGACACCAAGCAGACATGTCTGCGTACATGGGAACTATAGCATAACTATAAAAAAAATGGCTCACTGAGCCATGGTTTTGTATGGTTCATGTCATTGAAAGAAGTTAGTCGGTTTGCACGCAGTCTTGTGCAAAGGCATCTTTTAGTGTTCCTTTGTCTCACAGAAAGCATGGCTCTGCACTTGATTGTTTGCACACATCACTGCTAGTCTATTTGAATGTATACATGTCTGTGATTGGTTCTTATGAAAGAATACAAATGTCTTATTGGCTGTCTGTGAAGAAACCACCTTCTTTTGTATTGTATTGTATTGGATCCTTTAGCTGTATTTAAATAACCCTGTTGGAAGGGTTTCTGTATTGTCACATCCTGTGTTGTCACTTCCCATGTAAGAAGTGATTGGCTGCTGGAGCCATCACTTCCTGTTTGTGAAAGCTTTTGTGATATTAAAAGGCAAAGCTGGCTAGTGTGAGTCAGTGATGCTGAAATGAGGATGTGGTAATGTCTATTTACTGGGGATGGGGAACCAGGGGAGACATACCATCAAAAGGTACATTATATTATTCGATGGAAGACCGATTATTAGCACAAGAGTGTGGTGGAATATCCACGACAGTTACTATGTTACTTAAATAGTGTTTTTTTACAGAAAGAAATGTTTTTGGCCCAAAAATGTAATACTCTCAGTCCTAAGGGACTCAATAAAAAATTACATTTACAGGTATTTTTGGATTATATACAGGTATATTTTGGAAGACCCTTGAGTAGTCTTTCCCCATTTTGCTTTTGTTCTTATTTCTGTCTTTGGCTTCCAGGGTTTTTGATTGTTTGGTTCATGCTCTTTCCAGTGAAGCACGCTGTAGATGCATACCCACAGAATACTTTCATTTTATGGATTTGTTTTTGAATGTATATTACCAAAGTTGCTACATGTAGGTTGGGTTAAGTGGTATATTTAAACACATCTCAGCTAGGGGGTGCTACACCCTAATGAAGCTGGATTTCCAGTGAAATACACTGATGTCATGCAGATATAGTTACATAGTTAGTAAGGTTGAATAAAGACACCAGTCCATCCTGAGTGAGTGTCTACAATTGTCCCTATCCTTGTATATTCACATCGGTCCCTACCCTCAAGAAGCCCACAATTCAAGGTCCCCATTGATATACTAGGGCCAATTTTGCACAGAAGCCAATTAACCTACCAGTATATCTTTGGACTGTGGGAGGAAATCAGAGTACCTGGAGGAAACCAACGCAGGCATTGGGAGAACATGCAAACTCCAGGCAGGTAGTGTCGTGGTTGGGATTTGAACCAGGGACCCTTCTTACTGCTAGGTGAGAGTGCTAACCACTACACCACTGTGCCACCGGATGTGTGTCTGATGTCAGCAGTTTTGCCCTACACTCCTTCTACCTAGTCTGGTTTTGAAGAATTTAAAGGCTTTGGTGTCTAGCCATCTCTATGGCATACAGCGACCACATGGAGAGTTGTGCAGTTACATCAGGCAGCAGCATTGACTGACTCCTCACACAGCGGACAGGTTAGATTAAATTATGATGCATCCGAATGTCCGAATAATGAAAATTTGTCCGAATTTCGATTCAGAACGAAATGCACATGTCTAATTGTTATGTGATGTCACCCCCCCCCCCCTCCTCCATCTAAGCTTTGATGCCAAGAGACACCAGATCTAAGAAAGGCTGGGATGTTCCAGTGTAGTAGCAGCAAGCACGTGTGGCTTTGTAAGTATAAGAGGGGTGTAGGGATCACATTGTCTCTGTAAGGAGTTGGAATGCAATGTATAGATGCTATTCAGTGCATTTGTAAAAAAAAACATTTTTCTTTACATTTTGCAATGTTGTAGGTGGAGGGTATTGTCAAGGGAAGGTAATAAAGGGAAACAGGAACTACAGTAACTGAAAAACGCCAAATCCCAACCAGTGTTCATTTCAAGTTGACACAAATCAAACTCCACAGAGCTCAATATACCTTATAAACACCTAGATTATAAGGGATACTCATCAAGAAAGAATTCCCTTTGAGGCTGGAATCACACTGATGCGGTCTGCCACAATTCTTGTAATTTGTACAGGAATCACACCTGAATTCGATGCGAATTGAGCCATAAATTATGTATAGCACAATACGTACTTCAGTCTGACACCCCGCATCTCCAATTTAGGTAAAGAGCCTCTGATGGAGGCTCTTTACCACTTGATCAGCTGTGTCCAATCACAGCTGATCACAGTGTCAACAGGAAAAGCCATGTATTGGCTTTACCTCTACTCACGCTGATAGACGCGAGTAGAGGAGAGATGATCGGCTGCTCTCCTGACAGGGAGGGTCTGCACAGATTGATTATCAGTGCAGCTCCCCTTAGGATGCTGACCCAGGACCACCAGGGATGCCCACCCATGACCACCAGGTAAGCCAACTAGAGCCCACCAGGAATGGCAATCATTTCCCATTAGGAATGCAACTCTGTGCCCATCAGTGATGCCTGCAAGCACCTCTGATCAGTGCTGCCTATCAGTGCCATCAATCAGTGCTGCCTATATGTGCCCTCCAGTGCCACCTATGATTGCCCATCAGTACCACTTATCAGTGCCCATCAGTGCCGCCTATGAGTGCCTATCAGTGCCCATCAGTGCTGTATATCAGTGCCTATCAGTTCTGTATATCAGTGCCACCTATCAGTGCCCATCAGTGCTGCATATAAGTGCCACCTCATCAATGCCAATCAGTACTGCCTCATCAGTGCACCTCAGTGCAGCCTCATCAGTGCCTATCGGTGAAGGAGAAAACAGATCAGTAACAGAAACTAAGAAAAACATTTTATTTCAAAATTTTCATTATTTTTATTTGTAGCGCAAAAAATTAAAACCCCAGAGGTTATTAAATAACACTAAAAGAAAGCTCTATTTGTGGACAAAAAAATTATAAAAATTTTGTTTGGGTACAGCATCGCATGACCGTGCAATTGTCATTCAAAATGCAAGAGAACTGAAAGCTGAAAATTGGTCTTGGCAGGAAGGTAGTGCCCTGTATTGAAGTGGTTAAATTACAGTTGAAGCATTGTTTGTATTTTAAACAATCTTCCTGCTGTTGCCAAAAAATACATACACTATTCAGCCAATTAAAAATCTATGTACAAACAACTGCACAATGAACACATTGTCAAGTCAAATACGTTCTGAGATGTAAACAATGCCATTGTAGTATTGACATTTAGAATTCTAAAAGTACTGCTATGTAATTAAAGCCTTAAATATAGGCTTTGATTGAAATAGTTGAGAGGAAATCATGTCTACTTAATAATACTTTTTGCCTACGCACAACTGCATGTTGATTTGATGTCTCCACAAGCAATATGTTAGATTTACAGTTTAATTTTCCACGTTTGTCAATAGCTAACAGTACTCTGCTCTGTTGCTAAATAGTAAAGGAAAGGTGCACCTCTGCCAGTATGCCAGGGACTTTTTTTGTATTGTTTAGTGTATTACTATGTTCTTTTACATCTTTCCTTTTGCTAATTATAAACTGATGCAAGCAGCTGCCAAATTTTTACTTTCTTATGCATGCAGGAATTTTTTTTGATAAGAGCACTTGAGTTTCTGGGTTTTTACACCTGCTGTGGCTGTTAAGAGGGAATCACATTTTTTCTGCTGATTTTGAAACTTTTGGTTAAGCTGACCATTTAAAACTATAAGATTATGGTTCGCTGCTATCATGGTAGCAGTACCAAATTTATAAGGGGGCAAAATTGGCAATTCCTCGGGACCCCTGCTAGAAGGGGTCCCAGACTTCTTTTATAAAAACAAACTTTTTTTTCCCCAAAATTTACAAACATCTCAACAGGCAGTTTTATTACATAATAAAGGACTGGACTTGTTGATACCTATCCAGCGGTTAATGTAGCTCCTAGAATATATTTGAGCACGATGGTCACTAGTTGTTCAGTAAAAATGTTATATGAGAACCACAATTACCCATTAAAGACTAAGTGCTCTGTGCCCACTGGCTGTCGAGAGCAGTGTCCCCAAGATAAGTGACACAGAGATTAAACAAATACTCCTACATAAGGTGTACCTCTTTATCAGCAGTCTTTTATTTTCAACAGCCGTTCAAAGTGCAGAATTTTTAAAGCTTGTCTGTCAGAAAAAAAGGAGGTGGAGAGATGAACTTACACACCACAGAGTTTGTTGAGGAGAACTCTGACAGCTGATTGGAGGGAAGGGACACACCCCTTTCAGACAGCACACAGGAACTAAGCTGAGGCTGTCAATCAGCTGAAGCTCCCTCCCCGTCAACTTTTTACTCTTGGTGTCAGAAAAACCTGTCAGATGTGACTTATACCGACAGCAGAGGAACAAAGCAGCAGACAGAAATGACACTTGGTGCTCTGAATTGAGACAAGTACACATTATAGAGCAGGGATATGCAATTAGCGGACCTCTAGCTGTTGCAAAACTAGTCCCGTCATGCCTCTGCCTCTGGGTGTCATGGTTGTGGTTGTCAGAGTCTCGCTATGCTCATGGGACTTGTAGTTCTGCAACAGCTGGAGGTCCGCTAATTGCATATCCCTGCTATAGAGGGATATGCTTTGTTCATATTTCAAGTCTGAGGTTTACAACCACTTTAAAGACTTTACAGATCCTAAGTGCAGGAAAAAAACAATTTTTGCAAATATTGTAGTGTGATTCATAACTGTGATGTATGACTTGCCAGTTCCAATTACCTCTGTAATGTGTATTCTTTCAGTAAATACAATTGAGGAAAAAAAGTGTCGCAACCTAACATCTTTTTTTTAGAACAAATGTGGTTTACTATTGTTAGAATATGAGTGCTACATATAAGGTATCTTGGTATAGAATGGCATGAGAAGTCATAAATAGACACGTGTCTAAAGGAATAATATGTTGTGGTTTATATGCTGTTAAGTTACATAGTTACATAGTTAGTTAGGTTGAATAAAGACACCAGTCCATCCAGTGTGTCTACAATTGTCCCTATCCCTGTACATTGCACACTCACATCAGTCCCTACACTCAAGGAGCTCACAATCCAAGGTCCCCATTCATATACTAGGGGACAATTTTGGACAGAAGCCAATTAACCTACCTGCATGTCTTTGGAGTGTGGGAGGAAACCGGAGTACCCCGGAGGAAACCCACGCAGGCAGAGGGAGAACATGCAAACTCCAGGCAGGTAGTGTCGTGGTTGGGATTTAAACCAGCGACCTTCTTACTGCTAGGTGAGAATGCTAACCACTACACCACTGTGCCGCCCACTAAGTTAAGTTACGTTTAGTGTAGTTTCAGTTATTTTAATAAGTATCAGTATATAGCTACTTAGCACGCGCCCCGCTGGGCAATCCAGGCATCGGTGCGTGTAGTCAGGGCTGCTGTTAGAAATCAAGGGGCCCCATTTAGTCTACCTAATGGGCCCCCCTAACCCCGTCCACCTCGAAAAAATGCAGCTTTGTCCTTTTCTCCTGCCTGTTATAAATGTGTCCATTTACATCAGGCTGTGTTTGATCTCACATGTTTAGGTCTGGAAAAATAGAAAAGGATGCAGTCCTTTTCCCATTTTTTTCTGAAACTGAGCAGACCAGTGGCGGCCGCTCCATACGGGGTGAAGGGCTGGTCTTTTTGCTGCCCCTGGAACAGACCCAGAATTAAATGGATGTAAACAAACAGAGGTCCATTTACATCCAGACTCCTGTAGACCTACATGAAGGAATGAACAAAAAATTGACCAATGGATCTAAGTGGAAAGCTTGGGCAATTAGTTCTTAAATTGGAGTGGTTGGGGGCCTTAAAAACACAGCTCAGCCATTTACTGCCTCAAACACAAATGTAATTAAGCATTTCATCCTTATGATTATAATCATTATGATGATCAGAGCACACCAGATGCTCTATGGCTCTGTCACATTGCTGTTGAATGCTGACTGTGACATGTGACACTGTGACAGAGCCATAGAGCATCTGCTGTTCTCTGATCATCATCATAGGCAAGCACAATGAGGAGTCAGGGAGTATACCTGTTAGCTGCCACTTGCCTGAGGCTGTGCCCTGCCATTAGATTAAGCCCGCTGCACCCTCTCAGCCTCCCCACCTTACATCAGTCTCTTCCTCCGTCCACGGAACTCACTGAGGGAGAAGTGTACAGGACCAGTGTGGAGAAGAATCACTCCACCAGGGAAACCATAGGCAGTGGCCGCTACTATAATATGGGCAACGCATCGGTTTGTCTGCCTGCACCCAATAAAGGAAAAAAGTCCCTCCTCTGCTGTCACCTCCTGGGCCCCTATGTTGACATGACGGGGCCCAAGAAAATCTAATTAACCTCTGATTAGCAAGTCAAGCAGGGTATGGTTTAGAAAAAAAACGTTTTATTTAGGCAAAAATAACTTTAAAGTTGACCGGGCCCCCTGCTGGACAGGGCCCAGTACAACAGGGTTGGTTGCACTGCCTTATCAGCGGCCCTGCGTGTAGTGGCCCTATTTAAAGATGACATTTGCACTTGTGCGGCGCTGTTTGTCTGCAGCTTTGTACCTGAGAATCCTGTTACCTGCATGTTTGATCGTGATTACTGTTCCGGCTTCCGTCTGACCTTGCTGACCTCTCCAATCCTGATCCCGGCCTGCCTGACCCTGTTTATGGACTTGCCTGATTACTGATGCTGAACCTCTGCCAGCCTGTGGCCTTGCCTTTGCCTGCTGTATCTGCCTGATTGCCTTATCCGTTGTGACCAGGCTTGTCTGACCATACCTCTGCTTGCTCCGAGTGTGCTGAGTTCTATCCAGGACCTGCTGCCACTGTTCCAGTGCCTACAGACCCCTGGTTGCTGATCCTCCACCTGTTCTGCCAGCTTCTGCAGTTCCAGTCATCCGGAGGACCATCTCTATACCTCTATACACTCCTACCCCGCTGCACTCACGGGACCACTGTCTCCATTCCAGTGGGCCTTGAACCAGAGTCGTAAGAGAAGTCTTCTCCTGCCAAGCCAGGATCACCAACCTAACACTTGGTAAGAATATATAACAAAATGATTATTAATGTTGATTTACCTGCTACAAATGTGCGTACTTTACAGCAGACAGAATGTAACACTGTACAGAACACAGGGAAACATGAAAATTTGTCCCAAGATTCCATTATTGACCAAACTGTGAGATTTTTTGTAATTATATAGAGAATCTCGAGGAACAAATTGACTCCAAAACAAACCTTTTGGTAAAACTTCCGAATGCCAGTAGATTAACACAGATTGCTGTAATTTCTACAGATGACAAAAAGACTGAATCCAAGTTTCAGCCACAGCCTTCTTATATTCCGGAAATGGAGAATGTTGATGCTACTGATGAAAAAGAAATGAAACATAAAAACTTATTATATAGAACTGCAATACTAAAGTTGCAAATACATGACCAACTTATGAAAGTTTTAAAAGATTTTCTGATTTATGACTTTGAGCCAACTGTATTTTCTAATTGGGATTTATTTGAAATGTTTGCGGATCATTTTAATCTGTCAAATGATCGACGCAATTACATATTTCAGTTGTGGGTTCCTGTTAATTTCACTAAACTAATTAATTCACCTGTTATTGATGAGGAAGGTCAGAAAAAAACAAATGACTTGATAGACTGTGACAATTATATTGCTATGTATGATTGGTGAGCAAGTATCGACCATAGAAATGTTAGATCTATTACAGACTACTGCAGAAGAAGATTCATTTTAATTTAAAATAACATTTTGCAAGGTTTATAAAATTATATTTGGAATAGATAATGACCCAGGTTTAAAAATAGCTTTCATCAAAAAAATATAAATACCTTAACCCAACTTCAGTAGCCATAGCACAGGAATGTCAAAATGTAAATGATATAGTAAGCTTCATTGATAAAATTAGGAGACAATTGAATCAAAGCAATGTCACACACGAGGTAGCTATAATTCAATGTGAGAAAAATAGTCAGGCTACAGACATGTCAGAAAAGACAGTTCTTAGCAAAAATTATGATGACAGGTGCAGACAAATGAGGCAAGAAGGGCCTATCATGAGTCTTTACTGTCATAGATCTGGCCATATGAGAAAACATTGCTGTAAATTTAAGAGAGACTCACAAATAAAAACTAAAGATATGGAGAATCAAAAATCAGCTTTTGTACAACCTGTTTTTTATTTTTATTTTTTACGTCAAGATAACATTTTGACTGAATTGCCTTATGTCACTAAAGTCAAACAGATCAGTAATTTGACTGTTAATAGCAGTTCAGACAACATGATGAAAGGAGCTGTCACTGAAAGAGAGGGTTTATTGCCATTGCCAAAAATAGAATCACATTGAGATTCAATTTCTCTGTTATTACAATATGTAGCAACAATTATATTGGATGAGAATGGTAGAATATATATACAAGGTTTTCTGAATGGTAAAAATATTAATTATCTCATTGACAGTGGATCTGAGAATAGCTTTACCAGAGAAAACATACCTGTGAAACCTAATTCTCCTATGTATAATATAGTGGGTTTTAATAATACAGGTAATTCCACTGCTAGACATGTATCTAATGTAACATTTGAAGTACCGGGATTAGTGAAAACTAATATTAACATTTGGGTCTGTCACGATGCAGAGAATATACTTGGCATTGATGCAATCAATAAACAAAAGTGGGTGATTGATTTGGCTAATAAAAGTATTTGGAAAGATCCATCTAGGCCCAAATCAGTGCTTATTGCTCCCTCTGTATACAATAATGTTGGTTCCATTACCGATATGTGTACAGAACAAAAGTGGCCTGATATTGATGGTAATTGTGCTTTAAAGGAAGTAGTACAATGTTTTCTAAGTTTGTGGTCAAAGTTCAAAAATTACATCGAAACTTTGAAAAATACTTATTGAAGAATTGAATATTGAATATTGAGGGATAAGATCAAAAACCCCTTTAGTCAGTATGAGTTACCACTAGAATCAATTGATTAACTTTCTGCCATTATTCAAGAGTTTGTACAACTTGGAATTGTAAAGAAAGCTAAATCAGTGGTAAACTGTATTTGACCTATCAACAAAAATTTATAATTCTTATTCTTTATTGGTTGCCTTAACCACTTCAATACAGGGCATTTATACAGCTTCCTTACCAGACCAATTTTTAGCTTTCAGCGCTCTCACACTTTGAGGCTGCATTCACACCTGAGCGTAGCTTTTTTAAGCGTTTTATGCAGCGTTTTTAGCGGCGTTTTTTACTGCGATTTGCAGCGTTTTTTACCGCGATTTGCCACGTTTCTGTGCAGGGCAAAAGGTCACCAATGTTAAAAGAAGAAAAACACCCAAATCTGCTCAATTCGAGCGACAAAAAAGGGTCCGGAACTTGTTTGAGCTTCAGGCGTTCGGCTACAGGCGACATGTAGTGGAGATGTGAACCATCTCCATTGAGAATAATATAATTTTTCCCCTCTAGCGTTTTGTAGCTTCAGGCTTCAAGCTACAAAACGCTCAGGTGTGAATGAGGTCTAAATGCCAGTTACCCAGTCATGCAACACTCTACCCAAACAAAATTTTTATCATTTTTTTCATACAAATAGAGCTTTCTTTTGGTGGTATTTGATCATCACAGGGTTTTTTATTTTTTGCGGCATAAGTGAAAAAAATAGCGAATATTTTGAAAAAAAAACACTTTTTTTAGTTTCTATGATAACATTTTGCAAATAAGTCATTTTTGTTCTTAAATTTGTGCCAAAATGTATACGGCTACATATTTTTGGTAAAAATAAACCAAATTATTGGATATTATTTAGTCTCTTTGAAAGTTATAGAGTCTACAAGCTATGGTGCAAATCATTGAAAATTGATCACACCTGATCACACCTGATGCACTGACGGCCTATCTCATTTCTTGAGGCTCTGAAATGTCAGGAAAGTACAAATACCCCCCAAATGACCCCTTTTTGAAAAGTAGACAGTCCAGGGTATTTAGTAAGAGGCATGGTGAGTTTTTTGAAGTTGTAATTTTTTCCCACAATTCTTGGGAAAAAGAAGAATGTTTTTTTTTTTTTTTTTTACAAAATTGTCATAATAACAAGTTATTTCTCATACACAGCATATGCATACTTACAATTACATCCCAAAACACATTCTGCAACTCTTCCCGAGTATAGCGATACCACATGTGTGGGACTTTTACACAGGCTGGCCACACAGAGAAGTCCAAAATGTAGGGAGCACTGTAAGGGGTTCTAGGAGCATAAATGACACCTCTAATTTCCTAATGACCTATTACATTTGTGAAGGCCCCAGAGCACCAGCAAACGAAAAGAAAATGAAAACATATTTTTTTTACACAAAGTGGTCAGTTTATAAGATATTTCTAACTCAAAGCATGTACATAGCAAAAATGACACCCCAAAATACATCCTGCTACTCATCCTGAGTATGGCGATACCACATGTGTGTGGCTTTTACACAGCGTGTCCACATACAGAGGCCCAACATGCAGGGAGCGCCGTCAGGTGTTCTAGGAGCATAAATGACACCTCTAATTTCCTAATGACCTATTACATTTGTGAGGGCCCCAGAGCACCAGCACAATGGAATTACCCACAAAATGACCCCATTTTGGAAATCAAACACCCCAAAGTATATTCTATGAAGCATTATGAGTCTTTTGAGCTGTTAATTTTTTTACACAAGTTTTCAGAAAACGTGGAAAGAAAATTAAAATCTTTTTTTTTTTACACAAAGTTGTCCATTTATAAGATATTTCTAACACATAGCATGTATATAGCAAAAATTACACCCCAAAACACATTTTGCTACTCCTCATGAGTATTGCGATACCACATGTGTGACACTTTTACACAGCCTGGCCATATACAGAGGTCCAACATGGAAGTGGTACCTTCAGGCGTTCTAGGAGTATAAATTACACATCTCATTTTGTTCCATTTACACTTTTGAAGGTCCTGCAGCACCAGGACAGTGCAATGACCCACAAAATGACCCCATTTTGGAAAGCAAACACCCCAGTGTGTATTCTATGAGGCATGGGCTGCAAATAGGTACTCAGATACTCTGACGGGCTGGTGACAGGTACTCTGTTACTCCGACGAGCTGATGACAGGTACTCTGTTACTCCAACGGGTTGGTGACAGGTACTCGGGTACTCCGACGGGCTGTTGACAGGGACTCTGTTACTCCAACGGGCTGGTGACAGGTACTCGGGTACTCCGACGGGCTGGTGACAGGTACTCGGGTACTCCGACGGGCTGGTGACAGGTACTCGGGTACTCCGGCGGGCTGGTGACAGGTACTCGGGTACTCCGGCGGGCTGGTGACAGGTACTCGGGTACTCCGACGAGCTGTTGACAGGTACTCAGATGGGCTGTGACAGGTACTCAGGTACTCGGGTACTCAGATGGACTGTGACAGGTACTCAGGTACTCAGATGGGCTGTGACAGGTACTCGGGTACTCAGATGGGCTGTGACAGGTACTCGGGTACTCAGATGGGCTGTGACAGGTGCTCAGGTACTCAGATGGGCTGGGACAGGTACTCAGGTGGGCTGGGACAGGTACTCAGGTACTCAGGTACTCTGATGGGCTGGGACAGGTACTCGGGTACTCAGATGTGCTGTGACAGGTACTCGGGTACTCAGATGGGCTGTAACAGGTACTCGGGTACTCAGGTACTCAGATGGGCTGACAGGTACTTGGGTACTCAGATGGGCTGACAGGTACTCAGGTACTCGGGTACTCAGATGGGCTGACAGGTACTCGGGTACTCAAATGGGCTGACAGGTACTCGCGTACTCATATGGGCTGACAGGTACTCAGGTACTCGAGTACTCAGATGGGCTGACAGGTACTCAGGTACTCGGGTACTCAGATGGGCTGACAGGTACTCAGGTACTCGGGTACTCAGATGGGCTGACAGGTACTCAGGTACTCGGGTACTCAGATGGGCTGACAGGTACTCAGGTTCTCGGGTACTCAGATGGGCTGGGACAGGTCCTCGGGTACTCAGATGGGCTGGGACGGGTACTCAGGTACTCAGATGGGCAGGGACAGGTACTCAGGTACTCGGGTACTCAAATGGGCTGACAGGTACTCGGGTACTCAGATGGGCTGACAGGTACTCGGGTACTCAGATGGGCTGTGATGGGTGATGACAGGTACTTTGATGGGTGGTGACAGGTACTTTGATGGGTGGTGACAGGTCCTCTTTATTGGGGGGGGGGTAATCAGTGTGTGTTGGTGTACACTGAGCGGTAGCGAGATGTTACTTCAATCTCCTCCTCACACACGATCAGTGTGTGAGGAGGAGAACACGGTAACATCTCGTTACCTCGGTTTGTTTACATTCTGTGACCGGCTGTGATTGGACATAGCTGGTCACATGGTAAAGAGCAAATTTCATTGGCTCTTTACTGCGATTGGGGTTGGGCTGTATCAGGGTGACAAGCCGCATCCCCGGTCGGCGCTCTGCACACGCCCTAGGCGCATGCGCGAGCGCTGTAATGGCATAGTACAATCACAGCCGGTCACATGTATCGGGGGAGTCGATGGGGAGGAAAATCCCACAGATCGGGGATGGGCTGTGTCCGAGGGACATAGCTCGTCCGCGATTGGCGCGCTGCGGGGCCCCCGGGGGCCTGCAGGAGCGGCGCAATACCGAGGCCGTCATATGACGTCCACCTAGGATGGGAGATCACATCCGTGGCCGTCATTTGACTATGGCCCGGTATTGAAGTGGTTAAGGACATTGAATAAACATATCATAAATAACCAAGTTCTTCCTGATAAATCTAACATAAAGTTAAATTTGAATGTTGAAGACAAAATATTCTCTGTAATAGAAATCGCTAATAGTCATTTTTCCCTTTAACTAACTTATACAAACTTGTGCTCACTTTCAGAAAAGAGAATTATATGTTCACTCAGGTAATACCTGGCCTAGGTTTTGGTGAAGGTATAGTTCATGAAAATATAGCAAAAATACTTTCAAAATGTTCTAGGCCAGACTGCATTTGTCAGAAGGTGGATACGATTCTGCTGAGTACTCAAAATATCAATGAACATATGGCTTATGAGTTGTTTATGATGTTACAAGCTGAAGGTTTAAAATTGAACACAACAAAAGTTCAGCTGATGAAAAGTCAGGTGAAATATCTTCATATGCAAATTAGTCAATTGTTGTAAGAAACAGTTAGAGATATTACTGTAATCCCAACTCCAACAATTTATAAGGTATTGCATCAATATTTATAAAAAAAAGATGAAGCTGTGCTAAGAATGACTAATGGGTAGGGATGAGCTTCGTGTTCGAGTCGAACATACGTTCGACTCGAACATCGGCTGTTCGCCCGTTCGGCGAATTCCGAACGTTATGGGCCGTTCGCGCCAAATTCGTGTGGCACTCACGGCCCACAATGCACTGCGATGGCGCGGTGCATTGCTGGCTCATGATTGGCCAAGCATGCACTGTGACCCCGCATGCTTGGCCAATCACAGCGCCGGCAGCGAAGAGAGCCATGATTGGCCACAGGCAGGATGCCTGTGGCCAATCATAGCTCAGGCTGTGTAGTACACGCCCCACACTATATAAGGCCTCCAGCGCGGCGGCCTTGTGTAGTGTGTTGGCGTCTGTAGCAGTTAGTGGGTGTTCTGTGTACCTTCAACACAGTATACACCGATCGTTATCGGCCGATTTTTCATTCTTGCTCTTCTGTAGTGGTTGTTGTCTGCGTGCCCTGACCGCAGTATACACCGCTATATTCACCTATATAGCTAGCGATATATCTATCTTTTATAATAGAGCTTGCAGTCAGTGTTAGGAGATTGTACGTGCTGTCTGCGTGCTCTGAACCCAGTATACACCGCTATATCCACCTATATAGCTAACTATCTTGCTCGTTTTAAATAGAGCTTTCAGTCAGTGTTAGGAGCTTGTGTGTGCTGGCTGTGTGCTCTGATCTGTGAGAGCTTCCAGAGTGGTGGAGGAGGAGAGGGAGCTGATGGCGTCAGCCAGCCCAGGTCCGGGGCCCTCTTCCCGGCCTGGGACCGTGGTTCATCCCCCTGGAGCGAAAGACCTCTCCAGGGAAGAAAGACTGTTCCTGAAAACGCAGTTTGAGCTGCTGGACTGGACCCGGGCCCAGCCGGGAGAGGACCCCGGGAGGATGCAGAAGCGCCGGACAAGGATCAAAGTCCTTGTACAGAAGGCCACGGTGGCCTATGTACTGAAGTCGGAGAGGCCAGCGGACCTGCGGAATCGCAGAGACCGCTCAGCCAGTAGCAGAAGGGGAGAGTACCGGGAGGCCATTGAAGGCCTGAAACATGAGTGCAGAGACCTGTGGCGGCTGCTGGGCGGTGTCTGCGAACGTGGAGTTGGTGAGAGGGGCTTCCTCTCCGAAGTGAAAAAAAGAGCTCCTGAGAGCAAGCCAGGAGGGATCCCAGGCAGCCAGGAGAAAAGGCTCTTACCAGAAAGCGTTGCTGGAAATGGAGGAGAAGCTGTGAACCCCGGAGGAAGAAGTAGTCTCGATGGGTGAGGAAGATCAGCGCCCCGAGGTGGAAACCAGCCGGGTGAGCGTGGCCCCCGGAGCCGTAAGTGCGGAGGGTCCCTGGATCCCTGTTGTTTCACCTGCTCAGCCAGAGGCTGTGGAGCAGATAGATCCGGGTAGGGAACCCCATGATGCACAGGGAAGCTCCGGGGGAGAGGCAAGTCGGATGGAACAGCATGTAAAGAAGCTGGTGGTGGTCCTTGCTAGGGGCCATGCTGTGCGGGCCCCCCCAGTGGCCCCGGTCGAGCCCGCAGCATCTGAGACAGTGCGAGGGGTGCCGGCCGTATTACGGCCCCCGCCGCGGCTGCATGTAGTGAGGGGGAGATGCCGGCAAGTGCGGACTGTGTTCAGAAAAAACACCTTGGACAAACATCCTCTACAGACACCAGGGAGGGTGGGGGCGGGGAGGTGGATGTGTCATTTCCTGTTTCTGGGGGTGTGGCCAGAAGTGACCTCCGTGAACCGGAAATACCACTTGCGGTGACCCCGGAGGTTGTTAAAGAATGTACTGAGGAGGTGGGGACACCCCGGGCCTCGTGACCAAGTCTCCTGCTCCTCTGGGTCAGGTAGGGGCTTTGGGGGCTCCTCTGGTGGCTACTGCCTTGGGTACCCCGGAATCCTCAAGTGGAGCTTTACCCGGTGGACAGACAAGTTGGGGGGAGTCCCCTATGGGGGAGCTAAGGGGAGAATACCCGGCCTTGGACTTCATCAGAGAACTGGAGGGGTCCCAGCGGCAGGAGCAGGATATGGCACGGGGAATGGAAGTGGCTTCCTCTCAGGCCCCCGCCGCTGTGGGGGGTGTGGCTACGTCTCCATCTGCAGAGGTGGTTGGGAGCAAGGCACCTGTTGGGGGAGGGATAGAGGGTGGGAGTGGGGGGATGTGTGCTGCTCCATCAGAGCCCATGGGCTCATCTCAGCGGGGGTCTGACCCTTCCCTCACAGTCCCAAATCCCATCTTGGGCACGCAGGAAGAGGCAAACCTCTTAGGTGCCCTGAAAGCTGGGCGCTCATTTGCCCAGGTGGCAGGTTCCTCTGTTTCTCTGGGCCCCCTGTATGGCCAGTTTGGTGCCCAGAACTTCAGGGCCCCCCCTGAGGAACAGCTCCAGGGGGCACAGGCTTGGTCAAGGGGTACGGGGGGTCAGGAGAGGCGCAGGCGGAATATGGTGCAGCTCAGGTGGGAGGGGACGGCTGCGTGTCCCAGTAGGGGTCAAGTAATTGACTACCTGCTGGGATTACGCTTCAAGGTTTCTGACTTGTTCGCGGTCATACATCCTGCGAACAGCAAGGAGTTCGATGTGAGCTTCGTCTTCGTGGTCTCTATGGAACTTTTCCTGACCCTGTATGAGATCGTCAGGAAGTCAGATCCGTGGAAAAGTTTCTGTGTAGTACCTCTTTCGAGGCAGGAGGAGATAAAGAACGTGACCGTCTTGGTTAGAAACGAGTCCCTTCCTCCTGAGGACATAGCAACCTGGCTGGCGCGGTATGGGCAGCTCCAGACAGGGTTGAGGAAGAATTTGGACGAGCGCGGGGTCTGGACAGGTGCTTGGTTGGTCAGGATCCGGCTCAAGCGCCACAACAACACCGTGGCGCATGTACCCGGGAGTGCGTTTATAGGGAGAGACCGGATCCTGGTCTTCTACCCTGGCCAGCCCCGTCGCTGTTTCAAATGTGGCAGTCCCACGCACCTTAGCGCGGACTGCACTATGCCTCGCTGCGTGAGGTGTAATGGTTTCGGCCACTAACCTGAGGTTTGCAGACTTCTAGTCTGCAACCTCTGTGGGGAAATGGGGCACCCCTTCAGCCACTGCCCCAAAGCTTTTAGGGGGTGCCAGGCTGAGGAGAGTGCTCCAGGCCCGGAGGGTGGGCGGGTCCCTAGACAAAGTGGGGGCCCCAATCCTTCTGGGTCACAGAATGAGGGCGCCCCCCTCCCTCAAAGGGTCAGACCCCCCAGGCGTGAGCAGGGGGTGGGTACTGCAGGGGTGGGTATGTCAGGAGGTTCCCCGGCCCCGTCCGGTTCTGTGCCCGATGGGAAATCCAGCAGAGGTTCAGGCTAAACCAAAAAAGCCCTCTGTTAAGAAGCATCCTCCCCCCCTCCCCCAGTTCCCGCCCCTTCCCCTCCCTCCGTCCTTGTTTCCCCTCTCCCTGCCTCCCCTTCCCGTCCCCCGCCACCTTCCCTTTCCCCCCCCTTCTTCTCCTTCCCCGTCCGCCTCTCCCCCCCCCAGATGTACCATGCCCACCTCCGGATCCGGCGGCCCTTCTCATGCCTCCTCCTGCCTCCACTGAGGTGGTGGGTGGTCGGCGGGTTGACCTGGAGGGTGGTATCCCAATGGACACCTCTGAGGTGGGTAAGGGGGTGAATAAGCGCCCCAAGGAGGTGTCTAGTGGGAGGTCGGACGGCGAGAGTTGGAGAGAGCCCCCCAAGTCGGGCTGGGTTAAGAAAAAAACAAAAAAACAGTAGAGGAGGGGCCTGGGGAAGGAGGGTGGTGAGGACCCTCAGCCCAGCACCAGTCTGGGGGCGGGTGGGGGACCCTCGCTCACCCTCTGGAACCGTTTTGGGGTTCTATCCTCCGATTCCGAGGAGGATTAACTTAGGTTTGTAATATAGAGAGGAACGTAAACTTTAATCACTAAGGATGACGGTACCCGCTCCAATACACCTTGCGACGATTAATGTTGCAAGTGTGCATTCTGCGGTGGCTAGGTTTTCAGCCTTTGATTTTCACGGCCGCGTTGAAGCCGACATTTTGTTTTTGCAAGAGACCTGGCTGGCATCTGTGGCAGAGATGCACCTAGCAAAGAGGGAGTGGAGACATGGGCCCTCCCTCTGGTCTCTTGCGGCTGAGCCCTGCAGTGGTGTTGCGGTCCTTTTTAAGACTGGTTCGGTGGCTTGTCGATGAGTGATTGAATTAGAAATCGGTAGGTGTTTGATTGTGGATGCAGTCGTGAGAGGGGAATTTCTCCGCCTCATAAATTTCTATGGTCCCCAGTCAAGGAGAGGGAGGAAGGACCTTCTTGCGCTGCTGAAACCATACCTGTTTACATCCCAGCAGGTGGTCTTTGGTGGTGACTTTAACCTAGTCACCAGGTCAAGGCACCTCAGGCCCTCTGGGATATGATAGTATCTTTTTCAATCGCATAGTGAGGGAGGCCGGGTTGGTGGATGTGCACGTTCACTACTTCCCCAACCTCACTGGTTTCACATACTCCAGAGGTAGTAGTAAGAGTAGACTAGATAGATTTTTTTTGAAGGGGGACTCGTCCTTTGCGGCTCCTGTGCTGCATGCGGTTAAGTTTTCCGATCACTGTATGGTGTCGGTCACTCTGAATGTGGCGGACACCCCTCAGAAGGGTAGGAGCCTGTGGCGACTAAATGGGTCGCTACTTGAGGACCCTGAAGTCAGGTCGGCCTATGAAGACTTCTTTATGGAACAAGCTTCGCTCCTTGAGAGCGGCTGCTCTCGCCAGGAATGGTGGGAGGTAGTGAAGAAGAGGTCGGAAGGCTTCTTCCGCAAAGTCTCTGGTCGTTGGGCAGCTTCCCGGTACCAGGCCTACCAGAAGTTGCGCAGGCGGCTTGACCGTTTGGTTTCTGATGGTGGCCCTCAGGACCAGATTTCAGGTCTGAAGCTTCAGATGAAGGAGTGTCAGTATGACCGTCTCGCCTCCCTGGTTCTTGAGAGGGATTACGGGAAGTTCACCAACCCGGACCCCTACAAGAGCTGTGGTGACGCGGTGAGTGGGAAGGTCATACACGGACTGAGGGATCCCTCGGGTTCTTTGGCGAGGTCCAGGCTGGGAATCCTAGGGATCGTCAGAGCCCATTTTTCGGACCTCCTGAAGAAGAAGCCTTTGGACCTGGGAAGAGCCAAGAAATTTCTTGATGAGACTCCACTTGAGGTGGGGTCTGACCCCCTTGGCTCTTTGACAGAGGAGATCTCTGTGGCCGAAGTTGAACAGGCCATAGACTCTTTGTCTCTAAAGAAATCGCCGGGACCCGATGGGTTCACGGCGGAGTTCTACAGGACCTTTAAGGGCCTCTTGGCTCCTTGTCTGAGGGAGGTGTTCAGCGAGTGTTTGGCATCTGGCCTGCTTCCTCCCTCGATGAGAAGGTCGGCCTTGATCCTTCTGTCAAAGGGGAAAGATCCGTCCCTGGTGGAGAATTGGTGCCCTATCGCCCTTCTCTCTACGGATAGAAAGATCCTGGCGAAGATTCTGTTTGTGCATATGTCTGCAGTCGCGGGCAAGCTACTGTCTGCTTCCCAGCACTGCACGGTTCCTGGCCGCAGCACCTTTAGTGCTGTCCTCAATGTCCGGGAGGCTGTGGAAAGGTGAAGGGCAACGGGTGATGGGCGGTATCTGTTGGCATTAGACCAGGCGAAAGCTTTTGACTGGGTGAACCATAAGTATCTCTGGCTTCTCTTGGGGAGATACGGTCTGCCTGATCAATTCATCGATTGGCTCAGAGTTTTGTACAGGGGGGCTGAAAGCTTCCCTCTTGTCAATGGTTGGGTGGGTCCTACCTTTCCGGTGGACTCTGGTGTTAGGCAGGGCTGCCCGCTGACTCCCCTGCTCTACGTCTTTGCGGTTGACCCCTTCGTAAGGAGGCTAGACTGCGGACACCTGAGGGGGGTCCAGGCGGAGCCCTGCAGTGGCCCGGATAAGGCGGTAAGGGTGGTGGCCTATGTGGATGACGTCTCGATAGTAGTGGCTAGCCGAAAGGAGGCCCAGTTTGTGGAAACACAGATTGGAGATTACTCCGAGGCATCCGGTTCGCTGGTCAACTGGACTAAGAGTGAAGTTCTCTGGTTGGGGAGGGAGGGTGAGCAGTTTGCCCTCCCGGACGTGTTCCCCACGTCCTGGCCAGAAATTAGAATTCTGGGCATCCTTTTTGGCCATGGTGACTAGGGATGAGCTTCGAGTTCGAGTCGAACTCATGTTCTACTCGAACATTGCCTGTTCGCCTGTTCAGCGAACAGTGAACAATTTGGGCTGTTCGCAGCAAATTCGAAAAGCCGGAACACCCTATACAAGTCTATGGGAGAAATCTAAAGTGCTAATTTTAAAGGGTAATATGCAGGTTACTGTCCTAAAAAGTGTTTGGGGACCCGGGTCCTGCCCCAGGGGACATGGATCAATGCAAAAAAAAGTTTTAAAAACGGCCGTTTTTTCAGGAGCAGTGATTTTAATAATGATTAAAGTGAAACAATAAAAGTGTAATATTCCTTTAAATTTCGTAGCTGGGGGGTATCTATAGTATGCCTGTGAAGGGGCGCATGTTTCTGGTGCTTAGAACTGTCCCTGCACAAAGTGTCATTTGTGCAGGAAAAAAAGTCTTTTAAAATCACTTGCGGCTATTGTCGGGTCCCGTAATACAGAGAACAATCAATGAGTGTTCTCTGCATTAGCCGACAATTCATTCATTCATTGATAAAAAAAAAAAAAAAAAAAGTGTGGGGGTTCCCCTAAATTCAATTACCAGGCCCTTCAGGTCTGACATGGATATTAAGGGGAACCCCGTGTCAAATTAAAAAAAAAATTGACGTGGGGGTCCCCCTAAATATCCATAACCAGACCCTTCAGGTCTGATATGGATATTAAGGGGAACTCCGCATCAAATTTAAAAAAAAATTGACGTGGGGGTCCCCCTAAAAATCCATATCAGACCCTTTATCCGAGCACGCAACCTGGCAGGCCGCAGGAAAAGAGGGGGGGACAAGAGAGCGGCCCTCCCTCCCTCCTGAACCGTACCAGGCCACATACCCTCAACATTGGGAGGATGCTTTGGGGGTCTGTGACCCCTCAAAGCACCTTGTCCCCATGTTGATGAGGACAAGGGCCTCATCCTCACAACCCTGGCCGTTGGTTGTGAGGGTCTGCGGGCGGGGGGCTTATCAGAATCTGGAAGCCCCCTTTAACAAGGGGACCCCCAGATCCCGGCCCCCCCGTTTGAAATGGTAAGGGGGTACAAAAGTACCCCTACCATTTCACAAAGAAAGTGTCAAAATGGTTAAATAAGACAAACACACTTTTGAAAAATTCCTTTATTAAAAAAAAAAAAAAAAAAAAAAAAAAAGATTCCAGCGGTGCTAATCCACTCTTGCTATCCAGCGACGGGTCTCCGGGGTCCAGCGATGGATGATCATATCCAGCGACGGGGGATCTCTCAGTCCAGCGCTGTCCATACATCCTTCTTCTGTCTCCACTCCGGAGACACTGCAGAGATCCCAGCGCTGACGTTTCTTATATTAGGAGGGCGGGGCCACCCGTCACCTGACTCCGCCCCTCTGACGCTGGAGAGGGAAGCCAGGGGTTCCCCAGTGACGTGTGGGTGACCCCGCCCCCTCTGATGTAACGGAAACCTGCGTTACATCAGAGGGGGCGGGGTCACCCACACGTCACTGGGGAACCCCTGGCTTCCCTCTCCAGCGTCAGAGGGGAATTTTTCAAAAGTGTGTTTGTCTTATTTAACCATTTTGACACTTTCTTTGTGAAATGGTAGGGGTACTTTTTGTACCCCCTTACCATTTCAAACAGGGGGGGGGCGGGATCTGGGGGTCCCCTTGTTAAAGGGGGCTTCCAGATTCTGATAAGCCCCCCGCCCGCAGACCCTCACAACCAACGGCCAGGGTTGTGAGGATGAGGCCCTTGTCCTCATCAACATGGGGACAAGGTGCTTTGAGGGGTCACAGACTCCCAAAGCATCCTCCCAATGTTGAGGGTATGTGGCCTGGTACGGTTCAGGAGGGAGGGGGGGCCGCTCTCTCATCCCCCCCTCTTTTCCTGCCTGCCAGGTTGCGTGCTCGGATAAAGGGTCTGATATGGATTTTTAGGGGGACCCCCACGTCAATTTTTTTTTTTTTTGATGCGGGGTTCCCCTTAACCACTTGCTTACTGGGCACTTAAACACCCTTCCTGCCCAGACCAATTTTCAGCTTTCGGTGCTCTCACACTTTGAATGACAATTACTCAGTCATGCAACACTGTACCCAAATGAATTTTGTGTCCTTTTTTTCCCACAAATAGAGCTTTCTTTTGGTGGTATTTGATCACCTCTGGGGTTTTTATTTTTTGCGCTATAAATGAAAAAAGACCGAAAATTTTGAAAAAAAACGCATATTTCTTTGTTTCTGTGACAGAATTATGCAAATTATTAATTTTTCTTCATACATTTTGGCCACAATTTATACTGCTACATGTCTTTGGTAAAAATAACCCAAATTAGTGGATATTATTTGGTCTTTGTGAAAGTTATAGAGTCTACAAGCTGTGGTGCGAATCGCACAAAATTGATCACATCTGATGTACTGGTGGCCTATCTCGCTTCTTGTGACCCGAACAAGTCAGGAAAGTACAAATACCCCCCAAATGAACCCTTTTTGGAAAGTAGACATTCCAAGGTATTTAGTAAGAGGCATGGTGAGCTTTTTGATGTTGTCATTTTTTTCCCACAATTCTTTGCAAAATGAAGATTTTTCATTTTTTTTATTTTTCTCCACAAAATTGTCATTGTAATAGGTTATTTCTCTCACGTGGCATGTGTATACCACAAATGACACCCCCCCAAAAATTCTGCTACTCCTCCTGAGTATTACAATACCACATGTGTGGGACTTTTTCACAGCCTGGCCACATAGAGAGGCCCAACATGCAGGGAGCGCCATCACGTGTTCTAGAAGCATAAATTACACATCTAACTTGTTGACTACTTATTACACTTTTGAAATACCAGGACAATGACACGTGACACTGATGACAGATGGCACTGATACGTGGCAATGATGACACTTATACGTGGCACTGATGACAGATGGCACTAATATGTGGCACTGATGACAGATGACACTAATATGTGGCACTGATGACACGTGGCACTAATATGTGGCACTGATGACAGATGGCACTAATACGTGGCACTGATGACAGATGGCACTATGTGGCACTAATAACACGTGGCACTGACAGATGCCACTTATACGTGGCACTGGGGACAAATGGCACTGACAACAGGTGGCACTGGGGACAGATAGCACTGCGGGCAGGTGGCACTGGGGTGGGGTGGATTGCACTGGGGCGGATGGCACTGGGGCAGGATGGCACTAAGGCGGATGGCACTGGGGCAGGATGGCACTGGGGGGGGCATGGCACTGGGGGGGGCATGGCACTGGGGGAGGATGGCTCTGGGGGAGGATGGATCTGGGGGAGGATGGCACTTTTTTTTTACTTTTTTTTACACTTTTTTTTTTTTTTTTCTTTTGTACACTAACGGCTGCTGCAGCCGTTCTTCTCTCCCCTCTCACACGCTGTCTGTGTGAGGAGGGAGAGCGGCGCTGAGAGATGATCTCATATGTTTACATATGAGATCATCTCCCATTGGACACGCCGATCACGCTGTAAACAGCCGCTGTGATTGGCCGTTTACAGCGATCTGTGTTTGCCTGTCCCCGGGGGACACGGCAAACACAGAACTTCCGCGATGCGCGCCCAGGGACGGCCAGGCGTAGGAAGCCGCCCGCCCTAAGGCCGTCATTCGGCTATAGGGCGGGCGGGAAGCGGTTAATATCCATATCAGACCTGAAGGGTCTGGTTATGGATATTTAGGGGGACCCCCACGTCAATTTATTTTTAAAATTTGACACGGGGTTCCCCTTAATATCCATGTCAGACCTGAAGGGCCTGGTAATTGAATTTAGGGGAACCCCCACGCTTTTTTTTTTATTTCTTTTTTTTTTATCAATGAATGAATGAATTGTCGGCTAATGCAGAGAACACTCATTGAGTGTTCTCTGTATTACGGGACCCGACAATAGCCGCAAGTGATTTTAAAAGACTTTTTTTCCTGCACAAATGACACTTTGTGCAGGGACAGTTCTAAGCACCAGAAACATGCGCCCCTTCACAAGTATACTATAGATACCCCCAGCTACGAAATTTAAAGGAACATTACACTTTTATTGTTTCACTTTAATCATTATTAAAATCACTGCTCCTGAAAAAACGGCCGTTTTTAAAACTTTTTTTTTGCATTGATCCATGTCCCCTGGGGCAGGACCCGGGTCCCCAAACACTTTTTAGGACAGTAACCTGCATATTACCCTTTAAAATGAGCACTTTAGATTGTGAACGTTCGAGTCCCATAGACTTTAATAGGGTTCTAAAGTTCACACGAAGTTTAGGTCTGTTCGCAGGTTCGGCTCATCCCTAATGGTGACTATCAGAAACTAAACTGGGAGCGCAGGCTGGTGAGTGCCACCCAAAAGGTTAATGCCTGGAAAGGCTGGAAGTTGTCACTGAGGGAAAGGGTGAGCCTGGTCAAAACCTATTTGCTTCCAGAATTCCTCTTTGTCAGCTACGTTTGTCTTCTGCCAAGATCGCTCTATGCGCGGATCTGCGGTCTGTTCTTTCTGCTTTTGTGGGGAAACAGGCTGAATCTGATAAAGAGGGAGGTCACGTACCGACAGAGGAGGCAGGGTGGGTTGGACATGATTAATCCCACGGTTTTCTTTACCGTGGTGTTTCTTAAGTTCAACCACAATCCATTTTTCAGGACGAACCCTCTCTGTGGGAACGCTCATGTAAGAACTGGTTTTCCTGAGTGGGTGGGAGGGGGGTGGTCTCCCCGGTGATCTACGGAGATCCCATGGGTACCTCCCCACCTATGTTCCAACTGCCCTAAGGGTACTGAGGCAGTGGAGGATAACGGCCCTGGAGGTGGGCTCATTGGGTCGGCGCGAGCTGTACCAGCGGGTCATGACCTCTGACTTTTTGAGACCACTAGCCTTAAGGGATTGTCTGGACAGGGTTCTCAGGGAGGGATTAGCCCTTCTGAATTCTAAGAGAATTCCGGCCAAGTTCTGGGATCTTGCATGGAGGGCGTTCCATGGACGGCTCTATGTGAGGTCGAACTTAAAGTACCGGAGTCTTGAGGACAGGGGCTGTCCTCGTCCCGAGTGTGGAGGGGCACTGGTTACGGCTATTGTAGATAAACTGTTCTAATCCGAGTGACTTTTCTTTTAAGCTGGTGAAGAAAGCATGTTTTCTTTTCTATTTTATTAAGTCTGTTTAAAGTGGAGGTCCACCCTAAAGTGGACCTTCCGCTCATCGGAACCCTCCCCCCTCCGGTGCCACAATCGGCACCTTTCAGGGGGGAGGAGGGTGCAGTTACCTGGATAATCCAGGTAACTGCACCCACTTCCGGGATAGCTCTCTGCGGAAAGGGGCGTAACTTACGCCCCTTTCCGCAAGTGCCCGCCCCTTCCCGCAAGTGCCCCGCTGCCTGCTGGGAAACACACAGATCCCAGAGGCAGCGGGGAGCGTCCTTATTGCGCAGCGCGATTCGCGCATGCGCAGTAGGGAACCGGGAAATGAAGCCGAAAGGCTCCATTTCCTGATTTCCATACCCAAGATGGCGGCGGCAGGACCCGACAGGCGACCTAGAGATCGGCTTCGGGTGCCGACATCGCGGGCGCGCTGGACAGGTAAGTGTCACTATTTTAAAAGTCAGCAGCTGCAGTATTTGTAGCTGCTGGCTTTTAAAAAAAAAAAAAACGCGGAGTCCCGGTGGACTCCCGCTTTAAGTTGGTTTTCCTTTCTTCTTTTCAAGAATGAGTATTTATGTCTGTTTTGTAAATACAACTGGCAGCAGTTTTTTTTTAATAAAAACCTCCACCTATATAGCTAACTATCTTGCTCGTTTTAAATAGAGCTTTCAGTCAGTGTTAGGAGATTGTGCGTGCTGTCTGCATGCTCTGAACGCAGTATACACCGTTGTATCCACCTATATAGCTAACTATCTTGCTCCTTTAAAATAGAGCTTGCAGTCAGCGGTAGAAGATTGTGCGTGCTGTCTGCATGCTCTGAACCCAGTATACACCGCTATTCCACCTATATAGCTAACTATCTTGCTCGTTTTAAATAGAGCTTGCAGTCAGCGGTAGCAGATTGTGTGTGCTGTCTGCGTGCTCTGAATTACAAACAGATTCAACTTAACACAACAAACCTACACAGTCCCTGTCTTGTTTGCACCGCCTGTATACTGCTGTTCTGAGTATATAGGGTCTGGGGGCTACACGTATTTCCATTTTTTAATATGGGTATGGGGTTCCCCTTAATATGCGTACAAGACCCAAAGGGGCTGGTAATGGGCAGGGAGGGCTACCCATGCCATTTTTCTCAATGATTTTCAACCATATTGCAGGAACCAGATATAACATTAAAACCGCAAGCAGTTTTAAATGACGTTATTTCCGTTAAATGTCATTTTGTGCAGGGACTGTTCTAAACATGGGAAACACGTGACACTTCACAGGCATACTACAGACACCCCCCAGGCACGATATTTAAAGGAATATTTCACTTTTTTTTTCACTTTAATCGTCATTAAAATCAGTGCTCCCGCCAAAACGGCCATTTTTAGAACTTTTTTTTGCATTGACCCATGTCCCCTAGGGCAGGAGCCAGGTCCCCAAACCCTTTTTAGGACAGTATCTTGTATATTAGCCGTTAAAATTAGCACTTTTAATTTTGAACGTTCGAGTCCCATAGACTTCAATGGTGTTCTAACGTTCGTACGAATTTGGGGTCCGTTCGAAAGTTCTGGTGCGAACCGAACCGAGGGGTGTTCGGCTCATCCCTACTAATGGGACACAAACCGTGGGAACCATGGGAACAGGAGCAGTGCACTTACCATTGGCAAATGGTTAATGTGAAAAAAATGAATAAATACTAAAAACTAGTGAAAACTGTCTGACAGTATGGGAGTATAAACACATAAATTTATTTAAAAAATATATTTGCAAACATCACTGAGTGTATACAAAGTGGTTAATGAAACCCAATCATGCGGTAATATGAGTGATAACGAAAGGTAATAATGGGCAGATGATAAGTAATAATAGTAAACAAAATTGTATGTGAAAACAATCAAACCAAAAAAAAATAAAAAATTATCAGCTAACAGTGAATCAATGTGACATATAATTGCTGATAAACGCAAAAAGAATGTCCACATTATACAGGTGACTTAATTACCGTAAGATGAATCCAAACACCACAAGAGCTGCGAGGAGAAAAAAAGAAGTGCCTCCACCTACGTACACACTGCTGCTTACCGGAACAATATGGTACCTTGTTTCAGGGGACCCGGGAGCGCAAGTGGCTAATAATCCAGCCTAGGATCTCAATAGCAAGCACCACATTCCTCTATCCCAACAGTGGTAGTACTCATCCAAGTAAGGCCAGAAGGTTAAATCCCCATAGAATAAAAGGAAGCTGGCATAGTGTAAAGCTTTCACTATTTATTAATTATATAAAAGTCAAATGGACACTTACAGTATCCTTGAATAATAACAGCAAACAAAGAGTAATCGAGCCGAGCCGGCTCTCGACAGTAGCCCTTTCACTTCCGGGACTCACTCAGCACGCGGTGACGTCAGCACACCGCTCCTCCTAATTTTTGCATAAAATAAGTCATTGCAAAGAGTTTGTACACTGTTTCTCAGAAACAGTTAATCCACTGTATAATCTTTTGAGGAATAAAGGTAATGTGGTTGTCCAATGGGGTCCAAATGAGAAAAATGCCTTTGAAGTGTTGTAAAAAGATTTGCAGAATGCTCCAGCATTAAATACAATAGAGGTTTGTTCTGAAGTATCTTTTGTTTTTGAAAACTCACGTATCTGAGAATGCCATCTCAGTAACATAGTCTCAGTTACTAAAAGGTAAGGACAAAATAATTGCCTATTTCTCAAGAGTTTTAACATTTTTGGAAAAAACTTTTGAGTCAGGTGTAAAGCAACTGCTAATGTCGCATACACACGAGCGGGATGTCCGACAGAAAAAGTCAGACGGAAGCTTTTCATCGTATATTTCGATTGTGTGTATACCTTATCGGACTCTTTTCTACAAAAATTCCGATGGACCTAGAAATAGAACATGTTTTAAATATTAACGACGGAACCAATTCCTATCGGGAAAACCGTTCGTCTGTATGCTGTTCCGACGGACCAAAAACGATGCATACTCTGAAGCAAGTATGAGACGGAAGCGCTCTGTGTGGTAAAACTAGCATTCGTATTGGAACTAGCACATTCCTCAGGCTGCTAATTCTGTGATCTTTTAATGCAGCACATTCTTTTCTCCTTTAGAATGCTGGAAGAATATAGTTGTTTTGCTGCTCATATTCACACAGAGCTCTCAGAAACGTCTTTCTTCATTATTTATCCTAATCTCAGGACTAATATTCTATTTTTTAAAAGCCCGATCTCCATAATAATGTTTACAATTATTTTTTATACTCATCTTTTATCATTTTTTATTTCATCAAGCTTTATTTTACGATTACTTAAAAATTATTTTCTAGTGATCTCCATATAATTTGTTTTTTTTTGGAGTGTCAAGTTACTGCAATAACATTATTATCTTATATTTTTTATTAACCTCAAGGAGGTTGGTGTCCCTTGTTAATTTGACATTGTTTTTTTGAAATGTACCTGCCTAATCACAAACAAACTGTCCTATTTGAAGAAAAACACATACAAAAAAAAATATCCATTTTCTTCTAGCTCAGAACAAAATAAAAAGAAGAGAAACTGCTTGAATTTGCAAAGTCTTTGTACCCCAGGGCCCACATCAACTCTTCATAAATAAAAATTAGTAGCCTGAGAATTCCATATAATAGGGAGCACAATCTGGTCCTGCCTACTCACAAACAAACTGTCCTTTTTGAATAAAAACACATTTTATTTTGTGAATATACAATATCCATTTATTCTGGGTAACAAAATAAAGAGGAAGTCAACGCTGGACAAACTTTTGGAATTTGCAAAGCCTTTTGGCCCCCATGACACACATCTCTGTGGAAAAGAAAATTGGTAGCTTGAGGAGTCCATATAATAGGAAGCACAATCTAGTCCAGGAATCCTAGAGATCAGGACCAGCAGCAGATGACATATCTGTCCCCAGTTTGTGGTACTACAACTAGGAATGGCCGAACTGTTCACCTGGCGGTCGGTTCGTGGCAAATTTTGCATGTTCGCACTTCGCCCGATCAGCGGACTATTGCCGCTGTACACCCGGCGGACATATGTGTTTACAGTGTGAAAGAACTTTGACTCATGATGACACATCTATCATGGGGTACAGGACAGCCAATTGAGACATTTCATCACATGGACAATTGGACATTCCCCCTACCTTATAAATAGACCTGATCTGGCGGCCATTTTACATTCTGTCTTATGTCAGTGTAGGGACAGGACGCTGTGTGGAGCAGGGAGAGACTGTAGTGACACAAATCGCTAGCTATTAGGTCCACAAAAGTCCTTTTAAGGACTGGTATAGGTGTAGTACAGTATATAGGGTTCAGTGCACTGCTGTGCTGGTGATTGCAGCAGCCTGTCTTTTGTCAGTGTAGGGACAGGATGCTGTGTGCAGCAGGGAGAGAATGTAGTGACACAAATCACTAGCTATTAGGTCCACAAAAGTCCTTTTAAGGACTGGTATAGGTGTAGTACAGTATATAGTGTTCAGTGCACTGCTGTGCTGGTGATTGCAGCTGTCTTTTGTCAGTGTAGGGACAGGACGCTGTGTGGAGCAGGGACAGTCAGTTTAATCACTACCTAGCTATTACTACTAGGTCCACAAAGGTCCTTTTAAGGACTGGTATAGGTGTGCAATATATAGGGTGCTGGTGCATTGCTGTGCTGGTGATTGCAGCTGTCTTTTGTCAGTGTAGGGACAGGACGCTGTGTGTATCAGGGATAGTCAGTTTAATCACTAGCTAGCTATTACTACTATGTCCACAAAGGTCCTTTTAAGGACTGGTATAGGTGTAATACAGTATATAGGGTTCAGTGCACTGGTGTGCTGGTGATTGCAGCTGTCTTTTGTCAGTGTAGGGACAGGACGCTGTGTGGAGCAGGGACAGTCAGTTTAATCACTAGCTAGCTATTACTACTAGGTCCACAAAGATCCTTTTAAGGACTGGTATAGGTGTACTATTTGGTGTGCAGTATATAGCTGTGTAATACACGTATAAAATACTTGCACATGTAGAAAGCATAGTATAGGGCATTTCCACTGTGCAGCATTGTGACTGCTAAGCGTTTCTGCAGCGATACTACAAAGATTGACAAACGCAATAAAAAAAGTATTATAACTGGTGTGATAGACCAATGGCCCCCAAAAATGACAGATTGAAGCGGGGTGTTATATACCTTCTTCCACATACATAGTGCACGTCTCTAGAGACTTTTGTCACAGGGTCATTTAAAAAATTACAGGCAGAGGAAGAGGCAGGCCCTTTCGCAGGGGTGGTAGGGGTAGGGCAGGAGCAACAGGCTTGAGCCAAAGTGGCAAGTTGCAGAAGGTGCGTGCGATTACGTCAAAGGACGCACCAGACTTGGTTGAGTGGCTCACTCAGCCTTACTTTTCTGCACCCTCCTCATCCTCTCGATCTGCACCCTCTTCTTCACTCTCTGCTGTGTGTACCCCCAAAGACACTACCACCAACACCACCACCACCACCACCATATACCTTCCGCTTGAGTCACAGGAATTATTTTCCGATCCATATCAAGATATTTCCGATGCGCAGCCACTCTTGGCATTGGATCAGGAAGAGGAGGTAGCAACAACCACCACTCAGCAGTCTGACGACAGTACCCAGATCAGCCCAAGGAGGAGGTTGGTCCCCGCTGTTGCTGCCTACTCCAAGATCTCTAATTATAGCGGTGGGGAAGGTGACGTCGATGGTGACAAGTCTAGTGATGTCACGTGGGTGCCCACAAGAGAGGAAGAGGAGGGGAGTTCAGAGGGAGATATGGACCAGCAGATAGGGAGGAGAAGCAGGAAGAACTTACATTGCACAGGAGGGACAAAACAGACTGCTAATGTATCAGGAGCGAGGCATCAACCATGTACAGTCACATCTGGCGCTCCCAGGATGCCGGCACATGGCTCCGCAGTGCGGGCTTTTTTTAACGTGTCCGCTGCTGACAATAGTGTTGCCATCTGCAATCTTTGCAGTCAACGCATAAGTCGCGGTAAGACCAACGCTCAGCTAGGGACGACGGCCTTAAGAAGGCACATGAGCTGCCATCACCGAGCCCAGTGGGAGCAACGGAACACACAAAGCCACACTCCAGGCTCTCACCGTCCAGCCTCGTCTTCTACTTCTCCTTCTTCTCTCTCCTCACAATTGTCCTCCACTCAGCCTTGCATCACGCCATCCTCACGTTTTTCTGCAAAAAGGACAGGCTTCCGTGGGCCAAATGTTTGAGCGTAAAAAAATAATGACGCCGGATAACCCTCTTGCCCAACGGTTGACAGCTGGCTTGTCATAACTGATAGCCCGCCAACTACTGCCATATAAACTGGTGGACTCGGAGGCCTTTCGAAAAATGTTGAAAATTTGTGAAAATTTCACAGATAAAAAAAGAATGCTTGTAGTTGTTGATCCTAGATTCACTTCATACATGTGTTATGTCAGTGGCCATGTGGTGGGACTATGTGTGCACAGCTAGTAAGTATTTTGTGGATGAAAATATGACCTGTAGGTTTTTAAAGTTCCCCTGCCATTGAAGTCAATGGGGCCCGCCGCAAACTTTGCGGTTCGCAAACTTTTGGCCACGTTCGCGGTGCGTGAAACGTCCCGTCGGAAGTTTGTCCATCTCTAACTACAACAGCTTGCATCTTCTGTCAGTCTTCATTGGAGTCTGTGGCTCTGGTGGTGGACTTGTGGCAGGAGGAGGAGGAGGATGGGCGAGCTCACATATGTGGCTGTTCTCAGTCAGGTGAGGTGGCCCCTCAACCCCTACTGAAGGGCATCAGAAAAAAAAAACCCTTCTCCAATTCCAGCAACCTGGTGGCTAGATAGCAGCCATAGGCCTCTTCAGCATTGGGGGGGCTCCTAAGGAAATGGCTGGCTTCCCTTCGTCATTGTGCCCTTCCTGGGCCTTTTGATGGCAAGGCAGAGGGGAGGCACCTGGGATGGGTGAGGCTCCCACTGGGCCCAGCCACCTCCTGGCTGACACTGGGCACGGCCTCCTCCTGGCTGACGCTTGGCAAGGCCTCCTCCTGGCTGACGATTTCCAGACCCTCCTCCTGCCTGATGCTTTCCAGTCCCTTCTCCTGGCTGAGGCCGTCCTGTGTATAAAAAAAAGGCACATAGTTGTAGTTTTTGCTTAATCAATCACACAATTGTCAGGTCATGACTTTGCAAATTGAATGTTAATAAATAGAAAAGTCTATCATTCTGACCCCAGCATTTTTCAAGCTGGTCCCAAACATTTTGGCCACTACTGTCTAGGACAATAAATATGTCGAAAAATAATATACCTGGCTCCAGCTGGGTGCATCCACTTCTTCCAGGATGGAAGGCCCACGTTGTTCCTGGTCAGCCTCTGCTGGGCTTGAGGGAATGGTGGAGGGAAGGCTGCAGGGAAGGGTTGAAAGAGATTGCCTGGCTTCAGTCTGATCGTCCAGAAACCGCAGTTTGTTGAAGTACCACAGCGTGGGGACATAAACATTCTCTGCTGATGCTCCTGATCGGAGTGATTTCTGGATCTTATTATGCTCCTTCTTATACATGTTACATAATTACATAGTAAGGTTGAATAAAGACACCAAGTTCATTCCTACCTGCATGTCTTTGGGTTGTGGGAGGAAACCGGAGTACCCGGAGGAAACCCACGCAGGCACAGGGAGAACATACAAACCGCCAGATCAGGTCTATTTATAAGGTAGGGGGTATGTCCATGTGCTAAAATATCTCAATTGGCTGTCCTGTACCCCATGATGGATGTGTCATGGGTCAAAGTTCTTCACAATGTTAAAGAATATGGCCACCGTGAACAGCACCAGAAGTCCGCCGATTTGGCGAATCGCGAACGAGCAAAGTTCGCTGCGAACCGACCGCCAGGTGAACCGCAAGGCCATCTTTACCTACGGGAGTCAACAATGGATTGTACCTCATACTCCTTATGGTTCCCAACTTGAATAGGGTGAGGACGTGGCACTGAGGTGGTAAATCGGTTAGAGACCAACGGTTTCAATAAGGAGACATGAAACACATTTGAGATGCGCATACTAGGAGGATGGACCAGCGCATAAGCCACTGGGTTAATCCTGCAAAGGATATGGAAAGGCCCAATAAACCAAGGCGCAAACTTCAGTGAGGGAACACGAAGCCGGAGGTTGCGAGATGACAGCCAGACCCTGTCCCCAACCTGGTAGGAAGGCGCAGGCAGGGGTCTGCGGTCAGCATGGAGTCTGTACCTATCATTATTATGACGCAAAGCCTCCTGGACTTGTACCCAAGTGGAACAAAGACACAGAGCTGCTCCTCTAACGCAGGAATACTCTGCGGAACAAACAAGTCAGGCAACATGGAAGGTTGGAAATCATAATTCGCCATAAATGGAGACAATCGGGAGGCAGAATTCAAGGCACAGTTGTGAGCAAACTCTGCCCAAGGTAATAGGTCAGACCAGTTGTTATGATGGTCAGAAATATAGCAACGTAGGAATTTCTCCAAGGACTGATTGGTTCGTTCTGTGGCCCCAATAGACTGCGGGTGATACGCAGAAGAGAACACAAGCTGGATTCCCAAATGTGCACAAAAGGCTTGCCAGAACCGGGAGACAAACTGACTGCCCTTGTCCGAGACAATCACCTTGGGTAGCCCATGTAAGCGAAAGATCTCCCGAGCAAAAATGGAAGCCAGTTCCTTAGAGGTGGGCAACTTCTTAAGTGGAATACAATGACACATCTTTGAGAATCAGTCAACCGCCGTAAGGATAACAGTGTTGCCTTGGGAGTTGGGCAACTCCACAATGAAATCCATAGACAGGTGAGTCCAGGGCCTCTCTCCATTGGGTATGGGTTGTAGGAGGCCCACTGGAAGGTGTAGTGGAGTCTTACTCTAAGCACACATGGGACAGGCAACTACGAAGGCAGTAACAACAGCCCATAGACTAGGTCACCAGAATTGTTGGGAAATTAGTTGATTGTTCCTGAATCCCAGGATGGCCAGGTGCCTTGGGAGAATGGTAAGTCTGGAGCACTGCAGTATGGAGACTCTCTGGGACAAAGCAGCGGTGACAAGGTTTATCAGGAGGAGCATGGACCTGAGCAGCAAGAATTTTGTCACCCAAAGGAGAAGTAAGACTGCTGAGAACCGTAGCCAAGATACGATCAGGAGGAATCATAAGAACCGGAACCGACTCCAACTTGGAAGTGGAGTAAAATTGTGACAAGGCATCAGCCCTTACATTCTTTGTACCGCATAAAAATTAGACAATTTAATTAAAGCTCAAGAAAAGAGCCCATCGCGCCCTTCTAGGAGAGAGTCGCTTAGCCTCAGACAAGAATGTAAGATTCTTATGGTCAGTAAGAATAATAGCAGGCACAGTGGTACCTTCAAGGAGATGTCTCCATTCTTTCAGGGCTAAAATGATCGCCAACAGCTCTCTGTCACCAATCTCATAATTGCACTCAGCAGGTGACAATTTCTTGGAAAAGTAGCCACATGGATGCATAGCGCTCTCAGAGTTAGGACGTTGAGACAGAAGGGCACCAACTCCAGTCTCAGATGCATCAATTTCTAGGATAAAAGGCAAAGTAGGATCAGGATGTGCCAACACAGGAGCAGAAACAAAGGCAGCCTTGAGAGTCTCAAAGGCCTTAATGGACTCCAGAGACCAACTCTGTGGGTTACCGTCCTTTCTGATCATATCAGTCAGGGGCTTGACCAGACACGAGAAGTTACGAATAAACTTCCGATAGTAGTTGGCAAAGCCCAGGAAACACTGCAGAGGATGTAAACCCATGGGTCGAGGCAACTGTAGGACTGCCAAAAGTTTCTCTGGGTCCATCAAAAAACCAGCAGTGGAAATGACATAGCCCAGGAATGTAACCTGTTCATGATGGAAATCACACTTCTGCAGTTTACAATAGAGATTGTTCTCTCTTAGTTTCTGAAGCACACGACAGACATCTGTGTAGAGGCTCTCCAGGGACTTGGAAAATATGAGGATATCATCGAGATAAACCACCACACACAACTGCAACAAATCTCGGAGGACATTGTTAATAAATTCCTGGAAAACTGGCGGGGTGTTATAAAGGCCAAAAGGCATTACCAGGTATTCATAATGGCCTGTTCTGGTATTAAACGCAGTTTTCTACTCATCGCTCTCCTTAATGCGCATGAGATTGTATGCCCCTCTCAAGTCAAGCTTTGTGAAAACTGTTGCTCCCTTGAGGCGGTCAAATAACTCTGAAATCAATGGAATCGGGTAGGCATTCTTAATCGTGACACGATTGAGACCCCTATAATCTATACAAGGTCTCAGTTTACCGCTCTTCTTTTTCACAAAGAAGAAACCAGCACCAGCAGGAGATGAGGATTTGCGGATGAAACCTCGAGAAAGTGCGTCAGCAACATACTCCTTCATGGCCTTATCCTCCAAGACCGACAAAGGGTAAACCCAGCCAGGAGGAGGTATGGCACCAGGTTGACGGTCAATTGCACAATCATAAGACCGTTGTGGAGGCAAACTACCTGCTTGACCTTTATCAAAGACATTGCTAAAATCACGGTACTCCTCCAGCAGGGAGGGGAGTGAAGAGGTGCACAGGACCTTGGATACCTTCAGGAGGCATGTCTCACTGCATTGTGGTGACTAGGAGAGAACCTCAGCACGGAGCCAATCAAAATATGGGCTGTGCCTCTGTGAGGAAATAACTTGGAATTGGATTATCTCATGGTGAAGAGCCCCTACAGCCATGGACAATGGAACCGTCTTATGAGTCACATGGGCAGGCCGTAAAGGTATCCCGTCAAGAGCCTCAATGGCAAGTGGAGTGTCACGCAGCTGCAGCAGAATTGACTGCAGCGAAACAAATGCAGCATCAATGAACAGGCCTGCAGCCCCAGAGTCGTTTAGAGCCTGTATCTCGATGGACGACTCAGCCCAAGAAAGGGTGACCAAAACCTTCTGGATAACTGGGGATGAAACAACGCCACCTAAGGTCTGTCCATGACAGGACCTCAAGGTTCTTGCGTTCCCTGGACGAGTAGGACAAGACTTGCCTGGCCACAATAAAGGCACAATCTCTCCCTCCTCCTAAAGGCTCTCTCATCCGCAGAGAGACGTGTGACACCCAGGTGCATGGGTTCATCTTCACTGACCAACTCGGTACCAGGAGGCATGGGAGGTGAGGGAGGCATGGGTGGGACTACAAAGCTCGGAGGCAAACATACATGAGGCTTCCACAAGTGCTCCTTAAGAGAAAGTCTTTCTCTGAGTCTGGAGTCAATGAGGATGGCAAACGAGATCAAGCTCTCCAGCTCAGTGGGTATATCTTGGGCTGCTATCTCATCCTTGATGGAATCCGAGAGACCATGAGAAAAAGCAGCCACGAGGGCCTCATTGTTCCAAGCAACCTCTGCTGCCAGAGTACGGAATTCATTGGCGTAGTCAGTAACAGTTCTCGTACTCTGTTTGATGGACATGAGGCACTTGGCAGCAGAAGCGGAGCATGCTGGAACGTCAAATACCCTCTTAAAGGAGGCCACAAACTGAGAGTAACTCAAGACAACAGGTTTTCGCGTCTCCCATAGAGGGTTAGCCCAGGCCAAGGCTCTCTCAGAAAGCAAAGATATCACAAAACCTACTTTGCTTCTGTCCATGGAAAACGCCTGGGGCAGCATCTCGAAGTATATCTCAACCTGATTGAGAAACCCTCTGCATTGAACTGGATTGCCCCCAAATCGCTGAGGAAGCGGAGCAGAACCAGACATACCTCTTATAGAGGTAATACGCGAGGCGGGTGCCTGCACAGAGACTGGCGCAGCAGCAGGGATGGCCTGCGATTCAGGTTGTACCGGAGCAGCCACCGTGGGGGATTTCAGGTGAGCCGTGCGATTCGGGAGCGTTTGTAACGCCATGACAAACTGATCAATGCGGTAATCTTGCTCATCCAATCTGGAAAAAATATTACCAACAAGTGGATTGACTGTATCTTCTGAATTCATGGCCTTCGCCAACTGTCAGAAACCATGAATCAGACTGAGACAGAAGTACAATTAAATCACACTTGTTTATTAATAAAAAATAAAAAGGTAAATAGAAAAAGCATAGTCAAGCATAGCCAGAGTCCAGTAACCAGATCGGGTAGTCAGCTTGGCCAGAAGTCAGGGATCCAAGTAGAGCAACAGCAAGCAGGATAAGGAGCCAGAAGGGATGTCAGCAAGCCAGTCTTTAAACAAACTGCTGGAGATGGTTTCTAGTGATGTGACCAAGGCGAAGGCAGAGGTGAAGTGAGCTGGAAGGCTTTAAGTAGGCAGGTCAGACGAGCATCATCAGGAACAGCTGGTAACTGTGGAGAGAGAAGAGAGCTGGCAATTAGCCGACAGCTGAGCGGGCAGCCACAGAAGGAAGGGCTAAGCCAGCCCTGACAGAGTGTCTAACACCCCAGCGTCAGGTAATCTATGTGTGCATGCAAATAATCTAAATATTTGTTTTTTAAACAATTTTTAGGTGATGTGCTGGTTGTGGAAGAGGAAGCGGCGGAACCTTTCACTAGGGCTAGCACCCAAAGCCTCATCCTGGAAATAATGAAATGGAATGGGGAAATCGACTATATTAGAAATAGACTCAACAATATGGAACAGCAAATGAAGAACATGATAGATGTGTTGGGGAGAATCTAAAATTTTCCCTAATCACATCCTCTTTTTTTATTTTTTTAGATTCCCCAAAAAAGTTTAGCATTGTACATTTTAAAAGCCAATTTTTTAAGATGCACACGGTGCATCAACATATGCTATCTGCCATCAGGGGATCTCGATGTACGCGTTTTGTGGGTGCAACCCTTTCCTCATAATTCTAATAGGTAAGAGGAAGGATTTGCACCCCCAAAACACGTCCATTGATCCCCCATGATGGGAGATAGCACATGTTGTCATTACCCATTTGGACTCCCAATTTGTGTGCATCTTCAAAATTTGTCTTTTACAGGGGTGACATCACTCCATCTGATTTACGGCAACATAAAGACATTTTTGACACTATAATGTCTGATATTGCCTTCAGTTTACGTTGAACTTTGTAAGTTCCAGAGTTGTGTATGTTATGTTTTAAAGCATGCGTGTTTGTAAAAAAAAAAAAATATATCAAGAGAAAAAAAAAAATTTGCACATTTTCTAAATACACATGTGTGAATGTGTAAACATTTGGAAAAACAACAATGTGTGGCTTCTTCTTTCAATGCTCAATACCAGTTTTGTAAGTAATTTTGTGTTTTAACAGTGACAATGAGGCTTATTTACTAAAGGAAACTCCACTTGGCACCACAAAGTGCACTAGGAGAACCTAGGAGACAGCCAAAAAGAAAAGGAAGCAATAAAATAATTTCCAGATTATATAAAAAATATTTTATTAATAAAATATAATAAAAAATAGACATTGTCTGGCATTGCAATGGCCCCCCTACCCATAAAATAATTAACATATTTTTCCCAAACTTCACGGGCGATTTGGGGTGCCAAGCCAGTATGGCCAGTATCCAGGCCTGTCAGGGAATTGTATGTCATAAGTCTGGCCTCAGGTCCAACTGAGGCTATATAATTCAGTGATTTTTTTCTTAAATAATTGTGCAGGCATCATCAGGTGCTTGCCCAGATCCAAGGCTTCATCTGCAATAAAAAGGTTCCACGTTATCTGCATCAGGTGCCAATGCCAGGCCACCAGTCTGCAGACGCTGATAAAACTTCATCTGGTCAAAGACTCCTCCATTCTACATCCGGCCGTTCTTCCCCACTTTCTCATAGAAGAACTCATAGTGCGCCGACACCACTGCCATTAACACTACACTATTAACCCTTTATAGTTATAATAGTAAGACCCCAAATGGGGTGGTGACACAATGTGGACACTCTTCCCATCTATAGCCCTTCCACAGTTGGGAAAGACCCAAGGGTCGGCAAATTGGGAGGCCACAGTCTGCCATTCCTGTGATGTTGAAGGAAACTGTGGAGTCAAACAAAAACATTCTTGCACAACATCAGTATAACATTTATTTGAAGGAGTATTTAAAAAGACAAAAATATAAGGTCCACTTATCAGATTCCTCACCCCCTCTGATGGCTCATTGATAAAATTGTATGGGGGGGGGGGGGGGGGGCGGCTTGAGGTGACTTTGGGAGCCAAAAAAAAAAAGCCTCCAGCACTCTGCTTGAATTTTAGGACACACATAACATTTGGACACATTTTAGGAGGAGGGAGGGTAAAAAATGATTTTAAGGACACACGTAACATTTGGACAGGTTTTAGGGGGTGTTTTGTGGAAAACACTACAATGGAGCTGACAATATACATTGTTAAGGGACTAGGCTATAGGTGCATATGGTCCCAGGGTAGCATGCTGGGGAGGTTAATGAAGGCAAATAAGCATGTAGGCCAAAAAAGGAGCATTAAAAGCTTCCATCATGCATGAGGATAAAGGGGACATTCACAGCATATTCCAATCATAGTAATTAGGGAATAATGAAATAAATACAATACATTAGCAAACATTAAATATATATAATGTTATGTTAAAGGAGAAAACTTACCCTAATATAGTCCTTTTGCAGGACCTAAATGATGACAGAACAGGTCTCTGGAATAATGATCCCCAGAGCCTGGGAGGAGATGCCTGTTGAGAACTTGAGGTCCTGCAGACTTCTCCCTGTCACCAAGTGCCGCAAGGTGGTGACTAGCCTCTGCTCCAGAGTGATGGCTTGTCTCCTGCAGGTATCCTGCCTGCTGATATAAGAGGTGAGCAAAGCCAACAGACGGTGAAAAATGGGGTCCGTCATTCTGAGATAATTCCTGAAATCATCAGGATTATTCTCCTGGATCTCACGCAGCAGAGGCATATATGGGAGCATTGGTCACGCTGGAGTAACCAATTCTTGGTCCATGAACTCCTCCTTGCCCTGTTCATGGACTGGGCTCGGGTCAAAGTATGAACCCCAACACCAAGCCCCCACACAGCACAAACTCTACAATGAGTACGTACCCACACCATGGTTTAAAAACGGTCGGCTGGTCAGAGCGAACTTAACAGAACGCACTGAAGAACAGCAAGGCCTGTGAAGAGGGAGCTGAAAATTGTTAAGAATGGACCAGAACGCACTAAAAAACAGATACAAACTGGCTACACACACTGAAAATCTGATTCAAACCCACAAGCACAAACTGAACATCAGTAAAACGATCTGAAAAAGCAGGAGTCTGAAAAGCCCAAATCGTCTCTAACCAAACTTCTCCTAACACGAGATCAGCAGAAGGAGCCCAAAGTCTTGAACTTACTTTTTTTAGTCCTGTCATACGTGCTGTACATCACCACATTCTTAACGATCGGACTTGTGTGATCATGTGTATGCATGTGTACGCATGAGCAGAGGCTAGTCACCACGTTGCGGTTCTTGGTGACAGGGAAAAGTCTACAGGACCTCAAGTTCTCTACAGGCATCTGCCCCCAGGCTCTAGGGATCATTATTCCAGAGACCTGTTCTGCCATCATTCAGGTCCTGCAGAAGGACTATATTAGGGTAAGTTGTATCCTTTAACATTACATTCTATATATTTAATGTATGCTAATGTATTGTATTTCTTTCATCATTCCCTAATTACCATGATTTTATTATGCTGTAAATATCCTCTTTATCCTTGTGCATGCTGTAAGCTTTTAATGCTTCTTTTTGGCCTACATGCACATTTGCCTTCACTAACCTCCCCAGTATGCTATCCTGGGCCCATATACACCTAGTCTAGTCACTCAACAATGTTTCCTGTTGCATCATGGCAGCATACACCTATGGAGTTGTGGCTCCGCCTCCGCAACCTGATAGGACCGCGTGACTATTAAATCTTGAGAGGGCCCCTACCTCAGTATTCTGCTTTTTTCCTCACCTGACAAGACCGGACATCACCCCTTACCGCTATCGCCCCAGCCAGGTTCAAGCCTCTGCTGGGTGGAAGTCCTGCCTGTACAGCCTATAAATGAGCTTAACGGAGGAATCCCCACTCTGATGGTCTCAGGGGTATTATTCTTGTTTTACAAATCTTAAATAGATTTATCATGCAGTGGCCTCTAACCTATGTTTTTCCCTAGGTTCTGTACTTCTTTTCACTTGCTGAGCTCTGTAGTTCCTCTCTCCTCTCTCTCCGGGTGCCGAACGTTTAGAATCTCCAGCGTGTGCGTGGGCAGCCAGTACCTCGCCTCTCTATCTGTTTGCCAGTTTCCAAGATGGCGCTGGACATCGCGGGACACTTCTGCACATGCGCGAGATGACGTCGGCGCTGCGCATGGCGGTGGCGGTGAATTTAAAAAACAGCACTTGTCATTGTGTACTGTGGATGCTGCTGCATTTCTAATAAGAACATTTTCCGAATTTGTTTCTACTTCCTTGTTTCCTTCAGAGCTTAAGGTCAGTTTCTTCATTTCTTGGGTGTTCTTTTCTTGCAACTCTGCATATCTCCCTACCTGCCTTTTTGCACACTGGCATCCGTTCGTTTTTAGGAATCACTCCTCATGGAGGCCGCTGCCCCAGCAGACCATTGCCAGCCTAATAGGTAAGAGGGGTCAACTTGGTAAGTACGAAGAGGAAAAAGAGAGCCTGTCACTAACGCTGTCTAAATTGTACAGCCCTATCAGGTCATCCAGATCATGCACTCAAGTCGCTCAAGAAGGAGTCGCTCAAGTCACAGACCAAACCGAGACCATGGCAGAAGCCGTTCAAGGCACAGAGAGAGTGGAGGTCACAGGAGGAGTCGATCAAGATCCTACTCTTGACATGGCCACTCCTACCACAGGAGATCCCCTACACGCAGGCATTCTTCTCGCGCTCAGAGTCTCCGTCCATCTGGGAATTCATGCTGGATTTGTGGCGCAATAGCACTTCCAGATAAGCTGGCCTGTCGTTCATGCTTCAATGAAGCTACCAAAGACAGAGAATTAGAACCTAGCGATCCAGCCAAAGAATCGCCCCTCCAAATCACAGGGCCAGAAACTAGCAGACCTTTGCAAGGTACCTCATCTGCTGCTCCTTCCTCATCAAAGATGTCGGATCCTCTGTCGGATAATGATGACATAGACACATCTAGCAGCTTCGACTTCGCACTGATTGAACCCTTCATTAAATCAGTGAAGGAAGCGATCGATTGGGTGGAGAAAAAACAAACTCCTCAAAAAGTAAGGAAATATTTTCCAAATCTCAAAAAAGATCTTGAGACCTTCCTATTTATTGATGAGCTTGAGGATCTGATTAAAGAGGAATGGCAAAAGCCGGAAAAGAAGATCAGTCTAACTAATAGGTTAGCAAAGCTTTACCCCCTGAAAGAGCCTAATGTCACCCCATTGGTGACCCCGCCAGTGGTGGGTTCTTCTCTGATACGTCTTGCCAGACATGTGACACTCCCAATTGAAGATGCAGTTACATTTAAAGATGTGCTGGATAGGAAAATTTACTTAGATCTTAAAAGATCCTATCTATAGGCAGGGGGCGCATGTAGGCCAGCTGAGGCTCTAGCAGCTGTCGGTAGGACTATTTCCAACTGGTCCGCCAATGCCAAGAAGCTGGTATCAGAAGGAGTGGAGCAAGAGAAAGTAATCTCAGCCCTCCAGGAACTGTCTTTCGCAGGCGATTTTGTTGCAGAAGCCACTGTAGACATAATAAAATCTACATCAAGGGCAATGCTGAGCTCAGTAATGGCCAGAAGGGCACTTTGGCTGAAGCCCTGGTCAGCGGACCCATCCTCGAAGTAAAATTGGTGTAAGATTCCCTTTGACGGAGTAAATCTCTTCGGAGAAAACTCGACTCGGCCATTTCAAAAGTTACCTGTGGAAAATCGGGTCTTATCCCTTCGGATAGAAGGTCTAAACAGCAAAAGGCCGCCAGCCTCCAGGCAAAACCTCCCAGACAAATATAGGGAGGCAAGATCCTACAGACCTGGCAGAGAGTATAGAAGGAACTGGAAGAACCCTCAATCATCCTTCCTCAAGCTCCAGAAAGCTAAGACCCCTACCACAGGGGATCAAAAGTCTTTTTGAAGGTGCGCCCACCTAACCAGCTGTAGTAGGAGCCAGGCTCAGGTTGTTCAAGCAGGTATGGGCCGAGGCAATAAAGGCTCCATAGGCAGCGGCGACTGTCCAATTCGGCCACAAATGGATGTTCCGAAAGCATCCAAGGGACCATTTCCGTGTAACAAAATTACCAGAATCTCGAGGAAAGAGGTTGCTACTGAACGAATATGTTCAAGGCCTCATCCAGAAAAGAGCCATAAGGGAAGTTCCACTACCACAGAGAGGGAAAGGATTCTATTCCCCTCTATTCCTGGTAAAGAAAAAAACAGGAGACCTACGTCCTGTCATGGACTTAAAAAGACTCAATCGCCGAATCCAGGTAGAAGCATTCAAAATGGAGAGCCTGCAGACAATTCTCCAGGCCATCAACATAGGAGATTGGATGCTCTCCATCGATTTACAAGACGCATACTTGCATGTTCCCATTCACACCTCATTTAGGAAATTTCTCCACTTTGTAATAGGTCATCAACATTTCCAATTTCAAAGTCTCCCATTCAGAATCTCCACCGCTCCGAGAACATTTACAAAAGTCTTACTCCCAGTAATAGCCCTATTAAGGGAACAAGGCCTAAGAGTTCACCATTATCTAGACGACATCCTTCTGCTTGCCGACAGCCGAGACTCCCTCCTACTACATTGCGCAAACCTAATCTCCACCCTGCAGAAATTTGGGTGGCTGATAAACTGGGGAAAGAGCAGCCTAAGTCCCACGTGGAGAATGTTTTTTTTTGGGCGCAGAACTGGATACCCGCCTCAATACGGTAGAGCTCCCAGAAGAGAACATTCCCATCCTGATCCAGAAAGCAAAGAGACTACTCCTGGCCACTACCATTTCCGCCAGGGAATGTCTCAGTATTCTAGGGTCATTCTCAGCAACTATTCCAATGGGCCCAGATGCCTCTTCAAACATCATTTCTGAAGCAATGGAATGGCGTGTCAATGACCCAGCCAATAGTGATTCGGAAGGAGGTGAAGCAAACACTCTGGTGGTGGACCAGATCACACAATCTAAAGAGGTGCAAATGCATAGTCCTTCCTTCTCAAGAGGTAATCACTTCAGATACCAGCATGGAGGGATGGGGAGCACACTACTGTCAACATGCAGTCCAAGGTCATTGGCCGTTCAAAACACACAATGTGGTTTCCAACATATTAGAGATGAAAGCAGCATTCAAGGCACTACTACCTTTCAGCCCATTCCTGGAAGGGAAGGAAGTTCTACTGAGAATTGACAATTGAGTGGCAGTGGCCTATATCAACAGGCAAGGAGGCACCAGGAGTCGCTCCATGTTGCAAGAAGTCCAACCAGTCTTCGAATGGGCACAGGTCAGCTGTTGGAAATTTCAGTGCCATCCATACGCTGCACATAGAGGACTGCTTTGCTGTTTGTAAGTACTCCCTTTAGCTAAGTTTATGCAAGGAGGTAAATCTATGCATTTTGGTACAATACGAATTACCGTATCTGCTTTATAGGTAATTTGTGGTTGGACTACAGCTTCCAGTTTTCCTTTTGGGATTATTTCCTGGGAATGGGACAAGGCAACCCTGGGTGCAAGTCATATACATGCTAATTCAGCTTGACACACACATGAAGGTGGACTTGAAACATCCAGATAGCCATATTTTGTTCCAATTAATGTCTCACATAGAAACAAAAACCCCCCTTTCCATAGAATCCGTGAGTATGAGACTACATGATTCTATTTATATCTACCGTATATACTCGAGTATAAGCCGAGATTTTCAGCCTCTTTTTTGAGGCTGAAAGTGCCCCCCTCGGCTTATACTCGAGTCATCGCTGTCTGCCTGCTCGATCAGCGTGTCGAGCAGACAGACAGCGGCCATTCTATAATTCAAAAGCCGCGCCTCCGGCTCCGCCTTCGCCTGTGATAGGCGGAACACTGAATTTCCCAGCAGCCTGTGTTCCGCCTATCACGGACATCGTCTCATCCTCGTACTACGGACGAGGATGAGACGATGTCCGTGATAGGCGGAACACAGGCTGCTGGGAAATTCAGTGTTCCGCCTATCACAGGCGAAGGCGGAGGCGCGGCTTTTGAATTTTACAATGGCCGCCGAGGCGCAGACGAAGAGCGGCGATCCTGGCAAGGCACGGGACGGAGGCAAGGCAAGGCACGGCACGGCACGGGATGGGACGGAGGCAAGGCACGACACGGGACGGAGGCAAGGCACGGCACGGGACGGAGGCAAGGAGGCAAGGCACGGGACGGAGGCTCGGGACACAGGCTCGGGACACAGGTAGGCTGGACACACACACACACACACACACACACACACACACACAGACACACACACACAGGGATGGATGGATGGAGACACACACACACAGGGATGGATGGATACACACACACACAGGGATGGATGGATGGATGGAGACACACACACACAGGGATGGATGGATGGATGGAGACACACACACACAGGGATGGATGGATGGATGGAGACACACACACACAGGGATGGATGGATGGATGGACACACACACACACAGGGATGGATGGATGGATGGACACACACACACACAGGGATGGATGGATGGATGGACACACACACACACAGGGATGGATGGACGGACACACAGGGATGGACGGACACACAGGGATGGACGGACACACAGGGATGGACGGACACACACACAGGGATGGACAGGCATGTCTCACCCTCGGCTTATACACGAGTCAATAAGTTTGCCAGTTTTTTTGGGGGTAAATTGGGGGCCTCGGCTTATATTCGGGTCGGCCTATACTCGAGTATATACGGTATTTACTTTTGGCTCTATAGGCTGCTTCATGCTGCACGTTATTTAAATCAGGGCTTTCTATTCAAATGGCACTTGGGGGTCTTTCTTTGTTTCCACTTTTCTCTCTGGTTGTGAACTACATCCAAGGTGTGTATGGCAATTTTCCATATATTGCAAAAAAAATCTTTGCGGACACCTCTTTTCTATTAAATAGTTGCCTGCACATTCTTGGTCTCGCATGGTATATATTCCTTTCCCTATAGGCATACATGTTTTCATTGGAAATGGATTTTAACAACTATTTGGCTGTACACATACTCTTTTGTGTTCACCATTTTAAGTCTAACTGATCTGGAAGTAATTTGCAGGACATCCTGTACTTGGTTGACATCTCGATAGTATTTGAAGTACTCTTCAGACATACTTATATTTTTCTAAATGGCAGGCATTTTGATCCTCGAACTTACACCTCACTAGGTAAAGATTGGCAGACATTTTATCTGTTTAGCTAATTTTGTTCTGTGAAGGGAGTGGGGCGTGGTGTGTGTGTGTGTGTGTGTGTGTGTGTGTGTGTGTGTGTAGGTGGGGATTGTTTTATATTATAGATTGCTATATCATCAAGTTTGTTCACCCCTGATGAAGGTTCTGAATTATCAGCAACTGGAAACGCGTCGGGTGTGGGTGATATAGGACAAGCATTGTTTTAATCATATTTTGTTCTGTATATATGTTTGTTTATTTATTAATATACCAGGAGGACATTGTTTAGCCCATTTAAACTTCCTGGTAATATTATGTACATTGTGTAATTTATGAATAAAAATTGTATATTATTGTGTCCATTTGTGTCCGGAGTTGATGGTCATTTAAAATCCCACCCACTCAGGGGGAAGCCTTTTTTTTGATAAGTATATAGGGATTGGACCACTTCACCGTTATTTGACCCATTTTCAGTTCTTTTCTTGTTTATATATATTTATAGGGTAGTAGATACCCAACCCCCGCATATGGAACTGGAAATGGGCCAAGGAATTGGGCTTTATTAGGACCAATTTCCATTTTTGAGTATACTAATTTTGATGTACATATATATTTTGATCAGTGTTACTCGTTGGATGTAATCATGAAGCTAGAAAACTAGGCTGGAATAAGTGTGTGTGTGTGTTTTTTTATTTTTTTTCTTCTTTCCCTCTAACATGTTTAAAGGTAGAGAATTTGAGGCCCTTATGGGCCAATATAGAGAACATGGTCAAAAAGAAGCGAAAGAATCAGAAATGAATTTGCTCTTTTCTCAATTTAAAACTGTAGTAGAGAACAAAGTATCCCTCTATTGGCAGGTGGACAATTTTGAACATTATATACAGGATGACATTAATCCCCTAGGTTTGAGGATCCAGATTTTTCCAGCATTAGATAACCTAGATAACACCTTCAAAAAGAAATGGGAAAACAATTTACAGCAATGTACTAAGGTCATGATGCGCCTGCTCATAGAGGAATATCAGAGGCGAATAGGCACATTGGAAAAGGAAATTGAGCTGATCCATAACAAACTAGATTCCTTCAAGGAGGCATCTTCCTATAAGGAACAGGAGGAACATATCAAAACTAACATAGACCTCTTGGTGAAAGATGCTATCTCAGCAAGGGAAAGAAAATTCTGGAGGCACAAGGTAGCCTTCAATGAGGGAAAAGCATATCGCTGGCTCCCTCGTAATCCGCAGGGTCGCCAATATCAGAAGGGGAATAAACAAATCCCCAAACGGCAAAAAAACATATACAAAAATAAAGAAGGAGATTTGGGTTCCAGCTCATCCCTGAATTCCATGTCATCTACATGTTCCCAAACTTCGAAAAAAACAACTAAGAAACAAAAATGGCACTCACCTGAATCGGTCTCGGCAAATAGGAAACAAATAGCAGAAACTCTAAGTAGCGCACAATCTTCATCTCTATCAGGGGGGACAGATTGCACACTAAGATCGGGGAACACACGAAGCGGACCCCCCCCCCCCCCACAAGGACGCCCAATCCTGGAGTTTTCACATACAAATGACAAAGGTGATAACATAGAGACACTATGACAAAAAACCGGTGTTCCAAACTTAGAGACGACTCTCAATGTCATTAATTTATCTAATTACGAACTGTCAACAGATGAAATTTCCCTTCTTAGTAAGGGCCTTACTTTTTGCCCTTCCTCCAATATTGATACTTTCGAAGCTATAAAAGACGTACAACTTTTTGCAAGAAAACTAATTTTAAAATATCTATATACTAAACCAAAACAAGATATGACATCCCAAGAGAAGGAGAAACAAGCCATAAATGACTTGGTATCCCTTTTGGAGGAACAGGAACAACGGGACTTAAAGCGGAGGGCCGGTTATAAAAAAAAAAAAAAAAAGTCAGCAGCTGCAAACACTGCAGCTGCTGACTTAATAAACACACTCACCTGTCCAGGGCGCCCGCGATGTCGGCCGCCCGAGGCCGACCCGTCCCTCGGCTCTCGGGTCCCGGCGCCGCCATCCCTTGTAAGGGAAACAGGCAGCGGAGCCTTATGGCTTCACTGCCCGTTTCCTACTGCGCATGCGCGAGTCCCGCAGCTACTGCGCATGCGCGAGTTCCGCAGCGCTTTCTGAATGGGACGCGCTGTGTTCTGGAACACACAGTTCCCAGAACACAGCGCGACTCATTACCCAGAAGACGCCGCGACGAAGAGAGAAGACAGAAGATCTCCGCGGAGGAGGAAGAGGAAGATTAGGATAAAGTGCCTAGCAACAGGCATTTCTGGTAAGTAAAAAAAAAAAAAAATTTTCATTTTTTTCATGTAATTTTTAACATTTTTTTGTTTTTCAGGGTGGCCCTCCCCTTTAATTGACACCATAGATCTTGATAGCTTACTAATGTCAAATATTACCCACACTGTGGTGGGTATTCAAGACAAAAAAAAAGATGCTTAAAGAAAAAGTCAAATAAATTCCCTTCTTTGGCCAAAAACATGAACTTGAATACTTTTGTTACGATGGTAACTAAGGACATTCGTAAGTTGTCAAATAGAACATCTGTGGATAACCTCTCAGACTCGGAAAGATTAGCTTTAACTACATTACAGAAACAACATCAGCTCACCATTAACCTCCTCGCGCCCGCCCTATGGCCGAATGACGGCAGTAGAGCAGGCGCCTTCGTCCGGGTTGTCGTCCCTGGACGGCGTGATGTTTACTTCCGCAATGCGCGCCGCCGCGGGCGCGCATCACGGAAGTTCTGTGTTCGCCGTGTCCCCCGGGGACAGGCAAACACAGATCGCTGTAAACGGCCAATCACAGCGGCCGTTTACAGCGTGATCGGCGTATCCAATGGGAGATGATCTCATATGTTTACATATGAGATCATCTCTCAGCGCCGCTCTCCTTCCTCGCACAGACAGTGCGAGAGGGGAGAGATGAACGGCTGCAGCGGCAGCCGTTCTGACTGTGAAAGAAAAAAAAGTAAAAAAATAAAATAAAGTGCCATCCTCCCCTAGCAGTGCCATCCTCCCCTAGCAGTGCCATCCACCCCCAGCAGTGCCATCCGCCCCAGTGCCATCTGCCCCAGTGCCATCTGCCCCAGTGCCATCCGCCCCAGTGCCATCCACCCCAGTGCCACCTGCCCCCAGTGCCATCCACCCCAGTGCTACCTGCCCCCAGTGCCATCCACCCCAGTGCTACCTGCCCCCAGTGCCATCCACCCCAGTGCTACCTGCCCCCAGTGCCATCCACCCCAGTGCTACCTGCCCCCAGTGCCATCCACCCCAGTGCTACCTGCCCCCAGTGCCATCCACCCCAGTGCTACCTGCCCCCAGTGCCATCCACCCCAGTGCTACCTGCCCCCAGTGCCACCTGCCCCCAGTGCCACCTGCCCCCAGTGCCACCTGCCCCCAGTGCCACGTGTCGTCAGTGCCACGTGTCGTCAGTGCCACGTGTCAGTGCCACATAGTGCCATCTGTCATCAGTGCCATGTATCAGTGCCATTTGTCATCAGTGCCACCTGTCAGTGTCACGTGCCATCTGTTGTCAGTGTCACGTGTCATCAATGCCACTTATCAGTGCCATCTGTCATCAGTGTCACGCGTCATTGGTGCCACGTATTAGTGCCATCTGTCACCGGTGGCACGTATTAGTGCCACGTATTAGTGCCACGTATTAGTGCCACGTGTCATCAGTGCCACGTATTAGTGCCACGTGTCATCAGTGCCACATATTAGTGTCATCTGTCATCAGTGCCACATATTAGTGCCATCTGTCATCAGTGCCACGTGTCATCAGTGCCACGTATAAGTGTCATCATTGCCACGTATCAGTGCCATCTGTCATCAGTGTCACGTGTCATTGTCCTGGTATTTCAAAAGTGTAATAAATAGTCAACAAGTTAGATGTGTAATTTATGCTTCTAGAACACGTGATGGCGCTCCCTGCATGTTGGGCCTCTCTATGTGGCCAGGCTGTGAAAAAGTCCCACACATGTGGTATTGTAATATTCAGGAGGAGTAGCAGAATTTTTTGGGGGGTGTCATTTGTGGTATACACATGCCACGTGAGAGAAATAACCTATTACAATGACAATTTTGTGGAGAAAAATAAAAAAAATGAAAAATCTTCATTTTGCAAAGAATTGTGGGAAAAAAATGACAACATCAAAAAGCTCACCATGCCTCTTACTAAATACCTTGGAATGTCTACTTTCCAAAAAGGGGTCATTTGGGGGGTATTTGTACTTTTCTGACTTGTTCGGGTCACAAGAAGCGAGATAGGCCACCAGTACATCAGATGTGATCAATTTTGTGCGATTCGCACCACAGCTTGTAGACGCTCTAACTTTCACAAAGACCAAATAATATCCACTAATTTGGGTTATTTTTACCAAAGATATGTAGCAGTATAAATTGTGACCAAAATTTATGAAGAAAAATTAATAATTTGCATAATTTTGTCACAGAAACAAAGAAATATGCGTTTTTTTTCAAAATTTTCGGTCTTTTTTCATTTATAGCGCAAAAAATAAAAACCCCAGAGGTGATCAAATACCACCAAAAGAAAGCTCTATTTGTGGGAAAAAAAGGACAAAAAATTCATTTGGGTACAGTGTTGCATGACTGAGTAATTGTCATTCAAATTGTGAGAGCACCGAAAGCTGAAAATTGGTCTGGGCAGAATGGTGTTTAAGTGCCCAGTAAGCAAGTGGTTAAACCATCTGATAAAGGGGGCAATATTATAGTTATGAATAATGAGCAATATTTTACCATGTGTAACAAGATTTTATCTAACAAGGAATGGTACAGACGAACTTCGAAGATTCAAATCGAGAAATCGGATAATGAGTTCTTCCGGTTAATTCAAGCATATCTTGATAATATCATTACACAAAGTATGTGGGAATTTTTGCGTACTAAACACGCTAAAATTGCCACTTTTTACAGTTTACCAAAAGTCCACAAGGACCTGAAGGACCCTCCCGGAAGACCTATAGTGTCTGGTAGGGGTTGCATCTCGGAAAACCTAAGCAGATACATTGATGAGCAATTACGCCCATTAGTGACCAACTTACCTTCTTACATAAGGGACACTAACCACTTGTTACAACAATTGGAAGGCCTCCACATCCCTGACGATGCCCTCTTGGTCACGATTGATGTGGAGGCACTCTATTGCTCTATCCCTCATGAAAAAGGTCTATAGGCTGTAAAACATTTTCTGTCACAATCCCATAGAGATGACAAACCACTACATCAATTTATTTTAAGAGGGTTGGAATTTATTCTGTCAAATAATACATTCTCTTTCAACGGATCCTATTTAATCCATATACAGGGGGTGGCCATGGGGACATGTTGTGCCCCCTCATACGCCAACCTGTATCTGGGGGAGTGGGAGAATTCTTTTTTGTCACTTGACAATGTGCCCTGTGATCAGATTTTTTTTGGTACCGCTACATCGATGACATTGTTTTTACCTGGAATGGTACCCAGGATGCTTTGATTCGCTGCATGAAACTCATGGAGGACAATGCCTTCAACTTGAAATTCACTGTAGCATACAACAGTTCTAGGGTAAACTTCTTGGATGGGATTGTTTCCAAGGACTCTTGTGGCCAACTGACCAGCTCCCTATATAGAAAAGAGACCGCGGGCAATACGATTCTCTATGTGACTAGCTCACATCCAGCCCCCCTCATTAAATCAATTCCATACTCCCAATATTTGCGCATTAGGAGAAACTGTACGGAGGAATCCACATTCAGGCTTGAGTCTAAAAAATGACAGGAACGCTTGTCACAGCGTGGATATTCCCACACATGCTTGAAGAAAGCATTCAGAAAAAGAGTCTGTATACAAGAGAGACATAAGTTATTAAGGGGTAATCTCAGCAAAAGTAGGAAGGAGACTAAGAGCAAATTGGAACCGACCAGGTTGGTTATGACATATACTTCACAACACACTGCTATACAAAAAATCATGAAGAGACAATGGCACATTTTATCTATTGACCCAATGATCAGACAATTTATTCCTAAAAACCCTTCAATCACTTACAGGCGTTCGAAATCCTTGAGGGATCGTCTAGTGAAAAGTGAATACACGGGGGAATTTAGGGATGACGCATGTAAGAGACACGGTACTTTTAGATGTGGGGGCTGCCCCCAGTGTCAGTTCATAAATACAGAGCAAAAAGTGGTGCTGCCCAATGGAAGGATCCTCAAACCTTCACATTTTGCAAACTGTCGGACTTACGGGGTAGTTTACCTCTTAACTTGTAATTGTGGATCCTTCTATGTGGGCAAGACAAAACAACCGCTGTGCAAAAGAATGGGCAGACATGCACTCAGTGTGCGCACGTGCAACCCAGACTTAACACTGGGTCATCATGCACGTGATGCACACTGCGGCAGCCTCCCAAAGATCAAGTTTACGGTACTAGACCGGGTTCATCCCAACCCCAGAGGGGGTGACTGGGATAAAACTCTGTTACAGAGAGAAACTAGATGGATAGTGGATCTTTGTGCCACAAGCCCACCGGGCCTCAATGAATGTGTTAGTTTCCGACCATTTTTGGAGGGGTTTACTTCGGGGACATGGGATGTTCTGGAGGGCATGTAATTCAATAGGGCAATCAAAAAATGTTTTGAGGAAGGGTGAAAATAATAAATAATAGAAAACATTTTTGATTAATTTGTGTGACCATTTAGGGGCTGTAAATGACAACTGATATGATTGAGGGAAATGTTGATGTTTTTTGTTTTTTATTATTATTATTATTATTATTATTTATTTATTTATTTTCCCATTCCCCCTTTCCCCCCCCCCCTCCTTTCTCCTTCCTCCCCTTCAGTTCCCCCCCCCCCCTCTTTGGACTTGTGGTATGTCATTTCACCATTTGTGCGATTTAGCATGTTATCCAATGTCCAGTGACGGGCATTAGCCCCATGTTTACACATGTTTAACAGGAACACATACCAATTTTGATTGGGTACACATTCTTCTTTGGTGTTTTTTTACATTTACACTTGTTTTCTCTTTTTGTTTGGGAAATTACTCTGTATCTTTCCCGCTGTGCCATATTAGTGTGGCTTCCGTTGGTGGCCTGCGTTCCAATACTGGCCGCCGCCACGTTCCATCTTCAGGTAGAACAACACATCCTATGACGCCACTTCCGTTGGGTGCGCAGGCAATTTCCACCGGCGCTCTGGGAGGGACATCAGTTCCGGAAAGACTACGTGCATTTCAGCCTATGCTGAGAGCATGCGCCGTAATGATGCACTTTTCTTATACAAGCCGTCACTTCCGCTGGGTGTGTGGGTAACTCCCACTGGCTCCTTGTTAGTGATGTTGTTGTTTCCGGAAATACCTCTTGCGTTCCAGCTTATGCTGGGAGCGCGCGCCGCAACAACGCACTTTTCTTATACACGTTGCTCGTTGGGGAGGTTTACAGCCATGTTAGGCTCTACGCCCACATCCTCCCTGATTGGCTGAGCTAGGTAAGAGTGTGAAACCTGACAATCGCTTCACTATACACACAGGGGATGGTTCATTAGAATTGCACACACCCTCCCTATTTAGCAAGTGAAACACCAACCAATTAGAGGATCACCACTCCATATTTAAACAGGTCAGCTGTTGGAAATTTTAGTGCCATCCATACGCCCCTTTCCTCCTTCCCCCCTCCTCTTTTCTCCTTCCTCCCCTTCAGTTCCCCCCCCCCCCCTCTTTGGACTTGTGGTATGTCATTTCACGACAAGTAGAGGCGCAAAAGATCAGAAAATAATATACTCCAGAGGCCTGTCTGTATAAAGTTATATTGGACGATAATATAAATGAGAACTTTTAGTTCTCAAGTCCCGTGAAAGTGTCTTTCGTTCTTTGAGTGGGACTTTGGAATGCAGGGCTGCCACCACAGGGAGCTGAAACAAGGCTCCTAGACTGTTGCAGGAAAAGAGAAGAAGAAGGGGGCGCCTCTGGGTGTAGATTTTTAAAAGGCAATTTATTCACAGGTAAAACAAACAGATGATGCACTCACATTTTCCAAGGCATAAAAAGGCATGTAGAATACAAGGGGGGCGTTTTTTTCATCTGATTCGTCCGTCACATAGGATCCGGTCCGCGGGTGTCATGTTGTCCTCTCCTGGCGTTACCACGAGTTTGTTGCTAAAAAATGCCGGCTTGGTGGACGCAGAGAATGTGTTTCCAAAGCGAGGCTTGGTTAGCGGTGACACGCGGGTCGCGGGGTTGTGACGTCACGGCGGGCGACGCGTTTCCTGAGCGTTCGGGTCGAGGTGGAGAGACGACCGCGCTCTTTCATCAGGCCAATCAGATGAGAAGGGGAAGACAGGGGTTTAAATAGAGGAAGAGAGATTGAAACAGGAGGCGTGGTTGGGCGGAGAGTGGGGAGTGGCTTCGGGGTAAGCATACAGATGGAGAGAGACTAAATGGAGAGGGGTGTGAATCAGGAAGATAGGGGAGGAGACAATGGGGAGAGGGTGTAATGAATACAGATGAAACGAGCAGACAAGCGGGGACAAAAGGACAGAAGAGAGGGAACTATAATTTGAGCCATCTAAACAGGCATAATATATAAATATATGGGCATGTTATTAATAAAGCATATGGAGAAATCATCAAGGTGTATATTGTAAATGTATGGTATGAGAGGGATGAAAGGAGAATAAAGAGGTATATCGGAAGAGAAGGTGGAGTTGTAGATGAGAGAGTTATAACTACCTCGGAGGAGAGGGGGGGGGGGCCAAGAAGTATATACGAGTCATGTGACGGAAAACGAGACTGTATACTAACTAAGGGGAAAAAAAAATAATAATAATAGGGAAGTGGTTGAAAATAGCTAGTAGGGAAGCAGCATGAGTACATTATGGCGTTTGAGCTAAAAAATGGGGGGAATAACTGAGAATGAATTATATGGAGTAGAGATATGCAGGGAGAAAAAAGGAAAGTTACAGAGAAGTAGAGTAATCGAAAAAATTAATGAAAATATTAGGAAAAAATAAAAAAATTAAAAAATAAAAAATATAAAAAAGGGGGGGGAGGAAGGAGGGGGGGAGGGGAGGGGGACGGTAGCATAGTATGTGAGCAGTGGAGATATATATACTTTATGCTACCTGTAGCGGTTAGGTGGGTCTGGGAAGGCTAGATAGGAAGAGAAAAAGGGGGGAAAATGATAGCGGGATAATGGTAGATATCTAATTACCAGGATATTTTCAGCGAAAGGGTTATTTTTGTGAATAAAGTGGGATTCCCAAAACCCCATTGCGAGATTGGCGTAAGAGGTCGCAAAATTAGCGCCCATAGCTGTGCCCTGGATTTGTTGATAGAATTCTCCATTAAAGGTAAAATAGTTATGGGTTAGGCAAAAATTTACAGCTGTTATCAAAAAGTTGACTTGGCGCATGTTTATAAGGGGATCATTAGTTAGGTAGTCTTCTACCGCTTTGAGGCCGAAGGCATGTGGGATGGAGGTGTACAGTGAACTGACATCTAGAGAGAGCCATGTGTATGAGGGTTCCCATCTATAGGGGGCCAAGGTTTCAAGGAGGTGGCGGCCATCACGGATGTAGGATTGGAGCTGTGTTACCAGTGGCTGCAAGAAACGGTCGATATAAAGACTTAGACCGGTAGTCACACTATCCATAGCGGCTACGATTGGTCGACCAGGCGGGTGTTGGGGATTTTTGTGCACTTTTGGCAGGTAGTAGAAATATGGGATCTGGTAAAAATTCTTCTTTAGGAAGGCCCCTTCCATCTTGGAGAGGATGCCTTCTTGAAGGGCGGATGTAATTAGGACCTCAGCTTCCTTGGCGAAAGCGTTAGTAGGGTCCTGTGTCAGTTTTTTATAAGTGATATTATCGGCAAGGAGGCGGAGAGATTCTGCGACATAGTCAGATCTGTCCAGCAAGACTATACCGCCTCCTTTATCTGCAGACTTGATTATGAGGTCTTCTTTGTGTATTAGCTTGTCTAACGCCTGGGTTTCTGACCGAGTGAGATTGTTAGTATTAGATTTTGAGGTGGTATTGCATAGTTTGGTTAGGTCAGCATATACCACTCTGTAGAAACTTTCGATGTAAGGGCCCTTAGATTGGGTAGGGAAAAAGATGGATTTGGGTTTAAGTGATGTATGGGTGATGGGGGGGGGACGAAGCTAAGTGTTGGGTAAGTATTAGGGATGTATATTCGTCATCGTTTGAGATTTCACAATTGTCGATGTCGAATGTGGGGTCATCTATGGTAGATGCAGATGAGTCGTGGATAGGGGGTGTAATTGGCCCGTTGGCAGGTTCTCTTATCTCTTTGGAGTTCTTTTCCTGTTTTATATGGAAGTGTCTTTTGAGGGTTAGATTGCGTACATAGTTGTTAAGGTCTTTGAAGAGGGTGAAAGGGTTGGGTCTGTTTAATGGTGCAAAATTTAGTCCCCGACTGAAAAGAGAAATATCAGCGGGTGATGGGTCATATGAGGATAAGTTGAAGATTTTTATCGTTTTTGGTATTTCAGTGTGCTTGCGTAACTTATTTGTTCGTCCTCCTCTACAGCCTCTTCTGTGAGTTTTCTTTTTCGGGGATTTGAGGTTGGAGGAGGACTTTCCACTAAAAAAGAAAGCGGTGTAGTGCGATCTAGGCCTTGGGGAAATAATTTCTGAGTTCTGGTTGGTTGGGGGTGGGATGTCAAGGGGTGCCAGGGTATTGGGGTTTTTTGTTTTTGGGCTAGTGAGAGTTAACTGGCTCCCATAGTTGTAAGTGTTGTTATTATCTTTGTTGTTATTAGGGAATTTTGTACCTAAATTGGAGGTTGGTAGGATCCTGGCTTGACTGGGGCTTGATCTTATTTTCGGGGTTTCTGTGGGTCTATTATAAAACTGGTTGAGGGATTGGATTAATCCATTGATTCTAACTGGGTTCCTGGGATTGTTTTTATTCGGGTTGTAATTGTGGTGCTTCTCTATAGTACCGTATTGGTTGAGACCAGGACGAGGAGTTTTAGACGGAGAGGTGTGGAGAAAAGGGTGAACGATAGGATCGTATGGATTAATACTCATCAGTGCAGGTGGGGTCTGCTTGAGGGATTTGTTGGTGATATAGTGGGTTTTAGTATTTCTGGTCGGGATTAGTGGCTGGAGAGTGGGAGGGTCCAGTTTAAGGGCATCAGGTACCGATGGCCCATGGCTACTTTGGTGGTTCCAGGAAAAAATACGATTCATATTATAATCGCCTAGAAATCATTCTCTTGGTTCTTTGTATTTTTCTTTAAGATATCCAACCAGGATACTGGAATTTTTTCAGAATGGTGTAGGGTTTCCTCTACAATTTTTTGGATCTGTGTAATCAACGGATTATATTTCTCGGTCCTATGGGATACAAGTATTCCCATCCATTTTGTTGTACAGAAATCTGCCAACCCTATCCATTCTTTTTTGCCCCCATCGTTTATGAAGAGGGGAGGGTTTTTCCTAACTCGTAGTCCCCTAGGGGAGATCTTAGTTTCTATGTATTTTTCTAGGAAGAACCTATCCCACCATTGTGAGTTGGTCATGTGGATGGTCCTTTCTAGTTGTTTGAATTTTCCGCAAAGAGTATGGCGGATCTTTCCGTTGAGTTTCACTACAGCGGAAAAATCCAAAGGTGATAGATGTGAATAAAGTTGGTCAAGTATGGTATATCTATGGTGTGTAATGGCTGAAATGATATCCATTGTTTACAAGAGCAGCAGCCAAAGCGACAGACAACAAAAACAGCAGCAAAGCAAGAAAAAAAAAAAAAGGCAGCAAAACAACAACAACAAAAAGGTATGGTATATATACACGTGTATACGTAGACAGCAGGAATGATATTATTTGATATGCAGCACAATGGTTCCACATATAGAGTACACGACAAGTAGAGGCGCAAAAGATCAGAAAATAATATACTCCAGAGGGCTGTCTGTAAAAAATTATATTGGACGATAATATGAATGAGAACTTTTAGTTCTCAAGAATCGAGTATAAACCTTAAAACTAAATTTGGGGAAAAAAATTATCCGTCATCACTCATAGATGACGCATTCGAACAATGTCTCCCGGGGAAAATGACCAAAACTGACCGCCCCCCACATGACTTCTCTAGTAGATTTATCACCACATTCCATAACGAATACAAAGCCATGGAAAAAATACTGAGGAAACACTGGGCCATCCTTCAACAGGATCCCCACCTGCGAGTTGAACTCCCAGCTCAACCCTCTGTGACTTATCGCAGGGCCCCCAATCTAAGGAACAAAATCGCACCCAGCAAACTCAAAGTACAAACACACCCTTCCATGGCCCCCAAATTGATACCGTTAACTGGGATGTTCCAATGCCGTAAAGCCCTCTGTAAAACCTGCAAATTCGTAAACCACGGCCAAAAAGAATTTACTACAAAAGGCAAAACATACACGCTAAAATAATTTTTTAACTGTTCATCTGAGTTTGTGGTGTATGTACTGAGCTGTCCTTGTGGCCTCCTCTATGTGGGGAGAACCATAAGGACACTGAGACAGCGCTTCGGCGAACATAGAAGACTCATTGAAGGAGGTATAGACCCACACAGTGTGCCACGACATTTCTCCCATTTCCACAAAGGCTCTACTATAGGCCTAAAGGTATGGATCATTGAACAGATTCCAAATCATCTCCCCCCGGCGGAGAGATTTAAAAAACTCTGCGCCCGTGAAACATTCTGGATATATTCCCTGGATGTTCTCTCCCCGGGGGGAATCAATGAATCCATTGAAATCACCACGATCCTCTGATTTTGCCTATACTTCCCTACCCACTGCCCCCCACTATTATAAAATGGTATAGCATATCGTTCAAACATATATTTCCCTTCCCATCTGTGCACTCTATTGTATGTTAGTAAAATTTAATTTGTAAAAAATAAGGCCTTACATACAACAGCCTTTCCCTGATGTTTCTATATAGATGTTTTACATAATTAAGGGATTATTCTTGTTATGTTGACAAACCCGATGATTTTATTAAGTGCTTTCTCTCACCGTATTTGACTGTTATGGTAAGATGCATGAAGTTATTATTATTGTGATGTTTTTTTAGCTCAAACGCCATAATGTACTCATGCTGCTTCCCTACCAGCTATTTTCAACCACTTCCCTATTTTTTTTTTTTTTTCCCTTAGTTAGTATACAGTCTCGTATACTATACTTCCCCACCCACTGCCCCCCACTATTATAACCTGGTATAGCATATCGTTCATACATATATTTCCCTTCCCATCTGTGCACTTTATTTTATGTTAGAAAAATGTAATTTGTAAAAAATAAGGCCTTACATACAACAGCCTTTCCCTGATGTTTTTATATAGATGTTTTACATAATTAAGGGATTATTCCTGTTATGTTGACAAACCCGATGATTTTATTAAGTGCTTTCTCTCACCGTATTTGACTGTTATGATAAGATGCATGAAGTTATTATTATTGTGATGTTTTTTTAAAATCTATTGATCGGTGGACTGTCGACAAACCGACCAATTTTTATATGTTCCTTTCCTGGTAATTAGATATCTACCATTATCCCGCTATCATTTTCCCCCCTTTTTCTCTTCCTATCTAGCCTTCCCAGACCCACCTAACCGCTACAGGTAGCATAAAGTATATATATCTCCACTGCTCACATACTATGCTACCGTCCCCCTCCCCTCCCCCCCCCTTCCTTCCCCCCCCCCCTTTTTTTTATTTATTTTTATTTATTTATTTTTTTCTAATATTTTCATTCATTTTTTCGATTACTCTACTTCTCTGTAACTTTCCTTGTTTCTCCCTGCATATCTCTACTCCATATAATTCATTCTCAGTTATTCCCCTCATTTTTTAGCTCAAACGCCATAATGTACTCATGCTGCTTCCCTACTAGCTATTTTCAACCACTTCCCTATTATTATTATTTTTTTTCCCCTTAGTTAGTATACAGTCTCGTTTTCCGTCACATGACTCGTATATACTTCTTGGCCCCCCCCCCTCTTCTCCGAGGTAGTTATAACTCTCTCATCTACAACTCCACCTTCTCTTCCGATATACCTCTTTATTCTCCTTTCATCCCTCTCATACCATACATTTACAAAATACACCTTGATGATTTCTCCATATGCTTTATTAATAACATGCCCATATATTTATATATTATGCCTGTTTAGATGGCTCAAATTATAGTTCCCTCTCTTCTGTCCTTTTGTCCCCGCTTGTCTGCTCGTTTCATCTGTATTCATTACACCCTCTCCCCGTTGTCTCCTCCCCTATCTTCCTGATTCACACCCCTCTCCATTTAGTCTCTCTCCATCTGTATGCTTACCCCGAAGCTACTCCCCACTCTCAGCCCAACCACGCCTCCTGTTTCAATCTCTCTTCCTCTATTTAAACCCCTGTCTTCCCCTTCTCATCTGATTGGCCTGATGAAAGAGCGCGGTCGTCTCTCCACCTCGACCCGAACGCTCAGGAAACGCGTCGCCCGCCGTGACGTCACAACCCTGCGACCCGCGTGTCACCGCTAACCAAGCCTCGCTTTAGAAACACATCCTCTGCGTCCACCAAGCCGGCATTTTTTAACAACAAACTCGTGGTAACGCCAGGAGAGGACAACATGACACCCGCGGACCGGATCCTATGTGACGGACGAATCAGATGAAAAAAACGCCCCCCTTGTATTCTACATGCCTTTTTATGCCTTGGAAAATGTGAGTGCATCATCTGTTTGTTTTACCTGTGAATAAATTGCCTTTTAAAAATCTACACCCAGAGGCGCCCCCTTCTTCTTCTCTTGGTATGTCATTTCACCATTTGTGCGATTTAGCATGTTATCCAATGTCCAGTGACGGGTATTAGCTCCATGTTTACACATGTTTAACAGGAACACATACCAATTTTGATTGGGTACACATTTTTCTTTGGTGGTTTTTACATTTACACTTGTTTTCTCTTTTTGTTTGGGAAATTACTCTGTGTCTTTCCCTCTGTGCCATCTTAGTGTGGCTTCCGTTGGTGGCCTGCGTTCCAATACTGGCCGCTGCCGCGTTCCATCCTCAGGTAGAATAACACATCATATGACGCCACTTCCGTTGGGTGCGCAGGCAATTTCCACCGGCGCTCTGGGAGGGACGTAATTTCCAGAAAGACTACGTGCGTTTCAGCCTATGCTGGGAGCATGCGTCGAAATGATGCACTTTTCTTATACACGCCGTCACTTCCGCTGGGTGTGTGGGTAACTCCCACTGGCGCCTTGTTAGTGATGTTGTTGTTTCCGGAAATACCTCTTGCGTTCCAGCTTATGCTGAGAGTGCGCGCCGCAACAACGCACTTTTCTCATACACGTTGCTCGTTGGGGAGGTTTACAGCCACGTGAGGCTCTACGCCCACATCCTCCCTGATTGGCTGAGCTAGGTAAAAGAGTGAAACCTGACAATCGCTTCACTATACACACAGGGGGATGGTTCATTAGAATTGCACACACCCTCCCTATTTAGCAAGTGAAACACCAACCAATTAGAGGATCACCACTCCATATTTAAACAGGTCAGCTGTTGGAAATTTCAGTGCCATCCATACGCTGCACATAGAGGACTGCTTTGCTGTTTGTAAGTACTCCCTTTAGCTAAGTTTATGCAAGGAGGTAAATCTATGCATTTTGGTACAATACGACTTACCGTATCTGCTTTATAGGTAATTTGTGGTTGGACTACAGCTTCCAGTTTTCCTTTTGGGCTTATTTCCTGGGAATGGGACAAGGCAACCCTGGGTGCAAGTCATATACATGCTAATTCAGCTTGACACACATGAAGGTGGACTTGAAACATCCAGATAGCCATTGTTTGTTCCAATTAATGTCTCACATAGAAACAAAAACCCCCCTTGCCATAGAATCCATGAGTATGAGACTACATGATTCTATTTATATCTATTTACTTTTGGCTCTATAGGCTGCTTCATGCTGCACGTTATTTAAATCAGGGCTTTCTATTCAAATGGCACTTGGGGGGTCTTTCTTTGTTTCCACTTTTCTCTCTGGTTGTGAACTACATCCAAGGTGTGTATAGCAATTTTCCATATATTGCAAAAAAATTCTTTGCGGACACCTCTTTTCTATTAAATAGTTGCCTGCACATTCATGGTATATATTCCTTTCCCTATAGGCATACATGTTTTCATTGGAAATGGATTTTAATAACTATTTGGCTGTACACATACTCTTTTGTGTTCACCATTTTAGGTCTAACTGATCTGGAAGTAATTTGCGGGACATCCTGTACTTGGTTGACATCTCGATAGTATTTGAAGTACTCTTTAGACATACTTCTATTTTTCTAAATAGCAGGCATTTTGATCCTCAAACTTACACCTCACTAGGTAAAGATTGGCAGACATTTTATCTGTTTAGCTAATTTTGTTCTGTGAAGGGAGTGGGGCGTGGTGTGTGTGTGTGTGTGTGTGTGTGTGTGTGTGTGTGTGTGTGTGTGTGTGTGTGTGTGTGTGTGTGTGTGTGTGTGTGTGTGTGTGTGTGTGTGTGTGTGTGTGTGTGTGTGTGTGTGTGTGTGTGTGTGTGTGTGTGTGTGTGTGTGTGTGTGTGTGTGTGTGTGTGTGTGTGTGTGTGTATTTTTTATTTTTTGTTTTTTATTTTAAATTTAATTAGTGTTTTTTTTTTTTCCTTTTTTTTTTTCCAGCCTGGTAAAAATAGCTTATATGCTTTTAATTGAATTGTTTTATATTATAGATTGCTATATCATCAAGTTTGTTCACCCCTGATGAAGGTTCTGAATTATCAGCAACTGGAAACGCGTCGGGTGTGGGTGATATAGGACAAGCATTGTGTTAATCATATTTTGTTCTGTATATATGTTTGTTTGTTTATTAATATACCAGGAGGACATTGTTTAGCCCATTTGCACTTCCTGGTAATATTATGTACATTGTGTAATTTATGAATAAAAATTGTATATTATTGTGTCCGGAGTTGATGGTCATTTAAAATCCCACCCACTCAGGGGGAAGCCTTTTTTTTTTTGATAAGCTGAATTTAGCCAGTCTGAGGGCAACATATGTGGAAGGTGTCCAGAATAAAATAGCCGACACCTTGAGCCGAGAGTTCGTATCCAACCACGAATGGACCCTAAGCCACCAAGCCTTTTCCCTGATAACAAAAACTTGGGTGGTTCCAGATATCGATCCGGCAGCGACACCGAACAACAAGAAGTGTCAGAGGTACCTGGCGAGAATTCCCTTTCCTTTGGCAGAAGGCACGGATTGTTTGCAACACAGATGGAACTTCCACCTAGGTTATGTTTTTCCACCAACACCAATCATACTGAGGCTTCTACTCACTCAATAACTCAAGTTCTACAGTAATAGCAGTCCTGCCTTTTTGGCCGAGGAGGCCATGGTTCACAACCCTGCTTCAGTTGAATACAGCAGAACCATTGCCGCTTCCCATGACAGCGGATCTACTCTCTCAGGGTCAAGTCCTCCATCCATACCCGCAAAAATTACACCTGACAGCCTGGAGACTGAAAGGGCTAGGTTTATAGCTCACGGCTGCTCCCACAAAGTGATAAACACTCTTCTACAAGCCAGACGGGCTACCACTAAAAACACCTACAAGAAAGTCTGGGATAAGTTCCTCTCAATCGCACAACAAGCCTGGGACCCTTCATCCCAACAGTTGCTCAGATCCTAGAGTTCCTGCAGCTAGGTCTCGACAAAGGTCTTGGGTCAAATACCCTGAAGGTACACATATCCACTCCACTTCCACAGGTGTGAAGTGGGCACAGGAGCCTCTTATTTCTCAGTTCCAGAAGGCCTGTCTAAAATGAAGACCTCCCAGAAAACCCTCCTTTCCAACTTGGGATCTTTCGGTAGTACTGGATTTCCTATCCCGTGAACCATTCTTTCCAGTCAAGGGAGCTTCTCTTTGGGATCTAACCCTCAAAATCACCTTCCTGATAGCGATTACATCAGCTAAAAGGATATCGGAAATGCATGCACTAATGGCAAAAGAACCATACCTAACCATCTACCCAGACAAGGTAGTTCTGAAACCTTCAGATCGCTTCATCCCGAAAGAGGCATCCTCCTTTCATTTTAATCAGGAAATATGCCTTCCCACTCGTTCCATAGAACAGGGAACCCATATCCACTTGATGTAAAATCCAATATTCTGGCCTACTTCTCAAGAACCAGTGACCTCAGGTAAGCAGAAAATCTCCTAGTCATCCCTCAAGGCTCTAGGAGAGGACAGGCGGCAACTTCCTGCACTATCGCAGCATGGCTGGTAAAAGTCATAAAGAGAGCTTACTCATCTAATCAAGCTCAAGTACCTGAGGGCTTAAGGGCGCATTCTACAAGGGCGATGACGACTTCCTGGGCGGCCTACTCCAGAGACTCCTCAGAAACTATCTGCAAAGCAGCCAGATGGTCTTCAAAAAGCACTTTTATATCTCACTACAAAGTGGACTCCGCTAGGCTGTCCACGGTGGAATCCGGGAGAGCAATTATTCAGTCTAATTCCTCCATTCCTTAAAAATAAACTTCTTTTCTGTTCATACTCACCCAGTTTTGCGAGTTATTCCCTCATAGGTGTAATCTGCTTGCAATGTTATGTGCAAAAGTACTATTTTTATTTTTGTTTCTTTTTTGACAGTTTCTTTTATCGCCACAGGAATGGCAAACTATAGTTTATTGCCTACTAGGCTGAGGAGGGGGGAGATCACGGTTTGTATTGTTAATTGTAATTGGCTCCTACTATTGTGAGAAGGTGTCCTGTGTTTATACTAATGTGTGAAGCTCTGTGACAAGTCTGACCTGTTAATCATACAATGCCCAGGAGAGCACAGAGTCACATCAGCTGCTTTAAGGGGTTAATTAATTTGTTCATTTTAATTCTGTTTCTGGTTACCGTTGTATTGTTAGAGTAATATAAGCAGGAGGGGGGACCTCCTCTTCTACTGTATATAAGACTGCATTCTGGTTCTAATAAAAGAGAGTCTGATTCCTGTTTGACCCTCCGTACAGAGCCTCGTCTCATACTTTGGGGGGGGGGGGAAGAATTATTTGTATGGGTTTCTTGTTCGGCGGATTGGAGTGTTCGGTAGTGTCAAGGCTGGCTTAGCCCTTCCTCCTCTGGGCTGGCCACTCAGCTGTCGGCTAATTGCCACCTCTCTTCTCTTTCCACAGTTACCAGCTGTTCCCGATGATGCTCATCGGACCTGCCTATTTAAAGCCTTCCAGCTCACTCTTTCCTTTGTCTTCACGTTGGTCACATCACTAGGAACCATCTCCTGCTGTTTGTTTCAAGACTTCTATTCTGCTTGCAGTTGCTCTCCTGGATACTGGACTCTGGCTATGCTTGACTACGCTTTTTTCTATTTACCTTTTTATTTTTATTAATAAACAAGTGTGATTTGATTGTACTTCTGTCTCTGTTTCATGGTTCCTGACAGTACGCGAAGGCCATGAATTCAGAAGATACAGTCAATCCACTTGTTGGTAATATTTTTTCCAGATTGGATGAGCAAGATCACTGCATGGATCAGTTAGCCTTGGTGTTACAAACGCTCCTGAATCGCACGGCTCACCTGGAATCCAACACGGTGGCTGCTCCGGGACAACCCGCTGTCACCTGCTGAGTGCAATTATGAGATTGGGGACGGAGAGCTCATTTCAGCCCTGAAAGAATGGAGACATCTCCTTGAAGGTACCACTGTGCCCGTTCTTATTCTTATTGACCATAAGAATCTTACATTCTTGTCTGAGGCTAAGTGACTCTCTCCCAGAAGGGCGCGATGGGCTCTTTTTCTTGTCAAGCTTTAATTACATTGTCTCATTCTTACCCGGTACTAAGAATGTAAGGGCAGATGCCTTGTCACGACAATTTTCCTCCACTTCCAAGTCGGAGCCGGTTCCGGTTCCTATGATTCCGCCTGATCGTATCTTAGCTACGGTTCGCACCAGTCTTACTTCTCCTTTGGGTGACAAAATTCTTGCTGCTCAGGTCCATGCTCCTCCTGATAAACCTTGTCACCGCTGCTTTGTCCCAGAGAGTCTGCGTACTGCAGTGCTCCAGACTTATCATTCTCCCAAGGCAGCTGGCCATCCTGGGAAGAATCAACTAATTTGGGCCATCTCCCAACAATTCTGGTGGCCTAGTCTACGGGCTGATGTTACTGCTTTCGTAGCTGCCTGTCCCGTGTGTGCTCAGAGTAAGACTCCACGACACCTTCCAGTGCGCCTCCTACAACCCATACCCAATGCAGAGAGGCCCTGGACTCACCTGTCTATGGATTTCATTGTGGATTTGCCCAACTCCCAAGGCAACACTGTTATCCTTATGGTGGTGGACCGGTTCTCAAAGATGTGTCATTGTATTCCACTTAAGAAGTTGCCCACCTCTAAGGAACTGGCTTCCATTTTTGCTCGGGAGATCTTTCGCTTACATGGGCTACCCAAGGTGATTGTCTCGGATAGGGGCAGTTAGTTTGTCTCCCGGTTCTGGCGAGCCTTTTGTGCACAGTTGGGAATCCAGCTTGCGCTCTCTTCGGCGTATCACCCACAGTCTAATGGGGTCGCAGAACGAGCCAATCAGTCCTTGGAGCAATTCCTACGTTGCTATATTTCTGACCTATTACCTTGGGCAGAGTTTGCTCACAACAGTGCCTTGAATTCTGCCTCCCGATTGTCTCCATTTATGGCGAATTATGGTTTCCAACCTTCCATGTTGCCTGACTCGTTTGTTCCACAGAGTATTCCTGCGTTAGAGGAGCATCTCCGTGGTCTTCGTTCCACTTTGGTACAAGTCCAGGAGGCTTTGCGTCATGCTAATGATAGGTACAGACTCCATGCTGACCGCAGACGCCTGCCTGCGCCTTCCTACCAGGTTGGGGACAGGGTCTGGCTTTCATCTCGCAACCTCCGGCTTCGTGTTCCCTCACTGAAGTTTGCACCTCAGTTTATTGGGCCTTTCCATATCCTTCGCAGGATTAACCCAGTAGCTTGCGCGTTGGAACTTCCTCCTAGTATGCGCATCTCAAATGTGTTTCATGTCTCCTTATTGAAACCGTTGGTCTGTAACCGTTTTACCACCTTGGTGCCACGTCCTCACCCTATTCTGGTTGAGAACCATGAGGAGTATGAGGTACAATCCATTGTTGACTCCCGTAGGTTCCTTAGGAACGCTCCTGGGTTTCATCCTCTGACGTACATGCCCCTGTCCTCCGCGAGTTCCATAGACGGTTTCCCCTCAAGCCTGGTGGCCCTCCGAGGGAGAGGGTCATTGGGGGGGGGGGGGGGGTACTGTCAGGGCTGGCTTTGCCCTTCCTCCTCTGGGCTGGCCACTCAGCTGTCAGCTAATTGCCAGCTCTCTTCTCTCTCTTCAGTTACCAGCTGTTCCCGATGATGCTTGTCTGGCCTGCCTATATAAAGTCTTCCAGCTCATTTCTCCTTTGCCTTCACGTTTGGTCACATCACTAGGAACCATCTCCTGCTGTTGTTTCAAGACTGGCTTGCTAACATCCCTACTGGCTTCGATCCTGCTTGCAGTTGCTCTCCGGTGATCCCTGATGTGATGGGATCGGATCCGTCACACCTGACATCTGGACTGGCTGATTACCCGATCTGGTTTATGAACTTTGGACTGGCTGACTACCCGATCTGGTTTATGAACTTTGGACTGGCTGACTACCCAATCCGGCTACTGGACTCTAGCTTGCTTGACCTAAGCTTTTTCCTATTTATCTTTTTATTTTTATTAATAAACAAGTGTGATTAGATTGTACTTCTGTCTCTGTCTGTTTCATGGTTCCGGACAATATGTATCCCAGGTGTGTTGTGTATATATATTTATACACTGTATTCAGTTTAGCTAGATCCATTCCTGTTATTCTCTTCATAATATACTGACAGGCAGGGAGCTGCACTATTTTTCACTTAGTGTGCTGTGTCCTTTGCACAGTGTGCATCTAAAGCTTTACCTGAATACAATTGCCAGCGTTCTCATACAAATAAAGGCAGGGAGCTGCAGTATTTTCTTTTAGTGTCCTTTGCACAGTGTGTACCTAAAGCTTACCTGAATATAATTGCTGGTGTTCTCATACTAATAATACTACATGCAGGCAGTTGATTCTGCTAGTTGCAGCATAATCGGTGTGTATATTATATATACGTCCCAGCTTTGTGCAGCAACATCTCCCTGCAGGCCATTAGTATGTCTGGAAGGCCAACAAGAAGAGGCAGACAGTCACGAGCCAATAAAAGGGAAAGTAGGCTCTGTGTCTAGAGGCAACAGTGCTGGTCGTGGACATGGTGCATCCTCATCAGCACCTGGCCATGTGACACACTTGTCCTTTTTTCTGAGCCGTCTTGACTTGGTAGAGTGGATGACCAAGCCGTCCTCATCCTCTTTCACCCAGGCTCAGGGTACTTTGTCTGGCAAAGCAGCTGCCAACGCGGCCTCTTCCCTTGGCTCAATGGCATCAGTCACTCCTTTCCTAGCCCCACCATGTCCTCCTGAGGAGTCCCTCGAACTGTTTGACCACAGTGTTGGGTACATGCTCCAGGAGTATGCCCAGCATTTTGAAGGCTCTGATGATGGTACCCAGCTAGAGGGATGCAGTAACGTGAGCCCAGAGAGAGGGGGTGCCTAAGAAGGACAGCAATCTGGCAGTCATGTTCCCCCAGCTGGAGCATACTGTCAGGGTTGCTCCAGTGATGAGGAGAGAGGGGATGATGAGGTCACTGACTCCAAGTGGGTGCCTGATAGGAGAGAGGAGGAGGAGGCACATCTCAAAGGAGGCAGGATGCCCTCCAGGGGCAAGCTTAAGGGCAGCACACTGACTGCATCACATGTGCAGGGCACGTTATTCCAAAAGTTCTTTGGTGTGGGCCTTTTTTGAGACTATTGCATCAGATCACACTGCTGCTATTTGCAACATATGTCTCAAGCGTATCTCGTGTGTGTCCAAAACATCAGCTGCTTGGGCACCACATGCTTGACCAGACATATGTCGACTTGCCATGCAGTTCGTTGGCAAGCATACCTAAAAGATCCACACCAAAGAACAAAGCGAACCTCTCCTTGCTCCTCATCAGCTTGGATCTCCAACCCCACTATACCTTCAGTCCTCTCTGAAACCTGCACTGAGAGGAATGAAGATGTAGAATTAGGTGTGTCACAGCCAAGTACTTGCAAGCAATCTGCTATCAGTACACCGCCATCAGAGATTGTACCAGGCAAATTTTCCTGCCCCAGCTGCTGCATCGCAGAAAGAAGTTCACTCTCAGCCATCCACATGCCCAGCGGTTGAATGCTAGCTTGGCTAAATTGCTAGCACTTCAACTGCTGCCTTTTCAGTTGGTAGACTCTGCCCCTGATTCCGGCTCTCTAGCGGCATGTGGAAGGCAATATCTTGGCCTCGCTGGACAGGGCGGTCAGCGGTAAGGTGCATATTACTGCTGACTCATGGTCCAGCAGGCATGTACGGGGACATTACCTATATTTCACGGCGCATAGGGTGACTCTGCTGGCAGCTGGGAAAGATGCAGGACAAGGTGCAGCAGTGTTGGAGGTTATTCCACCACCACACCTCCAAAATGCTACTACTGGTGATTCTGACACACCTCTCTCCTCCACCCCCTCCTCTTCTTCTTCCTCCATGGCCTCTTTCTGTGCTTTGTCCTTAGAACCAGAGGTGCTCCTTGGGCATTCAAGGGGCTACGCAAGTACGCAGGCAAAAATATGCCATGCGGTGTTGCGCTAGGTGTGCGTGGGGCACAGGAGCCACACTGGGGAAGAGATGCTGTCAGCTCTGCAGGAGCAGGCTGAGAGGTGGTTGATGCCACGCCAGCTTAAGCCAGAAATGGTGGTTTGCGACCATGGCACCAACCTCCTCTCCACCCTTCGACAGGGACAACTGACCCATGTGCCCTGTTTGGCTCACGTCCTTAACTTGGTGGTGCAGTGGTTCTTGGGCAGGTACCCGGGATTACAGGATGTGCTGAGGCAGGCCAGGAAAGTCTGTGGGCATTCCCCCGGTCATATAATGCCAGTGCTCGGCTGGCTGACCTCCAAAAGGAATTTAACCTGGCCAAGAACCGTCTTATCTGTGACATGCCCACCAGGTGGAACTCAACGTTGCCCATGCTGCAGCGGCTGCACACGCAGCAGAGGGCCATCAATGAGTACCTGTGCGATTATGGCACCAGGACAGGGTCGGGGGAGCTTGTTTTTTTTTTTTTCCCAACGCCAGTGGACCATGATCAGGGATGCATGCATTGTCCTGTCACCATTTGAGGAGGCCACGAGGATGGTAAGCAGTGACAGTGCATGCATCAGTGACACTGTCCCTCTTGTACACCTGTTGGAGCACACACTGCGTGGAAAAATGGACAGGGCACTTGAGGCAGAACAGAGGCAGGAAGAGGAGGACTTCTTTACCTCTCAAGGCCCCCTTTATCCAGACAGTGTTCCTGCTGGCCTGCCGATCAAACAGGAAGAGGACAAGGAGGCAGAGGATTGTGTCAGCATGGAGGTGGAGCCTGGCACTCAGCATCAGCAGCAGTCTTTAAAGGATCATTTACAGTCCCAAGAAACCCATGGACTTGTACGTGGCTGGGAGGAGGTGGCTGCGGATCATGTTGTCCTTAGTGACCCAGAGGACTCCGGAAGGAATGCCTCAGCTAACCTACGCTGCATGGCCTCCCTGATCCTGCAAAGCCTGCGGAAGGATCCTCGTATTCTTCGGATCAAGGAGAGGGATCATTACTGGCTGGCAACCCTCCTTGATCCACGGTACAAGGGTAAGGTTGCCGACCTTATCTTACCATCAGAGGGAGCAGAGAATGAAACATCTTCGGGAGGCCTTGCAGAAAGGTCTGTGCAATGCGTTCCCAGAGACTGGGAGGTTACAAATTCCTGGTCCTGGACAACGTGTTGCTGAGTCTTTGATCAGTCACAGAAGGAGCAGTGGAGAAGGTGGCCGTCTGATGCGTATGATGGGTTCCAGCAACCATCGCCAGCGTCTGATTTACATGGTGCAGGAATACCTAGGGGCAAGATCAGACTTGGATACCTTTCCCACCGAAAATCAACTGGGTTACTGGGTCTTGAGGATGGATCACTGGCCAGAGCTTGCACAGTATGCAATTGAGCTATGCTGCTGGAGGCTTTATATCACAGGGTGCGCCTGTCCACCAACTCGGTTGATTGACTGACTTTCATAAAAATGAATCAGTCTTGGATCACCACCAGCTACCAAGCACCTGATGCTGATGTAACCAAATAATAAAAAAAAAAAAAATATCAGATCCCTTTAAGACTGCCTATGCTGAGTGACTGTCCTGTTATGCTGAGTGACTATCCTTTTCCTCAATGATCATGCTGATAGCTTGTAAGAACATTTTTGGTTCCGGGTGCCACCACCAGGGGCTAAGGCCCAATTTTTCAGCTCCTGTTTAACAGGGGCGTGTAATTACAATTTTTGATGCAATAATTTGCAGCAGGGTTCATTCCTGCTCTCCAACTAGAGTATCTGTGAGGGTTTGCAGTGTTGTGGCACCAGTGCCCAAGGCCCAAATTTTCTTCCCCTGTTTAACAGGGGCGGGTACTTACAATTTTTAAATCTAATATTTCACAGCAGGGCTTGTTCCTGCGCTCAAAAACAGAATCTGTGAGGGGTTACAGTGTTGTGGCATCAGTGCCTAAAGCCCAATTTTTCTGCTCCTGTTTAACAGGGCCATGTAATTACAATTTTTTTCTGTAATATTTTGCAGCAGGGCTCATTCCTGAACTTAACTAGAGTATCTGTAAGGGGTTGCAGTGTTGTGGCACCAGTGCCTAAAGCCCAATTTTCCTGACCCTGTTCAACAGGGGCATGTGATTACCATTCTTGATATAATATTTCACAGCAGGGCCCGTTCCAGCACCCACCAAGAGCAACTCTGAGGGCTTACAGTGTTGTGGCAACACCACCACACCACCAAAAGCCAACTTATCTGACCCTGTTCAACAGGGGCATTTAATTACAATTCTTGATATAATAGTTCACAGCAGGGCGTTCCAGCAACAACCAAGAGTAACTGTGAGGGCTTACAGGGTTGTGGCAACACCAACACCTTGGGCCCAAATTTCTGCAGAGCATTTAGGGCAGGCCCCTACTTTCAAACATCCAACTTACAAACGACTCCTACTTGCAAACGGAAGGAGACAACAGGAAGTGAGATGTAATCTACCCCTAGGAAGGGAAATTCTCTCCTGTAAAAGTTGATATGGGAAAAACGTGTCTCCTCTCCAATAATGCTTTATCACCAATCCTTGTTTCACTAAAAAACCCAAATTTTCAAAACATTTCTTTGGGACAAAGGTGAAAGCTTCTGAAAGGTGCACAGACAGCAAAAAAAAAAAGTTACAGGGGTAATAACCCTTCCCTATGCTTTCCAAAAAGCTTAAAAATAGATTTTTTGGCTGGAGCTACACTTTAAAAATGTACAAGTTCAAAATTACAAACAGATTCTACTTAACAACAATCCTACAGTCCCTGTCTTGTTTGCACTGCCTGTATACTGCTGTTCAGAGTATATAGGGCCTGGGGTGCCCCACGCCTTTTCTTTTTTTTAATTTGGGTGCGGGGTTCCCCTTAATATCCATACAAGACCCAAAGGGCCTGGTAATGGACTGGGGAGTACCCATGCCATTTGTCTCACTGATTTTCATCCATATTGCTGGGACCAGACATTACATTAAAGCCGCAAGCAGTTTTAAATTACTTTTATTCCTTTAAAAATATCATTTTGTGCAGGGACTGTTCTAAGCACGGTAAACTATAGACACCCCCCAGATATTTAAAGGAATATGTCACTTTTTTCACTTTAAGTATCATTAAAATCACTTAAAACTTTTTTAAACTTAAACTTTTTTTTTTGCATTGATACATGTCACCTTGGGCAGGACCCGGGGCCCCAAACCCTTTTTAGGACAATAACTTGCATATTATCCTTTAAATTTAGCACTTTCGTTTTCAAACGTTTGAGTCCCACAGACTTTAACAGGGTTCTAAAGTTCGCGCAAATTTTTGGTTCGTTCGGAACATGAGGGTGTTCGGCTCATCCCTAGTGGCCAGGCTCAGTAGCCTCACCCAATCCCAGGTGCATCCCCTCCACCTTACAACAAAAAGGGCCAGGAAGGGGAGTAGCGTGGAGGAGGCAGCACTGGGCTAGTGAGGAGGCTAATGCGGCCCTGAAAACACCCCCGATGCTGAAGAGGCCTATGGGTGCTATGTAGCTGCAAAATTGCAGAAAATGGAGGTAGACTAATGCCTCATCTGTGAAAAGATTTTTTTTTTCAGGCCCTTCATAAGGGGTTGAGAGGCCAAATGACTGAGAACATACCCTTATGTGCGCTCAATCATCTTCCTCCTTCTCCTGCCACAAGTCCACCTCCAGAGCCACAGCCTCCAAGGAAGGCTGCAGGGGATCATGGAGGGAAGACATGAAAGTGATGGCCTGGGTTCAGTCTGGTCTGACATAAGATGCAGGCTGTGGTAGTACCACAGCCTGGGGACATATGTCATCTGCTGCTGTTCCTGATCTCTGGGAGTCCTGGACCAGATTGTGCTCCCTATTATATGGACTTCTCAGGCTACAAATTTTTATTTATGAAGAGTTGATGTGGGCCCTGGGGTACAAAGACTTTGCAAATTCAAGCAGTTTCTCTTCCTCTTTATTTTGTTATGAGCTAGAAGAAAATGGAGATTTTTTTTTGTATGTGTTTTTCTTCAAATGGGACAGTTTGTTTGTGAGTAGGCAGGTACATTTCAAAAATACAATGTCAAATTAACAAGGGACACCAACCAACCTCCTTGAGCTTTACAAATACAAGATACTAATGTTGTTGTGGAAACTTGACACACAAAAGAAAAAATGATGGAGATCACTAGAAAATAATTTAACAATAATTCCCAAAAATCTGGAAAACTTGATTAAAAAAAAAGATGTCTATAAAAAATAATTCTAAACATTATTATGGAGATCTGGCTTTAAAAACAAAAACAAATATTCAGGAAATCATGAGAAATAATAAAGAAATAAGTTTGTGTGAATATCAGCAACAAAACAACTTCATTCTTCTAGCATTATAAAGAACAAAGGAATGCGCTGCATTAAAAGATCCAAAAATGTGTGTGATGAATGTGCTATCTCCATTACGAACGGTAGTTTTACCAGACCAAGCTCTTCCGTCTCGCAAAAAATCACGCATGCTCAGAATCAAGTGCATGTCTGAATTGCATACAGACTTATACATGCCTTGGAGGTGAGCCTGACATGCAGAGGGAGATCTCTCATACGGTTCTGGGATCACTGGAGTGGGAACAGTGACCCTCGGAGCACAGTGGGGTATGAAAGCCTGCAGGGTTTGCTTGCCTGAAGATGTCAGGAACAGGCTTGAATGCTGTGGATGCAGGAATGATGAGAAGCAGCAGGCAGGTACACACAGATGCAGGACGGGAGGCAGGTGCAGCAGCAGGCAGGTGCGCACAGATGTAGGACTGTAGGCGGGTGCGCACAAGCACAGGACAGCAGGTGAGAGCAAGGTCAGATAAGCCATGTCACAACAGCGGATCAATCAGACAGAAGCGGCAGGCAGAGAATGGTCAAGGTTCAGGCAGGATCGGCAGCAGGAGGTCAGACAAACAGGTACACAGGACAGGTCAAAGGCAAGCCAAGGGCCAAACTGTTGGTTGGAAGCTAAACAGTGGGGACCTTGAGTGGAGAGTGAACAAGTCTTGCTTTTTGACTGCTGGGTTGCATTTTTAGGTTCTTTTTGGGGCTTTTCCTTGTAGCTTTTTAACACCCTTTTCTGACACTTTTTAAAGTTTTTTTTTTTTTTTTGTTTTTTCTTTGCTTCCTTCAGCCCACTAATTAAGGGACTTGGTCACAGCTGCTTGAGGCCTATATAACCTTGTGCAGAACTCATTGTGAGCCTGCTGGAACTCTGATCAACTGGAACTGGTCAAAGTGGTGAGCTAAAAACCAGAGTTTAAAACAGTAGGTTATAACAGGGGTCATAGTACCTGTGTAGTGTGTGTGGATCATTAGTACTTGTGTATTGTGAGTGCACGTAGGTCAGCGAGTGTTCTGCCAGTGCACGTAGGTCTGCGAGTGGTCTGCGATTGCACGTAGGTCTGCGAATACCTCTGTATGGTCTTGTTGAGTACTGTGTATTTTCTTTAGTTTTAGTGTCAGGAAGCTAGTTGTTAGGTAATTTAGACAGGGTCTAATCCCCATTAAATTTAATAGGTATCATGCCTGGCGGTTGTGGAGAGGCGACTTGTTGTACATCTTGCGGCATGTATGCGTTCCTTGACCATCTGACCAAGGGTGAATACTGCTGTGCAAAATGTAAGCATGTTGTATCCCTGGAATCCCAGGTTCTGAATCTGGGGAAGCAACTGCCAGCACTGAGAAGTCCCTACTAAAGGAGAGCCAGTACACGGCAGGGGCCAGAACAGAGGCGGATGGAGACAGAGGTGCAGGCCCTAGCAAAGAGTAGATGGGTGACAATCAGGAAGGGTAGAGGGGGAAGTGCCAAGGAGGCTGATCCAGGGCTGGAGAATCCCAATAAGTATGCTCCATTGAGTGACGTTGGTGAAACCAGTGAGGGACCATCACTGCTGGAGCTGAGTAACTCTACTAGCTGCCGGGGGAAGAACTCTAGTGAGAGTGGGGGGGGAAGCAAAGAGAAAGGAAAGACAGATTCAGGTGGTAGGGGACTCAATTCTTAGAAGGACAGAGAGGGCAATCTGAGGGCAAAGACTTGAAGCACTGAACAGTATGTTGTCTACAGGGCACACGGTTTCGGCACATCACGGATCTGGTGGACAGCTTACTGGGTAGTAGGGATGAGCTTCGTGTCCGAGTTGAACATCGGCTGTTCGTCCGTTCGGCGAAGTCCGAACATTTTGGTCCGTTCGCGCCAAATTCGTGTGGCACTCACGGCCCACAATGCACTGCGATGGCGCAGTGCATTGCTGGCTCATGATTGGCCAAGCATGCACTGTGACCCCGCATGCTTGGCCAATCGCAGCGCCAGCAGCAAGGAGAGCCATGATTGGCCACAGGCAGGATGCCTGTGGCCAATCATAGCTCAGGCTGTGTAGTGCACGCCCGACACTATATAAGGCCGCCAGCGCGGCGGCCTTGTGTAGTGTGTTGGCATCTGAAGCAGTGGGTGTTCTGTGTACCTTCAACACAGTACACACCGATCGTTTTCGGCCGATTTTCGATCTTGCTGTTGTGTAGTGGTTATTGTCTGCGTGCCCTGACCGCAGTATACACCGCTATATTCACCTCACCTATATAGCTGGTGATCTATCTTTTATAATAGAGCTTGCAGTCAGTAGTGTTAGGAGATAGTGCGTGCTCTGTACCCAGTACATACCGCTATATCCACCTACATAGCTGTTCTCTATTTGAGCCCACTTGCCATCTGCAGGAGTTATTGGAAGTTGTGTGTGCCTCCAGCACAGCACAGTATACATCTGTATATACCCCTTTATCTCTGGTGTTCTATAATAAAGGCATCTGCAGGAGTTAGTGGGTGTTCTGTGTACCTTCAACATAGTACACACCGATCGTTTTTGGACGATTTTCGATCTTGCTGTTGTGTAGTGGTTGTTGTCTGCGTGCCCTGACCGCAGTATACACCGCTATATTCACCTCACCTATATAGCTAGTGATCTATCTTTTATAATAGAGCTTGCAGTCAGTAGTGTTAGGAGCTAGTGCGTGCTGTCTGCGTGCTCTGTACCCAGTACATACCGCTATATCCACCTACATAGCTCTTCTCTATTTGAGACCACTTGCCATCTGCAGGAGATATTGGAAGTTGTGTGTGCCTCCAGCACAGCACAGTATACATCTGTATATACCCCTTTATCTCTGGTGTTCTATAATAAAGGCATCTGCAGGAGTTAGTGGGTGTTGTGTGCCTCTAGCACAATATACACTACCCAACTGCTTTTTTACCCAACTCCCTTCAGGCCATTACCATGTATGGAAGGCCAGCAAGGAGAGGCAGACAGGCGCGAGCCGATAAAAGAGGGCAAGCAGGCTCTGTGTCTAGAGACAACAGTGCTGGTCGTGGACGTGGTGCATTGTCATCAGCACGTGGCCATGGGACACGCTTGTCCTTCTTTTCGGCAGCTGGACATGTTGAGCCGCAACATGCCAACGACTTGGTAGAGTGGATGACCAAGCCCTCTTCATCCTCCTCATCCTCTCACCCAGTCTCAGGGTACTAGCAAAGCAGCTGCCAACGCATCGTCTTCCCTCCTCTCAATGTCATCATCAGTGACTCCTTCCCTAGACCCACCACGTCCTCCTGAGGAGTCTCCTGAACTCTTTGAGCACAGTGTTGGGTACATGCTCCAGGAGGATGGCCAGTGTTTTGTGGGCTCTGATGATGACACTCAGCTAGAGGAAGGCAGTAGCGTGAGCGCAGAGAGAGGGGATGCTCAAGAAGGACAGCAATCTGGCAGTCATGTTCCACAAGCTGCAGCATACTGCCAGGTTTGCTACAGCGATGAAGAGGGAGGGGATGATGAGGGCACTGACTCATGTGGGTGCCTGGAAGGAGAGAGGAGGAGGAGGAGGAGGAGGAGGCACATGTCCAACGAGGCAGGATGCCCTCCAGGGGCCAGCTTAGGGGCAGCACACCGACTGAATCACGCCGCAGAGCTCCGCCTGTGCAGAGCGCTGCCTCTGCGCGTTATTCTAAAAGTTCTTTGTTGTGGGCCTTTTTTGAGACGAGTGCATCAGATCGCACCGCTGCTATTTGCAACATATGTCTCAAGCGTATCTCACGTGGCCAAAACATCAGCCGCTTGGGCACCACATGCTTGACCAGACATATGTTGACCTGCCATGTAGCTCGTTGGCAAGCGTACCTCAAAGACCCACACCAAAGAACAAAGCGGACCTCTCCTTGCTCCTCATCAGCTGGCATCTCCAACCCCACTAGACCTTCAGTCCTCTCTGAAACCTGCTCTGAGAGGAATGAAGGTGTAGAATTAGGTGTGTCCCAGCCAAGTGCTTCCGGGAACTCTGCTAGCGGTACACCCACGTCCGATTATAGCAGGCAAATGTCCCTGTCCCAGCTGCTGGACCGGCGAAAGAAGTTCACTCCCAGCCATCCACATGCCCAGCGGTTGAATGCTAGCTTGGCTAAATTGCTAGCACTTCAACTGCTGCCTTTTCAGTTGGTAGACTCGGCCCCCTTCCGTGAGTTTGTACAATGTGCGGTTCCTCAGTGGCAGGTCCCCAAACGCCACTTTTTCTCACGGAAGGCGATTCCGGCTCTCTACCGGCATGTGGAAGGCAATGTCCTTGCCTCGCTGGACAGGGCGGTCAGCGGTAAGGTGCATATTACCGCTGACTCATGGTCCAGCAGGCATGGACAGGGACGTTACCTGTCTTTCACGGCCCATTGGGCCACTCTTCTGGCTGCTGGGAAGGATGCAGGACAAGGTGCAGTAGTGTTGGAGGTTGTTGCGCCACCACGCCTCCAAAATGCTACTATTGGTTGTGACACACCTCTCTCCTCCACCCCCTCCTCTTCTTCTTCCTCCATGGCCTCTTCCAGTGCTCTGTCCTCAGAACCAGCGGTGCTCCGTAGGTGTTCCAGGGGCTACGCAAGTACGCAGGCAAAACGATGCCATGCCGTGCTTGCGCTGGTTTGTTTGGGGGACAGGAGCCACACTGGGGGGGATGTTTTGTCAGCTCTGCAGGGGCAGGCCGAGAGGTGGTTGACACGCCAGCTTAAGCCAGGAATGGTGGTTTGCGACAATGGCACCAACCTCCTCTCCGCCCTCCGACAGGGACAACTGACCCATGTGCCCTGTGTAGCTCACGTCCTTAACCTGGTGGTGCAGCAGTTCTTGGGCAGGTACCCCGGCTTACAGGATGTCCTGAAGCAGGCCAGGAAAGTCTGTGTGCATTTCCGCCGATCATTTAATGCCTGTGCTCGGCTGGCTGAGCTCCAAAAGGAGTTGAACCTGCCCAAGAACCGCCTTATATGTGACATGCCCACCAGATGGAACTCAACATTGGCCATGCTGCAGCGGCTGCACACGCAGCAGAGGGCCATCAATGAGTACCTGTGCGACTACGGCACCAGGACAGGGTCAGGGGAGCTTGGTTTTTTTTTCACCACACCAGTGGGGCATGATCAGGGATGCATGCACTGTCCTGTCACCGTTTGAGGAGGCCACAAGGATGGTGAGCAGTGACAGTGCATGCATCAGTGACACTGTACCTCTTGTCCACCTCTTGGAGCATACGCTGCGTGGAATAATGGACAGGGCACTTGAGGCAGAACAGAGGAGGACTTCCTTGCCTCTCAAGGCCCCCTTTATCCAGACAGTGTTCCTGCTGTGCCACCCATCACACAGGAAGAGGATGAGGAGGAGGAGGAGGAGGATGATTGTGTCAGCATGGAGGTGGAGGCTGGCACTCAGCATCAGCAGCAGCAGTCTTGTAGGGATGATTTACAGTCCCAAGAAACACGTGGACTTGTACGTGGCTGGGAGGAGGTAGCTGCGGATCATGTTGTTCTTAGTGACCCAGAGGACTCCGGACCGAATGCCTCAGCTAACCTATGCTGCATGGCCTCCCTGATCCTGCAAAGCCTGCGGAAGGATCCTCGTATTCTTCGGATCAAGGAGAGGGACCATTACTGGCTGGCCACTCTCCTTGATCCACGGTACAAGGGTAAGGTTGCCGACCTTATCTTGCCATCGCAGAGGGAGCAGAGGATGAGACATCTCCGGGAGGCTTTGCAGAAAGGTCTGCGCAACGCGTTCCCAGAGACTGGGAGGTTACAAACTCCTGGTCCTGGACAACGTGTTGCTGAGGCATCGGTCAGAAGGAGCGGTGGAGAAGGTGGCCGTCTGACTGATGCTTTCAGACAATTTTTTAGTCCGCAGTCCCAAGGTATGATCGGTTCCAGCACCCATCGCCAGCGTCTGATTTACATGGTGCAGGAATACCTAGGGGCAAGGTCAGACTTGGACACCTTTCCCACCGAAAATCCTCTGGCTTACTGGGTCTTGTGGATGGATCACTGGCCAGAGCTTGCAATTGAGCTACTGGCCTATCCTGCATCCAGCGTTCTTTCAGAACGCACCTTCAGTGCTGCTGGTGGCTTTGTTACCGATCACAGGGTGCACCTGTCCACCGAATCAGTTGATCGACTGACCTTCATCAAGATGAATCCGTCTTGGTTCACCCACAGCTACCAAGCACCTGAAGCTGATGTAACCGAATAATTTTTTTTGAAATATTACATCCCTTCAAGACTGCCTATGCTGATGCTGAGTGACTGTCCTGTTATGTTGATTGTCTATCCTCTTCCTCCTCCGCTTCTGGTTCTGGTTGATGCCATCAGCCCAATATTTCTGCCCCTGTTTAACAGGGGCGTTTAAGTACAATTTTTGATGCAATGCTTTGCAGCAGGGCTAATTCCTGCAATAAAACTAGAGTATATGGCAGAGGTTGCAGTGTGGTGGCACCAGCACCAGTGCCTAAGGCCAAATTTTTCTGCCCCTGTTTAACAGGGACATGTAATTACAATTCTTGATATAATATTTCACAGGAGGGCCCCTTCCTGTGCCCACCCAGAGTAACGGTGAGGACTTATAGTGTTGTGGCACCAGCACCACAACCACCAAAGGTCAAATTTTCTACCACTGTTCAACAATGGCATGTAATTACAATTCTTGATATAATCGTTCACAGCAGGGCGCTCCAGCGCCCACCAAGAGTCACTTTGAGGGCTTACAATGTTGTGGCAAAACCAACACCTTGTTCCGCCATTTCTGCAGAGCATATAGGGCAGGCCCCTACTTTCAAACATCCAATTTACAAACATCTCCTACTTGCAAATGGAAGGAGACAACAGCAAGGGGTGATAACTCTTCCCTATGTTTTCCAAAAAGCTTAAAAATAGTTTTTTTGACTGGAGCTACATTTTAAAAATGTACCAGTTGAAAATTACAAACAGATTCAACTTAACACAACAAACCTACACAGCCACACGCATTTCCTTTTTTTAATATGGGTACGGGGTTCCCCTTAATATGCTGTAATGTTCGGGGGACCAGGTAGATCGCAGGACACAGGCTTTGCTCACAACAAAGGGTTTATTAAACTTAAATCGCTTTACAGCAGCCAAAAACACAAAGGAAAAAGTTTTTAGTCTCACCGACTTGCACAGTTCAGAATAGCTGTCTCTATCCAAACAGAGCTTGATCTTGCTGGCAAGTAGCTTCCCCTGCCAGGAGCCTTCCAAACAGGACACTGCTGTCCACTTCAGTTGCTGTAACCAAGAACAAACACCAAACACCATCCATCATGTGTTCTCCACTCCTCCACACCCATCTACAACTTCCTGTCTTGCTTTTTAAAGACACTTCCTTAACAGGTGGGTTAATCAATTTTATTCCCTTAAAGAGAGCACAACCCAAACAGAGGGGAAATATAGCGTCCTTCCAGGACCCAGCCACGGCATCCATTACATATCCCCGCCCTGTGCCCCAACGCCAAGGAGGTGGAGGCAACAGTGGAGCTCAAACAATGGACTCGGGAGAGGGCATCTGCATTTTGATGCAGTCTCCCGGGCCTATGCTCCACCACAAATTTAAATTCCTGGAGTGCCAGGAACCACCGGGTAACCCTGGCATTAGTCCCTTTTCCCTGTCTCAGCCATGTTAAAGGGGCATGGTCAGAAATCAACCTAAACTTCCTCCCCAAAAGGTAATATCTGAGGGATTCCAGAGCCCACTTAATGGCCAGACACTCTCGTTCAATTATGGCATAGTTTTTCTCTGCTGGTGTTAACTTCCTGCTGAGGAAGACTATCGGGTGTTCCTCGCCATGAATAACCTGTGACAACACCGCTCCCAATCCTACATCGGAAGCATCAGTCTGGACAACAAACTCTTCTGAAAAATTAGGTGCTACCAGGACAGGGTGTTGGCACAGCGCCGACTTGAGCTCCAAAAAAGCCTTCTCAGCGTCTGCATTCCACTCCACCATGACCGATTTCCGACCCTTAGTCAGCTCGGTCAACGGAGCCGCCAACGTGGCGAAGTTGGGTACAAATCTCCTGTAGTATCCCACCATGCCCAGGAATGCACGTACCTGCTTTTTTGTGAGGGGGCGGGGCCAATTCTGTATAGCCTCTATCTTGTTGACCTGAGGTTTCACTACCCACGATATAACCCAGGTATTTCACCTCTTCCATTCCCAAAGCACATTTTTTCAGGGTTTATTGTAAACCCCTCCTTCCAAAGAGAGTCCAGCACTGCCTGCACTTTGGGCAAATGCGATTCCCAGTCTTTGCTAAAAATGACTATATCGTCCAAGTACACTGAGGCGTACTGAGGTCGTAAAATCCTATCCATTGCTCTCTGGAATGTGGCTAGAGCAGTTTGCAATCCAAAAGGCATCCTTTTGTACTGAAAACTCCCCTCTGGGGTAGAAAAAGCAGTTTTTTCTCTCTAGCAGCCTTAGTCAACGGTATTTGCCAATACCCCTTGGTAAGGTCTAACGTAGTGATATACCTGGCTGGACCTAGTCTCTCGATAAGCTCATCTACCTGGGGCATAGGGTAGGCATCAAACCGGGAAACTTCATTAAGTTTCCGGAAATCATTGCAGAATCGCAGAGTCCCATTGGGCTTCGGTACCAACACAATCGGGCTCGACCACTCACTCTGCGATTCCTCAATAATCCCTAGGTCTAACATCTTTTTTACTTCCTCTGAAACGGCCTTCCTTTGAGCCTCTGGGATGCAGTAGGGCCGGACAAAAATTTTGACTCCTGGTTCTGTGACAATATCATGCTCTACGACACTAGTGAGCCCGGGCAAGTCTGAAAATTTTTCTTTATTTCTCTGCAAGAACTCCTTTGCCTGCTGACTTTGGGTTTTAGACAGGGTATTTGCTACTTGGACACTCTCCACCCCAACCCGAGGCTCAAGTTTTGTACTAGCCAGGGAGGTCGCTGGTTCCCTGTCTGCCCAGGGCTTTAACAAGTTTACATGATATATCTGGAAGGGTTTCCTCTTGCCTGGTTGGTGGACTCTATAATTGACCTCTCCCATTTTTTTCTACAACCTCGAAAGGGCCTTGCCATCTGGCCAAAAATTTACTTTCCACAGTGGGAATCAACACTGCTACTCGATCCCCCACTTGAAAGTTCCTAATTTTGGCTGCCCTATTATAGACCTGTCGTTGAGCCTCCTGGGCTTTTTGTAAGTGTTCCTTAACTAGCGGCATCACAGTTCGGATCCTCTCCTGCATTTGAGAGACATATTCAAGAACACTTTTATGCTGAATTGGTTCACTTTCCCATTCTTCTTTGACAAAGTCAAGTAGTCCGCGAGGTCTCCGCCCATATACCAATTCAAAGGGCGAAAACCCAGTGGAGGCCTGGGGCACTTCTCGGATAGCGAACAGGAGAGCTGGTAACAGGCAGTCCCAGTCTTTCCCATCCCTTTGTACCACTCTCTTGAGCATAGATTTAGGGGTCTTATTAAAACGTTCTACCAATCCATCTGTTTGGGGATGGTAGACCGATGTGCGCAGCTGTTTAATCCGGAACAGTTTGCATACATCAGCCATAACCTTCGACATAAACGGGGTGCCCTGGTCTGTGAGTATTTCCTTGGGAAAACCTGTCCGTGTAAACAACTGGAATAACTCCCGTGCAATAGCCTTAGAGGAGGTATTCCGCAGGGGTAGCGCCTCAGGATATCGAGTGGCATAGTCGAGGATCACTAGTATGTAAGAATGACCTCGAGCCGACTTTACCAAGGGACCCACTATATCCATGGCTATCCTCTCGAATGGGACCTCAATTATGGGCAGAGGGACCAACGGGCTCCGGAAATGGGTCGCCGGAGCGGTCAACTGACAGGTAGGACAAGAGGTACAGTATCTCCTTACCTCTGCTTTCAAGCCTGGCCAGTAAAACCGGTCGGCGATCCGTGCCTCCGTCTTTTCAACTCCCAGGTGTCCCCCTAAATCATCATGGGCCAGGTCCAGGACCTTGCGTCTATATTGTTGGGGTACCAATAATTGTTCTACCCCACATTTTCTCTCACTTTAGTAACCCGATAAAGCAATTCATTACATATTGAAAAATGTGGCCACCGCTCATTAGCACCTGGCTCTTGGGGCTCCCCATTTATTACTACAACCTGTTCCCGTGCCCTGGCCAAAGTGGGGTCCTGCATCTGGGCAGTACCAAATGCCCCCTGGGGAACACCCAAATCTGGCAAGTCAGGGGTAGAGGCCATTTCCTCATCGTCTTCCCCCAGCATTACCTGAAGCGGGGAAGGTTCCCCCCCCTCAGTGTTCAGGTAGGTCTGAGAACCCCACATATTGACATCTTTAACAGTATCAGCACTATTTTCATCATTATTAACCAAAGTCTTGGCGTTTTTATCAACTGGGTCCATATTATGAACATGTGGCATCTCAGGGTTATTACCCTCTACAACAGGAACAGAGGGACTAGTTTCTTCCCAGTCTCTGGACCTTTCAGATAGTTCTCCTTGTCTCCAAAGTTTTGCAAATAATGGACAGTCTCGTCCTATGATAACGTCATGTACCAAGTTCTTTACCACCCCCACCTCTTGAGTACCAGTGCCATATGCTGTGGAGATGGACACCGAGATGAGAGGGTACTCTCTAGTGTCCCCATGAATGCACACAACCCGCAAAATTTTGCTTACCGGACCGATCTTCCCAATTACTCTAGGGTGAACCAGGGTTACCATGCTTCCAGAGTCCAGCAAGGCCCATGCAGGGTGGTGGTTCACTTGGACTTCACACTCAAAATTCCTCTCTCCAGATGTGTTGTACACGATTTATGGGCATAAAAAGACCCCCTCCGAAGAACCCCGCATTCCATGGGTTCTTCCTGCAATGGGCAGTGGGCCCGGGTATGGCCCCAGGCATGACATCGCCAACATTGTACATCCCCCCTCCTCTCCGATCAGGAACAGGTCGCTGAGGGGGTAACGGGTGTGACTCTTGGCCTTCCGGGGTGTTGGTTCCAGGGCTCCTGGGGACATCCTTTCGAAGGGCGGCAGTTGGTCGGAAGGGCCGTGGCAGACTGGGCCCTTGACGCTTGGTGGGGCCAAGCAGATCCTCCACCACCGTATATCGTTCCACCATCTCAACAAGGCCGTTCGCGGTTTTGGGGTCTCCATGGCTGACCCACCGTTGAAGGTCATCTGGCAGTGACCTTAAGTATCGGTCCAGCACGACCCGCTCCACAATTTGGGGGCCAGACAACACTTCGGGCTGCAGCCATTTTTTTACTAGTTGCACCAGGTCATGCATTTGAGATCGCGGTGGCCGGTTTGAACGATACTTCCATTGGTGCACTCGTTGGGCCCGAACGGCCGTAGTCACCCCCAACCGAGCCAGTATTTCTGCCTTTAGTTTTTGATAATTTTTAGCATCTTCTGGTGGTAGGTCAAAATAGGCTTTTTGAGAATCTCCGGTGAGGAAAGGAGCAATTAAGCCGGCCCACTGGTCCTGGGGCCACCCTTTTCTCTCTGCCGTCCTCTCAAATGTTGCCAGAAACGCCTCTACGTCATCACTCAGGGACAACTTCTGCAAGAAATGGCTTGCCCTTATGGTCACTTGGTTGCCAGGGGCAACGGCCACTTGTTCACGGCCCTGAGAAAGCTGCTGCACTGCTTCTTTTAAGGCCGCCATCTGATCCTGCATAACCCCTTGTTGGGTCGCTTGCTGGGCTGCTAACTGGGCCACCAACAGGCGAGTATTTTCTTGCTGCAAAGCCAGTGCCTCGTTGTGCTGCGTTTTTTGTACCTCCAGCTGCGTTTTTTGTACCTCCAGCTGGGTTGCTAAGCGCTGATTAGCTTCCTCATGGCGGGTCTGCGCTTGTATATTCGCCAAGGACAGCTGTTTAATTAGCTCCTCCATGGTTTCAGCTTTCCGCAGTTGTGCAGCTTTAACCCAGGACATAAATTCACTGTACTGTCCCTTTAAATGTAAGTTCAAATCCACAAAAAAAAAAATAGCAAGAAAAAACGCCTGCTACTTTGTCCTGCCCGCATTCGAGCACCACTTGTAATGTTCGGGGGACCAGGTAGATCGCAGGACACAGGCTTTGCTCACAACAAAGGGTTTATTAAACTTAAATCGCTTTACAGCAGCCAAAAACACAAAGGAAAATTTTTAGTCTCACCGACTTGCACAGTTCAGAATAGCTGTCTCTATCCAAACAGAGCTTGATCTTGCTGGCAGGTAGCTTCCCCTGCCAGGAGCCTTCCAAACAGGACACTGCTGTCCACTTCAGTTGCTGTAACCCAGAACAAACACCAAACACCATCCATCATGTGTTCTCCACTCCTCCACACCCATCTACAACTTCCTGTCTTGCTTTTTAAAGACACTTCCTTAACAGGTGGGTTAATCAATTTTATTCCCTTAAAGAGAGCACAACCCAAACAGAGGGGAAATCTAGCGTCCTTCCAGGACCCAGCCACGGCGTCCATTACAATGCGTACAAGACCTAAAGGGGCTGGTAATGGGCAGGGAGGGCTACCCATGCCATTTTTCTCAATGATTTTCAACCATATTGCAGGAACCAGATATAACATTAAAACCGCAAGCAGTTTTAAATGGTGTTATTTCCGTTTAATGTCATTTTGCGCAGGGACTGTTCTAAACACGGGAAACACGTGGCACTTCACAGGCATACTACAGACACCCCCCCAGGCACCATATTTAAAGGAATATTTCACTTTTTTTTCACTTTAATTGTCATTAAAATCAGTGCTCCCGCCAAAACGGCCATTTTAGGCATTGACCCATGTCCCCTGGGGCAGGAGCCAGGTCCCCAAACCTTTTTTAGGACAGTATCTTGCATATTAGCCGTTAAAATTAGCACTTTTCATTTCGAACGTTCGAGTCCCATAGACTTCAATGGGGTTCTAAAGTTCGTTCGAATTTGGGGTCCGTTCGAAAGTTCTGGTGCGAACCGAACCGGGGGGTGTTCGGCTCATCCCTACTGGGTAGGGCTGGAGAAGACCCAGCTGTCATGGTGCACGTTGGCACCAATGACAAAGTCAAAGGCAGATGGAGTGTTCTAAAGAACGATTTTAGGGACTTAGGAGCTAAATTAAGGAAAAGCACCTCCAACATAGTATTCTCAGGAATACTACCTATTCTCAGGAATACTACCGGTACATCGAGCCACACCAGAAAGGCAGATGGAGATTAGGGAAGAAAACAAGTAGCTGAAGAGCTGGTGTAGTATGACTTCTCAGTCGCTAACCGGTACTATAGAAGGGAGGGACTGCACTTAAATGTGGAGGGTGTAGATCAGCTGGGAATGAAGATGGCCGAAAAGTTATAGGGGTTTTTAAACTAAGCGATGGGGGGAGGGTCCAGAGGTAGAAATAGTCAGCGAGAAACATATTCCAGAGGGTAGTATTGGGTGCATTAGTGGTAGGTTGACCAAAGCACAAAAACCCAAGGTAAGTAGAGTAGCAAGGCCTAGTTGCAACCTCGGAACACCCAATAAGAGAATAATATACCGGTCTAAACTACGTGGCATGTTCACCAATGCCAGGAGCCTGGCGGACAAGATGGGTGATGTTGGAAGTGAATAAGAAGTAACGTTGTATATCTAAGGTTCTACACATTTGTTGATACAGCCGAACTCAGCCATGTTGATGTTTGCATGACACATGTTTAGAATGTGTAGAGGAATGTGGCAGAATCTGCATATCAAAGGAGTTACCTTCAGCCCAACTGGTGCACACAAGCTTCAAAGAGATTGATGACAAAGACGGCCCAGGGCACATCAGATGGGACTGGCCACAAAGCCAAGTATGGGAGGACAGTCAGTAATATTAGGAGGGCTGTCATGTGAACACTGATTGGTCCAAACCAAATGGGACTGGCAGTAGGGTGTGGTATGGCTGAGGTATGTTTGACAAAAAGGCTTGCAACCATGAGGTCTTCCTCTGTCTCTTTATTCCATCATGAGGTGTGGCTGCGAAGGTCGGATAAGTATGGCGTATATTATACTTTGATTGTATGCTATGTATTATTGTAACTCCTATTAATACCTTATGCACGCTGTATTATTTCCTTGGGAAATAAATGAGATTTAATTGACCTTAAACGTGTATTGATTTCATAGCCAAGGGTGGTAGCATTGTGGTATTAACAATAACATGTGCTCAGCGTAATAGATTGATAGATTAGCTAAACTATAGGGACTAGCAAAGGAATACCGTATATACTCGAGTATAAGCCGAGATTTTCAGCCTCTTTTTTGAGGCTGAAAGTGCCCCCCTCGGCTTATACTCGAGTCATCGCTGTCTGCCCGCTCGATCAGCGTGTCGAGCAGACAGACAGCGGCCATTCTATAATTCAAAAGCCGCGCCTCCGGCTCCGCCTTCGCCTGTGATAGGCGGAACACTGAATTTCCCAGCAGCCTGTGTTCCGCCTATCACGGACATCGTCTCATCCTCGTACTACGGACGAGGATGAAAGGATGGCCGTGATAGGCGGAACACAGACTGCTGGGAAATTGTGTTCCGCCTATCACAGACAGGGAGGCGCGGCATTTGAACAGGGGAATGGGCGCCGACGAAGAGCGGTGATCCTGGGACGGGACCGGACGGAGGCTCGGCTCGGGACGGGACGGGACCGGACGGAGTCTCGGGACGGGACGGGACCGGACGGAGGCTCGGGACGGGATGGGACCGGACGGAGGCTCGGCTCGGGGCGGGACGGGACCGGACGGAGGCTCGGGACACAGGTAGGCTGGACACACAAGGCCACACACACACACACACACACACACACACACACACACACACACACAGGGATGGATGGATGGATGGACACACACACAGGGATGGATGGATGGATGGATGGACACACACACACAGGGATGGATGGATGGATGGACACACACACACACAGGGATGGATGGACACACACACACACAGGGATGGATGGATGGATGGACACACACACAGGGATGGACAGGCATATCTCACCCTCGGCTTATACACGAGTCAATAGGTTTCCCAGTTTTTTGGGGGTAAATTGGGGGCCTCGGCTTATACTCGGGTCGGCCTATACTCGAGTATATACGGTACATAACTGATAATAATAAGAATAGAGTGAATTGATCAGTTACTTCAGGTGAACTAGAGATACTATTGTACGAGGAGGATTTGGATTTTGTGGGAATTTCAGAGACCTGGTTCAACAACTCTCATGATTGGCTGGCAAACATTCAAGGGTATACCCTTTATCGCAAGGATAGAGAGGGTAAAAAAGGAGAAGGGGTATGCCTATATATCAAGAATAATGTACAAGTGAATGTGAGAGATTACATCAATAAGGGAGCTAGGGAGCAGGTGGAATCCTTATGGGTAGCGCTCCAAAGGGATGAAGCTAAGAGGAAAATAATACTGGGAGTATGCTATAGACCCCCTAACCTGAGGGAGGAAGGGGAGACAGATCTCCTATCACAATTTGGATTAGCGACAAGGATGGGAAGTGTTAGCATAATGGGGGATTTTAATTATTCAGACATAGACTGGGCAGAGGGAACCAAGCATTCATCTAATGCTGTGTACACACGGGCGGACTGTATGGCGTACTTAGTCCGTCGAAACACATTTCAGCGGACAGTCCGCTCGTGTGTGGGCTTCAGCAGACTTTTTCAGCGTGCTGTCTGGCGTACTAAGTATTTCGGATTTTTCGAAAATTCTGTCCGTCGTACTTTGGTTTCAGCGGACAATCCGCTCGTCAGTAGGCTAGTTCGACAGACTAAGAATGGCGCATGCTCAGAAAGGATTTACACGGCGGAAGGGTGCTTTGCTGTGTATTGGACTTCCTATTTCTAGTCTCGTCGTACGTGCTGTACACGTCATCGCGCAAGCTTTCGACGGACTGTTTGTGCATCCGTGTGTGGTCAAGTCCGTTCAGTCGAAAGTATGACGGACTGTCCGTCGGATTGTATGACGGACTAAGTAGGCCATACAGTCCGCTCGTGTGTACGTGGCATAAGGCTTGCCAGTTCCTAAATGTCTTGCAGGACAATTTTATGGGTCAGATGGTAGACGCAGCAACTAGAAATAAAGCATTACTGGATCTACGGATTACCAACAATACACACCTGATCTTGGATGTGGAAATACGGGGCAATTTAGGGAACAGCGATCACAGGTCAATTGGCTTCAGTATAAATCACACAAATAGGAAACACAAGGGGAATGCAAAGACGCTGAATTTCAAAAGAGTCAACTTCCACAAACTACGAATCTTACTAGAAGGCATAAATTGGGAGAAAATCTTAGGAACAAAGAACGCGGAGGAGTGATGGGTTTGCTTTCAGAGCATATTAAATAAGAGAATTAGCCAATGCATCCCATTGGGTAATAAACTTAAAAGAGCGAGCAAAAGTCCTGGATGGCTTAAAGAGGAAGTAAACCCTGATGAGTTTACTTCCTCTTTTTTTCCCTGCAAAGGTAAAGCATAATGGACTACTATGCATCGCATAGTAGCCCATTATGTGTCACTTACCTGACACAGGAGCCAGCGAAGTCGCCGCTGTCCCCTGTAGTCCGCCGCATCCATCTTGCTGATGGCGTCTCGCAGCTCCGCCGCTGTCATTCCGCTGATGACGTCACTCCCGCGCATGCGCACGGGAGTCGACAAATACGGCAGCTCCATTCTTCTTCTCAGTGCGCCTGCACGCCGCTGTCTACGGCGCATGCGCCGTAGACAGCGGTGCCCGTTTTTGGGCAAATATCTCCTAAACCATATAGGTTTAGGAGATATTGCTTGGACCTACAGGTAAGCCTTAATCTAGGCTTACCTGTAGGTCAAAGTGGTTTGTAAGGGTTTACAACCACTTTAACTCCAATGTAAAATTGCATATAAACGCAAAGGAGAAGGCCTTCAAAAAATATAAAGTTGAGGGATCATCATCAGCATTCAGACTTCATAAAAAATGCAACAAGATATGTAAGGGTGCAATAAGGATGGCTAAGATAGAACATGAAAGACACATAATGTAGGGGAGTAAAAACAATCCCAAGAAATTCTTTAAGTATGTAAACAGTAAAAAAGGGAGGGCAGACCATATTGGCCCCATAAAGAATGAGGAAGGACATCTAGTTACAAAGGATGGGGAGATGGCAAAGGTATTGAATTCATTCTTCTCCTCAGTCTTCACAAGGGAATATGGGGGCTTCAGTAATCAAAAAGCTGAAGTGTTTATCCTTATGACACATCACAGGAAGCACCTCCATGGTTAACAGAGGACAGAATTCAAATTTAGACTTGGGAAACTTAACATTAATAAATCACCGGGACCAGATGGCTTGCACTCAAGGGTACTTAGAGAGCTCAGTCAAGTAATTGCCAGACCATTGTTCCTAATTGTTACTGACAGTTAGAGATGGCCTTGCGGTTCGCGGCAAATTTTGCGTGTTGGCGATTCGTCAAACCGGCGGATTCCCCCTACCTTATAAATAGACCTGATATGGCCGCCATTTTACATTCTGTCTTTTGTCAGTGTAGGGAAAGGTTGCTGTGTGGAGCAGGTCCAGACTGTAGTGACACAAATCGCTAGCTATTAGGTCCACAAAAGTCCTTTTAAGGACTGGTATAGGTGTACAGTATATAGGGTTGTACACGTATAATCTACTTTCTTTCAAATATAGAAAGAATATTATACTTGACTGCTGCCCGATTCTGCAGCTGTCTTTTATCAGTGTAGGGACTGAGGGACAGTCAGCAAATCACTAGCTACTAGGTCCACAAAGGTCCTTTTAAGGACTGGTATAGGTGTACAGTATATAGGGTTCTGGTGCACTGCTGTGCTGGTGATTGCTTAGTGCACTGCTGACTGATTCTGCAGCTGTCTTTTATCAGTGTAGGGACAGGACGTTGTGTGGAGCAGGGACAGTCAGTTTAATCACTAGCTATTACTATTAGGTCCACAAAGGCCCTTTTTAAGGACTGGTATAGGTGTACAGTATATAGGGTGCTGGTGATTGCTGAGTGCACTGCTGCCCGATTCTGCAGCTGTCTTTTGTCAGTGTAGGGACTGAGGGACAGTCTGCAAATCACTAGCTACTAGGTCCACAAAGGTCCTTTTAAGGACTGGTATAGGTGTACTATTTGGTGTGCAGTATATAGGTGTGTAATACACGTATAAAATACTTGCACATATAGAAAGCATAGTATAGTGCATTTCCACTGTGCAGCATTGTGACTGCTGAGTGGTTCTGCAGCGATACTACAAAGAGTGACAAATGCAATAAAAAAAGTATTATAAATGATGTGATAGACCAGTGGCCCCCAAAAACGACAGATTGAAGCGGGGTGTTATATACCTTCTTCCACATACATACTGCACTTCTCTAGAGACTTTTGTCACAGGGTCTATTAAAAAATGACAGGCAGAGGAAGAGGCAGGCCCTTCCGCAGGGGTGGTAGGGGTAGGGCAGGAGCAACAGACTTGAGCCAAAGTGGCAATTTGCAGAAGGTGCGTGCGATTACGTCAAAGTACGCACCAGACTTGGTTGAGTGGCTCACTCAGCCTTACTCTTCTGCACCCTCCTCATCCTCTCGATCTGCACCCTCTTCACTCTCTGCTGTGTGCACCCCCAAAGACACTACCACCAACACCACCACCACCATATACCTTCCGCTTGAGTCACAGGAATTATTTTCCGATCCATCACATGACATTGCCGATGCGCAGCCACTCTTGGCATTGGATCAGGAAGAGGAGGTAGCAACAACTGGCACTCAGCAGTCTGACGACAATACCCAGATCAGCCCAAGGAGGAGGTTGGTCCCGCTGTTGCTGCCTACTCCGAGATCTCTAATTATAGCGGTGGGGAAGGTGACGTCGATGATGATGTGTCTAGTGATGTCACGTGGGTGCCCACAAGAGAGGAAGAGGAGGGGAGTTCAGAGGGAGATATGGACCATCAGATAGGGAGGAGAAGCAGGCGGAACTTAGATTGCATAGGAGGCACAAAGCAGACTGCTAATGTATCAGGAGCGAGGCATCAACCATTTACGGTCACATCTGGTGCTCCCAGGAGGCCGGCACATGGCTCCGCAGTGTGGGCATTTTTTTTTACGTGTCCGCTGCTGACAATAGTGTTGCCATCTGCAATCTTTGCAGTCAACGCATAAGTCGCGGTAAGCCCAACACTCACCTAGGGATGACCGCCTTAAGAAGGCACATGAGCTGCCATCACCGAGTCCAGTGGGAGCAACAGAACCCACAAAGCCACAGTCCAGGCTCTCACCATCCAGCCTCGTCTTCTACTTCTCCTTCTCCTCTCTCCTCAAAGTTGTCCTCCACTCCACCTTCCATCATACCATCATCACGTTTTTCTGGAAAAAGGCAGGCTTCCATGGGCCAAATGTTCGAGCATAAAAAAATGATGATGCCAGATAACCCTCTTGATAAATAGAGAAAGAGACGGCTCCCTCTAAGTGCAGAAATAAAGTTACTCAAATTTATTAAAAACTGTTTAAAAATACTCACATTAGATTAGTGGTGTAAAGGCACATCTTAGATACAATGTTTCATCCGTATGTCCATAGGCACGACTCACAGGGCTGTAGTACAGGATTCGCAGCGTCTGATTTTTTTGGTCGATGGCTTTAGTCCATTCCATGAAATTCTTCAGGATGCTCAGAAAGATCGAGGTAGTGTTGGTCACTGTCGTGCCCTTGATCAAATGTTCGGGGGGTCAGTGTCCTCAGGAGAGGGGCTGGGATAAGCAGCGCTTTGGAGCATGCATGCTTCTTCATCAGGCTATGATAATGGTCATGTAATGGAGGCTAATTTAAATGCTGAGTGGGAGGGGCGTGGGGGTTGGGTGGTGACATAAAATAAAAGGATATATATCATGTAAGCAGAGATATAGAGAGAGATGTCAGTGTGTATTAAAGTGGTTGTAAACCCTTACAAACCACTTTGACCTACAGGTAAGCCTAGATTAAGGCTTACCTGTAGGTCCAAGAAATATCTCCCAAACCTATACGGTTTAAGAGATATTTGCCCGAAGACGGGCTCCGCTATCTACGGCGCATGCGCCGCAGACAGCGGCGCACAGGCACACTGAGCGGGGCATCGTCGATGACGGCAATGCCGCGAGTCTCGGCTCCCGTGCGCATGCGCGGGAGTGACGTCATTGCTGCTCCGGCGAATCACAGCGCCGGAGCAGCGAGAACCACGGAGACCCACCAAGGAGATGGACGCTCGGAACTACAGGGGACAGCGGGGACTTCGCTGGCTCCTGTGTCAGGTAAGTGACACATAATGGACTACTATGCGATGCATAGTAGTCCATTATGCTTTGCCTTTACAGGGAATGAAAGGGGAAGTAAACTCATCAGGGTTTACTTCCTCTTTAACTGTGTGTATTAACTGCAGAGTGTGCACGGAAGCATTACTAGCACGCCGAGATGCGGCGTGAGTGTAGCTATAGTGCGCCGTATGGAGGGGGGTTGCATGGAGATGGAACATGCGCAGTGGCCGGCGGGGATTCCCTGTGCGGTGTGTGTGTAATTTGGTTATGTCAGATAGAGGAGGGAGGGTAGCTATGGAAATGGGGCATGCGCAGTACGGCGGAGGGAGATCCATAAGAGCGAGGGAACAGGGACAAAGGGAACTCCGTTTGAAGGGGGTAACTATGGGAACAGAGCATGTGCGGTAGCGCCAAGGGAACTCGGTAAACACGGAAGGAAAACATTACAGTAGTCATGACAGCAATTGAGCATTAAGAATGAAGTTATGGGATAGATGGGGGAAAATGGAGGAAATTAAGAAAATGACACTTAGAGAGACAGTATTAGGAGACACAGAACAAGAGTAAACAAGGAATGGGTGGGCAAAGGATTAAGTATATATGTGCAGATCGATAAAAAATAAGGAAATGAAGTGAAAATAAAAATAAAAATAAAGAAATAAAATGAAATGAAAATAAAAATAAGAATAAATATAAAGATAAAAATAAAGATAACAATAAAAATAAAAATGAAAGTAAAATAAAAATAAATAATAGAAGAAAATAGTTAATTAATGGTATGTATGTATGTGTGTATATATGTATATGTGTATATATATATATATATATATATATATATATATATATATATATATATATATATATATATATATATAACGGGGGGAAGGGGGGGGGGGAGAAAAAAGAGCGATACAGTGTTTGGGGTAAATAGACGCCTGTGAAACTGTAAAACCGTGCGCATGTGAGAAGGGAGATCAGTACAATAGACCTCATAGATGTACAAGTCACCATATTAATGTAGACATATGCATACGGAAATCTAAATTCATACTTATTGAACAAGGAAAAAGAGGGATTGGGGGCTTACACAAAATGGGGGAATCATACAGGTATAAAAATATATAAATATATAATAAAGATAAGTATAAATTAATAAATACATGTATTTCAAAAGAGAATATTGATTTTGATTCCCTCGTTTAGGCCCCCAGGGGCTAAGGTGTCTAATTTATATATCCAGTAATTTTCTCTTTCGCATAAACGTTTATAACGTTCAGCGATTGGAAATGTTGAAGGAATAGATTCTATCACCCAGACACGTAAACCTATAATAGATTGTTCACAATATTCATTGAAGTGTCTGGGGACACTATATTTATCCTTTCCTTTCCCAATTAGAGTGCAATGTTCGCCAAATCTTTTCCGAAGTGCACGTATGGTGCGGCCTACATATAGTAGGCCACAGGGACAAGTAAGGCAATATATTACATACTCGGAACTGCAATTAAAGAATTCAGAAATGGGATATTGTTTTCCCTTATGAAAAAAATGTTTTTGTTTGTGGTTGACATGAGCACAAGTGAGGCATAGCCTTTTTTTACATTGGTACATGCCTTTGATATCGCAGAAAGTAGTAAGGGTATTAGCTGGAGGACCAGACTTTTTGATTTTGCTGGGTACTATTTGTGATTTGATGTTTTTGGCACGTCTGTAGGTAATGACTGGTTTGTTGATTAGACTGTGTTTAGATGATCTTTTCCATTGTCTTAAACCTGTTGTGGAATTTAGTGACAAATCTTATCGGCTGAGCGGTATTGGTGTTGCGAGTTATCGGTAGGAAGTGATACATGAGGACATGTCTCGGGTAGGGATGAGCTTCGTGTTCGAGTCGAACATCGGCTGTTCGCCCGTTCGGCGAATTCCGAACATTATGGGCCGTTCGCACCAAATTCACGTGACGCTCACGGCCCACATGATTGGCCAAGCATGCACTGCGACCCCGCATGCTTGGCCAATCACAGCGCCGGCAGCGAGGAGAGCCATGATTGGCCACAGGCAGGATGCCTGTGGCCAATCATAGCTCAGGCTGTGTAGTACACGCCCCACACTATATAAGGCTGCCAGCGTGGCGGCCTTGTGTAGTGTGTTGGCGTCTGTAGGAGTTAGTGGGTGTTCTGTGTACCTTCAACACAGTATACACCGATCGTTATCGCCCGATTTTTCGTTCTTGCTCTTCTGTAGTGGTTGTTATCTGCGTGCCCTGACCGCAGTATACACTGCTATATTCACCTATATAGCTAATTATCTTGCTCGTTTTAAATAGAGCTTGCAGTCAGTGGTAGGAGATTGTGTGTGCTGTCTGCGTGCTCTGACCGCATTATACACCGCTATATTCACCTATAAAGCTAGCTATATTTCTCTTTTTTAATAGAGCTGGCAGTCAGTGGTAGGAGATTGTGTGTGTGTGTGTGTGTGTGTGTGTGTGTGTGTGTGTGTGCGTGCTGTCTGCGTGCTCTGAACCCAGTATACACCGTTATATCCACCTACATAGCTCTTCTCTAATTGAGCCATCTGCAGGAGTTAGTGGATGTTGTGTGTGTGTGTGTGCCTCCAGCACAATATACACTACCCAATTGCTGGTTTTCCCAACTCCCTTCAGGCCATTACCATGTCTGGAAGGCCAGCAAGGAGAGGCAGACAGGCACGAGCCGATAAAAGAGGGCAAGCAGGCTCTGTGTCTAGAGACAACAGTGCTGGTCGTGGACGCGGTGCATCGTTAATATCAGCACGTGGCCATGGGACACGCTTGTGCTTCTTTTCGGCAGCTGGACATGTTGAGCCGTAACATGCCAACGACTTGGTAGAGTGGATGACCAAGCCCTCTTCATCCTCCTCATCCTCTCTGACCCAGGCTCAGGGTACTAGCAAAGCAGCTGCCAACGCATCGTCTTCCCTCCTCTCAATGTCATCATAAGTGACTCCTTCCCTAGACCCACCACGTCCTCCTGAGGAGTCTCTTGAACTCTTTGAGCACAGTGTTGGGTACATGCTCCAGGAGGATGCCCAGTGTTTTGTAGCCTCTGATGATGATACTCGGCTAGAGGAAGGCAGTAGCGTGAATGCAGAGAGAGGTAATGCTCAAGAAGGACAGCAATCTGGCAGTCATGTTCCACAAGGTGCAGCATACTGCCAGGTTTGCTCCAGCGATGAAGAGGGAGGGGTTGATGAGGGCACTGACTCCACGTGGGTGCCTGGTAGGAGAGAGGAGGAGGAGGAGGAGGAAGAGGAAGAGGCACATGTCCAACGAGGCAGGATGCCCTCTGGGGACCAGCTTAGGGGCAGCACACCAACTGAATCACACCGCAGAGCTCCACCTGTGCAGGGCGCTGCCTCTGCCCGTTATTCTAAAAGTTCTTTGGTGTGGGCCTTTTTTGAGACGAGTGCATCAGATCGCACCGCTGCTATTTGCAACATATGTCTCAAGCGTATCTCGCATGGCCAAAACATCAGCCGCTTGGGCACCACATGCTTGATCAGACATATGTTGACCTGCCATGCAGCTCGTTGGCAAGCGTACCTCAAAGACCCACACCAAAGAACAAAGCGGACCTCTCCTTGCTCCTCATCAGCTGGGATCTCCAACCCCACTAGACCTTCAGTCCTCTCTGAAACCTGCTCTGAGAGGAATGAAGGTGTACAATTAGGTGTGTCACAGCCAAGTGCTTCCGGGCACTCTGCTAGCAGTACACCCACGTCCGATTATAGCAGGCAAATGTCCCTGCCCCAGCTGCTGGACCGGCGAAAGAAGTTCACTCCCAGCCATCCACATGCCCAGTGGTTGAATGCTAGCTTGGCTAAATTGCTAGCACTTCAACTGCTGCCTTTTCAGTTGGTAGACTCGGCCCCCTTCCGTGAGTTTGTACCATGTGCGGCTCCTCAGTGGCAGGTCCCCAAACGCCACTTTTTCTCACGGAAAGGCGATTCCGGCTCTCTACCGGCATGTGGAAGGCAATGTCCTTGCCTCGCTGGACAGGGCGGTAAGGTGCATATTACCGCTGACTCATGGTCCAGCAGGCATGGACAGGGACGTTACCTGTCTTTCACGGCCCATTGGGTCACTCTTCTGGCAGCTGGGAAGGATGCAGGACAAGGTGCAGTAGTGTTGGAGGTTGTTGCGCCACCACGCCTCCAAAATGCTACTATTGGTTGTGACACACCACTCTCCTCCACCCCCTCCTCTTCTTCTTCCTCCATGGCCTCTTCCAGTGCTCTGTCCTCAGAACCAGCGGTGCTCCGTAGGCGTTCCAGGGGCTACGCAAGTACGTAGGCAAAACGATGCCATGCTTGCACTGGTTTGTTTGGGGGACAGGAGCCACACTGGGGCGGATGTTTTGTCAGCTCTGCAGGGGCAGGCCGAGAGGTGGTTGACGTCACACCAGCTTAAGCCAGAAATGGTGGTTTGCGACAATGGCACCAACCTCCTCTCCGCCCTCCGACAGGGACAACTGACCCATGTGCCCTGTGTGGCTCACGTCCTTAACCTGGTGGTTCAGCGGTTCTTGGGCAGGTACCTGTGCTTACAGGATGTCCTGAAGCAGGCCAGGAAAGTCTGTGTGCATTTCCGCCAATCATTTAATGCCTGTGCTCGGCTGGCTGAGCTCCAAAAGGAATTGAACCTGCCCAAGAACCGCCTTATATGTGACATGCCCACCAGGTGGAACTCAACGTTGGCCATGCTGCAGCGGCTGCACACGCAGCAGAGGGCCATCAATGAGTACCTGTGCGACTACGGCACCAGGACAGGGTCAGGGATGAATGCATGTCCTGTCACCGTTTGAGGAGGTCACAAGGATGGTGAGCAGTGACAGTTCATGCATCAGTGACACTGTACCTCTTGTCCACCTCTTGGAGCATACGCTGCATGGAATAATGGACAGGGCACTTGAGGCACTTGAGGCAGAACAGAGGCAAGAAGAGGAGGACTTCCTTGCCTCTCAAGGCCCCCTTTATCCAGACAATGTTCCTGCTGTGCCACCCATCACACAGGAAGAGGATGAGGAGGAGGATGATTGTGTCAGCATGGAGGTGGAGGCGGGCACTCAGCATCAGCAGCAGCAGTCTTGTAGGGATGATTTACAGTCCCAAGAAACCCGTGGACTTGTATGTGGCTGGGAGGAGGTAGCTGCGGATCATGTTGTCCTTGGTGACCCAGAGGACTCCGGACCGAATGCCTCAGCTAACCTTCGCTGCATGGCCTCCCTGATCCTGCAAAACCTGCGGAAGGATCATCGTATTCTTCGGATCAAGGAGAGGGACCATTACTGGCTGGCCACTCTCCTTGATCCATGGTACAAGGGTAAGGTTGCCGACCTTATCTTGCCATCGTAGAGGGAGCAGAGGATGAGACATCTCCGGGAGGCCTTGCAGAAAGGTCTGTGCAACGCGTTCCCAGAGACTGGGAGGTTACAAACTCCTGGTCCTGGACAACGTGTTGCTGAGGCATCGGTCAGAAGGAGCAGTGGAGAAGGTGGCCGTCTGACCGATGCTTTCAGACAATTTTTTAGTCCGCAGCCCCAAGGTATGATCGGTTCCAGCAACCATCGCCAGCGTCTGATTTACATGGTGCAGGAATACCTAGGGGCAAGGTCAGACTTGGACACCTTTCCCACCAAAAATCTTCTGGCTTACTGGGTCTTGAGGATGGATCACTGGCCAGAGCTTGCACAGTATGCAATTGAGCTACTGGCCTGTCCTGCATCCAGCGTTCTTTCAGAACGCACCTTCAGTGCGGCTGGTGGCTTTGCTACTGATCACAGGGTGTGCCTGTCCACCGAATCAGTTGATCGACTGACCTTCATCAAGATGAATCAGTCTTGGATCACCCACAGCTACCAAGCACCTGAAGCTGATGTAACCGAATAATTTTTTTTGAAATATCACATCCCTTCAAGACTGCCTATGCTGATGCTGAGTGACTGTCCTGTTATGTTGATTGTCTATCCTCTTCCTCCTCCGCTGATATGTTGGAAGAACATTTTTGGTTCTGGGTGATGCCATCAGCCCAATTTTTCTGCCCCTGTTTAACCGGGGCGTTTAATTACAATTTTTAATGCAATGCTTTGCAGCAGGGCTAATTCCTGCACTAAAACTAGAGTATATGGGAGAGGTTGCAGTGTCGTGGCACCAGTGCCTAAGGCCCAATTTTTCAGCCCCTGTTTAACAGGGACATGTAATTACAATTCTTGATATAATATTTAACAGGAGGGCCCGTTCCTGTGCCCACCCAGAGTAACTGTGAGGACTTATAGTGCTGTGGCACTGTAAGGAGATTCCATAATACATTGCGTTATTGATTGTTGATTCTGATTATTGCTTTTACCCTGGAGATATATTGCTTATATCAATACAATACAAATCAATACAAGATTGCTCATCTGCTTAAGTAATTTAGAGAAACTTTAACTTGATACAATTTAGAAAATCTATCTCATGATAGTATTGCTTAATACTGAATTATCTCATGATCATGTCTATCTATTTCTGTTAAAATGTCTTTGTTTCAGGAAGCATCTGTTTGTGGTTTTCCTCTCTGTACACTGTTACTGGGTATGGAAAGGCTAGACTTGGTTTTTAGGAAGTTGTGGCTGGCACGTCATGGTCAGCAGACGGTAACAGAAAGTAAGGAATTATTGAACTTAAGCTTTGAAATACAGAGGTTAAGGTCACAAGACATTACAGAATAATGAGCTAATGAATAATGTGAGCTAATGTGTATAATTTTGATTGGTCCCCAAAATTGGGGCAGAGTCTTGTAAAAATAGTATAAAACGGCAAAACCAGAATTAAAGATTGTAACCATTTCAGCATCACAATTGTGTATGAGTCATTGGTTATCTCGCCGGCGAGGACTTCCACTGAGCCATCTCCAAGAGCCTAGGCCACAAGGAGAAGTCGGGCGACCTAACAGTTTTGGTACCAGGAGAGTGGGGTCTGGCGTTTGTTTGAACAGGTAAGACACATTCTGCTCCTTTTTACCTATTTTTGGTGAACTGGTGTTGGTGCTTGCCTTGTTCAAATAACCTTGTATATCCACCCACTTACATAACTGTGCCTTCGCAACGGGCTAGGCTGGCCCCTTGGAAGGTTAGAGGGGCTCGCAGGTATTTTGGTTTTTTTTAGAGTAGTCTGACTAGGCTTGGTCTGACTGTATTGAGTATGTTAGGTAGAGGTAGAGGTATATATAATAAGTGTGTTTAAAACTCGGGAAGTATAGGATACGCCCGCAGTATAAGGAGTGGCTGAGTGGACGCCCAATCTTTTTGGAGGAAATATAGTGCACTTATAATAACATGTTGATATAATGTAAATTTGTTTGGCCATTGTATATATATATAAGATTTTGCTTGTTTTTTCTTTTAGGTACCACCGTAAGTATTTAGGGTGTATAGAGAATTAGAGATAAGTGTATGGTATATATATGTATGACAACTGAATGTAAAGTATTGCATTGATTTGAAGGGTTTTATTAAGGCATTACACATATATGCACTAAATGAACAACATAAATCAGGAACCCGATTGTAGTGAGATAGCGCCCGCCTGCCCACGTTGCACCTTTGGTTTACTGTTCCTTAGTGTTGACAGGACGTGGATCCTGCTAACTACTAGACCAACTGGGTTCTCATACCGACTTGGTGCAAGGGGAGTATATCCTACCACGAGGAGGGGTTTCCTATACCGAGTACTGAGGGTTAACCTTCATAGCTATATCAGCCCCACAGCAATAACAGACGAGGGGACATATTCACAAGTCAGGGAACAGATTATAGCACAAACAGGTTGCTTTCATCTCTGTCCCTGTACTAGACACACCCTACCAAGGTTATTAGATGGGGAATTCTGCAGCAACCCAGACCACGGCCAACCCATCCCCCTATGAGTATGTTAAAAACACACTACCGGGACCACAGGTAGAACCTTTTTGGACACAGGTCAGAGAACGGTGCCAACAGCTGGGAATACATGACCCAGGACCACTAGGTCCCTGTTCAGAGGATGAATGGAAAGAGGTGAGCAAGGTGTGTCAGGTGCACAAGCACTCTTATCCACCTGGGAAATGGGAAGACACCCAGTACATGAAAGATTGTTACAAAACATGGAATAAATGCTTAGCCAAGTACAAAACAAAGTATGTAACTAAAATCCCCACAGTAAAGCCTGTAAACTCACCCGCCCTATCTCAGCAACCTGAGGCACCACCACCCCCCCCTTATGTGATGGTTAAACAGGAAGATGGAACATTGGGTCCATGTCTTCAGCTGTATCCATCCTTAGACCCAGCAGTGTTGGCCACCATAGTGTATGGGGCAGCTGATCAGGCACAAGTTACACGATGGGAAAACGAAAGTAGAAGCAGGAAAGAGGAAGTCCGGGCAGAAGGTATACAAAGTAGGGAAGAAGAGAGGATTAGAAAAATGGAAAGGGAATTAGAAGAGAAGTTAAAAGAGCTTAGAGAAAGAAAGGAGGAAATAGAGCAGAAAATGTCTAGGAGGGAGAAAGAGCTGGAAGAGTATAAAAGAGAGCTGGATAAGAGGGAAGGTGAGATGAGAGAATATTCTGCGATAACTAAGGAAGAAAGGGATGGAAAGACCCTGAAAGAGGGGGAAGAGGAAGGAGTCGGGAAGTTGAGCCCCAGGGAAAAGGAATGGGAGGAGAAACAGAAAGAATTTAATAAGAGACAGCAGGAAGAGGAAGAAAGAATACAGAGGAAAAGGGAAGATTTAGAGGCATACGAAAGGAAACTAGAGAAAGAGGCAAGAAGGATTGAGGAGGCCAAGGGAAAGATAATTTCACAGCCATCCACCACACTCAGAAGCCAAACGAAATCGGCCATAAGCCAGAAACCCCCACAGGAGGAAAGGGAGCAGGGTGAGAAAGAAATAGACGTGGAACAGGAAAGTCTGGGTGCCACCTTTAAAGCACCGCTTATGCATATAGGGGAGACGGAAGTCCATATTCCCCTACCTTTAGGCACACTGTCAAAAATAAAGGAATTATGCCCCAGCCCAAAGAAAAGCCCAAGGGAGGCTGGCGCTTTCCTTGCAAAATACAGTGCAGGGACAAGCTTGGATAAGGAAGATATAAAAGGGATCCTTAGTATAATTGACCCTGACAGTCCAGAAGGGCATCCCGTAGAGGCCTTATGGACAGCCCACATAAAGGAAGATAAAGATTGGGTATCTTTTTGGAAAGGCATGGGGAATCACTGGTCTACTATATACAAGGGTTCATCCGCACTCCAGGAACTTATCCTAGCAAAACAGGGACCAAAGGAAAAATTCTATGAATTTTGTACCCGGGTGTATGGCTTGTGGAAAGCAATAGATAACGCCACCCCCCAATTGTTCACCTCCACCATTATGGCTGGTGGCGATACGAAGGTGACACAGCTGCTTAAATTCACTAATCCAAAATGGGCAGAACAAGCCCCAGATGAATTTATGAAGGATACTAGGTCACGAGAAACATCAGGGGTATTTGAGCAGAAGGGTGGCATTTTTCCCTCCCTGACACCAACCCAGACTCCGCCCACCCACATAATGACAATGCAACCTTATCCACCAATGCAATCTTATCCCCCAGATCAGGCTTACCCACCAGACAAGGGATGCTTTAACTGTGGGGAACTGGGACACTGGAAGTAATATTGCCGCCAATGGATCCCAGATTGTTCATATTATGATGGCATTCTGAGGGAGGCTACCTTGTCCACCGCCCCAAAGACAATAGATTGGACAACAGAAAGGCTCCATGCTTTTCAGGCCTTGTTAAAAAGTCTGACTCAGGCCCCCGCCCTGGGATTGGTAGAATATGGCAAACCTTTTCAATTATACTGTGTGGTGTCGAGAAATTCCTTTGCTGCGGTTTTGACACAGCAACATGGAACCGGGTACCGGCCAGTCTCCTATCTCTCAAAAAAGTTGCCTACCCAAGTACAAGGGATGCCATCTTGTTTACAAAACCTTGCTGCTTGTGCAATGGCAGTTCAAGAAGCTAACAAATCAGTATTAGGCCATGAGCTGACTCTCTACACTACTCATTCAGTGACTCACCTCCTGCAAAACATGAACACGCAGCATATGACAGCACAAAGGCTTAGTGGGTATGAGATCACACTTCTGAATACTGATAACCTCACCCTCAAACACGCACCACCAAGTAATCCCACTGTCCGCCTTTTGCATTCTTTGCTCAGGCTGCCACGAGACCCTGATCAGAAACACAATTGTGTTGAACAGGTTGCAGCAATAACCAGCCCTCGCCCAGATCTCACTGATATTCCCCTGCCAGGAGTACAGGACGTCTTCATAGATGGCAGCTGCTCCCGCCCCTCTGATGCAACATTCCTGACAGGGTACGCCATTGTCCAACTCCCTGATGTGGTGTTGGAAGCAAAAGCTTTACCACCCTCCTCGGCACAGGTAGCAGAATTGGAGGCGCTCACAAGAGCTTGCATACTTTTCTCAGATCAGGAGGTAAACATCTACACAGATAGTAGGTACGCTTTTGGGGTCACGCATGACTATGGCGTAATATGGGCAAATAGAGGATTTAAAACTGCTGACAACAAGCCAATTGCTAACTCTACGCAAATTAAAGCACTCTTGCAAGCGATTCTTCTCCCAAAGCGGATAGCGGTCATCAAGGTAAAGGCACATTCATCAAATAACAGCAGAATTTCCAAAGGAAACGCGCTGGCAGACAGAGAAGCAAAAAAGGCCGCTGCCCTATACATTGGTCAGCCAGCCCCCACAACAATGTTCTTCAAAGAACATTTTACATCACCCAACTTTAAAACCATTGTGGCACAGATACAGGGACTAGCTACAGAGGAGGATGTTTCTTTTTGGGTCAAGAATGGTTTGACCAAGGACCAAGAAGGTCTTTGGTCAAAAGAGGGGAAGATATTGGGCATACCAGAAGCAAGCAGTGTTCTCATACTTTCCTATCTCCATGGTCCAGGACATATAGGTACCACCGCCCTAACGAACATATACACAAAGTCTTTCTGTACAAACAACTTAAATAAACAGGCAAAACTCCTCACCAGCAGTTGTATGACCTGTGCACAAAACAATGTCCAAGGGAAACATCATGGATTACATGGCCACCTGCCCCCACCCCTAGGTCCCCTAACAGATTTACAAATAGACTTTACACACATGCCCAAACAAAGAGGCAACTTGAGATGCCTTTGCGTAATCGTATGCAGGTGGTCAGGCTGGGTTGAAAGTATTCCGTGTACAGGTGAGACCGCTAAAATTGCTGCCAAATGCATACTGAACCATTGGGTTTGTAGGTTTGGAATACCAACGGCCATATGGTCAGACAGAGGACCTGCCTTCAGCTCCTCTGTTACACAGACTTTAGCTAAGCTACTAGGCTTACAGTGGAAACTGCACATCCCTTACCACCCACAGAGTGCAGGGGTAGTGGAAAGCACCACAACCACCAAAGGTCAATTTTTCTACCACTGTTCAACAATGGCATGTAATTACAATTCTTGATATAATCCTTCACAGCAGGGCGCTCCAGCGCCCACCAAGAGTCACTTCGAGGGCTTACAATGTTGTGGCAAAACCAACACCTTGTTCCGCCATTTCTGCAGAGCATATAGGGCAGGCCCCTACTTTCAAACATCCAACTTACAAACATCTCCTACTTGCAAACGGAAGGAGACAACAGCAAGTGAGATGAAAAAAAGACGGACGGCAAAACAAATTATACAGGGGTGATAACCCTTCCCTATGTTTTCCAAAAAGCTTAAAAATAGTTTTTTTGACTGGAGCCACACTTTAAAAATGTACCAATTTAAAATTACAAACAGATTCAACTTAACACAACAAATCTACACAGTCCCTGTCTTGTTTGCACCGCCTGTATACTGCTGTTCTAAGTATATAGGGCCTGGGGGCCACACGTATTTCCTTTTTTTAATATGGGTACGGGGTTCCCCTTAATATCCGTACAAGACCCAAAGGGGCTGGTAATGGGCAGGGAGGGCTACCCATGCCATTTTTCTCAATGATTTTCAACCATATTGCAGGAACCAGATATAACATTAAAACCGCAAGTAGTTTTAAATGACGTTATTTCCGTTAAATCTCATTTTGTGCAGGGACTGTTCTAAACACGGGAAACACGTGGCACTTCACAGGCATACTATAGACACCAATCAATACACACCTCAAATACCGCCACCTACGTGTGTCAACACTGCGCCAGCACCCAAACTCCCCAGCTGCCACTTGTGTATATATATATATCGCTCAATCAATCAAAAAGTAAATATAACCTGACAACTTCACTGTGTCAAATCACTATTACCTTGTGGCGCTAAATAGGTAAGACCAGTCCCCCTGTATACCCTTCCAAAGGTGTATAATGATAGTATACAGAAGGGACTCTCCAACCCTTATTCTATTCACCTCAAAAAAAAAATGTTTTATATGTATGCAAATATAAAAATAAACATATAAATTGAATATCAAGTAACCTTAATTCACCCAATGAATATATGTGCACAAGTGAAAAGATATTTTCATAGCAAATCAGAGTGTATATATACATATATCCTTTCCTTTAAGGAACACAATACATTCAACAGAAAATGCAAATGTGTATACCACAACTTCATATGTGTTTTCAACATAAAAAGAAAAAAATATAAAAAAGACAAAGAAGCAAGTCCTCAATAGAAGTGTCCCACAAAAGAACGACTAGTAGTGATATATAGAGAATCAGCACATCCTTCTCCTGTGTGCTTTCTTATCAGTGTCCCCAAACGATGAAAATCCTTCACCACACCAACAGTGACCCCCTTTGGATGGAGCACTCACCAGCTATACTGCCTAGCACTCTCGCACCAGGCTCAACAGGCGTTTTAAGTGACTCAATTGAGGATCACAGATGTCCGGCACACAGCATTCAGAAAGTATTAATTCCTCTTTGCAGATTCCAATAAGGTTATCTCCCAAGTTCCTCAAAGAGAAAAACAGAGGCTTCCCATGGTGTAATACTATAAATATCTTTAATAGCACACTTTAAAAGCCACTCAGTAATGCACTCACATGTATTAAACTTGGAACAAGCACTTCAAAGTCACTGCAAAACTTCACTCTCTCTTCATGGGATTAAGTCCTATGACGAAACATGTCGGGGGCGTGGCTATCTGGCAACTACTGATTGATTCAACACTGCAAACAAGGCGGAAGTGTGTGTGCCTCTAACACGAGGAACAGGACTGGAGAGAGAGTGTCATTGAGAATCTGGCTGTAGGGTACCATACAGCAGAAGGAGGGGTGAGAGATATCATTGACACTGCTAACTGTGACCAGTATCCACTGTAACCACCAATGCCTTAGAGTGAAGTTTTGCTGATGTGAAGGATTGCAGTGACTTTGAAGTGCTTGTTCCAAGTTTTATACATGTGAGTGCATTACTGAGTGGCTTTTAAAGTGTGCTATTGAAGATATTTTATAGTATTACACCATGGGAAGCCTCTGTTTTTCTCTTTGAGGAACTTGGGAGATAACCTCATTGGAATCTGCAAAGAGGAATTAATACTTTCTGAATGCTGTGTGCCGGACATCTGTGATCCTCAATTGAGTCACTTAAAACGCCTGTTGAGCCTGGTGCGAGAGTGCTAGGCAGTATAGCTGGTGAGTGCTCCATCCAAAGGGGGTCACTGTTGGTGTGGTGAAGGATTTTCATTGTTTGGGGACTCTGATAAGAAAGCACACAGGAGAAGGATGTGCTGATTCTCTATATATCACTACTAGTCGTTCTTTTGTGGGACACTTCTATTGAGGACTTGCTTCTTTGTCTTTTTTATATTTTTTTCTTTTTATGTTGAAAACACATATGAAGTTGTGGTATACACATTTGCATTTTCTGTTGAATGTATTGTGTTCCTTAAAGGAAAGGATATATGTATATATACACTCTGATTTGCTATGAAAATATCTTTTCACTTGTGCACATATATTCATTGGGTGAATTAAGGTTACTTGATATTCAATTTATATGTTTATTTTTATATTTGCATACATATAAAAAAAAATTTTTTTGAGGTGAATAGAATAAGGGTTGGAGAGTCCCTTCTGTATACTATCATTATACACCTTTGGAAGGGTATACAGGGGGACTGGTCTTACCTATTTAGCGCCACAAGGTAATAGTGATTTGACACAGTGAAGTTGTCAGGTTATATTTACTTTTTGATTGATTATACTATAGACACCCCCCCCAGGCACGATATCTAAAGGAATATTTCACTTTTTTTTTTCACTTTAATCGTCATTAAAATCAGTGCTCCCGCCAAAATGGCCGTTTTTAAAACTTTTTTTTGCATTGACCCATGTCCCCTGGGGCAGGAGCCAGGTCCTCAAACCCTTTTTAGGACAGTATCTTGCATATTAGCAGTTAAAATTAGCACTTTTCATTTCGAACGCTCACGTCCCATAGACTTCAATGGGGTTCTAACGTTCGTACGAATTTGGGGTCCATTCGAAAGTTCTGGTGCGAACCGAACCGGGGGGTGTTCGGCTCATCCCTAGTCTCTAGGTAATATGAATAGGCCTCATTGACAGTTTGGTTGGGGTAACCTTTGTCTTTGCATTTTTTTATCAGAGTTTGACCATGGGAGATAAAATCTTGTTTTAATATACAGTTCTGCTTGAGATGACAGAATTGACTTTTTGGGTTATTTTTTTAGCCATTTTGGGTGGTGGTAACTGTCAAAATGTAGGTAAGAATTTCCAGAGTTAGGTTTCGTGTAGTTTTGGGCACAGATAGTGTTACTTTTATGGAAGAGTTCCAAATCCAGCAATGCCAAAGTATCACCATCTGTGACGGAGGTGAAGGATAAACCCATGCCATTGTTATTACAATGGTGAACAAAAGGTGGGATGAGGCCTTCAGGGCCGTCCCAGATGATGACTATGTCATCTTTCTACCAACCGTAGAAGATTATGTTTGCAGCAAAGGGATTGTTGGTGTGTATGTATAATGATTCCCAGAGACCCATTGTAAGATTGGCATAGCTGGGAGCAAAATTTGCCCCCATAGCTGTGCCTTTTGTTTGGATATAGTAATTCTCATCTGATTCGAAATAATTATGTGTTAAAAAATTTTTAGTATTTACATTTAAAATGAATTTTGGTGGGGATGAAGTTCGTTGCTGAGGAAGTGTTGTACGGCTTGTAGCCCAATTTCATGGGGAATGGATGTGTACAAGGACACAACGTCAAGAGAGAGCCAACGGTAAGTCGGCTCCAAGGAGTAGGGTTGAAAAGCATTCAATAAGTGAGTGCTATCTTTGATGTATGAAGGTAAGTTTTGGACTATGTTTTGCAGAAAGTGATTGAGATAGAGAAATAACTAGTGGCACTATCCATTGCTGCCACTATAGGTCTTCCAGGGGGATGTACAGGGTCCTTAGGAATTTTTGGTAGATAATAAAAATAGGGTCTTTGATAAAAATCATGTTTAAGGAAGGCAGCTTCGGCAGTACTGACGACCCCATCATTAGTAGCTCGATCGAGGATCAGGTGGGCTTCTATCATAAATTCAGGTAAGGGGTCTCTATGTAGTGTCTTGTAAGTGGAGGTGTCGGAGAGGAGTCTGGTTGTTTCTTGTATGTAGTTGGTACGATTTAGGACTACAATGCTACCTCCTTTATCAGCTGGTCTGATTATGATGGATTTATTGTCAGTAAGGGATTTAAGAGAAGTACATTCAGCAGAGGTTAGATTGGATGAGGGGCGAGTTTGCGATTTGGATGATTGGCACATCTTTAGCATGTCTGAGTAGACAACTTGATAAAAAGTTTGAACATATGGCCCTTTGGAAAAAGTGGGGTAAAAAATAGACAGGTTTGAAGTTGGTGTGTTGTATGGGGGGGGGGGGGGGGGTAGGTACTGAGTTAGGAAGTCTGCGAGATCATCGTCATGATGTATTGGGTCTTCGTCATTATACAATTCTTCCAATTGTTCAAGTGCTTGGAGTTCGGGTGATCCAAAAGAAACAATTTTTGGGAGTTATCAGAGTTGGCTGCCATTCCATCTTTTATGTATTTCTTGTTTTATGGTGATGTTTCTAACAAATCTGTTAAGATCTAGAAATAGAGTACATGGATTAGGTAAGGCGGTCGGGGAAAAGGTGAGGCCTCGTGCTAATAAGGATAAATCAGAAGCTGATGGATTATGATCCGAGAGATTAAATATTTTCACAGTCTGCGCAACTTGTCGCGACTCTTTGTGTCTATGTCTCCCCCTCTTCTGCCTCGTCTATTTTTCTTTTTGGACAGTGGAGGGGGGTTTTGGCTAAAAAAGGTGACTTTGGATTGTGGGAGGAAACCGGAGTACCTGGAGGAAACCCACGCAGGCACAGGGGGTGAAAACTCCAGGCAGGTAGTGTCGTGGTTGGGATTTGAACCAGCGACCTTCTTACTGCTAGGTGAGAGTGCTAACCACTACACCACTGTGCTGCCCTGAACGTTAGGGGAAATGGTTGATGGTGTAGTGATTCCTATAGGTAAATTGAGAGGTAACGTGACATCAGTAGACCCCGTTAGGGGTAAAACGGTGTTCTGGGTGATATGATTGTTGTGCTTCTTGGAGATATTAGCATTTGTAGATGATATGATATTGAGATGACCGATAACAAAGTCTAATATAGGAGGGGAGAAATTTAGAGTAGATTTTTTGACATTGGGATCCTTATTTTGATGGGTTGTAGTAGGTGGTACTGCAGTGGGAGTTTTGATATGATGTTTCTTTTTGTCATGTTTTTTAGTAGACAAGGTTTTTGGTTTCATAGTAACATGAATGTTATCTTGGGGTAGGGGATGTTTTTTAGCCTTCAGGTGGGACAATGGTGGTCCTATAGGATGATGCTGGACCAGAAGAGGTCTTCGGTCTGGGGGGGGGGGGTTGTGGTGGAGGTGCTGGTCAGGTCGGGTAAGAGGGGTGATAGTGGGTCTAGGAACACATTCCATGAGTGGAATAGGGTGATTGGTCTTACAGTATGGTGGAAAATGGTGATAAGGGTGACCAAGTGTGTTATCATGAGGTCCAATAGGTGTCTCGGTTTCTTCCAGCAGAAAATTTTGTTGGAATTATAATCATCAAAATCTCTACAAATTTTTTGCAACTTATTTTTGATTAAGATAACCTTCTTGCCCAATGGTTGACGGCTGGCTTGTCATAACTGATAGCCCGCCAACTACTGCCATATAAACTGGTGGACACGGAGGCCTTTCTAAAATTTGTGGCCATTGGAACACCACAATGGAAGGTCCCAGGAAGGAAGTATTTCTCGCAGAAGAGCATCCCAGAGCTATATGGCCATGTTCAGCGGCAAGTGAATATATCTCAGGCACACAGTGTTGGTGCCAAGATACATCTGACCAAAGACACATGGTCTAGCAAACACGGGCAGGGAAGGTATATCACTTTTACTGCCCACTGGGTGAACCTTCTGACGACCGTCAAGCATGTAACCTGTGGCACTCGTGTAGATTTGGTGTCATGGTTTTGCAATAGAGTTTGTCTGCTTACCTGTTTCCATGTGTTCATCTCTAGAGACCAGCCGACCCTCATCTGACTGCTTTTGTAATCCATCCTCTGGCATGACTCCACCCTAGCTCCTATCAGAGAACTCTATATTAACCTGTGCACTGCAGGCCAACCCGGCTGATCAACCTTTGTGTGTTAGCTTCCTGTTACCTGCCGTGTGCTCTGCTGTTGTTCCGTTACCGACTTCGGCGTGTCCTTGACTATCCCTGTTTTCTTGTGATCCTGACCTTTTAGCGTGTCCCTGACTATTCCTGTCTGCTTGTGGCCCCGACCTTGGCTTTGTCCCTCACCATCCCTATCCTCCTGTTGCCTACTGTGGGTGTGAGCTGGGGAACCCTGGGGGTCGCGACCTAGAGCCAGTTGCAGCCAAGTCCATCCTCACCACTAGAGGCTCTGGTGAACACCTGCTGGCTCTTAGACTCTGCGCCCCAGGGAATCTTACGCTCTAACCCCGGTGGGATCCATCTTGGTGTTCTGGCGGCCCTGCCTTCCTATCACCTTGACCCCCGTCCGCAGCAGTCAGCCGTAGGGTCCACAACCGTGCGGTGCACTCCTGATCCCTACGGTGTGCATTTGTCACCTGGCCTCAAGGTGACCTGATAGTTTGATTCAGCCATGGACCCGGCTGACGTGCCACTTCCTGCAGTCGATCGGTTGCAGGGCTTAGCTTGCAGACTTGAGACCCAAGAATCGCATCAGACCCAGATGATGCAATTTCTTCAGGATTTGGCATCCCGTTTTGAACAGGTTCAGGCCTCATTAGGACCCCCAGTTCAACAACCTCAACTGATATCTGCTGCTGCACCTATCGCATCAGTCGCAGACACACATTCATTGCAACTACCAGCTCCGGTCCATTTCTCTGGGGACTCCAAGGCTTGCAGGGGGTTCCTTAGCCAGTGCACAATTCATTTTGAACTTCAGCCCCAAAACTTCCTGTCCGATCGGGCAAAAGTAGCATATATCACATCCCTCCTGTCCGGCGAGGTGTTAGCTTGGGCTGCCCCTCTGTGGGAACAGAATGATCGAGTGGTTTCTAGCCTGTCTGATTTCTTGAAACTTTTTCGGAATATCTTCGAGGAACCGAGTCGTGTCTCCACATCGGCTAGCTCTCTTTTACGTCTCCGTCAAGAGTCTGCGTCTGTGGGACAGTATGGCCTTCAGTTCCGTATCCTCACAGCTGAATTGAGCTGGAATAATGAGGCCCTAGTTGCAACCTTTTTACATGGCCTCTCTGATAGAGTGAAGGATGAATTAGCAGGAAGATCCCTTCCTGATGATCTGGACAGTGTCATCACCTTGTGTAACCAGATCGATATTCGCTTTCAGGAGAGGGCCCTAGAAATAAGACGCCAGCACTCCCCGTTCTTTAGGCAGCCTGAGCCCCCAGTCCCTTCTCTTTGATCCGAGGAGCACCCCCTGCCTACTGAGGAACCTATGCAGTTGGGCTGGACTAAGTTATCTCCTGAAGAACGTGCTAGGCGCAGAACTCTGGGCCTATGCCTCTATTGTGGGGCCAAAGGTCATTTCCGTGACACTTGTTCTCTTAGTCCGGAAAAACGCTCAGGGCTAATACATCTGGAAGGTGGAGTATTAGACCCTGAAATATCACCTTCACCTTCTTGTCTTCTCCTTTCTGTGTTGCTTCATGTCGGTGCTTCCTCTCGTTCGGTCTCAGCACATCTGGATTCCAGAGCCGCTGCCAATTTCATGGATTGGGAAACTGCATCCTCCATGAGACTTACCCTTTTGCCCCTTACAACGCCATTGGTGGTCTTGGCGATTGATGGCACTGTTCTCCCAGGGGGCCCTATCCGCTTCCAGACTCTTCCTGTTAAGATGTCAGTAGGGACACTCCACCAGGAGTGGATATCCTTCCTTGTCTTACCTAAGGCTTCATCTCCTATCATATTCGGTCTTCCTTGGTTACGGCTCCATTCTCCACACGTTGACTGGTCTGCTGGACAGATCCTGGCTTGGGGTTCCTCCTGTTCCTCTTCCTGCCTACTCAAAGGTACCCCAAAAGAGAAACTTCCTGTTACCACCATCCCAGTATCTTCTGCTCTAACCGCTGTATATAGTGATCTCTGGGATGCGTCCTGCAATAGTCGGACTGATGCACTCTCTAGGTCATGTGGTACTCTGAATGAGGGGCCCACCTATGAACCTGAGTCGATCATTCACTCCAGTTTGCATAACCATTTACCTTTGCCTGTCCCTAATATCCCTTGGACGCACAGCCAGGCTAACTTGTCTGCAAGTTCCACAGTTGCTATGCCCTGTGATGCGATAGAGATGGTCGCTACACCTGGCGATACTATTCAGTCGGCCTCTGCACCAGTTATGCCAGTCCAGCCCATGCCCAATGAGCTTCCTGCTTCTTGTTCAGGACCTTCTGTGACCTGGCTTCACCCTACTGCTACTATGCCCATTCAAACCCGTTTAAGAGGCTCAATCCATCCTTTGCATAGACTGCCTCATTCGACCAGGTGGGGTTTTCAATCTTTTTCTCAGGGTTCTCTGCATTCGGTTTGTGTTTCAGCTACCAGCTTGACTCTTGTGACATGTCACCTTCTAACCAACCTGACCTCAGGGATCCACTGACCTCTGCCCAGTCTGGTGGTCCTGTTCTGGATGCCCAGCTCATCTTTAAGGGTCTGGGAGGCCATGCTCAGGCTCCTGATCTTCTCATGCCCTTACCCATTCCTAAAAAGCCTTTAGTCCTCAAGTCCTCTCGTCCTTTCCCTAGCTCGGTTCCAGTCTCTGAGGATAATATAAAATACGAGGTTAGTCAAGTTTTGGATTCCAGGCTCCGTAAAGGCATTCTTTAGTAGTGATGGACGAACTTCCGACGGGACGTTTCGCGAACGCGAAACGCGAACGGACACAAACGTTCGCGAAAACGACCGTTCGCCGCGGGCTCCATTGACTTCAATGGGAGGCGAATTTCGCAAACCTTTAGGTCGAATTTGCGGCCACGGGGTAATTATTAGGGGGTAGCACGTAGTCCCACCACCTGGACAATAGCATAATACATGTATGAGGTGAATTTGGGATCGATAACTACAAGCATTTTTTTTTTATTTGGGAAATTGTTCTGACAATTCAGGACTATGGAGCTAATGAAGGCAATGGAGGAGAGGGAAGGTCAGGGACCAGGGTAGGCAAACAAGAGGGTGCAGGAGATACAGAGCACTGACAGCAGCACCGTAATACAGAGCACTGACATCAGCACCGTGACATACAGCGCTGACAGCAGCTCCGTGACATACAGCGCTGACAGCAGCTCCGTGACATACAGCGCTGACAGCAGCTCCGTGACATACAGCGCTGACAGCAGCTCCGTGACATACAGCGCTGACAGCAGCTCCGTGACATACAGCGCTGACAGCAGCACCGTGACATACAGCGCTGACAGCAGCTCCGTGACATACAGCGCTGACAGCAGCTCCGTGACATACAGCGCTGACAGCAGCTCCGTGACATACAGCGCTGACAGCAGCTCCGTGACATACAGCGCTGACAGCAGCTCCGTGACATACAGCGCTGACAGCAGCACCGTGACATACAGCGCTGACAGCAGCTCCGTGACATACAGCGCTGACAGCAGCTCCGTGACATACAGCGCTGACAGCAGCTCCGTGACATACAGCGCTGACAGCAGCTCCGTGACATACAGCGCTGACAGCAGCTCCGTGACATACAGCGCTGACAGCAGCTCCGTGACATACAGCGCTGACAGCAGCTCCGTGACATACAGCGCTGACAGCAGCTCCGTGACATACAGCGCTGACAGCAGCTCCGTGACATACAGCGCTGACAGCAGCTCCGTGACATACAGCGCTGACAGCAGCTCCGTGACATACAGCGCTGACAGCAGCTCCGTGACATACAGCGCTGACAGCAGCACCGTAAGCAGCCCCAGGAGGAAGTCAGCACAGCACAGGGATGGTGTGATCCCCTCATAATAAGAACCCCCAGGAGGAAGTCAGCACAGCACAGGGATGGTGGGAGCCCCTCATAATAAGAACACCCAGGAGGAAGTCAGCACAGCACAGGGATGGTGGGAACCCCTCATAATAAGCAGCCCCAGTAGAAATATGACACCGCTCAACCTCTTCAAAGAGGAGGGTAGGGGCATATAGTACGGTGTGCTTTTTTGGGTCAGGGAAGTGAGCCAAATGAATTAAGAAGGTCTGTGTGCTTGATTCCAAAAATTGTTTATAGACATATACATGGTCTACTGATCACATGTGTTGAATTCCTCCGAGATCCATGCCTCATTCATTTTTAGAAATGTGAGGTAGTTAACACTGTGGTGAGCTAGGCGAGTACGCTTATCGGTCACAATCCCCCCTGCTGCGCTGAACGTCCTTTCGGACAGGACACTGGATGAGGGGCAAGCCAACAGTTCGATTGCAAATTGGGCAAGCTCTGGCCAGAGGTCAAGCCTGCCCACCCAGTAGTCTAGGGGTTCATCACTCCTCAGAGCGTCCACATCGGCCGTTAACCCAATGTAGTCGGACACCTGACGGTCTAGGCGTTCCCTGATGCTGGATCCGGATGACACCTGTCGATGGGTCGGCTGAAAGAATGACCTCATATCCGAAGTCACCAACACATCTTCAAACCGGCCTCTTCTTGCAGGCGCTGTTGGATTGGTACCCGCAAATCCTTCTCTGGGAGTGGGAATTGCTCCTCTGCCAGCGCACGCAAAAGCAGAATGCAGCATTTCTCGAAGCAAGGCCTGGAAGTGCTGCATTCTGACAGCCCTCTGCGACGGCGGTAACATTTCCGCCATTTTGTGTTTGTACCGGGGGTCTAAGTACGTTGCCACCCAGTACTGGTCCTTGACCCTCATGCTTTTTATACGGGGGTCCCTATTAAAACACTGGAGCATGAAGGCCCCCATTTGCACTAAAGTGGAAGCGGTGTGGTGGCCTGGCTCCTGCTCATCATCCAGGATAATGTCGTCCTCTTCATTCTCCTCTCCCCATCCTCGCACAACAGGGATCCCAGAAAGGTTTAAAGCATGCTCTTCTTGCTCCTGCTCATCCGCCCCGGCACCATCCTCCTCTGACTCCTCATCAGACTCCTGTTGTTGACTTGTCTCAGATAGAGTAGCCCCCCCTGGGAATTCATCCAGCATTGCGACTTCCTCATCTTCCCGCTCCTGCTCCTCCACAGCCTGATCAATGACACGACGCAATGCACGCTCCAGAAAGAAGGCATAAGGTACCATGTCACTGATGGCGCCATGGCTGCGACTGACCAGTTTGGTGATCTCCTCAAATGGCCGCAGAAGTCTGCATGTGTCGCGCATGAGCAGCCACTGGCGCGGTGAAAAAAAACCCAGCTCCCCAGAACCGTTTCTTTCGCAGAGTTCATACAGGTAGACGTTAACTGCACGTTTCTGCTGGAGCAGCCTATCAAGCATATAGAAGGTTGAGTTCCATCGCGTCGGGCAATCGCAAATAAGACGTCTGACCGGCAGATGGTGTCGCCGCTGAATGTCAGCAAGGCGAGCCATGGCCGTGTAAGATCTTCTGAAATGGGCCGAGATTTTCCTTGCCTGCCGCAAGATGTCCTGGACCCCAGGGTATTTGACAAGGAATCGCTGCACGACCAAGTTTAAGACGTGTGCCATGCACGGCACGTGCGTGATTTTGCCCTGTTTCAATGCGCTAAGCAGATTGGCACCGTTGTCACACACCACTTTACCAACTGTCAAATTGAGCGGTGTTAGCCACTCATCTGCCTGTGAACGCAAAGCTGAAAGGAGTGCCGGGCCAGTGTGGCTCTTTGCTTCCAGGCACAACAGACGCAGCACGGCATGGCAACGTCTCACCTGGCATGTGGAATAGGTTCTGGGGAGCTTGGGCGGTGCAGTGGAAGAGACGCTAGCAGCGGAAAAGGAGGAGGCAGCTGAGGAGGAGAGGGAGGAGGATGGAGTAGGAGGAGGAGAAGAAGAGTCAGGCCTGCATGCAATCCGTGGCGGTAAAACCAAATCTACACGGGTGCCACGGGTTACATGCTTGACGGCCGTCAGAAGGTTCACCCAGTGGGCAGTAAAACTGATATACCTTCCCTGCCCGTGTTTGCTAGACCACGTGTCTGTGGTCAGATGTATCTTGGCACCGACACTGTGTGCCAGAGATACATTCACTTGCCGCTGAACATGGCCATATAGCTCTGGGATGCCCTTCTCTGAGAAATACTTCCTTCCTGGGACCTTCCATTGTGGTGTTCCAATGGCCACAAATTTGCGAAAGGCCTCCGAGTCCACCAGTTTATATGGCAGTAGTTGGCGGGCTATGAGTTCTGACAAGCCAGCCGCCAACCGTTGGGCAAGAGGGTTATCCGGCGTCATCATTTTTTTACGCTCAAACATTAGGCCCACGGAAGCCTGCCTTTTTGCAGAAAAATGTGAGCTTGGCGTGATGGAAGGTGGAGTGGAGGACAATTGTGAGGAGAGAGGAGAAGGAGAAGTAGAAGACGAGGCTGGACGGTGAGAGCCTGCAGTGTGGCTTTGTGTGTTCCGTTGCTCCCACTGGGCTCGGTGATGGCTGCTCATGTGCCTTCTTAAGGCGGTCGTCCCTAGGTGAGTATTGGGCTTACCGCGACTAACGCGTTGACTGCAAAGATTGCAGATGGCAACGCTATTGTCAGCAGCGGACACGTTAAAAAAAGCCCACACTGCGGAGCCATGTGCCGGTGTCCTGGGAGCGCCAGATGTGACCGTACATGGTCGATGACTCGCTCCTGATACATTTGCAGTCTGCTTTGTCCCTGCTGTGCAATGTAAGTCATTGCTGCTTCTCCTCCCTATCTGCTGGTCCATATCTCCCTCTGAACTCCCCTCCTCTTCCTCTCTTGTGGGCACCCACGTGACATCACTAGACACGTCATCATCAACGTCACCTTCCCCACCGCTATAAGTAGAGTAGGCAGCAACACCGGGGACCAACCTCCTCCTTGGGCTGATCTGGGTACTGGCGTCAGACTGCTGAGTAGCGCTTGTTGCTACCTCCTCTTCCTGATCCAATACCAAGAGTGGCTGCGCATCAGAAATGTCCTCTTGATATGGATCGGAAAATAATTCCAGTGACTCAAGCGGAAGGTATGTGGTGGTGGTGGTGGTGGTCGTGTTGTTGGTGGTAGTGTCTTTGGGGGTGCACATAGCAGAGAGTGAAGAAGAGGGTGCAGATCGAGAGGATGAGGAGGGTGCAGAAGAGTAAGGCTGAGCGAGCCACTCAACCAAGTCTGGTGCATCCTTTAAAGTAATTGAACGCACCTTCTGCAACTTCCCACTTTGGCTCAAGCCTGTTGCTCCTGCCCTACCCCTACCACCCCTGCGGAAGGGCCTGCCTCTTCCTCTGCATGTCATTTTTTAAATGACCCTGTGACAAAACTCTTAGTCCCTATACCGCTGAAGGACTGCTGCAGTATAGGTGAGCGGTCAGCAGTGGTGCACGTCAACCCTATCTATTGTGGACCTATAGCGGTCCTTACAGAACAGCAGACTGTACCGCACTCAAGCCTATGTACCGTAGCACCCTATACCAAGTTACCAGTCCTTATAAGAACTTTTGTGGACCAAGCAGGTTGTGTATTAGTGTTTAGCAGACTGTACGTCAGTCCCTATACCGCTGAAGGACTGCTGCAGTATAGGGCAGCGGTCAGCAGTGGTGCACGTCAACCCTATCTATTGTGGACCGATAGCGGTCCTTACAGAACAGCAGACTGTATCGCACTCAAGCCTATGTACCGTAGCACCCTATACCAAGTTACCAGTCCTTATAAGAACTTTTGTGGACCAAGCAGGTTGTGTATTAGTGTTTAGCAGACTGTACGTCAGTCCCTATACCGCTGAAGGACTGCTGCAGTATAGGGCAGCGGTCAGCAGTGGTGCACGTCAACCCTATCTATTGTGGACCGATAGCGGTCCTTACAGAACAGCAGACTGTACCGCACTCAAGCCTATGTACCGTAGCACCCTATACCAAGTTACCAGTCCTTATAAGAACTTTTGTGGACCAAGCAGGTTGTGTATTAGTGTTTAGCAGACTGTACGTCAGTCCCTATACCGCTGAAGGACTGCTGCAGTATAGGGCAGCGGTCAGCAGTGGTGCACGTCAACCCTATCTATTGTGGACCGATAGCGGTCCTTACAGAACAGCAGACTGTACCGCACTCAAGCCTATGTACCGTAGCACCCTATACCAAGTTACCAGTCCTTATAAGAACTTTTGTGGAACAAGCAGGTTGTGTGTTAGTGATTAGCAGACTGTACGTCAGTCCCTATACCGCTGAAGGACTGCTGCAGTATAGGGCAGCGGTCAGCAGTAGTGCACGTCAACCCTATGTATTGTGGACCGATAGCGGTCCTTACAGAACAGCAGACTGTAACGCACTCAGGCCTATGTACCGTAGCACCCTATACCAAGTTACCAGTCCTTATAAGAACTTTTGTGGACCAAGCAGGTTGTGTATTAGTGTTTAGCAGACTGTGCGTCAGTCCCTATACCGCTGAAGGACTGCTGCAGTATAGGGCAGCGGTCAGCAGTAGTGCACGTCAACCCTATGTATTGTGGACCGATAGCGGTCCTTACAGAACAGCAGACTGTAACGCACTCAGGCCTATGTACCGTAGCACCCTATACCAAGTTACCAGTCCTTATAAAAACTTTTGTGGACCAAGCAGGTTGTGTGTTAGTGTTTAGCAGACTGTGCGTCAGTCCCTATACCGCTGAAGGACTGCTGCAGTATAGGGCAGCGGTCAGCAGTAGTGCACGTCAACCCTATGTATTGTGGACCGATAGCGGTCCTTACAGAACAGCAGACTGTAACGCACTCAGGCCTATGTACCGTAGCACCCTATACCAAGTTACCAGTCCTTATAAGAACTTTTGTGGACCAAGCAGGTTGTGTATTAGTGTTTAGCAGACTGTACGTCAGTCCCTATACCGCTGAAGGACTGCTGCAGTATAGGGCAGCGGTCAGCAGTGGTGCACGTCAACCCTATCTATTGTGGACCGATAGCGGTCCTTACAGAACAGCAGACTGTACCGCACTCAAGCCTATGTACCGTAGCACCCTATACCAAGTTACCAGTCCTTATAAGAACTTTTGTGGACCAAGCAGGTTGTGTATTAGTGTTTAGCAGACTGTGCGTCAGTCCCTATACCGCTGAAGGACTGCTGCAGTATAGGGCAGCGGTCAGCAGTAGTGCACGTCAACCCTATGTATTGTGGACCGATAGCGGTCCTTACAGAACAGCAGACTGTAACGCACTCAGGCCTATGTACCGTAGCACCCTATACCAAGTTACCAGTCCTTATAAGAACTTTTGTGGACCAAGCAGGTTGTGTATTAGTGTTTAGCAGACTGTGCGTCAGTCCCTATACCGCTGAAGGACTGCTGCAGTATAGGGCAGCGGTCAGCAGTAGTGCACGTCAACCCTATGTATTGTGGACCGATAGCGGTCCTTACAGAACAGCAGACTGTAACGCACTCAGGCCTATGTACCGTAGCACCCTATACCAAGTTACCAGTCCTTATAAGAACTTTTGTGGACCAAGCAGGTTGTGTATTAGTGTTTAGCAGACTGTGCGTCAGTCCCTATACCGCTGAAGGACTGCTGCAGTATAGGGCAGCGGTCAGCAGTAGTGCACGTCAACCCTATGTATTGTGGACCGATAGCGGTCCTTACAGAACAGCAGACTGTAACGCACTCAGGCCTATGTACCGTAGCACCCTATACCAAGTTACCAGTCCTTATAAGAACTTTTGTGGACCAAGCAGGTTGTGTATTAGTGTTTAGCAGACTGTGCGTCAGTCCCTATACCGCTGAAGGACTGCTGCAGTATAGGGCAGCGGTCAGCAGTAGTGCACGGCAACCCTATGTATTGTGGACCGATAGCGGTCCTTACAGAACAGCAGACTGTACTGCACTCAGGCCTATGTACCGTAGCACCCTATACCAAGTTACCAGTCCTTATAAAAACTTTTGTGGACCAAGCAGGTTGTGTGTTAGTGTTTAGCAGACTGTGCGTCAGTCCCTATACCGCTGAAGGACTGCTGCAGTATAGGGCAGCGGTCAGCAGTAGTGCACGTCAACCCTATGTATTGTGGACCGATAGCGGTCCTTACAGAACAGCAGACTGTAACGCACTCAGGCCTATGTACCGTAGCACCCTATACCAAGTTACCAGTCCTTATAAGAACTTTTGTGGACCAAGCAGGTTGTGTATTAGTGTTTAGCAGACTGTGCGTCAGTCCCTATACCGCTGAAGGACTGCTGCAGTATAGGGCAGCGGTCAGCAGTAGTGCACGGCAACCCTATGTATTGTGGACCGATAGCGGTCCTTACAGAACAGCAGACTGTACCGCACCCAAGCCTATGTACCGTAGCACCCTAGACAGACCAAGTTACCAGTCCTGATAAAGAGCTTTGTGGAACAAGTGAGTTGTGAATGATTAGCAGACTGCAGCAGAAGGGCAGCAGTCAAGTATAATATTCTTTCTATATTTGGAAGAAAGAATATTATACGTGTACAAGCCTATTACCGTACCACTGATACCAGTCCTGAAAAGAACCTTTGTGGAACTAATAGTAACAGCAAGTCTTTAAAATTATCCTCACTGCCTGACACACTGCTTCCTGCCTGTCCCTATACAAATTGGCAAAAAAGAGTAGGCTGGAACGATTAGCTGGAATAGCTCTTTTGTGGACCTGATAGTAACAGCTAATGATGATGATGATGATGATGATGAAGAAAGACTAATCTGGCTGAGCTGTCCCTAAAATAGCAGCATACAGCGCTCTGTCCCTTTATCTAAACTGACAAAAGAAACTCAGGCTGCTGACCTAACACCTATACCAGTCCTGAAAAGAACTTTTGTGTACCAAATAGCTAGCGTTTTCTCTGTCCCTACTCCACACAGGATCCTTTCCCTACAGTGACAGAAGAAAGAATGTAAAATGGCCACCGGATCGGGTGTATTTATAGGTTAGGGGGAATGTCCAAGTGTCCATGAGCTGTCATGTCTCAATTGGTTGTCCTGTAACACATGATAAACGTGTCACGAAAGGTTAAAGTTCTTGTATACATTAAACACGTAAGTCCGCCGGGGCGAACGACGGAAAAAGGCGTTCGAACCCGCGGACGGCGAAAGTCGGAAATTCGCCGCGAAACGACCGCCGGGCGAACCGTTCGGCCATCACTATTCTTTAGTACCTCGTACATGAGAAAGCGTTTGGCTCTGAGGAGAGGTCTTGGATCACTGCATCTGAGGTCTTTGCTCCTAGTCTGTTGAGGAGGTTCCATCTGGAGTTTCCCTTTAAACCTGGACCCAGGCGGGGGAGGGGGAGGCCTCGTAAGAAGGAGGGTACTGTCATGGTTTTGCAATAGAGTTTGTCTGCTTACCTGTTTCCATGTGTTCATCTCTAGAGACCAGCCGACCCTCACCTGACTGCTTTTGTAATCCATCCTCTGGCATGACTCCACCCTAGCTCCTATCAGAGAACTCTATATTAACCTGTGCACTGCAGGCCAACCCGGCTGATCAACCTTTGTGTGTTAGCTTCCTGTTACCTGCTGTGTGCTCTGTTGTTGTTCCGTTACCGACTTTGGCGTGTCCTTGACTATTCCTGTTTGCCTGTGATCCTGACCTTTTGGCGTGTCCCTGACTATTCCTGTCTGCTTGTGGCCCTGACCTTGTCTTTGTCCCTCACCATCCCTATCCTCCTGTTGCCTACTGTGGGTGTGAGCTGGGGAACCCTGGGGGTCGTGACCTGGAGCCAGTTGCAGCCAAGTCCATCCTCGCCACTAGAGGCTCTGGTGAACACATGCTGGCTCTTAGACTCCACGCCCCAGGGAATCTTACGCTCTAACCCCGGTGGGATCCATCTTGGTGTTCTGGCGGCCCTGCCTTCCTATCACCTTGACCCCCATCTGCAGCATTCAGCCGTAGGGTCCACAACCTTGCAGTGCACTCCTGATCCCTACGGTGTGCATTTGTCACCTGGCCTCAAGGTGACCTGACATTTGGTTTTACCGCCACGGATTGCATGCAGGCCTGGCTCTTCTTCTCCTACTCCTACTCCATCCTCCTCCCTCTCCTCCTTGGCTGACTCCTCCTTTTCCGCTGCTAGCGTCTCTTCCGCTGCACCGCCCAAGCTCCCCAGAACCTATTCGACATGCCAGGTGAGATGTTGTCATGCTGTGCTGCGTCTGTTGTGCCTGGAAGCCAAGAGTCACACTGGCCCTGCACTCCTTTCAGCTTTGCTTTCACAGGCAGATCAGTGGCTAACACCGCTCAATGTGACAGTTGGTAAAGTGGTGTGTGCCAATCTGCTTAGCGCACTGAAACAGGGCAAAATTACGCACGTGCCATGCATGGCACACGTCTTAAACTTGGTCGTGCAACAATTCGTTGTCCAATACCCTGGGGTCCAGGACATCTTGCGGCAGGCAAGGAAAATCTCCGCCCATTTCAGAAGATCTTACACGGCCATGGCTCGCCTTGCTGACATTCAGCGGCGACACAATCTGCCGGTCAGACGTCTTATTTGCGATTGCCCGATGCGATGGAACTCAACCTTCTATATGCTTGATAGGCTGCTCCAGCAGAAACGTGCAGTTAACGACTACCTGTACGAACTCTGCGGCAGAACAGGTTCTGGAGAGCTTGATTTTTTTCACCGCGCCAGTGGCTCCTTATGCGCGATGCATGCAGACTTCTGCGGCCATTTGATGATATCACCAAACTGGTCAGTCGCAGCCATGGCGCCATCAGTGACATGGTATCTTATGCCTTCTTTATGGAGCGCGCATTGCATCGTGTCATTGATCAAGCCATGGAGGAGCAGGAAGATGCGGAAGTCGCAATGCTGGATGAATTCCCAGGGGGGGCTACTCTATCTGAGAAAAGTCAACAGGAGTCTGAAGAGTCAGAGGAGGATGTTGCCGGGGCGGATGAGGAGGAGCAAGAAGAGCATGCTTTAAACCTTTCTGGGATCCCTGTTTTTGTGCATGGATGGAGAGAGAACAAGGAGGACATCATTATCCTGGATGATGAACAGGAGCCAGGCCACCACACCGCTTCCAGTTTTTTTTTTTTTTGAAAATATTTTTTATTGAGTTTTAGACAGACAAACAAACATTCAACAAAGAACAGTGACATGCCACAGTATTATGGTTAGACCCAAGCAGGGGCCATCAAGCGATTCCAACAGAATAATCGACACCTGTAGCACATCCACAACAACAACTAACTTAGTGCTAGGTTGGCTCCCACTCCATATAACAACTTAGGACCAAATTCTGCAGTCGGGCCGCAAGGGGCACCAGAATAAGTGAACTAGGCTCATAGTATTGGCTACACTAAATAACATAAGACAGTGAAGTGGAGCAATACCAGGGACCCACCCCAACCACACTCCCATCTTCCCTCAGGATGACATCCCGGACATGTTAATCTGTAGTCACTGTGGAGGCATCAGCCAGCCACTTAGACCACACTTTCATGTATTTTTTGGGGCAACCCCTGTTATGATATGTTTCCTTATAATGTGGTAAGACTTTATTGACATGGGATTTCCACAGTTGTAATGACGAAGGGGCCTGCTTTTTTCAGCATAAGGTGATCATTTTCCTGGCATAAAAGAGTAGAAGTCCTATCAGGGTTCTGTCTGCTATCCTGGGGGCCACCCCCTCCACCAATCCCAGAAGGCATATCCGCGGGGTCTGGGCTACATCTATTCCCACCACTTCATGAATTATGGATAGTACCTGTGACCAGTAACGCTGAATTACCGGGCAGGACCAGAAGATGTGTATAAAGTCACCCGGATCCCCAGTGCATCTCCAGCATTCCGAGGACAGGGAGGTTCTCATTTTATGTAATCTATACGGGGTAATATATGCCCGGTGTAGAATTTTATATTGTATGAGACGGTCTCGAAGAGAGACCAGGATGGTGAAGGGAAAGTCCCACATGTCCTCCCAGTCCTCGGAATCCAGGTCCAGTATGTCTTGAGCCCATCTCTGTCGGAGCTTTGACAGATCTGGAAAAGAGACCCTAATAAGGTGCGCATAGAGGACCGAAGTTGGCTTCCTAGTACATTCAGATCTTGTAACCTTTTCCAGGGCGGATTGCACAATTTGCGTGGTATTGGGTACCACTTGGGCCTTGAAAGCATGGGATAGCTGCATATAGCGGAATAGATGCGAGGGGGGTACATTATTGCGAGATACCAGGTGATTAAAGGGGTGTATAGTCGTACCTGACGTGAGGTCAGATATGAGTTTTATGCCGCATCTGGCCCAAATTTTGGGGTCTGGTAGTGAGTAGAGGTGAGGTAAGGTAAGATTATTCCACAGGGGGGTGTGTGGGGAGATTGCAGTCCCCGGAAACCCCTCCAGTCCCAGTCCCGCCCGCCAGGCCCTTAGAGTTGTGTGCATAGAGAGTGTCAGGTCATAGGGGGCTCTGGGACCCCGCAGGGGTAAGTGTGTCAGGGCCTCCATGGATCGGACTACCGCAGCCTCCAGAACCGCCGCAGGGTTGGACATGTCTGGTACCATCCACCAGACTACCGTGACCAACTGTGCTGCCAGAAAATATTTCTGGCAGTCAGGAAACGCCAACCCCCCCCCCCCCCCGCAGCACCGGACGCATCAGCGTGGATAGTTTAAACCTATAGGGGCCGGAGCCCCAGAGGAAGGAAGAGAACAAACGATTCAATTTCGTAAAAAATGAGGAAGGAATCCATTGTGGGGAGTTACGGAATAGATAGGTAAATTTAGGGATTATCTTCATCTCGATTAGGTTAATGCGGCCTAAGAGGGATAGGGGAAGGTTTTCCCAGGCTTTCAACCTGGCCTTGACATTTTGGACCACCGGATCTAGATTGAGGGGGATAAAGCTTGACACGTCTCTCGAGACCCTCACTCCCAGGTACACCATGTCATCTACCCATTGCAGTTGGATATTTGGCGGGGCTAGTCGTTTTGCCTCAGGGTCAATAGCAAGTAACTGGGACTTCGTCCAGGTCACCCGCAGTCCAGTTATCCTAGAAAAGTCAGTCAGTACTCGCAGCGCTCCTCTAAGAGAGGTCCGCGTCATTCAGAAAAAGCAGGAGGTCATCAGCATACAGTGCCATCCTCTCCTCTAGCCAAGCCATTTTCAGTCCTTTTATATGGGGCGAGACCCGCAATGCCTCCGCCACTGGTTCCATAGCAATGGCGAAAAGTGCTGGAGAGAGAGGGCAGCCCTGCCTGGTACCCCTGGACAACGGGAAGGGAGCAGAAACATCCCCCGCCAGCCTAATGGCCGCCTTTGGGGATCTGTACAGAGTCTGTAGCCACCCAATAAAAACCAACGGAAACCCCATCCTCCGCAGAACTTCCCAGAGATAAGGCCACTCGATCGAATCGAATGCCTTCTCGATATCAAAGGAGGCAACCGTTCTAGTGCCCACATTATCATGTTTGGCATGTAGATTGGTGAAAAGTCTGCAGAGGTTGATATCCGTCGATTTCTGGGCCATGAACCCAGTCTGGTCAGGGTCTATAACGGAGGGCAGAAGGGGGTTAAGTCTAACCGTGATTAATTTAGATAAAATTTTAAAGTCAGTGTTAAGAAGAGCAATGGGTCTATATGAGGCGCATTGTTTGGGATCTTTATTGGGCTTGAGAATTAGAATGACATGGGCATCTGCCATGGAGGGTGGGAGCGCTCCCCCCTCCAGACACTGGGTATACAGGTCAGCCAGCAGAGGGGCCAGAAGATCCACGTGGGATCGGTAGAACTCGACGGGCAGACCGTCCGGGCCCGGGGCCCTCCCAGCTGCGAGTGAGTTAATAACAGCATGCACTTCCTCCGCAGTAATAGGTCGGACCAGATGGGACCTTTCCTCATCTGAGAGCCACCCCAAGGCCAGGGGGTCCAGGAGAGGCGCCATCCCGCCCGGATCTACAGCAGGAGGGAGCGTGGAAGTGTATAATGTCTGATAGAAGGCCCGAAACTCCCTTAGGATGCCCTCCCGGGATGTAATAGAGTCCCCGGTAGGAGAAACCAATTCGGGAATCAGGGTCATAGGGGTATCATGGTGAGACATCATTGCCAGTAGCCTACCATTCCTATCACCCTGCTCAAAAAACTTTTGTTTAGAGTGAAAAACCTCCAAACGGGTAATCTCAGAGAGGTGGAGGTGGAGACACCGTTTTGTGGAATGAAGCCGATCGAAGTTGGAGACCGAGGGGTCAGACCCATAGTCAGCAGCTGCCTCCTCGATCTCTCCCTCCAACTGGGTTTTTGTGGCCTGTTGAGTTACCTTGACCGCCTTAATTTCTGACATATATTGCCCTCTAGTGTATGCCTTAAAGGCATCCCAAACTGTGGGAGGAGAGGATGACCCCGCATTAAGTTCCCAGTATTCTCGCAGTGCATGTGGCATTCGCTCCGCTATCTCTTCATGGGAGATCCACTGCACCCCGAGGCGCCATAGGGATCTGTTGCGACGCTCCGTCGCCCGCATAGTAATTTTGAGGGGGGAATGATCAGACAGCCCACTAGGCAGGTATGTCGCCTCTACCACGTCCGATAACATAAGTTGATTTGCGAACGCATAATCTATTCTAGAGGAGGTTTTGTAGGACGTAGAGAAGCACGAGTAAGCCTTAGTACGTGGGTGCAGCCATCTCCACACCTCCGTAACCCCCGCCGCGTCTGTCCACCCCATCAGGTCTCCCCTAGAGGATTGCGAGGGAGTGGGCCTATCAAGATCAGGAGAGAGGGTGTTATTAAAGTCTCCCAGGATTAGTAATTTAGCTGGACAATACGGGGTAATCCTCTCCAAAATAGTGTACAACACTTCCGGTCTAAAAGGTGGCGGAATATACACCCCTACCAAAATATACCTTTGTTGCCAGGCCGTGAGTACCACAATTACAAATTTGCCATGAGGGTCCGTGTGAACAGCTTCCACTGTACAAATAAAGGATTTGTTTATCAGAATGGAGACCCCCCTGGCATATGAGGAATACGTGGCATGAAAAGTCTTCTGAACCCAATGTTTTTTCAGAGTCAACAACTTACTCCCCATCAGGTGGGTCTCCTGTAGGACCAATATGTGTGGGTTGTGCGTCTTGATATACTGGAACATCAGTGCCCTTTTAAACTTAGAGTTGAGGCCCCTAACATTCCAGGATACCACCAACCAAGTACCCAGATCATGTGATGCCATGATTCCAGGGGGGAGAGTTTAGCAATCGGATGATCGAGTCCCACCTGAGACCCACCCGACAAGCAGCGAAAGAGCACGAGCCAACCGCACAAAACATATACAAACCATACAAAACTATACAACTTCCCAAGCACTGGGTGCTTTTCCTACCGGTACCCGGTGCCCCCCAAAAACACTGGGGGTGGACCGGGAACCGGTCTATACCCAAAACTAACCGTAACATTGTGGAGTGTGAACCCAAACTCTAGGCCACACTACAGTGCTCCGCAGAACCGCGGATTCAACCTTTGAGGCGTGTATTCGGTACCAACACACTGATGTTCCCTTGAACCATGGAAGTCCTCCGAAGGGCCTGAACAGCCCCCCTTGGTATACAGAGGCCCCCTAACGTGGGGTGGGGGGGGGAGTAATATCCTTCCACGGCAAAAGAGTTCAGTGAGAATGCCTCCAAGTGGGTGGAGAGCAATTGGTTCCTAACTTCGTGTAGATGAACCCAATCGTAGGGGGTTCAGTGGGGGTCTCCTATTCAAGTACCTGTGAAGTGGCTCCGGTACTAAGAGGAGATTGCGCCAAGAAGAACAAGCCAGGTCCAGGGTCACTCTGCGCACCAGAGATCGTCACGAGGATAGGCCATCAATGCAAGGTGGTCAGCCAGTCATCCGCGTCCGCTGGGTTATCAAAGAATCTGAGTGTTCCATCATGTTGGACACGCAGGTGGCTAGGGTAAAGCATACTATACTTTATGTTCTTGTCCTGGAGCCGTCTACGAACATCATTGAATGTTTTTCTCTTCCGCTGTAAGTCAGCCGAGAAGTCAGGGAAAAGATGAATGGATGCGTTTCCATATGTGAGAGTAGGATGCTTGCGGGCCTCCGATAGAATTCTGTCTCTGTCTCGATAATTGAGGAAGCGGACCTAGAAAGGCCTGGGGTGGTTCCCAGGGATGGCACGTCCGGAGGGCACCCGATGGGCCCTTTCAACCACATAGGTAGGAGGGACATCGGTGAGATCCAGGAGATTTTTAAAGAACCCTTACGCGAAGACAGCCGGGTGATCCCCTTCTTCTTTCTCAGGAAGCCCCAGGACTCTAACATTATTCCGTCTGAGCCGGTTTTCGGCGTCATCTGACTTCGCGACAAGGGACTGTACTGTGCGCTGCAGCTCAGCAATGGAGGAGGTATGTGCAGCAGTAAGATCCTCCGTGGCGGAGACTCTGGTTTCAGTTTCAGTCATTCTCCCTCTGATTTTATCAAGGTCATTCCTGATAAAGTTGCACTCCTCTGCCAGGTGGTCAATACGCACAAGCAGTGACGTTCTGCTCTGCTCGATTGCAGCAAGAATGGTGGCCGTGCTGTCCTGCAGCGGGGGGGGCGACCCCGTGGCTGCCGGTGCCTCCGTAGTGCCCATCTCCATCTCAGACAGCAAGGCCCGGAGTCTCCCCACAAGCAAATGGTCCGGCTGGCTAGGATCAGGAGAGAGTGGAGGCAGTCGGGGTGGGGAGTCAGTCTCTACAGCCTTGAAGTGCTTTTTCCCTTTTTTGGAGGGGGGTGACATCTGACGGGACACAAAGAAGGGGGGAGACCCCAACACAGGAGCAAGGGGGACCACCACTCACAGCCCAGGGGAGCACGAGGTACCCAGCCGGGGGGGGGGGGAATGTCACAGTCCAGGCGGGCAGATAACAGTCACTTGCAACCCCCCCACAGCAAACACCAGAGCAGAGGCAGATGGAGATGGAGATATAGCTGGTAGATTGGTCAGGGAAGGCCGCAGGCAGGGGGGGGGGCAGAATGGACGTTGGGGAGGGAGACACCAGGCCACAGTGCACACCCTGCAGCCCCCACAGCAGCCCCCTCCGCTCAGCACACTCAGTCACTACAGGAAGGCAAGTGGATGAGAAGGTAGATGCAGGCCGAAGGATCCCCGAGCTCAATTCAGGGCTTGGCCGGCCGCGACACACTTCCGCGGGGCAGCCGTGCAGGAAACAGCGGTGTCCGGTGGGTCTCACTAGGCCGCAGTAGGCCGCGGGCCGACACGAGCGCGTCCAGTGGCCCAGGAGGTCTGCGATTTCGGCAGACGGGCAGAGGGGCAGGCAGGAGGGGGAAAGGGGCACTGGTAACTGGATGGATGGCAGTCTCTTACCCCAGGCCTGGAGCGATTCGATGCAGGAGATCCGCAAGATGGCGGCGGTTGCAGGCCCGAGCGGTGCGCGGTCCCCCTCGACCAAAATTCCTCCCAATTTCACCTCAGGGCTCTGAAGGGGACAGAGAGGAACAGATTGCAGAGTTGGATCAATGTTTTAGGGCCAGTAAAAGCCAAGATGGCAAAGGATGGAGTGCAGGATTCCAGGAGCTCTTCACAAACACGTCTGTCGCCTCTCACATCCGGCCACGCCCCATTACACCGCTTCCAGTTTAGTGCAAATGGGGGCCTTCATGCTCCAGTGTTTTAACAGGGACCCCCTTATAAAAAGCATAAGGGTCAAGGACCAGTACTAAGTGGCAACGTACTTAGACCCCCGGTACAAACACAAAATAGCGGAAATGTTACCACCATCACAGAGGGCTGTCAGAATGGAGCACTTCCAGGCCTTGCTTTGAGAAATGCTGCATTCTGCTTTTGCGTGCGCTGGCAGAGGAGGAATTCCCACTCCCAGAGAAGGAGTTGCGGGTACCAATCCAACAGCGCCTACAAGAAGAGGGCGGTTTGAAGATGTGTTGGTGACTTCAGATATGAGGTCATTCTTTTAGCTGACCCATCGACAGGTCTCATCCGGATCCAGCATCAGGGAATGCCTAGACTGACAGGTGTCCGACTAAATCGGGTTAACGGCCGATGTGGACGCTCTGGGGAGTGATGAAACCCTGGACTACTGGGTGGGCATGCTTGACCTCTGGCCAGAGCTTGCCCAATTTGCAATGGAACTGTTGGCTTGCCCCTCGTCCAGTGTCCTGTCCGAAAGGACGTTCAGCGCAGCAGGGGGGATTGTGACCGATAAGCGCACTCGCCTAGCTCACGACAGTGTTGATTACCTCACATTTATAAGAATGAATGAGGCATGGATCTTGGAGGAATTCAACACATGTGACCAGTAGACCATGTACCGTATATACTCGAGTATAGGCCGACCCGAGTATAAGCCGAGGCCCCCAATTTACCCCCAAAAAACTGGGAAACCTATTGACTCGTGTATAAGCCGAGGGTGAGATATGCCTGTCCATCCCTGTGTGTGTCCGTCCATCCCTGTGTGTCCGTCCATCCCTGTGTGTGTGTCCATCCATCCATCCCTGTGTGTGTGTCCATCCATCCATCCCTGTGTGTGTGTCCATCCATCCCTGTGTGTGTGTGTGTGTCCATCCATCCATCCATCCCTGTGTGTGTGTGTGTGTGTGTGTGTCCATCCATCCATCCATCCATCCCTGTGTGTGTGTGTGTGTCCATCCATCCATCCCTGTGTGTGTGTGTGTGTGTGTGTGTCCGTGCAGCCTTGTGTGTCCAGCCTACCTGTGTCCGTCCGGTCCCGTCCCGAGCCTCCGTGTCGTCCCGTCCCGAGCCTCCGTGTCGTCCCGTCCCGAGCCTCCGTGTCGTCCCGTCCCGAGCCTCCGTGTCGTCCCATGCCAGGATCGCCGCTCTTCGTCGGCGCCCTGGCGGCCATTCCCCTGTTCAAAAGCCGCGCCTCCGCCTCCGCCTGTGATAGGCGGAACACTCAATTTCCCAGCAGTCAGTGTTCCGCCTATCACGGACATCGGCTCATCCGAGGATGAGCCGATGTCCGTGATAGGCGGAACACTGACTGCTGGGAAATTGAGTGTTCCGCCTATCACAGGCGGAGGCGGAGGCGGAGGCGCGGCTTTTGAAAGGTAGAATGGCCGCTGTCTGTCTGCTCGACACGCTGTTCGGGCAGTCAGACAGCGGTGACTCGAGTATAAGCCGAGGGGGGCACTTTCAGCCTCAAAAAAGAGGCTGAAAATCTCGGCTTATACTCGAGTATATACGGTATATGCATAACTCTACAAATGATTTATTTAATCGAGCCTACCTATGGCTCACTTCCTTGTACAAAAAAAGCACACCGTACTATATGCCCATACCCTCCTGTTTGAAGAGGTTGAGCGGTGTCATATTTTTGGGTCCCGCAGCGAGTTGCTGGTATCAGTGCCGCTGTCAGGGCTCTCTATCTCGGTGCTGGTGTGTTGTCAGTGCTCTCGATCTCGGTGCTGGTGTGGTCTCAGTGCTCTCTATCTCGGTGCTGGTTTCAGTGCTCTCTATCACGGTGCTGGTGTGGTGTCAGTGCTCTCTATCTCGGTGTTGGTGTGGTGTCAGTGCTCTCTATCACGGTGCTGGTGTGGTGTCAGTGCTCTCTATCACGGTGCTGGTGTGGTGGCAGTTCTCTCTATCTCAGTGCTGGTGTCAGTGCTCTCTATCTCGGTGCTGGTGTGGTCTCAGTGCTCTCTATCTTGGTGCTGGTGTGGTCTCAGTGCTCTCTATCTTGGTGCGGGTGTGGTCTCAGTGCTCTCTATCATGGTGCTGGTGTGGTGTCAGTGCTCCCTCACTCGGTGCTGGTGTCAGTGATCTCTATCTCAGTGCTGGTGTCAGTGCTCTCTATCACGGTGCTGGTGTGGTGTCAGTGTTCTCTATCTCGGTGCTGGTGTGGTCTCAGTGCTCTCTAACTCAGTGCTGGTGTCAGTGCTCTCTATCACAGTGCTGGTGTGGTGTCAGTGCTCTCTATCTCGGTGCCGGTGTGGTCTCAGTGCTCTCTATAACAGTGCTGGTGTGGTGTCAGTGCTCTCTATAATGGTGCTGGTGTCAGTGCTCTCTATCACGGTGCTGGTGTGGTGTCAGTGGTCACTATCTCAGTGCTGGTGTGGTCTCAGTGCTCTCTATCACAGTGCTGGTGTGGTGTCAGTGCTCTCTATCATAGTGCTGGTGTGAGTGCTCTCTATCATAGTGCTGGTGTGAGTGCTCTCTATCACGGTGCTGGTGTTGTCAGTGCTCTCTATCACGGTGCTGGTGTGGTGTCAGTGCTCTCTATCTCGGTGCTGGTGTCAGTGATCTCTATCACTGTGCTGGTGTCAGTGCTCTCTATAACGGTTCGGGTGATCATCTCCTGCACCACCTTCATAGCCTGCCCTGACCTTTCCTTTCCTCCATGGCCTTCATGCGCTCCTGAATTGTCAAAATTGCACAGATAAAAAAATGCTTGTCGTTGTCGATCCCAGATTCACTTAATACTTTTGTTATGTCAGTGTCCATGTGGTGGGACTATATGTGCACATCTAGTAAGTATTTTGTGGCTGAAAATATGACCTGTAAGTTTTTAAGGTTCGCCTGCCATTAAAGTCAATGGGGCCTGCCGCAAAGTTTGCAGTTCGCAAACTTTTGGCCGCGTTCGCGAAACGTCCCGTCGGAAGTTCGTCCATCACTACTGACAGTCTACTGACTGGAAATGTACCAGCTGATTGGAGAAAAGCCAATGTAGCACCAATATTGTGGTGGCGATTTTGAAATATAATATTTATATCAAGGAGCTTAAAAGAAACCATTCTGAAGACCTTCTAATTAAATTTCCACGCCCCGTTATATATGTATGAATATGTGGATGTATATATGGGGATATAGGATGGTGTGTGTGTGTGTGTGTGTGTGTGTGTGTGTGTGTGTGTGTGTGTGTGTGTGTGTGTATATATGTATATATATATATATATATATATATATATATAATATATATTGTGATATTGGGGTGTTTAAGCTCAAGTGGTTAGAGGCATTTTTCAGTCCACATCAGGCAGGCGTTTATAGTTAAGGGCCTGGTAGCCCTCGTTTATTAAAAGGAAAAACAAAATAGTCCATCCAGGAATCCCACGCAGGGGTCCAATCTTAAATTAAATACACACAATCCAAATGAAAAATGCTAGCCCACCTGGCTACTCTTCAGCAGTAGAGCTGCTATAAGTACTTGCCCCTCAAACGAGCTGCTTGGATACACACAGTCTTAGGCTCCTTGGACGCACACAGCTTCAACCCTTCAACGCACACAGCTTTGGGCTCTTTGGACGCACACAGCTTCAACCCTTCAACGCACACAGCTTTGGGCTCTTTGGACGCATACAGCTTCAACCCTTCAACGCACACAGCTTTGGGCTCTTTGGACATGCACAGCAGCAAGCTACTCCACTCCACCATCCCTCACACTCCATTCCCAACAGCCCTTCATTATATGGCCTGTGTGCAGCTGGGCACACACCCTGCTCGTTATCATCAAGACCTGGACACAGGGCTGGAGATATGCAAACTCTGTCTCTTTTTCCTCCGATTTCATAAGGACAGAGCCTCGCTCTGTCACATATCCCCCCCCCTTTGTTTCGATCCGGAGGGAGGAACTAGGGTTGCCACCTTTTCTTCCAGCCAAACCCGAACATTTTCACGGCGCATGGCAATTTTTTTGTAGTACACGCTATAGGATTGTAAAATACCTTGGGTTACCCAAAAAGAGTAGTAATGAAGTGTGCTACAGTGAACAGTTGCTATAGCCAAATTGCATTAACAGTGGAGGGACTTAAAGGGGCATGATTAAATAAAACAAAAGCATTTAGTGTACCCATAAAATATGATTTGATAAAAGAAATGTCAGTTACAATAGCCTACCTTAAAATTGGACACTGTCAGTCAGTAGGGCAGTAAATTGTGTCAGTAGAGCAGTGGACAGTGTCAGTAGAGCAGTAAATGGTGTCAGTGGGGCAGTACATGGTGTCAGTAGGGCAGTACATGGTGTCAGTAGGGCAGTACATGGTGTCAGTAGATCAGTGGACAGTGTCAGCAGAGCAGTGGACAGTGTCAGCAGAGCAGTGGACAGTGTCAGTAGACCAGTAAATGGTGTCAGTAGAGCAGTGGACAGTGTCAGTAGAGCGGTAAATGGTGTCAGTATAGCAGTAAATGGTGTCAGTAGGGCATTGGACAGTATCAGTAGACCAGTAAATGGTGTCAGTAGACCAGTAAATGGTGTCAGTAGACCAGTAAATGGTGTCAGTAGAGCAGTGGACAGTGTCAGTAGGGCAGTAAATGGTGTCAGTAGGGCAGTAAATGGTGTCAGTAGGGCAGTGGACAGTGTCAGTAGGGCAGTAAATGGTCTCAGTAGAGCAGTAAATGGTGTCAGTAGGGCAGTGGACGGTGTCAGTAGGGCAATGGACGGTGTCAGTAGGGCAGTGGACGGTGTCAGTAGGGCAGTGGACGGTGTCAGTAGGGCAGTGGACGGTGTCAGTAGGGCAGTGGACAGTGTCAGTAGGGCAGTGGACGGTGTCAGTAGGGCAGTGGACGGTGTCAGTAGGGCAGTGGACAGTGTCAGTAGGGCAGTGGACAGTGTCAGTAGGGCAGTAAATGGTGTCAGTAGGGCAGTGGGCGGTGGCAGTGGACAGTGTCAGTAGACCAGTGGACAGTGTCAGTAGGGCAGTGGACAGTGTCAGTAGGGCAGTGGACAGTGTCAGTAGAGCAGTAAATGGTCTCAGTAGGGCAGTGTATGGTGTCAGTAGGGCAGTGGACGGTGTCAGTAGAGCAGTAAATGGTGTCAATAGAGCAGAGGATGGTGTGAGTAGGGCAGTAAATGGTGTCAATAGAGCAGAGGATGGTGTGAGTAGGGCAGTAAATGGTGTCAGTAGGGTAGTAAATGGTGCCAGTAGGGCAGTGGGCGGTGGCAGTGGACGGTGTCAGTAGGGCAGTGGACAGTGTCAGTAGAGCAGTAAATGGTCTCAGTAGGGCAGTGTATGGTGCCAGTAGGGCAGTGGACGGTGTCAGTAGAGCAGTAAATGGTGTCAGTAGGGCAGTAAATGGTGTCAATAGAGCAGAGGATGGTGCGAGTAGGGCAGTAAATGGTGTCAGTAGGGTAGTAAATGGTGTCAGTAGGGCAGTGGGCGGTGGCAGTGGACGGTGTCAGTAGGGCAGTGGACAGTGTCAGTAGGGCAGTGGACAGTGTCAGTAGGGCAGTGGACAGTGTCAGTAGAGCAGTAAATGGTCTCAGTAGGGCAGTGTATGGTGTCAGTAGGGCAGTGGACGGTGTCAGTAGAGCAGTAAATGGTGTCAGTAGAGCAGAGGACGGTGTCAGTAGGGCAGTAAATGGTGTCAGTAGACCAGTGGACAGTGTCAGTAGGGCAGTAAATGGTGTCAATAGAGCAGGGGACGGTGTCAGTAGGGCAGTAAATGATGTCAGTAGACCAGTGGACGGTGTCAGTAGGGCAGAGGACGGTGTCAGTAGGGCAGAGGACGGTGTCAGTAGGGCAGAGGACGGTGTCAGTAGGGCAGAGGACGGTGTCAGTAGGGCAGAGGACGGTGTCAGTAGGGCAGAGGACGGTGTCAGTAGGGCAGAGGACGGTGTCAGTAGGGCAGAGGACGGTGTCAGTAGGGCAGTAAATGGTGTCAGTAGAGCAGAGGACGGTGTCAGTAGGGCAGTAAATGGTGTCAGTAGACCAGAGGACAGTGTCAGTAGGGCAGTAAATGGTGTCAGTAGAGCAGAGGACGGTGTCAGTAGGGCAGAGGACGGTGTCAGTAGGGCAGAGGACGGTGTCAGTAGGGCAGAGGACGGTGTCAGTAGGGCAGAGGACGGTGTCAGTAGGGCAGTAAATGATGTCAGTAAACCAGTGGACAGTGTCAGTAGGGCAGTAAATGGTGTCAATAGAGCAGAGGACGGTGTCAGTAGGGCAGTAAATAGTGTCAGTAGGGCAGAGGACGGTGTCAGTAGTGCAGAGGACGGTGTCAGTAGAGCAGTAAATGGTGTCAGTAGAGCAGAGGATGGTGTCAGTAGGGCAGTAAATGGTGTCAGTAGACCAGTGGACAGTGTCAGTAGGGCAGTAAATGGTGTCAATAGAGCAGGGGACGGTGTCAGTAGGGCAGAGGATGGTGTCACCCGGTGAGAACTGTATATATGGCTGGTGTCTGGGGGAGTGAAGAACAGTATTTATGGGGGGACTGTATATATGTATAGTGTATGGCGGGGGGAGGGGGGGTGTATGGTTGGGGGAGGGGTGTATGTATAGTGTATGGTGGGGGAGAGGGGGTGTATGGTGGGGGGAGGGGGTGTATGTATAGTGTATGGTGGGGGAGGGGGGTATGTATAGTGTATGGTGGGGGAGGGGGGTATGTATAGTGTATGGTGGGGGGAGGGGGTGTATATAGTGCATGGTGGGGGGAGGGGGTGTATAGTGCATGGTGGGGGGAGGGGGTGTATAGTGCATGGTGGGGGGAGGGGGGTGTATATAGTGTATGGTGGAGGAGGGGGGTGTATGGTGGGGGGGCATATGTATAGTGTATGGAGGGGGGTGTATATAGTGTATGGTGGGGGAGGGGTGTATGTATAGTGTATGGTGGGGGAGGGGGTGTATGTATAGTGTATGGTGGGGGAGGGGGGTATGTATAGTGTATGGTGGGGGAAGGGGGTGTATACAGTGTATGGTGGGGGGAGGGGGTTGTATAGTGCATGGTGGGGGAGGGGGGTATGTATAGTGTATGGTGGGGGAAGGGGGTGTATACAGTGTATGGTGGGGGGAGGGGGTTGTATAGTGCATGGTGGGGGGAGGGCTGTATGTATAGTGTATGGAGGGGGGGTATATAGTGTATGGTGGGGGAGGGGTGTATGTATAGTGTATGGAGGGGGGTGTATGTATAGTGTATGGTGGGGGAAGGGGGTGTATACAGTGTATGGTGGGGGGAGGGGGTTGTATAGTGCATGGTGGGGGGAGGGGTGTATGTATAGTGTATGGAGGGGGTGTATATAGTGTATGGTGGGGGAGGGGTGTATGTATAGTGTATGGAGGGGGGTGTATGTATAGTGTATGGAGGGGGGTGTATGTATAGTGTATGGAGGGGGGTGTATGTATAGTGTATGGTGGGGGAGGGGGTTGTATCGTGCATGGTGGGGGGAGGGGGGTGTATATAGTGTATGGTGGGGTGGGGGGGTGTATGTATAGTGTATGGAGGGGGGGTGTATATAGTGTATGGTGGGGGAGGGGTGTATGTATAGTGTATGGAAGGGGGTGTATATAGTGTATGGTGGGGGAGTATATAGTGTATGGTGGGGGAGGGGTGTATGTATAGTGTATGGAGGGGGTGTATATAGTGTATGGTGGGGGAGGGGTGTATGTATAGTGTATGGAGGGGGTGTATATAGTGTATGGTGGGGGAGGGGTGTATATAGTGTATGGTGGGGGAGGGGTGTATGTATAGTTTATGGAAGGGGGTGTATATAGTGTATGGTGGGGGGAGGGGCGTATGTATAGTGTATGGAGGGGGGTGTATATAGTGTATGGTGGGGGAGGGGTGTATATAGTGTATGGTGGGGGAGGGGTGTATGTATAGTGTATGGCGAGGGTGTATATAGTGTATGGTGGGGGAGGGGTGTATGTATAGTGTATGGAGGGGGTGTATATAGTGTATGGTGGGGGAGGGGTGTATATAGTGTATGGTGGGGGAGGGATGTATGTATAGTGTATGGAGAGGGTGTATATAGTGTATGGTGGGGGAGGGGTGTATGTATAGTGTATGGTGGGGGAGGGGTGTATGTATAGTGTATGGAGGGGGGTGTATATAGTGTATGGTGGGGGAGGGGTGTATGTATAGTGTATGGAGGGGGGTGTATGTATAGTGTATGGAGGGGGGTGTATGTATAGTGTATGGTGGGGGAGGGGGTTGTATAGTGCATGGTGGGGGGAGGGGTGTATGTATAGTGTATGGTGGGGGAGGGGGGTTGTATCGTGCATGGTGGGGGGAGGGGGGTGTATATAGTGTATGGTGGGGTGGGGGGGTGTATGGTGGGGGGAGGGGTGTATGTATAATGTATGGAGGGGGGTGTATATAGTGTATGGTGGGGGAGGGGTGTATGTATAGTGTATGGAGGGGGGTGTATATAGTGTATGGTGGGGGAGGGGTGTATGTATAGTGTATGGAGGGGGGTGTATATAGTGTATGGTGGGGGAGGGGTGTATGTATAGTGTATGGTGGGGGAGGGGTGTATGTATAGTGTATGGAGGGGGGTGTATATAGTGTACGGTGGGGGAGGGGTGTATGTATAGTGTATGGAGGGGGGTGTATATATAGTGTACGGTGGGGGAGGGGGTGTATATAGTGTATGGTGGGGGAGGGGTGTATGTATAGTGTATGGAGGGGTGTATATAGTGTATGGTGGGGGAGGGGTGTATATAGTGTATGGTGGGGGAGGGGTGCATGTATAGTGTATGGAGGGGGGTGTATATAGTGTATGGTGGGGGAGGGGTGTATATATAGTGTATGGTGGGGGAGGGGTGTATATATAGTGTACGGTGGGGGAGGGGGTGTATATAGTGTATGGTGGGGGAGGGGTGTATATAGTGTATGGTGGGGGAGGGGTGCATGTATAGTGTATGGAGGGGGTGTGTATGGTGGGGGAGGGGCGTATGTATAGTGTATGGAGGGGGTGTATATAGTGTATGGTGGGGGAGGGGTATATATAGTGTATGGTGGGGGAGGGGTGTATGTATAGTGTATGGAGGGGGTGTATATAGTGTATGGTGGGGGGAGGGGCGTATGTATAGTGTATGGAGGGGGTGTATATAGTGTATGGTGGGGGGAGGGGCGTATGTATAGTGTATGGAGGGGGGTGTATATAGTGTATGGTGGGGGAGGGGTGTATGTATAGTGTATGGAGGGGGTGTATATAGTGTATGGTGGGGGAGGGGTGTATGTATAGTGTATGGAGGGGGGTGTATATAGTGTATGGTGGGGGAGGGGTGTATGTATAGTGTATGGAAGGGGGTGTATATAGTGTATGGTGGAGGAGGGGGTGTATGTATAGTGTATGGTGGGGGGAGCAGAGGTGAGAATACTGTGAAATCCTGACAATGAAAAAAACTTACCTTACAAGCTGTCTGCAGTCCCAGCGATCTCTGCACACATTCAAGAGCAGCACCATAATCTGTAGCAGGTAACTCTGGCTTCATTTGAGTACGTTGTCTCTCCTTTATCGCACTTTTACTGGCCAACTCTCCCTGGTGGCCATGGAACGAAACTGCAGCAGCCACTTCTGACTCCTTAGCACCCCCTGCAAGCACAACAGGTACTTCCTCACTGTTGCCAGAGGTGACTGACAACATGTTTGCACAAAAATCTGGGCTTGCGGACAAAGACTTCTGCCCAGTAACCACATCTCCAGGCATGTTCCATAACCTGGGACAAGAAAAAATACCATGCCCCCGTTGACCACATTCCAGGCATGGTACATTTCTGTACATATCTTTAGGGGGACGCCGCTCCACATCTCCACTGTAGCTCCTCCTTTCCGGTTAACACCCCATCTCTTGTTGCCAAGGGAGATGGCACTCTTCCAGCTGTACTTTGACTCTCCCAAATGCAGCGATTTTGCACTCCTTGAAGCATTGTTGCTTTCACCTTGCCACAATCCTCTGCAGGCCATACTTTTCTCACGTGGTCGTCTGCAGCCTTCACATTACCACGGTTGCTACGGGCAACCACATACTTATTGAACTTCTGATCCACCTTTTGGGCACTCCTGGGACTCAAATCAGGTTTCCTAAACATTTTTGCAGACCTTTGTCCGGCCGTGTCACTTTGTATTGGAGACAGAGACAATGGGCATGTGGCGACAACATGACCCCACTCTCTGCACCGCAAACAGCGCTCTTGTTTCAGAGCCTTAACAGGGCTTCCCCAATTGCATCCTCTTTCAGAATTAGGCTTCTGCACATTGATAGCTGGCCTGCTTGCACCAGCGTTGTCAGGGGCAACAATATGCACATCCCCTTTAACTGGGGTTGGTGTAGCAAAAAACAGTCTGCAATACTCTCCAGCAGGCTCAAACCCTTGCTTCATCTTTGCAGTCTCTCCCCCAGACTTTTGCGCCTTCCAGCAAATTTTTTTTTAACTTTGTCACTTTAAAGCAAGTTGCTTTTCTCTTCGTGCAAGCTCTCCTCAGCTGCACACACAGATTGTGCTGTCTCATGCACACAAACAGTTCATAGCAAGAAAAAAAAAGTACTTTTCATTCACAGGTACACCACCTGCAACACGCAATGCCTTTTGCCTGGCTGCACTTCCACGGCTAGCAGTAGTTCCTGATGCGACTTACTGTAGAGCAAGGACCCGGATTCCACCGTCTTGTGCCCGCATTCGAACACCACTTGTGATATTGGGGTGTTTAGCTCAAGTGGTTAGAGGCATTTTTCAGTCCGCATCAGGCAGGCGTTTATAGTTAAGGGCCTGGTAGCCCACGTTTATTAAAAGGAAAAACAAAATAGTCCATCCAGGAATCCCACGCAGGGGTCCAATCTTAAATTAGATACACACAATCCAAATGAAAAATGCTAGCCCACCTGGTTACTCTTCAGCAGTAGTGCTGCTATAAGTACTTGCCCCTCAAACGAGCTGCTTGGATACACACAGTCTTAGGCTCCTTGGACGCACACAGCTTCAACCCTTCAACGCACACAGCTTTGGGCTCTTTGGACGCACACAGCTTCAACCCTTCAACGCACACAGCTATATATATTTGGGAAGGGACTGGATGTTTTCAGGGTTATATGTAAGATGGACAGCTCATGGGAACCAATGAAAGACCCCCAGGTGTTCAGCATATTCCCTTTTGTTCTGTCTTTTACCTGTGTAGACAGTAAGGCACCATCCCACCAGGGGACATTAACATGCTAATGTCGAAACTGTTTGGGATTTAACAATAAAAGCAAACTGTTAGACATGCTGGCACCGGTCGTTCAGGTCTGACCTACGGATGGTCCTGGGAGCTTGAGAATTAACCAATCAGAGTGTGAGTCATCCTGAACCAATCAGCATGTAGACTTGAGAATCGGCCAATCAGAGGTTGATGCAAACTCAGGGCCAATGGGTGTGTTCCATCTTCTGATTGGCCGAGAATGCATATAAAATAGGGAAAGAATTAGCTTATATCTCTCTTGAATTCCAGACCATCGGAAGTCCATGTAACGTATACTTGTATCTCTTTCTTTCTCTCTCTCCCTCTCTCTCCCTCTTCATCATGTCTCTTTGCCATTTCTAATTATTTCTTCCTTAGGACTTATCTTGAAATATTGATAAATATATTGAAAGTGTATGTCTGTTGTAACCATATGACCTAAATTATCTTGGCAGCCTAAGGGCCGGTTCACACAGGGGGCGACACGAGGCGACACGACTTGCCGTGCCGCGACCTGACAAGTCGCCCCCGTTCTGTACAATGGAACCGTTCTAAGAGGAGCGACTCGAGTCGCTCCGACTCAGAAAAAAGGTTCCTGTACTACTTTTGGGTGACCTCGGGGCGACTTGCATTGACTTCTATACAGAAGTCATTTGCAAGTCGCCGCTGAGGTCGCGGCGAGGCAAGTCGTGTCGCCTCGCATCGCCCCCTGTGTGAACCGAGCCTAAGCAACACTGTATTTGTAACATCACTTGAGTTATATGATAAGTTCAAATTATTCTAAAGATTCTTTTCTGTATAAATAAATGTAATTGTTTATCTTTTCGCCTTGTTATCGTTCGTTTTTATTCTTATGTAGACAAAGGTTTAATCGCTTATTTCTTGTATCGTTAGTCATTTAAGTGAGATATAAAAGTAGCCATAACAGATGGTGCCCCCTGTGTGAGGAAGCTTAACGTTTGTATGTGGAGGACAAGACAAACTCCAGAAACTGTAAGAATTTTTATGTCATTGTTTGTATGTCTGTCTTCCCTGTAGGACCATCAAACTAACAAGCTTCTTTTGAACATTGTTTATATTTATATAACCTTTTGTCTATACTAATACTTTGAGACTGATATGAACAGTATAAGTGAAATAAAATTGTACTGAGTGTGTATGAGAAGACATCCTGCTCAATTGGGCCAAAATTGCAGGAGCGTGTCAGAGTGAATGATAGGGGCTCTGATTGGACGCTTGAAGGCAGTAAAAAAGAATTAGGATCTGGGCCTTTCTGCCAACAAGCGCTTCTGGTTGACCCTTGCATGAGTCTAGGTCAAGACGCTTCCCAATCTTTGAGATTGAAATGCACCTGTGGGCCTAGATCACACTGAATGTCCTTGATGTGTATGAATCTTTCTGTGTAAACTACTAACTGGGGATCGTAAGCATTGTAATTACTGAAAAGTCGTATTGCAATTAGGTGTGCATCAGTTAACTACCTCCTGTACTACCAGCGTGCATAGGCTCCTGATTATCCAAGTTTGTGCTCAACATTCTTGAGATAATAGAAGTAATAACCTTTTGTTAAGCATTTATTTTGGAATACTTCAGAAAAGTCCACGGGGAGATTGAACTATTATAGTTTGGATAATCTCCAGGCAAATTTTTTTGAAGGACTATAGTCCGAACAGGGAACATTCGGAGTAGTACGCTAGCAGCCCGCACAGGCCGTGTACAATAATCTGAGATGCGGGGCCGGTTATAGTGATAAAGGCGCAAACAATAACCGCTCCAAAAAAAGAGTAAAGCGCCAGGTTCTCTGCACGCAGAGCCTGAGGAAAGAAAAAAAAAAAACTGTTCTGACAAGTAGTGAAGAAAAAAGCAGCAACGGTGACAAGGGTGGGGCCTGTCAACCCAATTCTTGGCCAGAGAGTAGCTACCTCTGGGGTAAAAACAACCTGTAAAAAGGTTGGGGAAGAGTGCGCATGCGCGGGACTTCCGGGAAGACGCTCTGAACGGGAGCTCCGCACCGCTCCGGCCTTCCGCGGCACTTTCCCGGCGCGCTTTTTAGCGGACACCTTCGGGGAGACCATCCCCGTGCACCGGATCAGTTGGGGCGACTTTCTGAATGCCGGGGAAGACGTCTAAGAAAGACGTAAGCCGCAAACTTCTCTTCGGCCTGACGGACACTCAGCCACCCAAGATGGCGGCGGCTATAGCAACACGCGGCGAGGCCGCAATCCCCCCACCTGGAACAACCTTGGGGACATCTCCTTCTGCTCCAGTGAGTAACCCCCAGCATCTCTCCCCCTCTCCTGCATCCACCGAATCTCTCCTGGGCAGGCTGCAGTCGGATAACCCTTTCTCCCCGATTTCCAACCCTCCCAGCTGCATGGCTGAATCTCCTCAAGCTACCCCTATTCAGCCCAACTATCCCCCTGATGTGTCTCAGCTCTTGAACAGTTTCTCTGACATGCTGGCAGTGGGTCTGGCCCAAAATGCTGCTCAGATTACAGCAGCTATTAAGGCTGACATCCAGAGCTTGGGGAGCAGAATTGACTTAATTGAGCAGACAATGGATGACAATGCAGCCCGCACCAATCAGAATTCTGCTTGTATCCAGACACTACAAGATCAATTAGACACTGCCCTCTCGAAAATTGACGATTTAGAGAACAGGAGCAGACGTTATAACTTTCGCATCAGAGGGATCCCAGAATCGCAAGAGGATATACCTGAAACTGTTAAATCCTTGATTAAAATCCTTATCCCTGACATCCCGGACCAGAGGCTGGAATTAGACAGAGCTCACAGAGTCCTGCAACTTCCCCGTAAAGACGGCCTTCCTCGGGACATTGTGGTCAAACCACACTACTACGGGGTCAAGGAGGAAATAATGAAAAGGTCACGCAACAAGGAAGATATCTTTTTTAATGGCGTCAAAATCCAAATCTTTGCAGACATTTCCCCCACAACAATCCAAAAAAGGAGGGCTCTAAAACCTTTACTTGATGTTCTCTCCCAGAAGATGATTAAATACAGATGGGCCTTCCCCTTCCGCCTACAATTTCATTATAAGGAAAAGTCGCACAGCTTCACAGATTTCCAGAGTGGCGAACGCTTGCTCCTCCACTTAGGACTCATCTCCCAGGATTCTTCTTCCGAACAAATGGACACACGCCCGGCCTCTTCCAAGAGACCTCCTCCATCGAGCCCTCTGACCCCCCTCTGGGTCAAGCAGCAACCTAAGAGACAGCGTGACACGGTCCCCCCAAGATGAACGTCTTCCACCTCTGACCCTTACGGGTCTGCTTGCTTCTTTATATCCTATCCGGATCCTTTGGAAGTGATGTCCTCACGTCCTTGACTTTTGAGTCACCTCGGACTGACTTATTTCACTTCCCCCCCCCCCCCTCCCCCCTCCTGTTTTTTTTTTTTTTTTTTTTTTTTTTTTTTATGGATAACTTTCTTTTTATATTACAGGCCAGGTGGACTTGGGGGTCCCCCCCAACCTATTTCTCCTGAAGGGCCACAGTGCCCCTACCTGGCCCACGCCACCCCCCTCCTTCTTCCCCCCTCCCCCCTTCCCTTCCACAGAGGTTGTCCTCAGGCCCCTGAATGCCTGTTTTGCAACTAAGTCTCACTGTTAGTGTTCTTCATTATGCCCGCAGGGCATGAGTGTCTCTTTCCTAGGGGCCTTCCCCTACACTAGGTTTTCTAAGTGTATGTTAAAGTTGTCACACCTACTTCTTATTCCAATTGTTAATGTTTATAACGTTGTGCCTTTTTTCCTATTATAGGTGTCATTTTATTGTTTTGCTTTTTTTTTTGACGAGTGCCGCGCGGCCGGAGCGGGCCAGCTTGCCACTCCACCTGCTGTTACCCTGGGGCCTAACCCCCCCTTGGTGACACCGGGACCGCAACCCAGCTGCGGGTTGCCCTCCTTCCGATCCCTGCCACTCAGAGGGATTTGGAGCAGGTTTGGACCTGCAACCCCCCCTACCTCTCCTGGGGAATCCAGACAGCTTTTCCGTCTGGACTCTCCATCTCTCTTCTTTTTTCTCTTCACTCTTTTCCTCTGTCCCTTCCTTCTTCCTTGTACTTATGATTCTCTTCCCTCTCAGGTGCCTCCAAGGAGAGCGAGCTGGTTTACACCCTTTAGGATACTGGGTCATCATCGGATCTCACAAGTCGGGACTATTGATCGCCTGGTTCGGGTAAGCAAAGCCGGCATGCACTCGCACCTTTTCCCTCACACCCATGGCTGATGACGATCCCAAACCACAACCTCTAAGGATCGCATCTCATAATACACAGGGCCTAAACTCTCCCATGAAAAGGCGCAAAGCTCTGCACAGCTACCATTCCAAGAGCCTGGATGTCGTCCTCATTCAAGAGACGCATTTTCCTAAAAGCTTTAATCCCTCCTTCCTGCACGGTAACTACCCTACCTTTTTTCTGGCCAATGCAGATGACAAGAAGCGGGGAGTAGCTATCCTAATTTCAAAACGCACCCCTTTCACACTGTCCCAGGTGATTAGGGATGGGGAGGGAAGATATATTTTAGTCAAGGGACATATCAATGGATCCCTCTTCTCTTTTGTATCTTACTATGCTCCCAACAAGGGTCAATCTCAATTCTTTTCCTCCATGCTAACCTTTCTTTCCCCTCATTTGGAAGGAAAGGTTCTCATGGGTGGCGACTCTAACGTCGCCTTTGATCATGTGTTAGACAAGTCTGCCCCTAATAAAGCTCTCCTGAAAAGACCTCCCAAACAGAGTCTCCGCATTGCTAGACTCTTTCATGCCTTGGGCATGATCGACTCCTGGAGGGAACTCAATCCCTCGTCCCAGGACTACACCCACTATTCTGCTCCACATAGGACATTCGCACGTATAGACCATATCTTCCTTCACTCCTCAGATATCCACCATGCGCTTCACGCTACTATTGTTGATGTGCCTTGGTCGGATCATTCCTTGGTTATCCTGAAAATCTCGGGCTGCCTCTCCCAATCGCATACTCCACAATGGCGGCTGAAGGAAACATTGCTTTCCAACTCTGCTCATCGCACTGCCCTTGAATGTGACATCAAGGAATACTTTCACACCAACGATACTGAAGACATATCCCCCGGGGTGTTATGGGGGGCACATAAAGCGGTGATGAGGGGCAAGTTTATACAACTTGCCTCGCGTCTTAAGCGGGAAAAACACATCGACATTCTTAACCTAGAGAAAAATTTCCGGGCCTTAAGTAAAGCACACAAGCAGCATCCCACGGCCTCTTCCCTGGCTATGCTGGACACAGCCAAAATTGCCCTCAACACTGCACTTACCTCTAGCGCCGAAAAACATTTGCATTGGACGCAGGGCAGATTTTATCTTAATTCCGACAAATTTGGTCCTCTCCTTGCAGCAAAGCTGTCCCCTAAATTTAGAACCCAGGCCCTCCCTAAAATCAAATCTCTTTCAGGCTCGCTCACACAAAACCCGAAACATATTTTGAATGCGTTCCATGCATTCTATTCGAAGCTCTACTCCTGCCCTGTCCCGGACAACACTCAGTCATCTAACACCTTTATGGATAACATTCCCCTCCCCAAGATTTCAGAAGCACACCGCACAATGATGGAAGCCCCCATCTCTGAAGCTGAAATTAAAGCAGTCATTAAGACTCTTAAGAACAACTCCGCCCCTGGTCCTGATGGGTTCTCCACTTCTTATTACAAGACCTACTCTGAGATCCTGTCCCCTTATCTGGCCCGGTTCTTTAATTCCCTGAACAAAGCGTCACCCTTGGACCCTGAAGCCAACTTGGCGTACATTTCGGTCATACCAAAACCGGGGAAAGACCAGAGCCTGGTCAGCAACTACAGACCTATCTCGTTGATTAATAACGACCTAAAGATAATGACTAAAATTCTCTCTAACCGTTTGGGCTCCTTTATTGGAGCATATGTCCATAAGGACCAAGTTGGCTTCATTCCAGGAAGGCAGGGGCCGGACCAGATAAGAAGGGCGGTTGACATTATTTCTCTACTTAAGTCAGGTTGGGACGGGGGACCCTCACAGGAAGGCTTCCTCCTCTCAATTGATTTACAAAAGGCTTTCGATACTATCACTTGGCCATACCTTTTTAGTGTTCTAGAAAGATGGGGCTTCGGCCCACATTTCCTCCATCTCCTGGGAGCCCTTTATTCCCAACCTAAGGCTAGAATCAGACTTCAGGGCCCCCTTTCCGAACCCTTTCTGATTCAGAAAGGTACTAGACAGGGGTGCCCGCTCTCCCCCCTCCTCTTCGCCATCGGCATTGAAACCTTAGCTATCTCCATTAGGAACCACCCAGACATTCAGGGAGTTAAATGCGGAACGGAAACACATAAATGCGCTCTGTTTGCGGACGATGTCCTCCTCTTTATAACCTCCCCCCTCACCTCGACTCCTAACATTCTCCAACTCCTCCGAAAATTTGGGGAGGTATCCGGGTTGCAAGTTAATATGGCCAAATTGACAGCCCTCAATGTTTCTATCCCCTCAGACCTTGTTAACAGGCTCAAGGAGCATTTCCCTTTCTCCTGGAGCAACCCGTCCATTACCTATCTAGGTGTCCAGCTTACGCACACCATCGAACACTTGTATAAACATAACTACCCACCCATGTTTAAGAAACTCAAACAGGACCTAGAGCAGTGGTCTCTCCACAAGCTGTCATGGATTGGGAGGATCAATGCAGTCAAGATGACTCTTCTCCCTAGACTTTTATATCTCTTCCGATCATTGCCGATACCTGTCCCCAAATCCCACATCCAAACCCTACAGTCAGCGATCATTAGATTTACCTGGGGCAAGTCTAACCACAGACTCCCCAAGACAACGCTATTTAGACCTAGACGGAAAGGCGGGCTTGGGCTGCCTAACCTCTGGTGTTACTACCAAGCGGCACAACTCTGCCAGATTTCTATGGTATTTTCCAGAGGTCCAAAGCCTGACTGGCTCCTAATGGAAAGACAAGCTATCCCCAAACACACTATTGATTACCTGTTGTGGCGCCCCCCGAATTCTAGACCCCCGATCATGGCCCCTACCCTCTCCCATTCCTTTGCGCTTTGCGACACGCTCTTCAAGACCAACATTCTCACCTCAGATTGGCGACCTCTTACACATCTCTTCAATAACCCCTCATTCCCACCTGGGAGGGATGTTAGAGCATTCCAGTGGTGGATAGATAAAGGCCTTTATAGAATAGGGCACTTTCTCGACCAGTCTGGGCCACTCAAACTCGGGCATTGCATATCTAAACTGGAGATGCCAGATTCAGAAAGATTTCGATTCCGCCAAATTTCCCACTTCCTACACACTCTGATTTCCCATCATCCCCTCCCCCTTTCTATTTCCCCTTATGAACTTTGGTGCTCGTCAGCCATGGACGTGAGGGGGGGCATTTCCCTGATCTACTCTGCTTTGGTCGATCCAAGGGAAAAGGCGAGTTACATGCTGAGCTGGGAACGCGACCTAGATATTGAATGGGACCTGGACATTTGGCACTCCTGTTTCTCGAGTGCCTTCAGGGGGATCCTTAACATTTCTCTGATGGAGGCAGACGTCAAAGTCCTCTCGCGCTGGTATCTGGTCCCGACTCGTCTGGCCAAATTTTACCCCCAATCCTCGCCCCTGTGTTTTAGGGGCTGCGGCCATCTAGGGTCGCTCCTCCATATTCTATGGGAGTGCCCCAGGATTAGAAGCTTCTGGAACAAGACCTTTGGCCTTATTCGTAGGGTCACTGGTCTTGTTATCCCGCAATCCCCTGCAATTGCCCTTCTGAATCAAGCGATACCCCTAACCACTAAGCATAGCCGAGTTCTGATTCATTTTTTCTTTATCGGTGCTAAACTGACGATTGCCAGGTCTTGGAAGTCCCCCAGGGTCTCCTTCCCACTATTTAAACAAAAAATTACTTGGATTATGTTCAACGAAAAAACTTCGCACTCAATTTTGGACAAAATAGACAAATTTAAGCGGGTGTGGGAACCTTGGGCCAACTTTATTGGGATCCTTCTTTAAGACCAGTCTCAGGGCTCGGTTATTTAGCCCCCAGTTCCATGTTATATCATGTTGGCCACGGTCTCTCCTTGGTCCAGGCACACCTCTCTGTACACCTATCTCTCTCTCTTTTTTCCCCTTTCTCTTTCCTATTCCTCTCTACTCTTTCCTTTCTCTACCCTGTCCACATCCTCTCCCTCTCCATGCCCTGCTCAGCCGGGTTTTGGTGATTTTTGGGACTCAGGACAGGTCATAGCAGTTTTTTACTTATTTAATTTATTTTATTTTTATTGTTCTATCACCTTGTGGCCTTAGATTCACTAGCTTCGCACTGTTGGTCCCACTACTCCTGGGCCTTTTCTTCATAAGCTGATGGTAGCTATGTTAATAGTTGGGACTCTCAGAGGCCTGCACCTAGTTCACTGTACATTCTCTTGATCCATTACGTCTCTCAGTCAATTTTTGCTAATGTTAGGCATATAGTCCTCCGGTTATATCAGCAGGTTAGGGGGGTTTCGAGACCCCGACACAGCATGATCCCTGTCGGGGTGTCGGGGCCTTGATCCTCCCAGAGGTCGTTTCCGGCTGTTCATGTTTTTTATGCAGCCTTTTATTGGTTTTTTTTATGCTGACTGGAGGTTTCTTTTTGTTTTTTTCTATTTTCTCACGTATTGATGTTTACTTAGAATTCCGAAATTTAATATTCGGATGATACTGTTGGTGTCGGGCGGGGAACCCCCTCCTTATTGGGAGGGGTCCATATCTCCTCCTTAGGTCTCTCAGTGTTTGTCTTAGGTTTGTCTTTTTGCTCTCCGAGATTTCAATCCTGTCTTGCAACACCGTCACTGTAATCCCCTGCGAGGGAGTTAAGTTCATGTATTATTTGCTATACTTCAATAAAAAATTTAAACAAAAAAAAAAAAGGTTGGGGAAATCAAAGTCCAGTGTTCAAAAAGGATGGGTAATCGAATCACTTCAAAGAGGGCGTCTAACCGTGGGGAACCCTACCACTTGACCCCAAAGGAAGAGATGATAGATAAATATGGGCTTTGGGTTGTGAAATATATGCAAGATTGGGATCAGTGGACTGGCAAGAAATATTCCAAAAGAGGTACATTTAAGCCAAAAGCTTGGGAAGTCCTGTGGCACAATCACCGCGGGAAGATGACACGGACAAATGAAAGAGATGCGTGGAGCGCATGGATGGTAGAATCCATGCATAGAACTGATGATGTGAATATTTTTATGGTGGGGGTTAAGGAGAAAACGCACAAAATGATGCTGCGAAGTAGGGATAAGCAGGGACAGCCACTAGAACCACATCCCCAGTGTAGTGACAGTGATGAACAGGGGGATGATGAGGAATCTACAGGAGTGGGGCCTTATACAATCGCCCGTTCCTTATTGGCGAGATACTCAGAAGCTGATAGGAATGGTCATCTATCAGCAGATGACAAAAGGGGGAAGCCACAACTGGCTGCCAAGTTTAACACCCCCTTTAAAACCCCCAATGAATCACAGAACAACTCTTCGTGTGAAACATTGAACCATAAGGCAATGAGTGGGTCAAGGGGGAGAAGGCTCCCCAGTTCCAGGGATCATATACCATCAGAAGGGATACTTTTTTCCCCTCTGACGGAAGAACCTCCTGGATATAGTAACCCCCCATTTACTGGCTGCGAGCCAGCATTCTCCCCGAAACAGCAGTCAGCTAGCAATTCTGCTGCGGCAAGCAATATGGGCCGTTCTACTACAGAGTACACGGCCTATGTACCTTTATACCCCCAAGTAACTAGCACCCCACAGCAAGGACCTGTGTGGAGGCAATCAAATGGGGAAAGGATATCACCCAATGTGGGCACACCTGCGTATCATGGGACTGTTAATGCCACCCTTCAGGGCACTTTGCAGTTGGATAAAGTGCCCCCACCTGGCAGAAATAATATTCCCCAGTCTTATTGGGATTCTGCGACAGAATCCAAAAACACCAATCCACAACTGATTTCTTTTTCAGATGACATATCTGTCTATCCTGTAAGAGAACAGGTGGTTTATGACAACAGTGGGAGATCCACGGGAAAGATGACACATCACGTGCCATGGACTCCCTCGGAGTTGAAGGGATTTCTGAGTGTTATCCCCCATCCAAGGACAGATCCTATTAAATTTTCCAAAGAGCTGCTGGACATCCAGGCAAGCTACAATGCAAACTGGAGTGATATACTTCAAATAATGAAAAGAGTTTGTGGAGATGGGGACTTCGATGAAATCCTTAGTAAGACTAATATTCCACGGACCCTGTATGTTGACTCCAGCCAGCAAGGAGATATACTTACTAAACAATTGGCACAGTTAATTAAAACAGTCTATCCTCCCCAGTCGTCGACCAAGGTGTCAGGAGTGATCCAAAGTCCAAAGGAAGATTGTATGACATACTACAATCACTTTAAACAAGCTGTGGAATCAGCTGGTGGAGACATCACTAACAATGCCCTATCACCCGTATTGATACATAGCTTTATTACGGGGTTGAGAGGAAACATCCGGGAAAAACTGATGACTGCAAACCCAGACTGGAGAGATAAGCCCCTCTCCTCTTTGTTGTCACTTGCAACTGCTATTGAAAGGAACATAGCAGATTGGGAGTCACAAAAACTTCAAAAGATCTGCATTGTCTCTGATCAGTTGAACAGTGCAGATCCTGGACAGAAACCAAAAGAAAAACCGGTTTGTTTCAACTGCCGTAAGCCTGGTCACTACAGGAAGAATTGTAAAGCTCCAAAACAAAATAAGCCACCACGACAGGAGAGCGAATCTGAAAAAGACCTCAAGTGATGGGGAGAGCTCCCGGTGTTGCCTGTAATCTCGACAAATGAGGAAGGTAGTGCTTATGTACAAATGCAAGTAAATAATCAGACCCTAAACCTATTAATAGACACCGGGGCAGCTTGTACCATTTTAAAATCCAGTGAGGTGAATCTTCCCGTTCAAAATACCGTGAGAGGAGTTGGACTAGGGGGTATATCATATCCCCTATTTGAAACCACTCCCACAAAAGTTTGAGTTGGACCCTTTCAAACTGAAGCCTCTCTGCTCTTGAGCGATTCAGTTCTTTGCAATTTGCTGGGAAAAGATTTGCTCTCACAAATGAGAGCACAAATACAATTTACTGAGGATGGAGTGGAAGTAAACATCCCTTCCAATCCTGGCCAACACCAAATGGTAGAAACCTGGGATAGCATCATTGCTTTGTGTAAATTGGAACAGGATGCAAGCTCTACCGAAAGCTTGCCAAATTATTTAATCAAAAGCACCAATCCAGAGGTTTGGGCTAAAGAGGGGAATGCGGGACTTATGATCCGCTGCCCCCCTGTTAGGATCAAACTAAAACCCGATGCTATCATTCCTAGATTACCTCAGTATCCCTTGAAATTGGCTCAATTGGAGGGAATCAGAGACCAAATCAAACACCTCCTTAAAGAGGGTATATTGGTGAAAGTGAGTTCACCAGCTAATACCCCGTTGTACCCTGTGAAAAAACCAGGCCGGAACGTTTACCGGATGGTACAAGATCTGAGAGCAATTAACAAAATCATCCAAGAGGATGCTCCAGTAGTACCAAACCCTCACACTATTCTATGTAACATCATCCCTTCTAATCAATATTTTACAGTTATGGATTTGAAGGATGCTTTTTTCACGGTACCACTCCATCCCGACTGTCAGTACCTCTTTGCCTTCAGTTTTGAACTGCAGCAGTATACCTGGAGTAGATTACCCATGGGTATGGTATCTAGCCCTAATGAATACAGCAAAGCAATGAAAGAATGCCTGGACAGGTGGCACTGCCCTGAGGGTATCACTCTCCTTCAGTATGTGGATGACTTACTGATTGGAGGCGACACAAGAGAGGCATGTAGAGAGGCCACTATCTCCTTGTTGAATCACCTTGGAGAGGAAGGATGCAGAGTATCCCCCGCCAAGTTACAATACAACTTGGACCGAGTTGTGTTTTTGGGGCATTGCATCTCCAAAGGAAAAAAACACTTGACACAAGACCGAAAGAAGGCTATTCTGAATAGCAAAATGCCACAAAATGCAAAACAATTGAGGGGATTCCTAGGATTGGTTGGATATTGCCGACAATGGATACCAGAAATGTCCAATGTTTGTAAGCCCCTTTATGACTCGATAAACATACAGGGGAAATTGGAACTCAGTGAAGGGCAAATACAGGCTATACATACCTTGAAAGCTGCAATCAGTGAAGCCCCCTTTTTGGGCCTGCCAGATTATACCAAGGGATTCCGGCTTTACTGTCATGAGTCCAGAGGCCATGCGGCTGGAGTCCTGACACAGGAACATGGAGGACATGACAAGCCCATTGGCTACTACAGTTGTCAGATTGACACCGTTGTCACTGCAATGGCACCCTGTCTGAGGGCGGTAGCAGCAGCTGCTGAGATGCTGACTAAAACGGCAGACATTGTGCTAGGGAACCCGTTAGAAGTTTATGTACCCCATGAGGTTCACGTGGTCATGCAGAACCTGACCACAAAACACATTTCGTCTGCAAGATTGACCAGATATGAACTGGCACTTTTAACGCCCACAAATATTACCCTCAAAAGGTGTGCAAAATTAAATCCAGCTACATTGCTACCAGAGACATCGTAAGATGAAATGGAAAACCATGACTGCAGTGCAGAAATGGAGGATCACTATCTGGAAGCACAGAGAGTAAAAGACACCCCCATTCACAGTGCTGACCTCACCGTTTTTGTAGATGGGTCCCGCTTCTATACTGAAGAGGGGCACCCTGTTACTGGTTATTCCGTAGTCACCAAGGATACAATCCTTTTCCAAGGAAAACTACCTGGGCATCATTCCGCCCAGGTAGCAGAGCTTATGGCTCTCATGCAAGCTTGCATAGTAGGGAAAGAAAAAAACTCAATGTCTACACTGACTCAAGATATGCTTTTGGCATATGTCACGATTTTGGCCAACTATGGAAACTGAGAGGCTTCCTAACCACCTGTGGAAAACCTATCAAGCATGGTGAGCTCATTAAGAAAGTCCTTGAGGCACTTTGGTTCCCAGAGGAAATAGCAGTCTTAAAATGTGCAGCACACACCAGGGGCATGGATGAAGTCTCACTTGGGAATGCTAAAGCAGATACCGCTGCAAAGGCAGCTGCATTAACTGGTACTGAGTCTGTGGAAATCTTCCTGGCCACACCTTGCTCTGACAGTCCTGATCAGATAGATTTGACTGTTCTGGAGAAATTGCAAGTGCAAACAGATGAAAAGACAAAACAGAAGTGGCGAGACCAGGGATGTAGAGAAACAGATGGACTTTGGGCCCATGAGGATGGTAGGTACTGTGCCCCCCCAACACTGTATCCATATTTGGCTGAGGCATCGCACGGCCCCTCCCATCTGTCCAAAGGAGCCATGGTCTCCACAATCACATCTCACTGGGTGGCCCCCGGATTCACCACTGTTGCGGAGAGATTCTGTCAAGCATGTGAAACATGTCAAATACATAATCCTGGGAGGCTTGTCAAAACCCCAACTAAGCATTTGCCCAAAGCACAGTATCCCTTCCAGAGACTGCAGATTGATTACATTCAATTGCCAAAATGCCAACAATTCCAATATGTCCTAGTGTGTGTAGACATGTTTTCACGATGGGTAGAAGCTTGGCCGGTAGTCAATGCTACTGCGTCCGTCACCGCAAAGAAGCTATTGCAGGAAATCGTGTGCAGGTATGGCCTAATGGAGACCATAGAATCTGATCAAGGAAGCCATTTCACAGGCCAAGTGATGGCTGAGGTTATGGAAGGACTCCAAATTGAACAAAAGTTCCATACTCCCTATCACCCTCAGGCATCCGGGAAGGTGGAAAGGTATAATGGAGTGATCAAGAATAGACTAGCCAAAATTTGTGAAAATACGCGCTTAACTTGGGTGCAAGCTCTCCCTCTGGTATTGAAATCCATGAGACATACTCCTAGGGGTCCGGAAAAAACTATCTCCATTCGAGATATTGTTTGGGAGACCTCCAATGACAGGATTGTTTTTCCCACAAGAGATGACATTAATGCATTGTTCCTTAAAGATGTATGTGCAGGAATTACATAAGCAGCTCACCAAGTTGCATGCCCAAGTGTTCTCTTCTATTCCAGACCCCAATTTTGACGGTAAATCTCATTCCCTACAGCCTGGAGATTGGGTGGTGATCAAGAAATTTCAACGAAGAGGACTGGAGCCCAGGTTTGAGGGTCCCTACCAGGTATTGCTGACCACCCCCACCTCAGTGAAGATAGAGGGAAAAATCTCTTGGGTGCATGCTTCTCATTGCAAACAAGTTCAAAAGGAGGTTTAGGACGCTGGGAGGGATGGGCACAACTCCCCTATTGTTGGGTTTACTCAGCTGGTACACTTTTGTTTCTGCTCAAGAACCATTAGCTCCTAAGAAGGAAATCCAAAAAGAACCTGTACCCTGGACCCCACCGGAGGAGTATAGTAAATGGGTAATAAAACCCGAGGGGTGGAGTCACACACAGATCCATAAGGCCGAGTGCAAGCAAGGACAACTACTCCCCCGTTACCCAATGTACTTTCATGGGTATATACTTATTCATGCCATAGCAGGGATGGGTTTTGATGGGACCTTCCTAGAACATACCACCGGCCTAGATCCCCACCCTTACAAATTTCATACAGCCTTTGGGGACATTGATGCAGGTTATTTACTAGATAGGCTTTGCAGTCTTGCATACTGGAAGACCAGTCCCGATGAGCGGGAACAAATACAGTAGGTGGTGAAAGAGAGCCCTGATACCATATTGTATATAACATATCACCGAGATGAGGACATTGACTTATGTGAAGGAGATGGGGATCCCAAGGATGTGGAATGCCTGATCCCAGGAATTTTTCCTGAAAGATCAAATGACAGTCAGTCGACCAAGAGGATGTTTGTAGACCTTGATACTGAAACCTATGAAATGTCCATAACAAATTTAACTAAGGGGTTAGAGTTATGGAGGATAAAATGCAAAAATAGCAAGTTGTATCCCGTAGATCCCACTGGGGAGAACTATGAAGGGTGGTTTATTGTTTACATCATCTTCAATCAGGGGGAAGAGAGAGAACATAAAAGGTACTATTATGATTTTCCAGAACTTGTTCAAGGGTCCCTAGCGGACAAGTGTTTCCACCCTGCTGAGGGAACCCTTGAGATTCTGATTACAAAAAATCCCACCTATAATAGGAAGACACATCCACTAAATTACCTGTCAAAGAAAAAGGTTGTTTTGCAGTTGAATTGTAGTAACGCCCATCAAGCCATGTGGTATGAACGAGCAAATGTGACTCTCTCTACCAAGTATACCAACACGGTAATCTTAAAAATTAGGACCGATACTACAAATAAACGGTATAAGGTCCTGGATTTGCAACCAAGACTGTCCATACATGCCTTTGTATTGCAAGTAATGAGGGAGACTTGTGACCCCGACATAGAGGGTCATTATTTCATTGACACCGCATATTGGCCCCCAAATCAATCCTTGGCTTTTAACAGTCCAAACCCATGGAAGTGGGATGTCCTATGCAATGGTGTGGATCTGCCTAGCGTGAATGAGTGGATGAATGGAAGGCCAATGAATGAAGAAATGAGAGGCGTGCATATGACTGTAGACTGGCAGGGTCCCCAAGGATATGATCTGGATTTAGACTTGCATCTAGATGGCCCATTTGTATGGCCATTCTGCAATGCATTTGACGAAGGTTGTTGGACCTTCATGCAAATGACAAAGCTTAAGAACGATGACATATTCCCTGGGATAAGTACCCCTGTTATTGACCCTAAACGTTGGTATGCCTGGAAAGGGCGAGGAAAGATCTGTGTGACAGTTGTATGGGTACCCAATGAGTTAGATGTTCTTGTGCCGGCAAAAATTAGTTCAGACTCCTGTAAGGCTCCTATAGTGAAGGCAGCAGATCTAGTCATCCCTTTACTCTCCTCTCACTGGACAGTATTAACAGACACACAATTTATGTTATATACATGGAGGATAACCTTATCGGATTTCCGGGTGGATAAGTGGGATAAACGGTGTGCAGACTTCACAAAGAATCAGGTATACATGTTGAAGGGGTGGTTGCAATCTGGATATTCAGAATATTCCCACACTAGAGTAAAGAGAGACCTATTAGAGACTGCCTTAGGAGCAGGGGGCGTTGCCCTGGGTAGCCTCAACACTATGGATTTAGAAGTACTCAGAAACAAGTTAGGAGGGTTGGCACAACATGTGGGGGAAGGGGTTAAGGTACAGCTAGATGTGAATCATATTCTCGAAAATCTACAACATGCTCATATCGATGCTACTGCTTCACTATCTGAGGTAATGAAACAGAAGTTCACAGGATTGATAGCAGGTTTATCCAAAGTACAGGAAAGCATCCAACTTGCTTTATCTTGCATCCAGGTACAATCAGAACTGTCCCAAGACCTCAGAGTAATGATTGCTTCTTTTTCAGCAGGACAATTTCCACTAAATTTGAGAAAACAAGCAGGTAGGGTAGTATCCCAGTTTGCTATGAGTCATATGGATTGGTGGATGACTCAATTCCATGGCTGTAAAAACTTGACTTGCACTGTCTCATCCCTGATTCAGGTTGCAGGGACTGAACATCGTGCTTATACCACAGTCAATTTGGGTACTATCCTATCGGGCTCTACCGTATTACACCCCCGAGTCCATCATAATCTGATGGTTTATGAGTCCGGACAACCTCAAATGATTGATACTGATGGGTGCTGGAGAAAGTAAGGGGTGGTGTTATGCCAAGGGAAGCAGGACAGAATCCTGAGACAACAATGCTGGCACAAGAAAGGGTCATGTCTTATGGATGCCGAGGAAATGTCCCAACCTTATGTAAAATACTTGGGGCAAGGGTATTGGTGCTGGTATCAAACGTCCAGTGATGCCCTCTATTCTGCATACGGGTTGAACTGCACTCAGCGGGGCACACTACCTCAGGGAGTGTACTGCACATCTTCCCCTGTCCTTGGAATAGATATAGCAGGGACACAAGGGCGGACCCCTATTACCCCAGAGAAAAGGCTTGATATCAAACCTGATACCCCCATACATTTACAAAAACTTCCTCTGGGATTTGGGGCTGAGTTAAAGGTTGGCTAGTTGATTTCGGACAACAGGATGAAATATTAAATGTGCTGAGAGATACTGAGAAACAAGCCACCATACGTCTCACTCATGATCAAAATAGATTGATCCAAGTATCCCATGCTTTAGACACAGACGCTAAGGTTTCCTGGTGGGAAAGTCTATTTGGGTACAGCCCTAACGCTACAGCTTTCCTAAACATTTTGCTCCACCCTGTTGTTGTCCTAATCTGTGCAGCCTTATTACTTTCCCTGATACAATTAATAATGTGCATTACTATCAGGAGAATGAACACCAAAGCTATGAGAATGTGTACCTCAACCAGGTATCTTCTCTCAAGGCCACTAAACTCCTAAACAGACCTCCGAGAGAACCTGATCCAATCCAGGCCAGTACAAAGAATTTGTGCATTTAAGAGAGGACCCTAGAACTATATTTTTTTTTCTTGTTTTTGTTGTCCTAGGGATAAGCCTCTTCAATTTGTAGTAATAATGTGCAGTCATGTTTACCTAAATTCTAAAAGTTCTAATCATTTTTTTCTTTTTCTCCTCCCTCTCGTGGCTAATATCCGCGTACCTGACCTGCAAAAATACTGCTAATTACTAGTATGGGAGAAGAGTTAAAAAAAAAAAAAAAAAAAAAAAAAGGAACTATATTCGTTAGTTATTTTTATTGTTTTTGTTATTTGTTGTTATTTTATTCGTTTTTTTAATACAGATTCCATGCTCTTTAACAGTCTTAGTTGGAGCAGCATTAAATCTGTAATTTTTTGTTTTATTGGTTTCCTTCTCACTATTATTCCCACTATTTTCTGGTTCACCTTCATTACTCACCTCTCTTCCGTTCCTTTTCCTTCTTCAATAGTATGTTAAGTTTTCCTTCGATCTCTACCATCTATCTCCTCCAGATAATGTCATTTCTGTGTAAAAGGATTTTTCCTGCCTACCAGTACCATACGTTTAACAAAAGTATCCCTGGACATCCTGTGTTTTTTATGTCTCAATGTAATGCTACCCTCCTAGTCTAACTACCGCTTTAACCTGAGCCCTGCGAGCCGGTGTGGTGAACCCAGGGACCGGGCAATAACAGGCAGTGTTGACTATCCCTACCATCAAGGGCCATGGATGATACTGGCTGTTGCCTGGACTCTGTTCCCTGTGGGGAGCCCCCTCTACTCGTCCACATCGCACCCCTTACAAGTCATAGTGTCTAACCCGTTGCTCCCGTCTGACATTCCTCCACTATCTGTATACTGACATTCTCCATTTTTCTGTTTTGTTTTTTTTGTATCCATGCACGACTGTCCAGAGGCCCGCCCAATCACCACCGGAAGACAACCAAGTAATCTCCTGAGACAAGAGCAACACATAAGACTCTCCTGAACTGTCCTTCACCATGCTGAACAGTGCTGTCTCGAGGTCCAATCCAATTGGAGCAACCATTACATGGTCTTATCAAGTTACAGGACCAGTTATGCCAGGATCCTGCCATCAATGTTGGAGTTCCGCTCTTCCAAGGCAGAGGGGCGATGAAACATTGCAATACAGACACTCATGGTTTGGATGTGAAGTCTCAAGGGCACCAGGATTTCTTTGCTGTCTCGAGCTTACACGGAGGAGTTCCGGCGGGTTCAAGAAAGGAAGAGGAAGCCGTGGTGGTGTTGGGACTTCTGGGCTGTTGTGGGTGGGTACAAGATCACTGAACCAGGGTGTCAGTTCAAGAATGAACTTCAGGGGGAACTGTGGTGGCGATTTTGAAATATAATATTTATATCAACGAGCTTAAAAGAAACCATTCTGAAGACCTTCTAATTAAATCTCCATGCCCTGTTATATATGTATGAATATGTGGATGTATATATGGGGATATAGGATGGTATGTATGTGTGTGTGTGTATATGTATGTGTGTATATATATATATATATATATATTATATAATTTGGGAAGGGACTGGATGTTTTCAGGGTTATATGTAAGATGGACAGCTCATGGGAACCATTGAATGACCCCCAGGTGTTCAGCATATTCCCTTTTGTTCTGTCTTTTACCTGTGTAGACAGTAAGGCACCATCCCACCAGGGGACATTAACATGCTAATGTCGAAACTGTTTGGGATTTAACAATAAAAGCAAACTGTTAGACATGCTGGCACCAGTCGTTCAGGTCTGACCTACGGATGGTCCTGGGAGCTTGAGAATTAACCAATCAGAGTGTGAGCCATCCTGAACCATCAGCATGTAGACTTGAGAATCGGCCAATCAGAGGTTGATGCAAACTCAGGGCCAATGGGTGTGTTCCATCTTCTGATTGGCCGAGAATGCATATAAAATAGGGAAAGAATTAGCTTATATCTCTCTTGAATTCCAGACCATCGGAAGTCCATGTAACGTATACTTGTATCTCTTTCTTTCTCTCTCTCCCTCTCTCTCCCTCTTCATCATGTCTCTTTGCCATTTCTAATTATTTCTTCCTTAGGACTTATCTTGAAATATTGATAAATATATTGAAAGTGTATGTCTGTTGTAACCATATGACCTAAATTATCTTGGCAGCCTAGGCAACACTGTATTTGTAACATCCCTTGAGTTATATGATAAGTTCAAATTATTCTAAAGTTTCTTTTCTGTATAAATAAATGTAATTGTTTATCTTTTCGCCTTGTTATCGTTCGTTTTTATTCTTATGTAGACAAAGGTTTAATCGCTTATTTCTTGTATCGTTAGTCATTTAAGTGAGATATAAAAGTAGCCATAACAATATTTAAAAAGGGCCCAAAATACATCCCTGGGAATTACAGACTAGTAAGCCTAACATCAATAGTATGTAAACTCTAGGAGGGGATGATAAGGGATTATATACAGGATTTTAGTAATGAGAACGGTATCATTAGCAGTAATCAACGTGGATTCATGAAGAATTGTTCTTGCCAAACCAATTTACTAACCTTCTATGAGGAGGTGAGTGGCAAGCTAGATAAAAGAAGGCCCGTAGACATGGCGCATTTGACACAGTTCCCCATAAACGTTTACTGTACAAAATAAGGTCCGTTGCCATGGACCATAGGGTGTGTACATGGAGTGAAAACTGGCTACAAGGGCAAGTTCAGAGGGTGGTGATAAATGGGGTGTACTCGGAATGGTCAGGGGTGGGTAGTGGAGTCCCCCATGGTTCTGTGCTGGGACCAATCCTATTTAATTTGTTCATAAACAACCTGGAGGATGGGGTAAACAGTTCAATCTCTGTATTTCCAGATGATACTAAGCTAAACAGGGCAATAACTTCTCCACAGGATGTGGAAACCTTGCAAAAAGATCTGAACAAATGGGTTGGGCAACTACATGGCAAATGGGGTTTGATGTAAAAAAAATTAAAATATTGCATTTGGGTGGCAAAAATATGAATGCAATCTTTACACTGGGGGAGAACCTCTGGGGGAATCTAGGATGAAAAAGGACCTGGGTGTCCTAGTAGATGATAGGCTCCGTAATGTCATTCAATGCCAAGCTGCTGCTAACAAAGTAAAACAGAATATTGGCATGCATTAAAAAGGGGATCAACTCCAGAGATAAAACAATAATTCTTCCACTCTACAAGACTCTGGTCCAGCTGCACCTGGAGTATGCAGTCCAGTTCTGGGTACCAGTCCTCAGGAAGGATGTACTGGAAATGGAGCGAGTACAAAGAAGGGCAACACAGCTAATAAAGGGTCTGGAGGATATTAGTTATGAGGAAAGGTTGCGAGCACTGAACTTATTCTCTCTGGAGAAGAGACGCTTGAGAGGGGATATGATTTCAATATACAAATACCATACTGGTGACCCTACAATAGGGATAAAACTTTTTCGCAAAAGGGAGTTTAACAAGACTCATGGCCACTCCTTAAAATTAGAAGAAAATAGGTATAACCTTAAACTACATAGAGAGTTCTTTACTGTAAGAGCGGCAAGGATGTGGAATTCCCTTCCACAGGTGGTGGTCTTAGTGAGGGGCATTGATAGTTTCAAGAAACCGAATGACTGCAACATACAGGGATATACAATGTAATACTGACATATAATCACACACATAGGTTGGACTTGATGAACTTGTGTCTTTTTTCAACCTCACCTACTAGGTAACTATGTAAGGGGTCAGGATTGGAGACAGCAGCAAGGTCAGGAAAGCCAGGTAAACACTGGAGCAGATGTGGTGTTCAGGATCAGGTTACAGGATGAGCTGCAGATCAGACAGCAAGAATGGATTCTGAAGAGGCCCCTTTTAGAGATCATTGGGCGCCAAAGTTGTGTTGCTGTGTACGCATGCATTATCTCTGCGATCTGCGCATTGGCGCACGTCTATTCACCTCTGGATGCCTGTGGACTGGAACACATCTCGATGGACTCGTGCACCCATGGCCAGTTGCAGCACCATGCGCAGTGCGTCCATGACACAGACGAACTCTTTCCGACCGAAAAATTGAGAATCTGCTCTCAATCTTTTGCTGGCGGAAATACCGCCAGCAAAAACCCGATGGAGCATATACACGGTCGGAATATCCGACCAAAAGCTCTCATCGGACTTTTGCCAGCGGGCTTTCCAATCGTGTTTACGGGGTTTTATGATTAGCCATTATAAATAGTACTTTTTATTTTTATTTTTTTTATTTTTTTTATTGAAAAGGAGGGTACATGACAAAGAATACAACATCGTAAGGACAAAGAATTTCTGAAGTAGAATTCAAGTCGTATACGAGCAGTTACATGACATGAAATGTATTATGAACACAGTACTCTTTACAAGAAATAAAAGCCAACCATTCTCCCTCAGAAGAAGAAGGGGGGGCCACAACTGGATAGATCTGAGAATAGTAAGGCACCATGATATCCTCAAGAGGAACCAAAATCTAACATGTATCATGCATAAGGATAAAGATAGGCGACTAGAGGGAAGGTGGGGGTGGGGGAACGTGCTGAGTCAGGTTTGGCAGTCCATACATGGGGGGGGGGGGAACCAGACCCGGTGTAAGGGGGAGAGAGTTTGAAAAAATAAAAAAAAGTTCGCTGTCCCGTAGACTGTAAACTGAAGCTTCAGGATTTAGCAATGTTCGCTGGTAACAGGGGATCCTTGCGGATGAAAGAGTGGTCCTCAAGGTGGGTTCGTTCCTGAGGGGTGAGTTTGGAGGCAATGAACAGGTCCCATCTGTTATGGAAGCGCTGTGTGGTTTTTGGTTGGTACAGATTTGTATTAAGTTTGTCCCGGAAAAGAAGGTGCATGAGGTCTCTATTGACTTGAGAAACCGAAGGTGTGGCAGTGGACGTCCAGTTGGCTAGAATGGCTCTCCTAGCAAGTAACAGGCAAATCAGGGCTCATTCCTTGCCCGGGGGGGAGGAAGTGGTTGACCATGGGAGTAGTTTGAGGTCCCAGTACCCAAAGATGAGGAGTAGCGGATCTTTAGGAAGTTTCAAGAGCGTGATCTCGAAGATGAAGGCTAAGATTTGATCCCAGAACGATGAGATGACCAAGCAGGACCAGTAGCGGTGAGAGAGGGAAGGTTTTGGGTGTTGGCAGAGAGGGCACAATGAAGCAGGAGCCTAGTTGGAGACTGAGGATGTATTCAGAGGAGGTGTTGTTTTCAGAAGTAAAGGTTTGTAGATGTCAGAGATTCTGTAGGAGTCTTTATGGAGAAGTGTTTCAATGAAAGAGGATCTGAACCTCGTGGGCTCTACCCTGCAGGTTTTCTGTAGAATACTGAGGCATTGGCCATGGTGGAAGGCAGATGAATCTGGCAAGGAGAATTTGTGGGCCAAAGAGTGGAAAGATAATGCGCGACCAGAGTCCAAGTCACATAAGGATGAGAAGGTAGAAAGGCCCTTTTTGTCGCCATGTTTCATAAGGATGGTGGTCCAGACCCGGGGTAAAGTTTGGATGACCCTGTATCGGGAGGTGTCTTGAAATGAAAGGAGACAGTTTGAAACCCTTTCTTGCCTCTCTCCAGGCGATAGCTGTATCTCTCAGCAAAAGATTATGTTGGAGTGACGGCTCGAGACGTTTCCACTGACAGTGGAGAAGGGCTGTTAGGGAGTAGGGATGTGTCATTTCAGCCTCCAGTTGGTAATTTGAACAACGGGATTTTTGGGTTATCCAGTCCAGACCTACCCTCAAAAGACAGGCTAGGTTGTATGTTCTTAGATAGGGGAGGCTAATACCTCCCTCGGTTCTAGGAAGGTGAAGTTTGGTAAATGCTATGCGTGGTCTCTTGTTTTGCCATATAAATTTGGAAATTGCGGCGTTTAGGAGTTTGGTGTCCTTGTGTCGAAGGAGGGACCGTCTGAAGAGGATATAATAGGCATGCGAAACTGACCATTTTGACTAGATGACACCTTCCCAGAAGCGAAAGAGGCAGATCCATCCAGTTTTCAAATTCCTGAACAATTTTGGCAAAGAGGGGAGGATAATTCAGGTGGTAGAGAGAAGAAGGGAGTTTCCCAATTTTGATACCCAGGTAAGTGATATGTGATTTTGCTATCGTGAAAATGGAATGCTGTGCCCATGTTGGAGGTGGACGGGAGCCCAAAGGGAGTATCTCGCTCTTGGAGTAATTTATACGCAATCCCGAACATTTTCTGAATTGGTCAAAAATATCTTTGATCGTGGGCATGTCAGCGGACGGGTTGGCAGAGAAAATAAGAAGATCATCTGCAAAGAGAGACGTTCTCAGTTCGTGTGACCCTATTTTGAAACCATGTAGCGGGGCTACGTTTGACAGATATCTGGAAAGTGGTTCAAGGGCAATGTTAAAAAGGAGTGGGGATAGGGGGCAGCCCTGTCTGGTTCCCTTATGCAGGCGAAACTCATCTGAGAGGAGGCCTGCGGCGACTAGCCTAGCTGCTGGGGAGGTGTACATGGAGCTGAAACCATGGACAGCCATTCAAAGTTAACGTTGTCAAAAGCCTTTTCGGCATCAAGGGTAATAATGGCTAGGTCACTGTTAGGGTTGCATCTAGCGTGTTCCAGCGCTATCATCACCTTCCTGATATTAATGGTTGCTGTTCTGCCCTTGACAAAACCGGATTGGGCGGGGTGTATCAGGGAGGGGATGACGTTGGCCAGGCGGTTGGCTACTATTTTAGAAAGGATCTTGACATCGAGGTTTAGGAGCGAAATGGGCCTATACGACCCAGGTTCTTGTGGGTCTTTCCCTTTTTTTTCTAGCAGTTTGATAATCGCTTGGTTGCCTGAGGGTATATAGGGGCCGCCGGACCATATGTGTTGGTAGACATCCGTTAGAGTCACAGTCAGTAGAGGACCTAAAGATTTGTAAAATTTGCCTGTTAGGCCATCAGGGCCAGGGGCTTTGGAGGAGGCTAGGTTCCGAATCGCGTAAGAAATTTCCGAAGGGGAGATGGGGGCATTTAGAGCGTCGAGTTGGGTGGGAGATATTCGGGTCAACTCGACTTTACCTAGGAAGTCGCGTGCCGTGTGCTGGTCAATGGGGTCTGCCGCATAGAGGGCAGAGTAGTAGCGCAGCATAGCAGCGTTTATGCCTTTCTGCTTGGTCGTCACACGACCGTCTGAATCGCGTATGGATGGGATGACCGTCGGGCGGTAGGGACCTTTGTAAAGTCTGGCAAGAAGTTTGCCAGCTTTGTTGCCAAATTTATGTAAAGTAGCATCAAGGTAGGCCCTTTTGGTGGTTTCCAGGGAGTATGGGAATTAGGTCGTTTGTACAGAAGATATAGTCAATCCTAGTGAAGAAATTGTGTGGGTGGGAGTAAAAAGAGAATTCACGGTCGGTTGGGTGGTGTAGTCACCAGATGTCATGAAGGTGAAGGGAGTCTATCGTCGACGCAAGGCTCGTGGGATTGGTAGGGGCTGGAGATGCGATGGGGTACGGAAACGAGGACCTATCATCGAGCAGGTGAAAAGTGGAGTTAAAATCGGCCCTACAATTTGTGGAAGGTGAGGGAAATGCAGGAGCCAGCCACTTAACGCGCTAAAGAATTGCTTCGTAGGATTATTAGGGGCCTATACATTAGATATTACAAGCTCTTTGGTCCCTATTCCTGCCTGAATAGAAAGGAGTCTGCCCTGTTGATCTGCGTCTGTAGATAAGATCTTACAGGGAAGAGTCTTATTAATGAGGATAAATACTCCTGCCTTACGGCCAATGGCCTCAGAGCCAACCACATCACCCACCCATAGCTTCTTTATCCGGTCAAAGTCGGGTGAAGAAAGATTGGTTTCCTGTAACAATGCTATGTCTGTTTTAAGCCTTTTGAGGTGCCTCAGTATCTTCAGCCTTTTGGAGGGGGAACAAAGCCCTTTCACATTCCATGAGACTATCTGAAGCATAATGGAGCGTTAAAGGGGACATGACTGGAACGTAATAGTATAATTTGTCTGGTAAGCCTAGAGAGCTGCAGAAATGAAGATGTTACATTATAGAGGGCCGACATGGCCTTCTGTACGGCAACAGCGAGTAAGGACTGCTTGTGAGCAGGCTTAGCGAGGAGGAAAGGGAGGTGGAGGAGGTAGGAGAGGGAAGGGTGTGAGTGCCAGGTACGTACATATAGGAAGTTAACATAAACAATCACCAACTTCACTTTTTTCCGCATGGGGGTCACTGTGCAGATCAGCTCCCATAACCAAGCCCCGTGTTTGATGCAGGTACTGCCGCCCTACAAAAAGGGGAACGGGGTACGCCATCAATCCAGGCAGGGTCCAGGGCGCACATGACAAACTGCACAGAGGAAACCCTAGGGGAAAAGCAATTGTAAACTTGTAGAAAATGATTCAAGTAATAATAAAAAAAAAAAGAACAGTTAAAGAAAAAACAATCATCTGAAATGAGGAACAATATGAATTACATAGGAGAACAAGGTACAGATCAGGATGGCTCAAAAAGCCCTTTTTTTACCCTTTTCTGATACTACCTGAGAAGTGTGAACGGCCCAGGAGGGGAAAGGTTCAAAACGGGTCACTTCATCCAGGCGAGAAAGGATATGTGTAGGGCCTTGGACCCGGGAGAAAAGTGAGAGAACCTGCAGGGTACTGGAGCCCATCAGCATGAGATTTGGGCATGTTGAGCCAGGCCCACAGCCCTGAAGCTCTTGGGAGAGTCTTTCCGTGGGCTTCTTTGGTCCAGGGCTCGGTTGACTGGAGCTGCCTTGGGTGTGGGGCTGAGATGAGGGCCCGAGCGTATCGATTTCAGGAAGCGGGTTGCCTCATCAGGGTCATGAAAAGAAAGTTGTTTGCCATTAGGCGCTTTAAACCGCAGAACCGCCGGGAATGCCAGAGTGAATTTTAGTTGTCGTTGATGGAGTTCCGTGCAGATATGTTGGAAGGCCTTTCGTTTCTTGGAAACATCCACCGAGTAGTCAGCAAAGATTAAGATTTTAGCTCCATCAATCTGAAGAGACCTGGATTGTCGGTACTGCTGTAGAATGGAGGCTTTGTCCGAGAAGTTGAGATATTTAGCTATTATCGGGCGCGGGGATTTACATTCCGAATTGAAAGCACCCACACGGTGTGCACATTCCACTGTAAAGGGCCCCCGAGACCCAGTGCCTCAGGGATGCGGCGTGCCCAGAGTTCTGACAAAGTAGACTGGGGAAGCGATTCAGGGATTCCTACAAATCGCAGGTTGCTCCTCCTGGACCTATTTTCAAGGTCATCGAGCTTTTCCAGAACATATTTATTGGTTCTGTCCTGGGCTTGTTCCAGGGACTGTGTCTGATAGAGTTCTTCCTCTAAGTTGGAGATGCAATTTTCAGCCTCATTCAATCTAGAAGTATGTTCCCCTAACTGGGCTTGAAATTTCTGCATGCCTGTACTGATGGCTTTTTCCACTGAGGCAGCAATCATAGGGGAGAGGAGAGCAGCCACAGCCTGTGCCAAGAGTTCTGTGTGATGGTCTTGTAATGGTGGGGGTATCAGGGACTGCTGCATGAGGAGAGATGCTGTCTCCTCCGGAGGCAGGCTGGAGCTGAGTAGGCTGAAGCCGTGGCCTCGATTTGCGGTGAGGCCTGCCGCGCGGTGTCAGCCGCGTACGATCGCGGCACGGTTTTTTCCACAAACCGGTCCATCGTGGAGCCGGTGGAGTGGGGGAGGCTGCTGGTCAGTGTTGCGGGCGAAATCGCCGGTGTAAATGCAGAGTTTTGAGGCCGGTGTGCGGGAGCTGTGAGAGAGGACAGCTACTCCATGCGACGCCGGAACCGGAAGTATCTAAATAGTACTTTTAACATTAGGACACTTACGTCTACAAGACACTGGTCCGGCCGCACCTAGATTATGCTGTCCAGTTCTGGGCACCACTCCCCAGGAAGGATGTACTGGAAATGGAGCAAGTACAAAGATGGGCAACAAAGCTAATAAAGCGTCTGAAGAATATTAGTTATGAGGAATGTTTGTGAGCACGGAACTTATTCTCTCTGGAGAAGAGACGCTTGAGTGGGCATATGATTTCTCTCTCACTGGTCCAGCAAAAGTGGAGGGAGGAGGAGGGGGACTAAGCTGTGATGTACTTCACCGCAGCCCAGTCTCCCGGAAGTGGGGACAGGGCACCTGTCAAAGACAGGTATCCGCTCCCCCCAAAAAGGTGCCAAGTATGGCACTGGAGGGAGGGGATAAGATAAGCGGAAGTTGCACTTTTGGGTGGAACTCCACTTTAAGGCCCACTTAAGAAGGTTGTCACGGTAACCACTGTGACTCATAATCCATAACATCCATAGGTGCTGGGGCATACTGTTGAGCTTCGTCGAACAGTCTTTTATATGCTTGTTCCCAGCTCAGATTTTTGTGTGACTATAAAGTCCAAGTCACTGCTCCATCTGAGCTCTCTGAAAAGTTCAAACTCACTAAAATGTTGGCTATCTTCCCATCTCCTCTCCGCTGCACTACCAAAATGTGAATTCTCCTGAAGCACCTCAAATATCAATCCCTGGCTGACAAAGTTATAGCCTTCTATGGGATTGGTGTTCTCCAGCCATGGACACACTTAGTAGCATACTATTGCATCACCGGATATCCATTGTCCAGCATCAGTTACATCTGGACCAGCCTATCCAGCTCCTTCAGTCATTCCTCCTGAGGGTGCACTCCTAGAAACGGTATACGCAAGTCCAGCTGCAGCCAGTACTGATCCATGGCCATAGGGAAGACCTTTCCATAACAGTCTTGCGCCACTTGGAGAGCCTCTCTCCAGAGCTCCTGACAAATCGTGCCTCTCAATTCCAGCACTTTCCGAGCAGAACCAGGCTCTCTATACTGGGTGAACGCCTCTTGCATGCACCACTGGAACTCCACTTCCATGGCGACTGTCTCCTGGAGCACGTGTCTAATATCACCCGACACTGGGTCCTGGGGGGTGGTTTGGACTGCCCCTTGGATGGAAGCGGATCCTACTGCTGCCAACCAAATGTGATGGACCACCTGGCACCCCACCCATGTGCCTCTAGCAAGATACAGCTTCCTCCACTCTGGAAGCAGAATGTAGTAATTTTACCCCAAACATCAGACAGAACTCACCTACCAAATTACCAGAAAGTGAATACATCAATAAAATAGAATATACAATGTAAATATAAGTAAAAATTATTATTTTTTTAATTAAAATAATCTCAGTGATATAAAAAATATATATATATATATATATATATATATATATATATATAATATCATACCAGCCCATATACCCAATTCTATACCCACAGTTGATCCAGAGGAAGGCAAAAAACCCCAGCAGAGCGTGATCCAATTTGCTAAAGCAGGGGAAAAAATTCCTTCCTGATCCCCCGAGAGGCAATTGGATTTTCTCCGGATCAACTTTCCCTATAAATGTCAGTAGCAAACTTAAAGTGGTGTTCCACACACACAAAAAAAAAAAATGATTAAAATTCCTAAACAAAAAAAAAAATTGGATTTTTTTTAAACTCACCTCTAAATGCCTGTTGCTAGGGGGTCCCTCGTAGTCTGCCTCCTTCAGTGCCTGGGCTGGTGACATCACTTCCCCTTGGTGCAGGAAGGGCTCAGCTCTGCCTCTCCCTCCTGTCAGTCATCTGGGACATGTGACAGGTCCCAGATGACTGCGCGGCCAATCACGGCGTGTGGCGCCGATCGTGCATACGCAGTGGGTGCCCAGCTGTGAAGCCACAGAGGAAGGGGGGGGGGGGGGGGAACGAGCAGGGCTAAGTGTCCGATTATTAAAAGTCAGCAGCTGCAGTATTTGTAGTTGCTGAATTTTATTTTTATTTTTTTAAGGGAAACTCCCCTTTTAAGCTTATTTATTAGGGAGCTTAATGTGGCTTATGGTACAAAAAAGACCTTAAATGTTACTCAATGTCCCCCAAACACACAATAGCAGACTCTATCCATGCCAACATAATCTGAAAATTTCAGCTCATTTCATTAATCATACCAAAAGTTATTCACGTTAAGCTATATTTTACAATGCTTAAACATTTAATATGAACAACTAAATGTAAAAATTGCTTAATGTACCATAATGTGCATAAACCTCAATCAATTGTCTTGAAACTTTGCACAGCCTAAGTTCTCAACTTCTCAAACCTATCTTAGAAGTTTCATGCATTTCGGGTGTCCCACAACTAGGCATGAGCTTCGAGTTCGAGTCAAACTCATGTTCGGCTCAAACATTGCATGTTCGCCTGTTCAGCAAACAGTGAACAATTTGGGGTGTTCGCGGCAAATTCGAAAAGCCGCGGAACACCCTGTACAAGTCTATGGGAGAAATTTAAAGTGCTAATTTTAAAGGCTAATATGCAAGTTATTGTCCTAAAAAGTATTTGGGGACCTGGGTCCTGCCCCAGGGGACATGTATCAATGCAAAAAAAAGTTTTAAAAACAGCAGTTTTTTCGGGAACAGCGATTTTAATAATGCTTAAAGTGAAACAATAAAAGTGTAATATTCCTTTAAATTTCGTACCAGGGGGGTGTCTATAGTATGCCTGTACCGGGGCGCATGTTTCCCGTGCTTAGAACTGTCCCTGCACAAAGTGTCTGTCATGGTTATGCAGTGATCTTCCTCTGGTTGCTTACCTCCCCTCATGTGTTCTGACTAAGAGGCCAGCCACTTCCACCTGGTGGTTTTTATAACCTCTTCTCTAAGCATGGCTCCACCCCAGGCCCTATCAGGGATATATATATTAACCTGTGCACTGCAAGCCAACAGTGCCGATCAACCATTGTGTATTCGGCTTCCTGTTTCCTGCTTGCCATGTGCTCTATGTTTGACTCTGTTATTGACCTTGGCGTGTTCTCAACGTTTCCTGTCTGCTTGTGACCTTGACCTTTTGCATGTCCCTGACCATTCCTGTCTGCCTGTGACCCTGAACCTTTGGCGTGTACTCTGTTGTTCCTGTCTGCTAGTTGCCCTGACCTCTACCGTATCCCCTTACTATCCTTGTCGTTCCAGCCTGCTGCTTCCTTCTCCTGTAGTCTACTGTGAGCATTAGCTGTGAGACCCTAGGGGCCGCGACCTGGAGCCAGACTGCAGCGAAGTCCATCCTCACCACTGGAGGCTCTGGTGAACACCCGCTGGCTCTTAGACTCCGTGCCCTGGGGAATCTATGCTCCAGCTCCCATTGGGATCTGTATTAGTAATCCTGTAGACCTGTGTCCTGAATCTCCCTGGGTGCAATCCGCAGCAGTTAGTCCTAAGGTCCACTACCTAGAGGTGCACTTCCGATTCCTACGGAGTGCATCTGTCACCTGGTCTCAGGTGACCTGAAAGTGTCATTTCTGCAGCAAAAAAAGTTAAAATCACTCGCAGCTATAATGAATTGTCAGCTCCCCGTAATACAGAGAACAGTCATTGAAAGTCATTGATATAAAAAAAAAGCGTGGGGTTCCCCCAAATTTAATTACCAGGCCCTTCAGGTCTGGTATGGATATTAAGGGGAACCCCCGCGTCAAATTTAAAAAAAAACTTACGTGGGGTTCCCCCCAAAGACCCATCAGGTCTGGTATGGATTTTAAGGGGAACTCCACACCAAATGTAAAAAAAAATGGCGTTGAGTTCCCCCTAAAAATCCATACCAGACCCTTTATCCGAGCACACAACCTGGCAGGCGGCAGGAAAAAAGGGGGGGGACAAGGCCACATTCCCTCAACATTGGGAGGAGGCTTTGGGGTCTGTGACCCCTCAAAGCACCTTGTCCCCATGTTGATGAAGACAAGGGCTTCATCCCCACAACCTTGGCCGGTGGTTGTGGGGGTCTGTGGGCGGGGGCTTATCAGAATCTGGAAGCCCCCTTTAACAAGGGGATCCCCAGATCCCGCCCCCCATTTGAAATGGTAAGGTGGTACAAAAGTGCCCCTACCATTTCACAAAGAAAGTGTTAAAGAATGTTAAAAAAGACACACACATCTTTGCAAAAGTCCTTTATTAAAAATATATATTTTTTTTTAAAAGATTCCAGTGGTGGTAATCCACTCTTGCTATCCAGCAATGGAAGATCATCTCTCCGGGGTCCAGCGATGGCTGATCTGATCCAACGACAGGCGATCTCTCTCTCCAGCGCAGCGCATCCATCCTCTGTCTCCACTGGTGGAAACACTGTGGGGATCCCGGCAGCCTGACATTTCTTATATGAGGAGGGCGGGGCCACCCGTCACCTAACAAGCCCCCCTCTGACGCAAGTGGGAAAGCCTGGCTTCCCCAATGACGTGTGGGTGGCCCCGCCCCCCTCTGATGTAACGGAAACCTGCCGACAGCTCGTCGCCACGCTACATTGCGTCAGAGACAACGGGATTCCGGAGTATTACCTACTCCCCAGAATGCTGAGAGGGTGAGAGATGAGCCTGAGTATTTGGCTGAGGGAGTTCCCCCGTGCTTGGGACGGCCTGGGGGTTGATAGCATGCACCTGAACATTTAATCAAGTAAGTGATATAAATTGACGAGCACACACAGGGCTCATGCAGTTGATCCCTGGAGAGCGCAGGATGAACACATGAGAAGGACAGGGATGGATGGATCATTTTGGGAGCAGATATTCCTAGTGATTTAAGCACACTGATTGATTTTGTTGTTTATGAAAACTTGCATAGTAGTTTAACCCCTTACAATAATGTTTTGGTTGTAGTTTCTCTCTGACTACTTGGCACTCTGGTTAATCATTCAGTATGAATCCAGCTACATCCACTGGTTATACTTGCTAATATAACAAGCAGAACTAACAGGTAATATTTATTATGAACTATGGCATCTTTTTACTGTTTTTTCATAGGGTAAATACGCATAGAATTTATGCTTTCATTATTAATACACTATAATAATTTGATTAAGTAGTATATTTATTACTAATTATTATTAATATGATTATTATCATTTATGCATTACACAAACCCTCATTTTTAATCACGGTTTTCATTTTTATTTTATTTTTTTTATTTTTTTATATATTTTTTTTTTTTTTGAGTTTTATCACTTGTGCTTTCATTCACCCTCAATCCACCAGATGGAGCTGTTTTTTCTGACGTCCATCCAATTTAATATTAGTCACCTATTTTTTTGTTTATCAAGCACTAATGCACACATCACTAATTTTTTACTATTAAATAATATTTTTCTGTTCACCTCACTAGGGGACTTTAGTAAGAAAAAGAAAATAGATATGGCGCTATACCTTATTAAACTCACTAAATATGGATATCGTAAAAATGTACAAGTTTTCCAGCTTGCTGGCTAATAATTTTAAAATCCCGAATAGAACTAAATGAACTAAGTAATAAAATCAATAAATAATAAAGTGCTAAGAATCAATCAATAATAAATAGTGAATACAAAGTGAATATAAATTTTCCAGCGTGCTGGTTAATAAATTGACAATAAATTAAATAAATTAGATAGCTGAGATAAATGAATAAAAAATTAGTACTATGTTGCTAAAATACCATGAATCAATCAATATTCAAAAGTGAAATGCAAAAAATACTCAAAGTGCCTGTGACTATGATTATGGCGCAACCAGGTAACTTGGTTTACAAAATCAAGAAAATGGTCGTAAAGGGGAACGACAAAACAAATTATTCAAAATTATACAGGTGTGAATACGAGTGGAATAGTGAGTGCAACAAATATATATAACACACTGTGTCAAATCTCAAAACATGCCAAGATTTGCAAAATAAAATAAAAGTAGAAAAAATAAATAAAGATTAAGTCCAGAAAGTGAAAAAATCTTGCGGTGACTACTCAGATGTGAAAGTCCAATTGAATAAGGGTTAAAAATCAAAAATTAAAAATTACAAATGAAATGAAAATTTGATGGTAAAAAAGGTCTTCTGTGTATAGGAGAGGAGTGGAGGGAGTGACTTCGCTATCCGTTCGAAGTGAACGCTTATGAATTTTGCTCTCACCAGATATATAACCCTGTCCGGGGTGGATCAGCCTCCACAGTATAAGCCACGGTGTCGCTTCTTGGGCTGTCTCTGCTGTGATGCTGGGGAGATCCCTCGTTCCTCCGTGGGGATGTTGTACCTCGTTTTACATGTGATAGAAAAGAGGACTATCCATGGTGTAGTATGTTTGAAACTCAGTTTATTTGAAACAACCTTAAAAGTACTCACATTTAGTACGATAAAACACGTGTTGTATTGCTACAAAAGCGTTCGGAACAACCGCTCGGCTAACACGCCGTTTGCACTGGAGGTGTACGTATCTGGCCACGCCCTACGCGTTTCGTCATTCAGACGTCATCTAGTGTCTTTATAAGAAATGTATTAAGGGATAATTTATACCTTCTTAAATAATTCAGTTAATGTAGTAAACACAGGATTTCCCTATTATATTTGTACAGAATGCTGGAGTAGTGGTTATATATAGGAATCCCCCCTTTTTCTCTTAATTTTAACATGAATAATATTCAACACACCACACTAATTCGTTAAATAATTACTGGTTTCAGGTGCCATCACCCCCAAGGCTATATCCCCGGGCAGGGGGTAATTCCAAGACACTCTTACCTCTAGCATGACTGTGATATTGACCCTTTCTGGGGGTGCGTCTCTCCCCCCCCCCCCCTCCTGCGATGGGAAGTGTGGGATTCAGCAACTCAGCGGTGGGGCCCAGGACCACCCGTAGGGTGAAAACTTAAATGTTCTTAAGTCTCTGGTTTGTGTGAAGCGATTTGATGGAAAAGGTAAATATTACATGTCATGAATAAAGTAAAAATAATAAATGATTACAAAATGTTCAAACCTTCCCTTCTTGATATTTCTCAGAAATGTGATTGTGACAGACCTAGCTGGGACCGAGGCTCTTGGAGGGGACTGAATGCGAGCCTCTTGCCTTGTGATTATGGGCCCTCGCATTTGGGGGAACAGTGCTCTTTGTGAGCTGTATGCCTGGGGACCCCTGAGGTGGTGTTACTTGGATTCAGATCCATGTCCCCCCCAAGACACACAGACTGGATCTGTAAATGCCAAGTTAGCAATAGACTGAATCGCACTATTGGGACACAAACTCTTAGATGCTAATATCATCACCTCCAGCCACCTGTCTGTGTCTTGTATAATGTAAATGAGTCTAGTCTGGCTTGACACAGATTCTAAAGAGTATTTCACCTATTGTTGTTTTGTTGTTTGTGCTAATTAATCTGCAATTGAATTGTTAGTGAGCTAGGAGCCGAAAAGTCTTATCCCTCAGTCAACTAGTCTGAGTGTTGATTTAGATAATTAGCTCATGCTAATTAGGTTAGGTTTTAGTCTTCTACTGTATTATAAATACTTGGCATTTTGGTTTTAATAAAGGAGGCCATGTTGAGCAGCTAAGCAAGTCTCGTCTTGTTTTGTGCTTGTGAGCGGTTGGAATATCTGATATCAATATTCAGACTTAGGAAGCGGTATACTGACGGAAGCACTCAATCGGAGTGTGGGATCGGTTCCGTCACAGTGATCAAGCCACCCCACCTTTTCCTTTTTTCGCCCTGAAGAAGACCATAATCTCAAATAAGGTCGAAATACATTGGGGTAGTGGGGTGCCTTTTATCAGATGGTGTAAAATTTCTTGGAATATTATTTGAATAATGTTTTAGTATTTTCTGGTAATTATTGTATGGAGTGATGCATGTATTTTTCATCCAATTATTTGTTTGCACAATGTACACCAGAGCTCGAATTTTAAACCAATTGTTCACATTTCAATAATGGCTTTTGATCAGTATTTTTTTTTTTGGTTCAATAAAAATATTTAAATTTTATCAATAACGGTCTCTTTTTTACATATAACATACAAAACTATGGAACTTACAAAGTTCAATGTAGAAAACCAGAAGGCAATATCAGACATTATAGTATGTCCTAAATGTCTGGATATTGCCTTCATCAGATGGGCTGATGTCACCCCCTGTAAAAGCCAAATTTTGAACATGCACACAATTTGGGAGTCAAAATGTCTATTTCCCTCCTGATCCCATGCCTAATTTCAACATGTGCTATCTGCCATCATGGGGGATCAAAGGACGTGTGGGGATCAATGGACATGTTTTGGGGGTGCGACCCCTTCCTCTCACCTACTTAATTTGGGAGGGAAGGGTTGCACTCACAAAACGTGTACATTGAAATCCCCTGATGGCATATAGCACATGTTGACACTGTGTGCATCTTCAAAATTTGGCTTTTAATAATTACAAAAAAAGTTGGTTTAGAACAATAATTAAAATGTTTGCATTTTGAAGAACTTTTAAATTCTCCCCAACACATCAATCATGTTCTTCATTTGTTGTTAAATAAAATGTAATGTGTTTCTTATGATGTCGATTTTCACAATTCCATGTCATGATGTCCTGGATTAGGAGTTGTGCACTTGCACTTGTGAATTTTGGAGCTTGCTCTTCTGCAACCAGCAAATCACCTAAACATTTTGGGAAAAACATGTATTATAAATATGCAGGCATACATTTATTACCTGAAGCTGGGGTGTCAGACACTCACCTGTTGTGGTGACAAGTTTAGACAATGTTTATTGAATTATTAGTGAGCTAGGAGCTGAAAAGTCTTATCCCTTCAGTCAAACTAGTCTGAGGGTTGATTAGATAATTAGCTCATGCTAATTAGGTTAGGTTTTAGTCACTCCACTGTATATATATTTTGTGTGAGATCTCAAATAAAGGTCATTCCTGATGTACTCCAAGACTGGTGTCATCTAGTGCTTGGGGGTTCCTATAGCCAGATCCATTGGACTTGTGTTCCAGGACTTAGGAAGCGGTATATAGACGGAAGCACTCAATCGGAGTGTGGGATCGGTTCCGTCACAAATATCTAAAATAAATACATCCTACATATAAATGAATAGTCCATAAAATGAAATAATGAAGAAATAAAACATGAAAAACTCTTCTTGTGATCAATGTATCCACACAATTCCACCACAGTGATTGTTCGTCCTTAAAAAGAGTGCACACCACCACCATCAAAAATGCGCGCACACCTCCCAGATGAGTCAAAACTCATATGCGGATCTCCCCACACACTCTTTGCTCTCACTTCCTCTTCCCAATCAATGGTGGGTAATCCAGATGGCTCTTTTTTTAATGTTAACTCAGCTCATTAACATCCAAAGAAACAAATCACCTCCCAGCTTGGCTCAAGGTTGAACATAAAAACTTTTAAAATCACATATAAACCTCCAGAGTAGGGATGAGCTTCGTGTTCGAGTCGAACGCATGTTCGACTCGAACATCGGTCGTTCGTGCGTTCGCCGAATTCCGAACGTTTGGGCCGTTCGCGGCAAAATTCGTGTGGCCCACAATGCATTGCGATGGCGCAATGCATTGCTGTCTCACGATTGGCCAAGCATGCACTGTGACCCCGCATGCTTGGCCAATCGCAGCGCCAGTAGCGAGGAGAGCAATGGTTGGCCACAGGCATCCTGCCTGTGGCCAATCATAGCTCAGGCTGTGTAGTGCACGCCCCACACTATATAAAGCTGCCTTTCAGGCGGCCTCGTGTAGTGTTTGTTAGCATCTGAAGCAGTGGGTGTTCTGTGTACCTTCAACACAGTTACACACCAATCGTTTTTGGCTGATTTACTATTTTGCTCTTGTGTAGTGGTTACTGTCTGTGCCCTGACCGCAGTATACACCACTATATTCACCTCACCTATATAGCTAGTGATCTAGCTTTAATAATAGAGCTTGCAGTCAGTAGTGTTAGTGCGTGCTGTCTGCGTGCTCTGTACCCAGTACATACCACTATATACACCTACATAGCTGTTCTCTATTTGAGCCCGATTGTCATTTGCTGGAGTTATTGGAAGTTGTGTGTGCCTCCAGCACAGCACAGTATACATCTGTATATACCCCTTTAACTCTGCTGTTTTCTGGTTATTGTCTGCGTGCCCTGACCGCAGTATACACCGTGATATTCACCTCACCTATATAGCTAGTGGTCCATCTTTAACAATAGAGCTTGCAGTCAGTAGTGTCACTCAGGAGATAGTGCGTGCTGTGTGCCTGCTCTGTACCCAGTACATACCGCTATTATCCACCTACATAGCTGTTCTCTATTTGGGCCCGATTGGCATCTGCGGGAGTTATTGGAAGTTGTGTGTGCCTCCAGCACAGCACAGTATACATCTGTATATACCCCTTTAACTCTGCTGTTTTCTTGTTCTTGTCAAGCACTAATGCACACATCACTAATTTTTTACTATTAAATAATATTTTTCTGTTCACCTCACTAGGGGACTTTAGTAAGAAAAAGAAAATAGATATGGCGCTATACCTTATTAAACTCACTAAATATGGATATCGTAAAAATGTACAAGTTTTCCAGCTTGCTGGCTAATAATTTTAAAATCCCGAATAGAACTAAATGAACTAAGTAATAAAATCAATAAATAATAAAGTGCTAAGAATCAATCAATAATAAATAGTGAATACAAAGTGAATATAAATTTTCCAGCGTGCTGGTTAATAAATTGACAATAAATTAAATAAATTAGATAGCTGAGATAAATGAATAAAAAATTAGTACTATGTTGCTAAAATACCATGAATCAATCAATATTCAAAAGTGAAATGCAAAAAATACTCAAAGTGCCTGTGACTATGATTATGGCGCAACCAGGTAACTTGGTTTACAAAATCAAGAAAATGGTCGTAAAGGGGAACGACAAAACAAATTATTCAAAATTATACAGGTGTGAATACGAGTGGAATAGTGAGTGCAACAAATATATATAACACACTGTGTCAAATCTCAAAACATGCCAAGATTTGCAAAATAAAATAAAAGTAGAAAAAATAAATAAAGATTAAGTCCAGAAAGTGAAAAAATCTTGCGGTGACTACTCAGATGTGAAAGTCCAATTGAATAAGGGTTAAAAATCAAAAATTAAAAATTACAAATGAAATGAAAATTTGATGGTAAAAAAGGTCTTCTGTGTATAGGAGAGGAGTGGAGGGAGTGACTTCGCTATCCGTTCGAAGTGAACGCTTATGAATTTTGCTCTCACCAGATATATAACCCTGTCCGGGGTGGATCAGCCTCCACAGTATAAGCCACTGTGTCGCTTCTTGGGCTGTCTCTGCTGTGATGCTGGGGAGATCCCTCGTTCCTCCGTGGGGATGTTGTACCTCGTTTTACATGTGATAGAAAAGAGGACTATCCATGGTGTAGTATGTTTGAAACTCAGTTTATTTGAAACAACCTTAAAAGTACTCACATTTAGTACGATAAAACACGTGTTGTATTGCTACAAAAGCGCTCGGAACAACCGCTCGGCTAACACGCCGTTTGCACTGGAGGCGTACGTATCTGGCCACGCCCTACGCGTTTCGTCATTCAGACGTCATCTAGTGTCTTTATAAGAAATGTATTAAGGGATAATTTATACCTTCTTAAATAATTCAGTTAATGTAGTAAACACAGGATTTCCCTATTATATTTGTACAGAATGCTGGAGTAGTGGTTATATATAGGAATCCCCCCTTTTTCTCTTAATTTTAACATGAATAATATTCAACACACCACACTAATTCGTTAAATAATTACTGGTTTCAGGTGCCATCACCCCTAAGGCTATATCCCCGGGCAGGGGGTAATTCCAAGACACTCTTACCTCTAGCATGACTGTGATATTGACCCTTTCTGGGGGTGCGTCTCTCCCCCCCCCCCTCCTGCGATGGGAAGTGTGGGATTCAGCAACTCAGCGGTGGGGCCCAGGACCACCCGTAGGGTGAAAACTTAAATGTTCTTAAGTCTCTGGTTTGTGTGAAGCGATTTGATGGAAAAGGTAAATATTACATGTCATGAATAAAGTAAAAATAATAAATGATTACAAAATGTTCAAACCTTCCCTTCTTGATATTTCTCAGAAATGTGATTGTGACAGACCTAGCTGGGACCGAGGCTCTTGGAGGGGACTGAATGCGAGCCTCTTGCCTTGTGATTATGGGCCCTCGCATTTGGGGGAACAGTGCTCTTTGTGAGCTGTATGCCTGGGGACCCCTGAGGTGGTGTTACTTGGATTCAGATCCATGTCCCCCCCAAGACACACAGACTGGATCTGTAAATGCCAAGTTAGCAATAGACTGAATCGCACTATTGGGACACAAACTCTTAGATGCTAATATCATCACCTCCAGCCACCTGTCTGTGTCTTGTATAATGTAAATGAGTCTAGTCTGGCTTGACACAGATTCTAAAGAGTATTTCACCTATTGTTGTTTTGTTGTTTGTGCTAATTAATCTGCAATTGAATTGTTAGTGAGCTAGGAGCCGAAAAGTCTTATCCCTCAGTCAACTAGTCTGAGTGTTGATTTAGATAATTAGCTCATGCTAATTAGGTTAGGTTTTAGTCTTCTACTGTATTATAAATACTTGGCATTTTGGTTTTAATAAAGGAGGCCATGTTGAGCAGCTAAGCAAGTCTCGTCTTGTTTTGTGCTTGTGAGCGGTTGGAATATCTGATATCAATATTCAGACTTAGGAAGCGGTATACTGACGGAAGCACTCAATCGGAGTGTGGGATCGGTTCCGTCACAGTGATCAAGCCACCCCACCTTTTCCTTTTTTCGCCCTGAAGAAGACCATAATCTCAAATAAGGTCGAAATACATTGGGGTAGTGGGGTGCCTTTTATCAGATGGTGTAAAATTTCTTGGAATATTATTTGAATAATGTTTTAGTATTTTCTGGTAATTATTGTATGGAGTGATGCATGTATTTTTCATCCAATTATTTGTTTGCACAATGTACACCAGAGCTCGAATTTTAAACCAATTGTTCACATTTCAATAATGGCTTTTGATCAGTATTTTTTTTTTTGGTTCAATAAAAATATTTAAATTTTATCAATAACGGTCTCTTTTTTACATATAACATACAAAACTATGGAACTTACAAAGTTCAATGTAGAAAACCAGAAGGCAATATCAGACATTATAGTATGTCCTAAATGTCTGGATATTGCCTTCATCAGATGGGCTGATGTCACCCCCTGTAAAAGCCAAATTTTGAACATGCACACAATTTGGGAGTCAAAATGTCTATTTCCCTCCTGATCCCATGCCTAATTTCAACATGTGCTATCTGCCATCATGGGGGATCAAAGGACGTGTGGGGATCAATGGACATGTTTTGGGGGTGCGACCCCTTCCTCTCACCTACTTAATTTGGGAGGGAAGGGTTGCACTCACAAAACGTGTACATTGAAATCCCCTGATGGCATATAGCACATGTTGACACTGTGTGCATCTTCAAAATTTGGCTTTTAATAATTACAAAAAAAGTTGGTTTAGAACAATAATTAAAATGTTTGCATTTTGAAGAACTTTTAAATTCTCCCCAACACATCAATCATGTTCTTCATTTGTTGTTAAATAAAATGTAATGTGTTTCTTATGATGTCGATTTTCACAATTCCATGTCATGATGTCCTGGATTAGGAGTTGTGCACTTGCACTTGTGAATTTTGGAGCTTGCTCTTCTGCAACCAGCAAATCACCTAAACATTTTGGGAAAAACATGTATTATAAATATGCAGGCATACATTTATTACCTGAAGCTGGGGTGTCAGACACTCACCTGTTGTGGTGACAAGTTTAGACAATGTTTATTGAATTATTAGTGAGCTAGGAGCTGAAAAGTCTTATCCCTTCAGTCAAACTAGTCTGAGGGTTGATTAGATAATTAGCTCATGCTAATTAGGTTAGGTTTTAGTCACTCCACTGTATATATATTTTGTGTGAGATCTCAAATAAAGGTCATTCCTGATGTACTCCAAGACTGGTGTCATCTAGTGCTTGGGGGTTCCTATAGCCAGATCCATTGGACTTGTGTTCCAGGACTTAGGAAGCGGTATATAGACGGAAGCACTCAATCGGAGTGTGGGATCGGTTCCGTCACAAATATCTAAAATAAATACATCCTACATATAAATGAATAGTCCATAAAATGAAATAATGAAGAAATAAAACATGAAAAACTCTTCTTGTGATCAATGTATCCACACAATTCCACCACAGTGATTGTTCGTCCTTAAAAAGAGTGCACACCACCACCATCAAAAATGCGCGCACACCTCCCAGATGAGTCAAAACTCATATGCGGATCTCCCCACACACTCTTTGCTCTCACTTCCTCTTCCCAATCAATGGTGGGTAATCCAGATGGCTCTTTTTTTAATGTTAACTCAGCTCATTAACATCCAAAGAAACAAATCACCTCCCAGCTTGGCTCAAGGTTGAACATAAAAACTTTTAAAATCACATATAAACCTCCAGAGTAGGGATGAGCTTCGTGTTCGAGTCGAACGCATGTTCGACTCGAACATCGGTCGTTCGTGCGTTCGCCGAATTCCGAACGTTTGGGCCGTTCGCGGCAAAATTCGTGTGGCCCACAATGCATTGCGATGGCGCAATGCATTGCTGTCTCACGATTGGCCAAGCATGCACTGTGACCCCGCATGCTTGGCCAATCGCAGCGCCAGTAGCGAGGAGAGCAATGGTTGGCCACAGGCATCCTGCCTGTGGCCAATCATAGCTCAGGCTGTGTAGTGCACGCCCCACACTATATAAAGCTGCCTTTCAGGCGGCCTCGTGTAGTGTTTGTTAGCATCTGAAGCAGTGGGTGTTCTGTGTACCTTCAACACAGTTACACACCAATCGTTTTTGGCTGATTTACTATTTTGCTCTTGTGTAGTGGTTACTGTCTGTGCCCTGACCGCAGTATACACCACTATATTCACCTCACCTATATAGCTAGTGATCTAGCTTTAATAATAGAGCTTGCAGTCAGTAGTGTTAGTGCGTGCTGTCTGCGTGCTCTGTACCCAGTACATACCACTATATACACCTACATAGCTGTTCTCTATTTGAGCCCGATTGTCATTTGCTGGAGTTATTGGAAGTTGTGTGTGCCTCCAGCACAGCACAGTATACATCTGTATATACCCCTTTAACTCTGCTGTTTTCTGGTTATTGTCTGCGTGCCCTGACCGCAGTATACACCGTGATATTCACCTCACCTATATAGCTAGTGGTCCATCTTTAACAATAGAGCTTGCAGTCAGTAGTGTCACTCAGGAGATAGTGCGTGCTGTGTGCCTGCTCTGTACCCAGTACATACCGCTATTATCCACCTACATAGCTCTTCTCTATTTGGGCCCGATTGGCATCTGCGGGAGTTATTGGAAGTTGTGTGTGCCTCCAGCACAGCACAGTATACATCTGTATATACCCCTTTAACTCTGCTGTTTTCTTGTTCTTGTCAAGCACTAATGCACACATCACTAATTTTTTACTATTAAATAATATTTTTCTGTTCACCTCACTAGGGGACTTTAGTAAGAAAAAGAAAATAGATATGGCGCTATACCTTATTAAACTCACTAAATATGGATATCGTAAAAATGTACAAGTTTTCCAGCTTGCTGGCTAATAATTTTAAAATCCGAATAGAACTAAATGAACTAAGTAATAAAATCAATAAATAATAAAGTGCTAAGAATCAATCAATAATAAATAGTGAATACAAAGTGAATATAAATTTTCCAGCGTGCTGGTTAATAAATTGACAATAAATTAAATAAATTAGATAGCTGAGATAAATGAATAAAAAATTAGTACTATGTTGCTAAAATACCATGAATCAATCAATATTCAAAAGTGAAATGCAAAAAATACTCAAAGTGCCTGTGACTATGATTATGGCGCAACCAGGTAACTTGGTTTACAAAATCAAGAAAATGGTCGTAAAGGGGAACGACAAAACAAATTATTCAAAATTATACAGGTGTGAATACGAGTGGAATAGTGAGTGCAACAAATATATATAACACACTGTGTCAAATCTCAAAACATGCCAAGATTTGCAAAATAAAATAAAAGTAGAAAAAATAAATAAAGATTAAGTCCAGAAAGTGAAAAAATCTTGCGGTGACTACTCAGATGTGAAAGTCCAATTGAATAAGGGTTAAAAATCAAAAATTAAAAATTACAAATGAAATGAAAATTTGATGGTAAAAAAGGTCTTCTGTGTATAGGAGAGGAGTGGAGGGAGTGACTTCGCTATCCGTTCGAAGTGAACGCTTATGAATTTTGCTCTCACCAGATATATAACCCTGTCCGGGGTGGATCAGCCTCCACAGTATAAGCCACTGTGTCGCTTCTTGGGCTGTCTCTGCTGTGATGCTGGGGAGATCCCTCGTTCCTCCGTGGGGATGTTGTACCTCGTTTTACATGTGATAGAAAAGAGGACTATCCATGGTGTAGTATGTTTGAAACTCAGTTTATTTGAAACAACCTTAAAAGTACTCACATTTAGTACGATAAAACACGTGTTGTATTGCTACAAAAGCGCTCGGAACAACCGCTCGGCTAACACGCCGTTTGCACTGGAGGCGTACGTATCTGGCCACGCCCTACGCGTTTCGTCATTCAGACGTCATCTAGTGTCTTTATAAGAAATGTATTAAGGGATAATTTATACCTTCTTAAATAATTCAGTTAATGTAGTAAACACAGGATTTCCCTATTATATTTGTACAGAATGCTGGAGTAGTGGTTATATATAGGAATCCCCCCTTTTTCTCTTAATTTTAACATGAATAATATTCAACACACCACACTAATTCGTTAAATAATTACTGGTTTCAGGTGCCATCACCCCCAAGGCTATATCCCCGGGCAGGGGGTAATTCCAAGACACTCTTACCTCTAGCATGACTGTGATATTGACCCTTTCTGGGGGTGCGTCTCTCCCCCCCCCCCCTCCTGCGATGGGAAGTGTGGGATTCAGCAACTCAGCGGTGGGGCCCAGGACCACCCGTAGGGTGAAAACTTAAATGTTCTTAAGTCTCTGGTTTGTGTGAAGCGATTTGATGGAAAAGGTAAATATTACATGTCATGAATAAAGTAAAAATAATAAATGATTACAAAATGTTCAAACCTTCCCTTCTTGATATTTCTCAGAAATGTGATTGTGACAGACCTAGCTGGGACCGAGGCTCTTGGAGGGGACTGAATGCGAGCCTCTTGCCTTGTGATTATGGGCCCTCGCATTTGGGGGAACAGTGCTCTTTGTGAGCTGTATGCCTGGGGACCCCTGAGGTGGTGTTACTTGGATTCAGATCCATGTCCCCCCCAAGACACACAGACTGGATCTGTAAATGCCAAGTTAGCAATAGACTGAATCGCACTATTGGGACACAAACTCTTAGATGCTAATATCATCACCTCCAGCCACCTGTCTGTGTCTTGTATAATGTAAATGAGTCTAGTCTGGCTTGACACAGATTCTAAAGAGTATTTCACCTATTGTTGTTTTGTTGTTTGTGCTAATTAATCTGCAATTGAATTGTTAGTGAGCTAGGAGCCGAAAAGTCTTATCCCTCAGTCAACTAGTCTGAGTGTTGATTTAGATAATTAGCTCATGCTAATTAGGTTAGGTTTTAGTCTTCTACTGTATTATAAATACTTGGCATTTTGGTTTTAATAAAGGAGGCCATGTTGAGCAGCTAAGCAAGTCTCGTCTTGTTTTGTGCTTGTGAGCGGTTGGAATATCTGATATCAATATTCAGACTTAGGAAGCGGTATACTGACGGAAGCACTCAATCGGAGTGTGGGATCGGTTCCGTCACAGTGATCAAGCCACCCCACCTTTTCCTTTTTTCGCCCTGAAGAAGACCATAATCTCAAATAAGGTCGAAATACATTGGGGTAGTGGGGTGCCTTTTATCAGATGGTGTAAAATTTCTTGGAATATTATTTGAATAATGTTTTAGTATTTTCTGGTAATTATTGTATGGAGTGATGCATGTATTTTTCATCCAATTATTTGTTTGCACAATGTACACCAGAGCTCGAATTTTAAACCAATTGTTCACATTTCAATAATGGCTTTTGATCAGTATTTTTTTTTTTGGTTCAATAAAAATATTTAAATTTTATCAATAACGGTCTCTTTTTTACATATAACATACAAAACTATGGAACTTACAAAGTTCAATGTAGAAAACCAGAAGGCAATATCAGACATTATAGTATGTCCTAAATGTCTGGATATTGCCTTCATCAGATGGGCTGATGTCACCCCCTGTAAAAGCCAAATTTTGAACATGCACACAATTTGGGAGTCAAAATGTCTATTTCCCTCCTGATCCCATGCCTAATTTCAACATGTGCTATCTGCCATCATGGGGGATCAAAGGACGTGTGGGGATCAATGGACATGTTTTGGGGGTGCGACCCCTTCCTCTCACCTACTTAATTTGGGAGGGAAGGGTTGCACTCACAAAACGTGTACATTGAAATCCCCTGATGGCATATAGCACATGTTGACACTGTGTGCATCTTCAAAATTTGGCTTTTAATAATTACAAAAAAAGTTGGTTTAGAACAATAATTAAAATGTTTGCATTTTGAAGAACTTTTAAATTCTCCCCAACACATCAATCATGTTCTTCATTTGTTGTTAAATAAAATGTAATGTGTTTCTTATGATGTCGATTTTCACAATTCCATGTCATGATGTCCTGGATTAGGAGTTGTGCACTTGCACTTGTGAATTTTGGAGCTTGCTCTTCTGCAACCAGCAAATCACCTAAACATTTTGGGAAAAACATGTATTATAAATATGCAGGCATACATTTATTACCTGAAGCTGGGGTGTCAGACACTCACCTGTTGTGGTGACAAGTTTAGACAATGTTTATTGAATTATTAGTGAGCTAGGAGCTGAAAAGTCTTATCCCTTCAGTCAAACTAGTCTGAGGGTTGATTAGATAATTAGCTCATGCTAATTAGGTTAGGTTTTAGTCACTCCACTGTATATATATTTTGTGTGAGATCTCAAATAAAGGTCATTCCTGATGTACTCCAAGACTGGTGTCATCTAGTGCTTGGGGGTTCCTATAGCCAGATCCATTGGACTTGTGTTCCAGGACTTAGGAAGCGGTATATAGACGGAAGCACTCAATCGGAGTGTGGGATCGGTTCCGTCACAAATATCTAAAATAAATACATCCTACATATAAATGAATAGTCCATAAAATGAAATAATGAAGAAATAAAACATGAAAAACTCTTCTTGTGATCAATGTATCCACACAATTCCACCACAGTGATTGTTCGTCCTTAAAAAGAGTGCACACCCCCACCATCAAAAATGCGCGCACACCTCCCAGATGAGTCAAAACTCATATGCGGATCTCCCCACACACTCTTTGCTCTCACTTCCTCTTCCCAATCAATGGTGGGTAATCCAGATGGCTCTTTTTTTAATGTTAACTCAGCTCATTAACATCCAAAGAAACAAATCACCTCCCAGCTTGGCTCAAGGTTGAACATAAAAACTTTTAAAATCACATATAAACCTCCAGAGTAGGGATGAGCTTCGTGTTCGAGTCGAACGCATGTTCGACTCGAACATCGGTCGTTCGTGCGTTCGCCGAATTCCGAACGTTTGGGCCGTTCGCGGCAAAATTCGTGTGGCCCACAATGCATTGCGATGGCGCAATGCATTGCTGTCTCACGATTGGCCAAGCATGCACTGTGACCCCGCATGCTTGGCCAATCGCAGCGCCAGTAGCGAGGAGAGCAATGGTTGGCCACAGGCATCCTGCCTGTGGCCAATCATAGCTCAGGCTGTGTAGTGCACGCCCCACACTATATAAAGCTGCCTTTCAGGCGGCCTCGTGTAGTGTTTGTTAGCATCTGAAGCAGTGGGTGTTCTGTGTACCTTCAACACAGTTACACACCAATCGTTTTTGGCTGATTTACTATTTTGCTCTTGTGTAGTGGTTACTGTCTGTGCCCTGACCGCAGTATACACCACTATATTCACCTCACCTATATAGCTAGTGATCTAGCTTTAATAATAGAGCTTGCAGTCAGTAGTGTTAGTGCGTGCTGTCTGCGTGCTCTGTACCCAGTACATACCACTATATACACCTACATAGCTGTTCTCTATTTGAGCCCGATTGTCATTTGCTGGAGTTATTGGAAGTTGTGTGTGCCTCCAGCACAGCACAGTATACATCTGTATATACCCCTTTAACTCTGCTGTTTTCTGGTTATTGTCTGCGTGCCCTGACCGCAGTATACACCGTGATATTCACCTCACCTATATAGCTAGTGGTCCATCTTTAACAATAGAGCTTGCAGTCAGTAGTGTCACTCAGGAGATAGTGCGTGCTGTGTGCCTGCTCTGTACCCAGTACATACCGCTATTATCCACCTACATAGCTCTTCTCTATTTGGGCCCGATTGGCATCTGCGGGAGTTATTGGAAGTTGTGTGTGCCTCCAGCACAGCACAGTATACATCTGTATATACCCCTTTAACTCTGCTGTTTTCTTGTTCTTGTCAAGCACTAATGCACACATCACTAATTTTTTACTATTAAATAATATTTTTCTGTTCACCTCACTAGGGGACTTTAGTAAGAAAAAGAAAATAGATATGGCGCTATACCTTATTAAACTCACTAAATATGGATATCGTAAAAATGTACAAGTTTTCCAGCTTGCTGGCTAATAATTTTAAAATCCGAATAGAACTAAATGAACTAAGTAATAAAATCAATAAATAATAAAGTGCTAAGAATCAATCAATAATAAATAGTGAATACAAAGTGAATATAAATTTTCCAGCGTGCTGGTTAATAAATTGACAATAAATTAAATAAATTAGATAGCTGAGATAAATGAATAAAAAATTAGTACTATGTTGCTAAAATACCATGAATCAATCAATATTCAAAAGTGAAATGCAAAAAATACTCAAAGTGCCTGTGACTATGATTATGGCGCAACCAGGTAACTTGGTTTACAAAATCAAGAAAATGGTCGTAAAGGGGAACGACAAAACAAATTATTCAAAATTATACAGGTGTGAATACGAGTGGAATAGTGAGTGCAACAAATATATATAACACACTGTGTCAAATCTCAAAACATGCCAAGATTTGCAAAATAAAATAAAAGTAGAAAAAATAAATAAAGATTAAGTCCAGAAAGTGAAAAAATCTTGCGGTGACTACTCAGATGTGAAAGTCCAATTGAATAAGGGTTAAAAATCAAAAATTAAAAATTACAAATGAAATGAAAATTTGATGGTAAAAAAGGTCTTCTGTGTATAGGAGAGGAGTGGAGGGAGTGACTTCGCTATCCGTTCGAAGTGAACGCTTATGAATTTTGCTCTCACCAGATATATAACCCTGTCCGGGGTGGATCAGCCTCCACAGTATAAGCCACTGTGTCGCTTCTTGGGCTGTCTCTGCTGTGATGCTGGGGAGATCCCTCGTTCCTCCGTGGGGATGTTGTACCTCGTTTTACATGTGATAGAAAAGAGGACTATCCATGGTGTAGTATGTTTGAAACTCAGTTTATTTGAAACAACCTTAAAAGTACTCACATTTAGTACGATAAAACACGTGTTGTATTGCTACAAAAGCGCTCGGAACAACCGCTCGGCTAACACGCCGTTTGCACTGGCCACGCCCTACGCGTTTCGTCATTCAGACGTCATCTAGTGTCTTTATAAGAAATGTATTAAGGGATAATTTATACCTTCTTAAATAATTCAGTTAATGTAGTAAACACAGGATTTCCCTATTATATTTGTACAGAATGCTGGAGTAGTGGTTATATATAGGAATCCCCCCTTTTTCTCTTAATTTTAACATGAATAATATTCAACACACCACACTAATTCGTTAAATAATTACTGGTTTCAGGTGCCATCACCCCCAAGGCTATATCCTCGGGCAGGGGGTAATTCCAAGACACTCTTACCTCTAGCATGACTGTGATATTGACCCTTTCTGGGGGTGCGTCTCTCCCCCCCCCCCCCCCTCCTGCGATGGGAAGTGTGGGATTCAGCAACTCAGCGGTGGGGCCCAGGACCACCCGTAGGGTGAAAACTTAAATGTTCTTAAGTCTCTGGTTTGTGTGAAGCGATTTGATGGAAAAGGTAAATATTACATGTCATGAATAAAGTAAAAATAATAAATGATTACAAAATGTTCAAACCTTCCCTTCTTGATATTTCTCAGAAATGTGATTGTGACAGACCTAGCTGGGACCGAGGCTCTTGGAGGGGACTGAATGCGAGCCTCTTGCCTTGTGATTATGGGCCCTCGCATTTGGGGGAACAGTGCTCTTTGTGAGCTGTATGCCTGGGGACCCCTGAGGTGGTGTTACTTGGATTCAGATCCATGTCCCCCCCAAGACACACAGACTGGATCTGTAAATGCCAAGTTAGCAATAGACTGAATCGCACTATTGGGACACAAACTCTTAGATGCTAATATCATCACCTCCAGCCACCTGTCTGTGTCTTGTATAATGTAAATGAGTCTAGTCTGGCTTGACACAGATTCTAAAGAGTATTTCACCTATTGTTGTTTTGTTGTTTGTGCTAATTAATCTGCAATTGAATTGTTAGTGAGCTAGGAGCCGAAAAGTCTTATCCCTCAGTCAACTAGTCTGAGTGTTGATTTAGATAATTAGCTCATGCTAATTAGGTTAGGTTTTAGTCTTCTACTGTATTATAAATACTTGGCATTTTGGTTTTAATAAAGGAGGCCATGTTGAGCAGCTAAGCAAGTCTCGTCTTGTTTTGTGCTTGTGAGCGGTTGGAATATCTGATATCAATATTCAGACTTAGGAAGCGGTATACTGACGGAAGCACTCAATCGGAGTGTGGGATCGGTTCCGTCACAGTGATCAAGCCACCCCACCTTTTCCTTTTTTCGCCCTGAAGAAGACCATAATCTCAAATAAGGTCGAAATACATTGGGGTAGTGGGGTGCCTTTTATCAGATGGTGTAAAATTTCTTGGAATATTATTTGAATAATGTTTTAGTATTTTCTGGTAATTATTGTATGGAGTGATGCATGTATTTTTCATCCAATTATTTGTTTGCACAATGTACACCAGAGCTCGAATTTTAAACCAATTGTTCACATTTCAATAATGGCTTTTGATCAGTATTTTTTTTTTTGGTTCAATAAAAATATTTAAATTTTATCAATAACGGTCTCTTTTTTACATATAACATACAAAACTATGGAACTTACAAAGTTCAATGTAGAAAACCAGAAGGCAATATCAGACATTATAGTATGTCCTAAATGTCTGGATATTGCCTTCATCAGATGGGCTGATGTCACCCCCTGTAAAAGCCAAATTTTGAACATGCACACAATTTGGGAGTCAAAATGTCTATTTCCCTCCTGATCCCATGCCTAATTTCAACATGTGCTATCTGCCATCATGGGGGATCAAAGGACGTGTGGGGATCAATGGACATGTTTTGGGGGTGCGACCCCTTCCTCTCACCTACTTAATTTGGGAGGGAAGGGTTGCACTCACAAAACGTGTACATTGAAATCCCCTGATGGCATATAGCACATGTTGACACTGTGTGCATCTTCAAAATTTGGCTTTTAATAATTACAAAAAAAGTTGGTTTAGAACAATAATTAAAATGTTTGCATTTTGAAGAACTTTTAAATTCTCCCCAACACATCAATCATGTTCTTCATTTGTTGTTAAATAAAATGTAATGTGTTTCTTATGATGTCGATTTTCACAATTCCATGTCATGATGTCCTGGATTAGGAGTTGTGCACTTGCACTTGTGAATTTTGGAGCTTGCTCTTCTGCAACCAGCAAATCACCTAAACATTTTGGGAAAAACATGTATTATAAATATGCAGGCATACATTTATTACCTGAAGCTGGGGTGTCAGACACTCACCTGTTGTGGTGACAAGTTTAGACAATGTTTATTGAATTATTAGTGAGCTAGGAGCTGAAAAGTCTTATCCCTTCAGTCAAACTAGTCTGAGGGTTGATTAGATAATTAGCTCATGCTAATTAGGTTAGGTTTTAGTCACTCCACTGTATATATATTTTGTGTGAGATCTCAAATAAAGGTCATTCCTGATGTACTCCAAGACTGGTGTCATCTAGTGCTTGGGGGTTCCTATAGCCAGATCCATTGGACTTGTGTTCCAGGACTTAGGAAGCGGTATATAGACGGAAGCACTCAATCGGAGTGTGGGATCGGTTCCGTCACAAATATCTAAAATAAATACATCCTACATATAAATGAATAGTCCATAAAATGAAATAATGAAGAAATAAAACATGAAAAACTCTTCTTGTGATCAATGTATCCACACAATTCCACCACAGTGATTGTTCGTCCTTAAAAAGAGTGCACACCACCACCATCAAAAATGCGCGCACACCTCCCAGATGAGTCAAAACTCATATGCGGATCTCCCCACACACTCTTTGCTCTCACTTCCTCTTCCCAATCAATGGTGGGTAATCCAGATGGCTCTTTTTTTAATGTTAACTCAGCTCATTAACATCCAAAGAAACAAATCACCTCCCAGCTTGGCTCAAGGTTGAACATAAAAACTTTTAAAATCACATATAAACCTCCAGAGTAGGGATGAGCTTCGTGTTCGAGTCGAACGCATGTTCGACTCGAACATCGGTCGTTCGTGCGTTCGCCGAATTCCGAACGTTTGGGCCGTTCGCGGCAAAATTCGTGTGGCCCACAATGCATTGCGATGGCGCAATGCATTGCTGTCTCACGATTGGCCAAGCATGCACTGTGACCCCGCATGCTTGGCCAATCGCAGCGCCAGTAGCGAGGAGAGCAATGGTTGGCCACAGGCATCCTGCCTGTGGCCAATCATAGCTCAGGCTGTGTAGTGCACGCCCCACACTATATAAAGCTGCCTTTCAGGCGGCCTCGTGTAGTGTTTGTTAGCATCTGAAGCAGTGGGTGTTCTGTGTACCTTCAACACAGTTACACACCAATCGTTTTTGGCTGATTTACTATTTTGCTCTTGTGTAGTGGTTACTGTCTGTGCCCTGACCGCAGTATACACCACTATATTCACCTCACCTATATAGCTAGTGATCTAGCTTTAATAATAGAGCTTGCAGTCAGTAGTGTTAGTGCGTGCTGTCTGCGTGCTCTGTACCCAGTACATACCACTATATACACCTACATAGCTGTTCTCTATTTGAGCCCGATTGTCATTTGCTGGAGTTATTGGAAGTTGTGTGTGCCTCCAGCACAGCACAGTATACATCTGTATATACCCCTTTAACTCTGCTGTTTTCTGGTTATTGTCTGCGTGCCCTGACCGCAGTATACACCGTGATATTCACCTCACCTATATAGCTAGTGGTCCATCTTTAACAATAGAGCTTGCAGTCAGTAGTGTCACTCAGGAGATAGTGCGTGCTGTGTGCCTGCTCTGTACCCAGTACATACCGCTATTATCCACCTACATAGCTGTTCTCTATTTGGGCCCGATTGGCATCTGCGGGAGTTATTGGAAGTTGTGTGTGCCTCCAGCACAGCACAGTATACATCTGTATATACCCCTTTAACTCTGCTGTTTTCTTGTTCTTGTCAAGCACTAATGCACACATCACTAATTTTTTACTATTAAATAATATTTTTCTGTTCACCTCACTAGGGGACTTTAGTAAGAAAAAGAAAATAGATATGGCGCTATACCTTATTAAACTCACTAAATATGGATATCGTAAAAATGTACAAGTTTTCCAGCTTGCTGGCTAATAATTTTAAAATCCCGAATAGAACTAAATGAACTAAGTAATAAAATCAATAAATAATAAAGTGCTAAGAATCAATCAATAATAAATAGTGAATACAAAGTGAATATAAATTTTCCAGCGTGCTGGTTAATAAATTGACAATAAATTAAATAAATTAGATAGCTGAGATAAATGAATAAAAAATTAGTACTATGTTGCTAAAATACCATGAATCAATCAATATTCAAAAGTGAAATGCAAAAAATACTCAAAGTGCCTGTGACTATGATTATGGCGCAACCAGGTAACTTGGTTTACAAAATCAAGAAAATGGTCGTAAAGGGGAACGACAAAACAAATTATTCAAAATTATACAGGTGTGAATACGAGTGGAATAGTGAGTGCAACAAATATATATAACACACTGTGTCAAATCTCAAAACATGCCAAGATTTGCAAAATAAAATAAAAGTAGAAAAAATAAATAAAGATTAAGTCCAGAAAGTGAAAAAATCTTGCGGTGACTACTCAGATGTGAAAGTCCAATTGAATAAGGGTTAAAAATCAAAAATTAAAAATTACAAATGAAATGAAAATTTGATGGTAAAAAAGGTCTTCTGTGTATAGGAGAGGAGTGGAGGGAGTGACTTCGCTATCCGTTCGAAGTGAACGCTTATGAATTTTGCTCTCACCAGATATATAACCCTGTCCGGGGTGGATCAGCCTCCACAGTATAAGCCACTGTGTCGCTTCTTGGGCTGTCTCTGCTGTGATGCTGGGGAGATCCCTCGTTCCTCCGTGGGGATGTTGTACCTCGTTTTACATGTGATAGAAAAGAGGACTATCCATGGTGTAGTATGTTTGAAACTCAGTTTATTTGAAACAACCTTAAAAGTACTCACATTTAGTACGATAAAACACGTGTTGTATTGCTACAAAAGCGTTCGGAACAACCGCTCGGCTAACACGCCGTTTGCACTGGAGGTGTACGTATCTGGCCACGCCCTACGCGTTTCGTCATTCAGACGTCATCTAGTGTCTTTATAAGAAATGTATTAAGGGATAATTTATACCTTCTTAAATAATTCAGTTAATGTAGTAAACACAGGATTTCCCTATTATATTTGTACAGAATGCTGGAGTAGTGGTTATATATAGGAATCCCCCCTTTTTCTCTTAATTTTAACATGAATAATATTCAACACACCACACTAATTCGTTAAATAATTACTGGTTTCAGGTGCCATCACCCCCAAGGCTATATCCCCGGGCAGGGGGTAATTCCAAGACACTCTTACCTCTAGCATGACTGTGATATTGACCCTTTCTGGGGGTGCGTCTCTCCCCCCCCCCCCTCCTGCGATGGGAAGTGTGGGATTCAGCAACTCAGCGGTGGGGCCCAGGACCACCCGTAGGGTGAAAACTTAAATGTTCTTAAGTCTCTGGTTTGTGTGAAGCGATTTGATGGAAAAGGTAAATATTACATGTCATGAATAAAGTAAAAATAATAAATGATTACAAAATGTTCAAACCTTCCCTTCTTGATATTTCTCAGAAATGTGATTGTGACAGACCTAGCTGGGACCGAGGCTCTTGGAGGGGACTGAATGCGAGCCTCTTGCCTTGTGATTATGGGCCCTCGCATTTGGGGGAACAGTGCTCTTTGTGAGCTGTATGCCTGGGGACCCCTGAGGTGGTGTTACTTGGATTCAGATCCATGTCCCCCCCAAGACACACAGACTGGATCTGTAAATGCCAAGTTAGCAATAGACTGAATCGCACTATTGGGACACAAACTCTTAGATGCTAATATCATCACCTCCAGCCACCTGTCTGTGTCTTGTATAATGTAAATGAGTCTAGTCTGGCTTGACACAGATTCTAAAGAGTATTTCACCTATTGTTGTTTTGTTGTTTGTGCTAATTAATCTGCAATTGAATTGTTAGTGAGCTAGGAGCCGAAAAGTCTTATCCCTCAGTCAACTAGTCTGAGTGTTGATTTAGATAATTAGCTCATGCTAATTAGGTTAGGTTTTAGTCTTCTACTGTATTATAAATACTTGGCATTTTGGTTTTAATAAAGGAGGCCATGTTGAGCAGCTAAGCAAGTCTCGTCTTGTTTTGTGCTTGTGAGCGGTTGGAATATCTGATATCAATATTCAGACTTAGGAAGCGGTATACTGACGGAAGCACTCAATCGGAGTGTGGGATCGGTTCCGTCACAGTGATCAAGCCACCCCACCTTTTCCTTTTTTCGCCCTGAAGAAGACCATAATCTCAAATAAGGTCGAAATACATTGGGGTAGTGGGGTGCCTTTTATCAGATGGTGTAAAATTTCTTGGAATATTATTTGAATAATGTTTTAGTATTTTCTGGTAATTATTGTATGGAGTGATGCATGTATTTTTCATCCAATTATTTGTTTGCACAATGTACACCAGAGCTCGAATTTTAAACCAATTGTTCACATTTCAATAATGGCTTTTGATCAGTATTTTTTTTTTTGGTTCAATAAAAATATTTAAATTTTATCAATAACGGTCTCTTTTTTACATATAACATACAAAACTATGGAACTTACAAAGTTCAATGTAGAAAACCAGAAGGCAATATCAGACATTATAGTATGTCCTAAATGTCTGGATATTGCCTTCATCAGATGGGCTGATGTCACCCCCTGTAAAAGCCAAATTTTGAACATGCACACAATTTGGGAGTCAAAATGTCTATTTCCCTCCTGATCCCATGCCTAATTTCAACATGTGCTATCTGCCATCATGGGGGATCAAAGGACGTGTGGGGATCAATGGACATGTTTTGGGGGTGCGACCCCTTCCTCTCACCTACTTAATTTGGGAGGGAAGGGTTGCACTCACAAAACGTGTACATTGAAATCCCCTGATGGCATATAGCACATGTTGACACTGTGTGCATCTTCAAAATTTGGCTTTTAATAATTACAAAAAAAGTTGGTTTAGAACAATAATTAAAATGTTTGCATTTTGAAGAACTTTTAAATTCTCCCCAACACATCAATCATGTTCTTCATTTGTTGTTAAATAAAATGTAATGTGTTTCTTATGATGTCGATTTTCACAATTCCATGTCATGATGTCCTGGATTAGGAGTTGTGCACTTGCACTTGTGAATTTTGGAGCTTGCTCTTCTGCAACCAGCAAATCACCTAAACATTTTGGGAAAAACATGTATTATAAATATGCAGGCATACATTTATTACCTGAAGCTGGGGTGTCAGACACTCACCTGTTGTGGTGACAAGTTTAGACAATGTTTATTGAATTATTAGTGAGCTAGGAGCTGAAAAGTCTTATCCCTTCAGTCAAACTAGTCTGAGGGTTGATTAGATAATTAGCTCATGCTAATTAGGTTAGGTTTTAGTCACTCCACTGTATATATATTTTGTGTGAGATCTCAAATAAAGGTCATTCCTGATGTACTCCAAGACTGGTGTCATCTAGTGCTTGGGGGTTCCTATAGCCAGATCCATTGGACTTGTGTTCCAGGACTTAGGAAGCGGTATATAGACGGAAGCACTCAATCGGAGTGTGGGATCGGTTCCGTCACAAATATCTAAAATAAATACATCCTACATATAAATGAATAGTCCATAAAATGAAATAATGAAGAAATAAAACATGAAAAACTCTTCTTGTGATCAATGTATCCACACAATTCCACCACAGTGATTGTTCGTCCTTAAAAAGAGTGCACACCCCCACCATCAAAAATGCGCGCACACCTCCCAGATGAGTCAAAACTCATATGCGGATCTCCCCACACACTCTTTGCTCTCACTTCCTCTTCCCAATCAATGGTGGGTAATCCAGATGGCTCTTTTTTTAATGTTAACTCAGCTCATTAACATCCAAAGAAACAAATCACCTCCCAGCTTGGCTCAAGGTTGAACATAAAAACTTTTAAAATCACATATAAACCTCCAGAGTAGGGATGAGCTTCGTGTTCGAGTCGAACGCATGTTCGACTCGAACATCGGTCGTTCGTGCGTTCGCCGAATTCCGAACGTTTGGGCCGTTCGCGGCAAAATTCGTGTGGCCCACAATGCATTGCGATGGCGCAATGCATTGCTGTCTCACGATTGGCCAAGCATGCACTGTGACCCCGCATGCTTGGCCAATCGCAGCGCCAGTAGCGAGGAGAGCAATGGTTGGCCACAGGCATCCTGCCTGTGGCCAATCATAGCTCAGGCTGTGTAGTGCACGCCCCACACTATATAAAGCTGCCTTTCAGGCGGCCTCGTGTAGTGTTTGTTAGCATCTGAAGCAGTGGGTGTTCTGTGTACCTTCAACACAGTTACACACCAATCGTTTTTGGCTGATTTACTATTTTGCTCTTGTGTAGTGGTTACTGTCTGTGCCCTGACCGCAGTATACACCACTATATTCACCTCACCTATATAGCTAGTGATCTAGCTTTAATAATAGAGCTTGCAGTCAGTAGTGTTAGTGCGTGCTGTCTGCGTGCTCTGTACCCAGTACATACCACTATATACACCTACATAGCTGTTCTCTATTTGAGCCCGATTGTCATTTGCTGGAGTTATTGGAAGTTGTGTGTGCCTCCAGCACAGCACAGTATACATCTGTATATACCCCTTTAACTCTGCTGTTTTCTGGTTATTGTCTGCGTGCCCTGACCGCAGTATACACCGTGATATTCACCTCACCTATATAGCTAGTGGTCCATCTTTAACAATAGAGCTTGCAGTCAGTAGTGTCACTCAGGAGATAGTGCGTGCTGTGTGCCTGCTCTGTACCCAGTACATACCGCTATTATCCACCTACATAGCTGTTCTCTATTTGGGCCCGATTGGCATCTGCGGGAGTTATTGGAAGTTGTGTGTGCCTCCAGCACAGCACAGTATACATCTGTATATACCCCTTTAACTCTGCTGTTTTCTTGTTATTGTCTGCGTGCCCTGACCGCAGTATACACCGTGATATTCACCTCACCTATATAGCTAGTGGTCCATCTTTAACAATAGAGCTTGCAGTCAGTAGTGTCACTCAGGAGATAGTGCGTGCTGTGTGCCTGCTCTGTACCCAGTACATACCGCTATTATCCACCTACATAGCTGTTCTCTATTTGGGCCCGATTGGCATCTGCGGGAGTTATTGGAAGTTGTGTGTGCTTCCAGCACAGCACAGTATACATCTGTATATACCCCTTTAACTCTGCTGTTTTCTTGTTCTTGTCTGCGTGCCCTGACCGCAGTATACACCGTGATATTCACCTCACCTATATAGCTAGTGGTCCATCTTTAACAATAGAGCTTGCAGTCAGTAGTGTCACTCAGGAGATAGTGCGTGCTGTGTGCCTGCTCTGTACCCAGTACATACCGCTATTATCCACCTACATAGCTGTTCTCTATTTGGGCCCGATTGGCATCTGCGGGAGTTATTGGAAGTTGTGTGTGCTTCCAGCACAGCACAGTATACATCTGTATATACCCCTTTAACTCTGCTGTTTTCTTGTTATTGTCTGCGTGCCCTGACCACAGTATACACCGTGATATTCACCTCACCTATATAGCTAGTGGTCCATCTTTAACAATAGAGCTTGCAGTCAGTAGTGTCACTCAGGAGATAGTGCGTGCTGTGTGCCTGCTCTGTACCCAGTACATACCGCTATTATCCACCTACATAGCTGTTCTCTATTTGGGCCCGATTGGCATCTGCGGGAGTTATTGGAAGTTGTGTGTGCCTCCAGCACAGCACAGTATACATCTGTATATACCCCTTTAACTCTGCTGTTCTATAAAAAAGGCATCTGCAGGAGTTAGTGGGTGTTGTGTGCCTCCAGCACAATATAAACTACCCAACTACTGTTTTACCCAACTCCCTTCAGGCCATTACCATGTCTGGAAGGCCAGCAAGGAGAGGCAGACAGGCGCGAGCCGATAAAAGAGGGCAAGCAGGCTCTGTGTCTAGAGACAACAGTGCTGGTCGTGGACGCGGTGCATTGTCATCAGCACGTGGCCATGGGACATGCTTGTCCTTCGTTTCTGCAGCTGGACATGTTGAACCGCAACATGCCAACGACTTGGTAGAGTGGATGACCAAGCCCTCTTCATCCTCCTCATCCTCTCTCACCCAGTCTCAGGGTAGTAGAAAAGCAGCTGCCAACACATCGTCGTCCCTCCTCTCAATGTCATCATCAGTGACTCCTTCCCTAGACCCACCACGTCCTCCTGAGGAGTCTCCTGAACTCTTTGAGCACAGTGTTGGGTACATGCTCCAGGAGGATGCCCAGTGTTTGGTGGGCTCTGATGATGACACTCAGCTAGAGGAAGGCAGTAGCGTGAGCACAGAGAGAGGGAATGCTCAAGAAGGACAGCAATCTGGCAGTCATGTTCCACAAGCTGCAGCATACTGCCAGGTTTGCTACAGCGATGAAGAGGGAGGGGATGATGAGGGCACTGACTCCACGTGGGTGCCTGGAAGGAGGGAGGAGGAGGAGGAGGAGGAGGAGGCACATGTCCAATGAGGCAGGATGCCCTCCGGGGGCCAGCTTAGGGACAGCACACCGACTGAATCACACCGCAGAGCTCCGCCTGCGCAGAGCGCTTCCTCTGCGCAGAGCGCTTCCTCTGCGCGTTATTCTAAAAGTTCTTTGGTGTGGGCCTTTTTTGAGACGAGTGCATCAGATCGCACCACTGCTATTTGCAACATATGTCTCAAGCGTATCTCACGTGGCCAAAACATCAGCCGCTTGGGCACCACATGCTTGACCAGACATATGTTGACCTGCCATGCAGCTCGTTGGCAAGCATACCTCAAAGACCCACACCAAAGAACAAAGCGGACCTCTCCTTGCTCCTCATCAGCTGGCATCTCCAACCCCACTAGACCTTCAGTCCTCTCTGAAACCTGCTCTGAGAGGAATGAAGGTGTAGAATTAGGTGTGTCACAGCCAAGTGCTTCCGGGAACTCTGCTAGTGGTACATCCACGTCCGATTATAGCAGACAAATGTCCCTGCCCCAGCTGCTGGACCGGCGGAAGAAATTTACTCCCAGCCATCCACATGCCCAGCGGTTGAATGCTAGCTTGGCTAAATTGCTAGCACTTCAACTGCTGCCTTTTCAGTTGGTAGACTCGGCCCCCTTCCGTGAGTTTGTACAATGTGCGGTTCCTCAGTGGCAGGTCCCCAAACGCCACTTTTTCTCACGGAAGGCGATTCCGGCTCTCTACCGGCATGTGGAAGGCAATGTCCTTGCCTCGCTGGACAGGGCGGTCAGCGGTAAGGTGCATATTACCGCTGACTCATGGTCCAGCAGGCATGGACAGGGACGTTACCTGTCTTTCACGGCCCATTGGGTCACTCTCCTGGCTGCTGGGAAGGATGCAGGACAAGGTGCAGTAGTTTTGGAGGTTGTTCCGCCACCACGCCTCCAAAATGCTACTATTGGTTGTGACACACCTCTCTCCTCCACCCCCTCCTCTTCTTCTTCCTCCATGGCCTCTTCCAGTGCTCTGTCCTCAGAACCAGCGGTGCTCCGTAGGCGTTGCAGGGGCTACGCAAGTACGCAGGCAAAACGATGCCATGCCGTGCTTGCGCTGGTTTGTTTGGGGGACAGGAGCCACACTGGGGCGGATGTTTTGTCAGCTCTGCAGGGGCAGGCCGAGAGGTGGTTGACGCCATGCCAGCTTAAGCCAGGAATGGTGGTTTGCGACAATGGCACCAACCTCCTCTCCGCCCTCCGACAGGGACAACTGACCCATGTGCCCTGTGTAACTCACGTCCTTAACCTGGTGGTGCAGCGGTTCTTGGGCAGGTACCCCGGCTTACAGGATGTCCTGAAACAGGCCAGGAGAGTCTGTGTGCATTTCCGCCGATCATTTAATGCCTGTGCTCGGCTGGCTGAGCTCCAAAAGGAGTTGAACCTGCCCAAGAACCGCCTTATATGTGACATGCCCACCAGATGGAACTCAACATTGGCCATGCTGCAGCGGCTGCACACGCAGCAGAGGGCCATCAATGAGTACCTGTGCGACTACGGCACCAGGACAGGGTCAGGGGAGCTTGGTTTTTTCTCACCACGCCAGTGGGGCATGATCAGGGATGCATGCACTGTCCTGTCCCCTTTTGAGGAGGCCACAAGGATGGTGAGCAGTGACAGTGCATGCATCAGTGACACTATACCTCTTGTCCACCTCTTGGAGCATACGCTGCGTGGAATAATGGACAGGGCACTTGAGGCAGAACAGAGGCAGGAAGAGGAGGACTTCCTTGCCTCTCAAGGCCCCCTTTATCCAGACAGTGTTCCTGCTGTGCCACCCATCACACAGGAAGAGGGTGAGGAGGTGGAAGAGGAGGAGGAGGATGATTGTGTCAGCATGGAGGTGGAGGCTGGCACTCAGCATCAGCAGCAGCAGTCTTATAGGGATGATTTACAGTCCCAAGAAACACGTGGACTTGTACGTGGCTGGGAGGAGGTAGCTGCGGATCATGTTGTCCTTAGTGACCCAGAGGACTCCGGACCGAATGCCTCAGCTAACCTACGCTGCATGGCCTCCCTGATCCTGCAAAGCCTGCGGAAGGATCCTCGTATTCTTCGGATCAAGGAGAGGGACCATTACTGGCTGGCCACTCTCCTTGATCCACGGTACAAGGGTAAGGTTGCCGACCTTATCTTGCCATCGCAGAGGGAGCAGAGGATGAGACATCTCCGGGAGGCCTTGCAGAAAGCTCTGTGCAACGCGTTCCCAGAGACTGGGAGGTCACAAACTCCTGGTCCTGGACAACGTGTTGCTGAGGCATCAGTCAGAAGGAGCGGTGGAGAAGGTGGCCGTCTGACTGATGCTTTCAGACAATTTTTTAGTCCGCAGCCCCAAGGTATGATTGGTTCCAGCACCCATCGCCAGCGTCTAATTTACATGGTGCAGGAATACCTAGGGGCAAGGTCAGACTTGGACACCTTTCCCACTGAAAATCCTCTGGCTTACTGGGTCTTGAGGATGGATCACTGGCCAGAGCTTGCACAGTATGCAATTGAGCTACTGGCCTGTCCTGCATCCAGCGTTCTTTCGGAACGCACCTTCAGTGCTGCTGGTGGCTTCGTTACCGATCACAGGGTGCGCCTGTCCACCGAATCAGTTGATCGACTGACCTTCATCAAGATGAATCAGTCTTGGATCACCCACAGCTACCAAGCACCTGAAGCTGATGTAACCGAATAATTTTTTTTTAAATACCACATCCCTTCAAGACTGCCTATGCTGATGCTGAGTGACTGTCCTGTTATGTTGATTGTCTATCCTCTTCCTCCTCCGCTGATATGTTGGAAGAACATTTTTGGTTCTGGGTGATGCCAGCAGCCCAATTTTTCTGCCCCTGTTTAACAGGGGCGTTTAAGTACAATTTTTGATGCAATGCTTTGCAGCAGGGCTAATTCCTGCAATAAAACTAGAGTATATGGCAGAGGTTGCAGTGTGATGGCACCAGTGCCTAAGGCCCAATTTTTCTGCCCCTGTTTAACAGGGGCGTTTAAGTACAATTTTTGATGCAATGCTTTGCAGCAGGGCTAATTCCTGCAATAAAACTAGAGTATATGGCAGAGGTTGCAGTGGGATGGCACCAGTGCCTAAGGCCCAATTTTTCTGCCCCTGTTTAACAGGGGCGTTTAAGTACAATTTTTGATGCAATGCTTTGCAGCAGGGCTAATTCCTGCAATAAAACTAGAGTGTATGGCAGAGGTTGCAGTGTGATGGCACCAGTGCCTAAGGCCCAATTTTTCTGCCCCTGTTTAACAGGGGCGTTTAAGTACAATTTTTGATGCAATGCTTTGCAGCAGGGCTAATTCCTGCAATAAAACTAGAGTGTATGGCAGAGGTTGCAGTGTGATGGCACCAGTGCCTAAGGCCCAATTTTTCTGCCCCTGTTTAACAGGGGCGTTTAAGTACAATTTTTGATGCAATGCTTTGCAGCAGGGCTAATTCCTGCAATAAAACTAGAGTGTATGGCAGAGGTTGCAGTGTGATGGCACCAGTGCCTAAGGCCCAATTTTTCTGCCCCTGTTTAACAGGGACATGTAATTACAATTCTTGATATAATATTTCACAGGAGGGCCCCTTCCTGTGCCCACCCAGAGTAACTGTGAGGACTTATAGTGTTGTGGCACCAGCACCACAACCACCAAAGGTCAATTTTTCTACCACTGTTCAACAATGGCATGTAATTACAATTCTTGATATAATCGTTCACAGCAGGGCGCTCCAGCGCCCACCAAGAGTCACTTTGAGGGCTTACAATGTTGTTGCAAAACCAACACCTTGTTCCGCCATTTCTGCAGAGCATATAGGGCAGGCCCCTACTTTCAAACATCCAATTTACAAACATCTCCTACTTGCAAACGGAAGGAGACAACAGCAAGTGAGATGAAAAAAGATGGACGACAAAACAAATTATACAGGGGTGATAACCCTTCCCTATGTTTTCCAAAAAGCTTAAAAATATTTTTTTTGACTGGAGCTACACTTTAAAAATGTACCAGTTGAAAATTACAAACAGATTCAACTTAACACAACAAACCTACACAGTCCCTGTCTTGTTTGCACCGCCTGTATACTTCTCTTCTGAGTATATAGGGCCTGGGGGCCACACGCATTTCCTTTTTTTAATATGGGTACAGGGTTCCCCTTAATATGCGTACAAGACCCAAATAGGCTGGTAATGGGCAGGGAGGGCTACCCATGCCATTTTTCTGAATGATTTTCAACCATATTGCAGGAACCAGATATAACATTAAAACCGCAAGCAGTTTTAAATGGTGTTATTTCCGCTTAATGTCATTTTGTGCAGGGACTGTTCTAAACACGGGAAACACGTGGCACTTCACAGGCATACTACAGACACCCACCAGGCACCATATTTAAAGGAATATTTCACTTTTTTTTTTCACTTTAATCGTCATTAAAATCAGTGCTCCCACCAAAACGGTAGTTTTTAAAACTTTTTTTTGCAGTGACCCATGTCCCCTGAGGCAGGAGGCAGGTCGCCAAACCCTTTTTAGGACACTATCTTGCATATTAGCCGTTAAAATTAGCACTTTCCAATTCGAACGTTCGAGTCCCATAGACTTCAATGGGGTTCTAACGTTCGTACCGAACGCGGGGGTCGTTCGCAAGTTCTGTTGCGAACCGAACCGGGGGGTGTTCGGCTCATCCCTACTCCAGAGTAGCACCGTCGTATCCACATGCACAGTGCCTGGTTGGATGTCACTATCAGCACTTCCCTTCTAGATGCGTATTGGCCAGTCACAGGCCTTCCTCAGTAGATCTACTGAGGAAGGCCTGTGATTGGCCGATATGCCTTCTGGGAGATTCTTATGGTCAGTAAGAATGAGAAGAACCGGCAAACTGGTACCTTCGAGGAGATGTCTCCATTCTTTCAGGGCTAAACAGCTCTCTGTCACCAATCTTGTAATTGCACTTCACAGGTGACAATTTCTTGGAAAAGTAGCCAGGCCAGGGTCGTCAACGGGAGATCAGCAGCTGGGGATAGGGAACAAACAGGAAAAGGAGAGGATGGATGGATCAGGCTAAAGGACAAAGGTAAGGGTAATAGGATCACAGGAGGGATGGGTACAGGTACAAGGCTCAGGGTTTAGGTAAACAGACAAGAACAGGATCAAGAACAGATACAGAGCTCTCAGGTTCAGGGTCAGGGCGCAAGGAAAGATACCAAGGCCAGGTGTGTGTGTGTCTGCCGGGTATTTATACACATCTACTGCAATCAGACTCAGGTGACACCTGATCGCAGGAGATGATGTCGGCTCCATACTGCCAGGAACCATTTGCTGGTGGGCACCAGTCTGTGGCCCAAAGATCAAATAATACCACCAGAGAGCTCCTCTGACCGACTGGAACTGTCAGGAGATACCCGCTGGTGGACATCAGTACTGCACGCCAAATGCCTGACAGAGACATCAGCGGATGGCACTTTCTCTGACACATATGGCCGGTGTGGAGGCAAACTACTGGCTTGACCTTTGTCAAAGACATCGCTAAAATCGTGGTACTCCTCTGACAGGGAAGAGAGTAAAGAGGTGCAAGGACCTTGGCTCAAAGGAGTGGCCTTGGATGTTCCAACTAGCTGCTTCTGGGACAAGTCTATGGCATCAAGCCGGGCAGCGGGTAGAGTCACATCATGCTGGACATGTGGAAAGTTCATGGCTTTAAACCGGACAAAGGGCAGAGTCACACTAAGCTGAGTATGAAGAAAGTCCAAAGTATCAAACCAGGCGGGCCGAGTCACATCAAACTGGGCATGTGGAAGGTTCATGGCCTGAGGTTTTTCTCTAGAGTATGATGGTGGAGGGAATTGCCACGGCCTAGAGGCGGAAGCCCCTGGTGCAGGGGAAAGAGTTTGTTTAAATGAAGGGCGTTTATACTTTCTATTGACTGGCAAAAGAGTACTTTTGCCACTAGAAATTGTTTGGATATATTTGTCCAAGTCTTCTCCAAATAGTCGCTACCCAGTTAGGAGGCTTTTACGTGGTGCTTTAGCTGACCAATTTTTTAACCAGAGGATGCTACACATATGCACAAGCATAAGCTTAAAGCGGGAAGCCTGGTGAATAGAATCTTTAATGACATCTATGGCAAAGCATAATGCTTTTGGTAGTTCAGCCAATTTCTGAGCTTGTTGTGCAGGAATCTCTCTAAGGGCCTTTTTAAATTGGTCCTTTAGTGATTGACATACGCCTAGTGCAGCGACTGCAGGCTGAGTAATGGCACCTGCCAAGGAAAGAGTAGATTTTAACAGGGATTCCAACTTTTTATCTGTTTGATCCTTAAGCGTTTGTGCATTGTCTACAGGACAAGTTAGGCCTTTATTCACACTGGAAATCGCAGAGCCAACTGCTGGTACTTTCCATTTTTTGGAGAATTTCTCCTCCGGGGATAGAGAATTGAAAACCTATTAGAAGGGAGAAAATGCTTATCCGGGTGATCCCATTCAGTAAAAATAAGCTGTTCTAGTAATGCATGTGCAGGAAACGCATGCAAAGGCTGAGAAGTTTTTAAGGAACCCAAGGAAGAAACCAAGCTTTCAGGAGACTGCGTTAGGGGCAGCATGAAAGTGGAACAAACAATCTCTGTAAGAGTTTGTATCAGCAATTTCTCAGATTTGTGAGGCTGAATCATCGGTTTGTTTTTCCTCCTGATCGACTGAGGGTAACACCTCATCCTGAGCCCACTGTTCCCCCTGCAAAATTTCTAAAGTGGAGGAGGGAGATCTAGCACGCTTCCTATCCATTTGAATGGAGGATGCCATTAAAGCCGCTAATCTTCCTTCCAAACCCTGCAGGGAGTCGGAAAGGACAGTCACGTATACAGGGACTGAGATGTGAGAAGCAGTTGCACCGGCACCAGGTAATTTTCAGGCGAGAATGGCATAGTGGAAATGCGTCTCGAGATCCTTTACTTTTTTGGTTTTTGTGGTGTCTTTTTTGGTAGGCATAGTCCTAAGTACAAAAGCAGAGGCACTATACAAATTGCACTTAATCGCTGAAAATAGTCATGACATTCAAAGCCATTATAAAGTTCAGCCTAGTGCTGGGAAAATGAGTGTCTTTTCTGTATCAGGAATGACAGTTTGCAACACTCAGATGCTCCATCACTCCTGTGTCCCTGTGTGCAGACTGCTTTGTTTCCTCCTCGTCAGCTGAGGAGAGACTGACCCAGCTGTGTTTTATTTTGCCTGCCGTGCGTCCTTGTGGACGTTCACGGCACTGCGCTTAGGCCCCGCCCCCTCTGGAAAAATGCGCAACATTTATTGGGTCTTCAGACCCAACACAAGGAGGGGGGGAAGCAGAGCAATATCAGCAGCAGGTCAATAAACAGCATCAACAGAATTTTTTTTAGCAGTAGCAGAGCAGTGGGGACCTCTGTGCCCCCCACGTGGGGGGTAATGTAAGGGGGTACAGCGCTGATGCCCCCTAACCCTCAGACTCTTCAGGGGGGAGATAGAAAACATTTTGTCAGATTTCTTACCTGAGAAAAAATCTCCCTCCACGTGTTGCTGCAGCCACACAGAGACTGAGCTTTACAGTGAAGACAACAGAGTAAGGTATCTGCATAGACTCTGTCGGAGAGGTTAACTGGCTGGACGAATTGCTGGCCACTCTGGTGTGCACCGGTGCACGCGGGCACACGTGTTCCTGTGCGCTCCTGTGGGCACTGGTGTGCATGTGTCGGCTGACCCTGGTCTGCCTGCTGGTGCGCGGACGCGCGTGCATGTTCCTGTGGGCACTTGTCCACATCTTCCAATGGGCGCCGGTGTGCACGCCGGTGTCCGGGCGTGCGGGTGTGCACATACATGTGCACTGTTTGGCGCCAATCGGCCTATTTAGTTCTGCAGCACCTTTTGCTCGGTGCTGCCTAATCATCAGCTTCCCATGACCTTGCTCCTGTACCAGTATCTGTATTCTGATCTCCTGACAACTCAGCTGGACCCTCGGACTCCCGGGATTCCTGCCTGCACCTGACCTCGGCCTGATTGACTCCGCTTCTGCCTACTCCTCTGTACCTCGCTGCCCGCCCATTGCTAGCCCGATCTGAACCCGGACTTGCCTGCTCTGCTCCTGCTCAGCACCCGTTGCCTGTGTTCCTGTCTACCATCTTGCTGTCTAAAGATCCCCTACTTCCAGGATCCTCATTACCAGGCTCTCATACCATTCCGTACTCCTGTGCTACCTGTCCTCTCTAACAGGGGCCGCGAGTCGGATACGTAAGGGAGACCACCCCCTGCCCAAGCAGACTCACCGGTCAGGTACGTAGCAGTCTGATAGTATCAGGCAGCCATGACCGAGTCCGGGCAGGGGCCCCCCCATGGATGAACTTTGTAGGCACCTAGCGGGCCTTACCCAAGGTGAAAAGCCTACAGGAAGGCTACTCTAGGTTAGAAGAACAAGTCCAGACTCTCAAGCACCCACAGTAGTAACGCTCCCTCCTGAACCCAGGGTTCCCACGCCCAAAAGGTTCTCTGGAGAACACAGTAAATACCATGTTTTCTGCAATGCCTGCAAGCTCTATTTCTCTCTACAACATCGTATCTTCTCCCTGGAAGCTACAAAGGTGGGCTTCGTCATCTCCCTACTGACCGGCGAGCCTCAAACCTGGGCCCACTGCCTTTTGGAGCAAAAATATGTGTCCCTGGGCTCCCTTGATAACTTCTTTGTGGCCATGTCACAGCTATGTGAAGATCCCCAACAAACCACGATGGTCGAAGCCGCACTGCATTCCCTGCAACAAGGTCGAAGAGCGGCCGAAGATTATGCAGTTGAATTTAGATGCTGGAGCTCTGATACAGAGTGGAATGATGCTGCCCTGCGCCATGAATTTTGGATGGGGTAATCCGATCCCCTTAAAGATGAGCTGGCACGTGTTGGAGTACCTCAGACCCTGGATGCACTTATCAACCTCTCCATCCAAATCGACCGCCGCCTAAGAGAGAGACGTTGTGAGATTTCGTCTGGTCACTCTCGCCCTATCTGGATGCTTCCCAGGGTGCCAAGTCCACCCAGTCAAGTTTCTCCCGCCTCTTCAACTCCGGTTTCAGAAGTCCCAGAACCCATGCAGCTTGGTCTGATCCATCCTTCCCTTACTCTGGAAGAAAAGATGCTCAGACGTGCCCACAACCTGTGCTTGTACTGTGGAGAGCCCGGACATTATGTGAGGGCCTGTCCCAACAAGACATGTAAGTGCCTGCCTCGCTCTTCCTTCTGTGCATCTGTCTTGCCTAAAACTGGTATTCACCTGGCTCTTACTGTCTCATTGCAGCTTTCCGGAAGGTCTATCCCAGTATCAGTCATCATTGATTCTGGAGCATGTAGCTGCTTCATTGACCTAGACTTTGCTACCAACCATGGCATTCCTCTTCAACCCAAGATCCGGGGCCTTGCAGTACAGTTGGCGGATGGCTCCACTCTCAGTTCTGGTCCAGTCACCCAAGAGACAGTTCCCTTGTTGGCCATCATAGATTCCCATCATGAGGAGCTTCTATGTTTAGATAACATTTTTTCTCCCCTTTTCCCAATCATATTGGGAATGCCCACAACCCCAGTATTGACTGGGCCACGGGTGAAATCCAGTTTCTCTCTGAATATTGCAGACAGCTCTGTCTATGGGAAACATCCATTAAGATATCTCAGCTTCTCTGTATGGATTCAGACACCGAGTTATGCCAGTCTATTCCTGAACCTTACCTGGATTTTCTGCATGTATTTAGCAAGAAGAGAGCAGAGACCCTCCCTCTACATAGGCTGTATGGCCCGATAGAACTCTTACCTGGAACAGAAGTCCCCTTTGGAAGGATCTTCCCGTTATCTGAGCAGTAGTTGGGCACCTTAAAGGACTATATAGATGAGAATCTTAAGAAGGGGTTCATTCACCCCTCCACCTCCCCAGCTGGTGCGGGCATCTTTTTTGTCAAAAAAAAGGACCATTCCTTATGTCCCTGCATCGACTACCGGGAATTAAATAAGATTACTATTAAAAACAGATACCCACTACCACCGGTACCTGAACTCGTTCAAAGGCTGGGAACCGCAACAATTTTCACAAGGTTAGATCTTCATGGAGCTTACAATTTAATCTGCATCCGGAAAGGGGATGAATGGAAGATGGCCTTTCGTACTCGATTCCGGCACTTCAAGTATCTTGTTATGCCCCTTAGCCTGTGCAATGCCCCAGCAACATTCCAACACTTTGTCAATGACATTTTCCACGACTAATTGGACCTATATGTCATTGTCTACTTGGATGACATCTTTGTTTTTTCGGCTTCACTGGCCAATCAACCGCAGGCATGTCTGGAATATGTTTACTCATCTAAGCCCTTGTACACACGGTCAGACATTCCGACAACAAAATCCGTCGTATTTTGTCCGACGGATTTTGTCCGACGGATTTTGTCCGAAACTGGTGCTGCATACACACGGTCGGACAAAGTTGTCGGAAAATCCGATCGTTCGGAACGTAATGACGTTATTTCGTTACGTCGGGACTACGTTCAGGCTAGTAGCCAATAGCTTTGGTCTAGGAATTTGATCTGAGCATACGTGGCACTTTGTCCGATCGGAATTCTCTACAAACGATCGGACAAAGTCCGATCAGATCATGTTGTCAGAAAATTGTATAGCCCAGCTCTAAAACTTTGTCGGTCGGATATTCCGACGGAAACAGTCCAATGGAGACAACACACGGTTGGATTATCCGACAACACTGTCCGATCGGAAATTTTCCGTCGGAGTCTCGGACCATGTGTACAAGGGCTTAGACAACATGAGCTTTATGCCAAACCTGAGAAATGTGAATTTGAAATCCAGTGTGTTCAATTCTTGGGCTTAGTCATCTCAGCTGAAGGCATTAAGATGGACCCCCAGAAAGTATCTGCCATCTTGGACTGGCCTGCACCCGCAGACAAGAAAGGGGTACAGCTCTTCATTGGCATTGCCAATTTCTATAGAAAATTTTTCAGAGGTTCTCCTCCATAATTGCTTCCATTACCGAGCTAACCAGACAAGGGACCCGATTCTGCTGGACTCCTAAGGTACAGTCGACCTTTGAAAAACTCAAAGAACTATTTATCTCGGCTACCATTGTTAAGCATCCTAACCCAGCTTTACCTTTTGTCCTGGAAGTCGACGCATCCGAGATTGCGGTTGGAGTGGTACTCTCCAAACGACAGGGTGCCAAGTCTCTCCTTTACCCAGTGGGATTTTTCTCTCATAAACTTTCATCATCAGAAAGGAATTATGATGTGGGGGATCGGGAACTTCTGGCAATCAAGGCGGCTTTGATGGAGTGGCGTTATCTACTAGAGGGTGCTGCACATCCTATTCTGGTTTACACTGACCATAAAAACTTGGAGTGCCGAGTGCTCATGCGTGGGCGTTCCGACATGGCTGCTTAAGCCTGGAGCTCCGCATCACCCCCGCCAAACGAGCTTTGTAGCGGACACAGCACGCACCGGACCGGGACCCCACTAACCCCCCAAGGAGGGGACAACACTGGGAATTCTCCTGTATGCCCAGACTGGCAGTGCAGCGCGATCTGGGGCAGGAATTTGAGCGAGCGGGCCACGGAGGGTGTACCAAGATGGCCGCCGGACCTCCCTCAACCCCACACCATGCGGCCTACACAGACAGGCAACTGGAGCACAGGCAAGTGATCGCCCCTGCAATGCTCACATATTCCCAGGATGCCCAGTGTACACAACAAGGCCAGCAAGTGCCATCCCCAGCTTCCGCAGAATCTCTATTGAGCAGAGTATTGGATGATTATAACCTGTCTCCCGCAGGGCCCGCTCTCCCGCCCCAGCAGTCCACACCATCCCCCCTTCTGATGGACCAGGACGCCACATCTTCTCAGGTAGACCTGTTTCACAAATTTTCAGCCGTTCTGGAGAGGGGTCTGGCAAATACGGCTGCCCAAATCACCAGAAACATTAAATCAGACTTTGCCAACCTCGGTACTAGAATTGAGGCCATTGAAACTAAATTGGACACCACTGTGGCCCACACCAACCAGCACGTGTCGCACTTACAGTCCCTCCAGGACGAGTTGGACACTGCCCTGGGCAGGATTGATGACCTCGAGAATAGGTCCTGGAGATATAATTTCCGAGTCCGTGGTCTTCCTGAAACTATTACGGATGTCCCCAGGGCGATACAAGACCTCATTAAGGAACTAGTTCCAAACATCCCGAATCCCACAGAGCCCTGGGTCCCCCCAGGAAGGATGGCTCCCAGAGGGATGTTATAGTAAAGCCCCACTTTTATGCAGTTAAGGAAGAAGTGATGAGACAAGCCTGCACTAAACAGCCCCTTGTATGCCAGGGTCATCAAATACAAATATTTGCAGATTTGGCCCCGTCGACCATACAAAAGAGACAAACTCTCAAACCACTATTACCAGGGCTGTCCCAACAAGATATCAAATACCGGTGGACATTTCCCTTTGGGGTGAAATTCAACGTACAAGGAAAGATGTATACATTCTCTTCTCTACCAGAAGGAGAAAAGCTTTTCCTCCACCTTAAATAAATTTCCCAGGAAGCTCCCATGGACTTCTCCACAACAACTGGCAGTTCGGCAAAGAGACCTCCACTGGCAAGTCCGGTCTCCCCCCTCTGGAACAGGGTCAAGCCAAAGAAGCCCAAGGAAACCAAACCCCCTTAAGATGGCATCTCTGACTCCTTTCAATTTACCGCCCTGACCTGGGCTCCCAGACTTGGGACAGTTCTTCCTCCCGTTGAGGGAGCTTCAGGCTCCCATTGTTTCTCCTGTTGTCCAAAGTTTGACCAATTCCACTCAGTTTTTGGACCTAGGGTGTCTCAAGCCCCCCTGGTGCTCCCCTATGATTCCTACATTGCCAGGCCTAAGACACTGTTTGAGGGTGGCCAGGAGGAGTTGCTTAATGTAGGACTACCTAACCAATTCAGTGATCCTGAACTTTTTTTTAGGAATTTGATCACTTTCTTTTCCTTTTCTTATTGTTTTGATCTTGGTCGCTGAGCCTGCAACAGGCCTGACAGAGAGGGCCTAGCCCTGGGACTTTGAACACTGGGGGTACTCCTGTTCCCGGGTGCTCCTCTTCCATAGGAGCTTCCCGGAATAGGGAGGGGTACACGATTAGGTCACTCATGGGCCTCCCCCTTGGGAGATGGTACCCTGATCAATGGGTTCTACAACTCCTCGAACATGTTGTGGTCTGAATTGCTTATTAAGTTAGCAATTTGCTGTGTTCTTATTCACTGTTATATTTCAAGTATAAGTATAGGCAGGTGGTGATACCCATGCACCTCCACTCATACCACTGACGAGGATACTCCCCTTCTGTGGTATGGGTCTTCGCCCCTCTTATAGAGGCTGCCGAAGCCGCAAAGTTATGGTCTGGTGGGGCTTCCTCCCACTGGACTCTGTTAGTCCTCTTCGAGGACGTAGTTTTTTTGTCTTACTACTTCTCTTCTTCCTTTCCCCCCCCTAACTCTCTCCTTTTGAGCCGTCTGACAGGTACCCTAATATGCTTAACAGCAATGGAGCTCGGTGAGCATCTCCTTCCACACCTTGGACCCAGGAGGAGACACCGACTGGGGGTAAGTGACGGTAGCCTGAGCAAATTTCCACCTCTCTGATCTTATGGCTTTGTTAAACACATATGGTAATGATCTCAGAGTAGCCACACATAACACTCAGGGCCTGAACGCCCCGAGCAAACGCAGGATAGCTTTTGACCTTTATCACTCTCTTAAGTTGGACATAGTCATGGTCCAGGAGACTCATTTCCCGACCCGATACAGCCCCAATTTCCTTCATTCCCATTTTCCCCTTTTCTATCTGGTGAATGCCTCGAACAAAACCAAAGGGTTAGTGATACTGTTCTCAAAATGTAGCAATTTTTCAAATATTTCAGATTACAGGGACCCTGAGGGTAGATTTATCCTAGTCAAAGGCTCCATTGGGGGCAGTATCTACTCTGTGATCTCATATTATGCCCCTAACACGGGTCAAACTACCCTCCTTCACACCCTTCTCCCTCTAGTTGAAGGCAAGGTCATCTTTGGGGGGGATTCAAATGTAGCGTTCGACCAAGGCCTAGACAAAACGAGACCCCCCAAGGCGCAATTGACGCATCCCACAAAAGCCAGCCTTACCATTGCAAAACGTATACACTCACAGGGGTTAGTCGACATATGGAGAGAACTGAACCCATCAAAAAGGGATTTTACCCATTTTTCGGCCCTGCATAAATCATATGCCAGAATAGACCACATTTTAGTCCCTCCCTCCCTTATACAATTGACTCGCAAATCATCTATTCTCGATACGGCCTGGTCGGACCACTCTATAGTTCTACTTCTCATGGAAAACCCCCTCCCTAGACCCACGAGCACTCACTGGCATCTAAATGAATCCATTCTGAGTGATTCCACAAATGTTACGGAGCTAGACAACTCCCTGAAGGAATACTTCCTTTTAAATAACGTGGATGATATCTCTCCAGAGTCCCTTTGGGCCGCCCATAAAGCCACCATTAGGGGCAAAATTATCAGCATCGCCACACAACAGAAGAAGGAAAGGTCTATAGCCATTCCTAAAATGGAAAATAAATTTACCTCTCTTAAACACCAACACAAGAGGAACCCCTCCAAAGCACTTTTAGACCAAATAGACGCTACCAGACTGGAATTAAATTTAGCCCTCTTGGTAAAAGCGGAGAAACGTATCCGCTGGAGTGGAGCTAAATTCTTCCATTAGAAGGACAAAATCGGTACGATGTTGGCCTCCAAACTCTCTCCTCGACCACGCCACTACTGCTTCCCGAAAATAAGAGTAGCTGGTCATCCTCCCACGATGGACCCCAACAAGGTATTGGCAGCATTCAGAAGCTTCTACGCCAAGACACCAGACATTAGAACCCCTGCCATACATAAATTTCTTCAGGACCTCCCTATTCCAACCCTATCGGATGAACATAAAGAGATTATGGAGTCGAGCGTGTCTGTTGAGGAGATAAAACCTTAAGCCAGGTTCGGCCCCTGGACCCGACGGTCTGTCCGTACCATACTACAAGGCCTTCGCAGATACACTTGCACCCCATATGGCTCGGTTTTTTAACACAAAGATGCAGAGATCCCCCCTAGATCACCATCTGAACACTGCTTATATAACAGTGATCCCCAAACCGAATAAAAACCCAGAAGAGGGTGGTAATTATAGACCAATCTCTCTCATAAACAACGATCTTAAAATCCTTACGAAGATCATGGCCAATCGCTTGTCAACTTTCATCCACCGCTACATTCACAAGGACCAAGTGGGTTTTATCCCGGGAAGGCAGGGTCCAGACCAGGTCAGGAGAGCTATTGATCTGGTATCTCTTCTACAATCAGGTTGGGGCAGGGGCCCCAGACAGGAAAGAATGTTACTCTCCCCAGATATCCATAAGGCCTTCGACACTGTCGAATGGCCAAACCTATTTGCCCTTTTGGAAAGGTGGGGCTTTGGGGGGCGCTTTTTAGGTACCTTAAATTCCCTATACTCAGAACCCTCAGTGCTAATCTGTCTTAATGGTCACCACTCTACACCTCTTGACATTCAGAGGGGTACCAGACAGGGCTCCCCCCTATCCCCCTTAATTTTCGCTATAGCGATAGAGACGCTAGCAATAGCGATCCGTTCCAACCCCAATATCCAGGGGGTCCAGTATGGCTCCCAGGAACACAAGTGGGGTATTTTCGAGGATGATATGTTGCTATTCATCACAGACCCTATCACCTCCCTCCTTAACCTTTGCCAGGTTCTGAATGACTTTGCTAAGGTGTCGGGCCTCAGGGTGAACTATGATAAGTCCCACGCCCTTAACGTCTCACTTCCACCCTCCATAGTGGTCAATCTGAAAAGTTCATTTGCATTCAGTTGGAATGATTCTCACTTAGAATATTTGGGGATTAACCTCACCTCCACAGTTGACCAGCTGTACTCGGTAAACTTCCCTCCAGCATATAAGAGAATGGAGATGGAGGTGAGATTGTGGGCTAACAAAGACCTATCATGGCTAGGCAAAATCCACTCGATGAAAATGACGCTTCTCCCCAGGCTACTCTACCTGTTTAGGGCTATACCGATCAATCTGAGAAGAGACCACCTGCAATCCCTACAGAGGAAGATTAACGGGTATATATGGGGCAGAAAAGGCCACAGACTGCCGAAAAATACATTATACAGACAGCACATTCAGGTGGGTCTAGGGCTCCCCAGATTGGAGTACTACTTCCGGGCGGCGAGACTGGCCCAACACTCTGCGGTTTACAGTAGAAGGGAAAAACCAGATTGGATTCACATTGAGAGACAGGCGGTCCCCTCATATACTATAGACTATTTACTCTGGCTTCCCTTCAAGGATAGACTCCCTATTTTATCCCCGATCCTCTCGCAATCACTGTCTTTATGGGATAAACTAAAGACCCTTCCTTCCCTGATCTCTGAATGTTGCCCTTTAGCTCACATAGTTACATAGTTACATAGTTAGTCAGGTTGAAAAAAGACACAAGTCCATCCAGTTCAACCAAAAAAAAAAAAAAATATATATATATATATATATATATAATAAATATCATACCAGCCCATATACCCAATTCTATACCCACAGTTGATCCAGAGGAAGGCAAAAAACCCCAGCAAAGCATGATCCAATTTGCTAAAGCAGGGGAAAAAACTCCTTCCTGATCCCCCAAGAGGCAATCGGTTTTTCCCCGGATCAACTTTACCTATAAATGTTAGTACCCTGTTATATTATGTACACTTAAGAAATAATCCAGGCCTTTCTTAAAGCAATCCACTGAGCTGGCCATAACCACCTCTGCAGGGAGTCTATTCCACATTTTCACAGCTCTTACTGTGAAGAAACCTTTCCGTATTTGGAGATGAAATCTCGTCTCCTCTAGACGTAAAGAGTGCCCCCTTGTCCTCTTTGATGACTGTAAAGTGAATAACTCGACACCAAGTTCCCTATATGGACCCCTTATATATTTGTACATGTTGATCAAATCCCCCCTTAATCTCCTCTTATCAAGAGAGAATAAATTCAGTTCCTCTAATCTTTCCTCATAGCTGAGTTCCTCCATGCCTCTTATCAGTTTGGTTGCCCTTCTCTGCACTTTCTCCAGTTCCCCGATATCCTTTTTGAGAACTGGTGCCCAAAACTAAATGGCATATTCCAGATGAGGTCTTACTAATGATTTGAACAGGGGCAAAATGATATCTCTCTCTCTGGAGTACATACCTCTCTTAATACAGGAAAGGACTTTGCTCGCTTTGGAAACTGCAGCTTGGCATTGCATGCTATTATTGAGCTTATGTTCTACCAAAACCCCCAGATCCTTCTCCACTATGGATTCCCCCAGTTGTACTCCCCCTAGCGTGTATGATGCATGCATATTCTTAGCCCCCAAGTGCATAACTTTACATTTCTCAACACTAAACCTCATCTGCCACATAGTCGCCCAATTAGACAGAGCATTGAGGTCGGCTTGTAAATTGGTGACATCCTGTAAGGACGTTATTCCACTGCATAGCTTGGTGTCATCTGCAAAGACGGAAATGTTACTTTTGATCCCAGACCCAATATCATTTATAAAGATATTAAAAAGCAAGGGTCCCAGCACTGAACCTTGGGGTACACCACTGATAACCTTAGACCATTCAGAGTAAGAATCATTAACCACTACTCTCTGAATTCTGTCTTTTAGCCAGTTTTCTATCCATCTACAAACTGATGTTTCCAAACCTGTAGACTTTACCTTACACATGAGCTGTGTGTGCGGAACTGTATCGAACGCTTTTGCAAAATCCAAATATATCACGTCCACCGACACACCTCTGTCCAAGGTTTTACTTACCACCTCATAAAAAGAAATCAGGTTTGTCTGACAACTTCTGTCTTTCATAAATCCATGCTGTCTGTTGCTCAAAATATTTTTTTCCTGCAAGAACTCGTCTATGTGGTCTTTTATTAATCCCTCCAGTATCTTCCCAACTATAGAAGTTAAACTAACGGGTCTATAATTACTTGGTAAAGACTTTGTTCCCTTTTTAAATATAGGCACCACATTGGCCCTGCGCCAATCCAGTGGTACTATTCCTGTCATTAATGAGTCCCTAAAAATTAGATACAATGGCTTTGAAATTACAGAGCACGTCTTTAATAACCCTAAGTTTCCCCCGGGACAAGACATAAAAACTTTCAGATGGTGGCTGGATAAGGGGTTGTACCGGATTGGCCACTTTTTCATGCCTTCGGGTCCAATAACCCTTAAATTTTGTAAAAACAAATTTGAAATTCCGGACAGGGGACACTTTCGATTTTATCAGATACAACACTTCCTCCATAACCGGTGGAAAGGGAGATCTTCCCCGCCTGCATTCACCCCTTACGAATTATGGACCGGCCAGGCCGGAGATCAGAGAGGTGGAATATCAGTTATCTACCAAGCCCTTGCTCACCAGGCAAGTAACACCCCCTACATTACAGCGTGGGAGAATGAACTCCAAATTAACTGGGACCTAGATCAGTGGCGATCATCCTTCTCCAGAGCTTACAAGGGCATCAAGAATATATCCCTAATAGAAGCCAACCTCAAAATTATGACGAGATGGTATCTCACCCCGTACAAACTGGATCGTATGTTCCCCACTGCTAATCCTCTGTGCTATAGGGGTTATGCCCTCTATGGAACCATGGCCCACACCTGGTGGGAATGTCCTAAAATCAGATCGTTCTGGAGAAGGGTCTTCACCTTAATTCACATGGTAACAGGTCTCTGACTAGCTAGAACTCCAGCGGTAGCCTTACTAAATGCAGAGGTGCCCGGGGCATCCAGGCGGACCCGCCGACTGATCCACTTTATACTCCTGGGTGCCAAGGTAACTATAGCCAAGGCCTGGAAAAAAACAGGGGTTTCACAGCAGCCAAACACAAAATGTCCTGGATCATGTCCCAGGAGAAACTGGCCAGTATTCTCCTTGACTCCAAAGCACAGTTTGAGTCCGTCTGGGAGCCCTGGGCAAACTATGTTGGCATCTCCCTTATCCCTGGCACAGTTAAATCCCATTGGGGGTGTCGGGAGGGCCCACCGGAAATGGATCTTCAAGAAAAGGGCGGGGACGATAGTCTCTTGGAGTGCTCTCTGGAGGATTCGAGAGTATTAGCTCGAAGAGTTTTTGTTCTGACCAAAGGGTTGTGTTTCGTTGCTTGGCTCATAACCTTGCCTGTATGTTATTGTCTGAATAAATGATGCACAATACGGGGCGGACGACCTATTTTAATTTGCTCTTTGTACCTAGACGCTCCTATATTCTTGTTTTGTCTGTTTCTATGATACTCAATAAAAAATTTTGAAAGTAAAAACTTGGAGTACCTGAGAACAGCCAAGAGACTAAAACCCCGGCAGGCCAGATGGGCACTCTTCTTTTCCCAATTCGAGTTCCATATAACCTACAGACCCGGCTAAATAATTTCGAGCCTGACGCTCTCTCCAGAATGTTCCATGACACTGAAGAAACTTTAGCTCCAGATACCATTCTCCCCTCTAGGAACTTCTTGCTCCTTCAAGGGGATCTCATATCCTGGATTAGACAGGCCTCTATTGGAATGAATGTCTAATGGGATTTACACTAAGGACGGCCTGTTCTGGCACAAGGGCAAGATTGTGGTCCCGGAGGACCTAAGAGTACACCTACTAGAGCTTTGTCATGATCATAAGTTAGCCAGACACTTCAAGGCATTAAAGACTACTGACCTGGTACAACGTACCTTCTGGTGGCCTCACTTGACTAAGGATTGCAAGGACTATGTTGATTCGTGCAGTACTTGTGCCCGAAGTAAAACCAGCCGGACGAGAGCCTGGGGTCTATTAAAACCTTTACCAGTCCTGGAAAGACTGTGGAGTATGATTTTGATGGACTTTATCATTGAACTCCCCCCATCAGAAAGTTTTTCCTCCATCTTTGTTGTGGTAGATAGGTTGTCGAAGATGGCACACTTCCTGCCCATGAAGGGCACTCCCTCAGCTATGAAGACAGCAAAAATATTCATTAAAGAAGTTATAAGATTGCGTGGAGTCCCAACAAATATTGTGTCAGATCGAGGTGTCCAGTTCACCTCTAGGTTCCGGAAAGCCCTCTGTGGTTCCCTAGAAATTGAATTGGCATTATCTTCAGCGTACCATCCTAATGGTCAAACGGAGAGAACCAATCAAACCTTGAAGCAATACCTCCGTTGTTTCTCCACTTTCTCTCAGGATGACTGAGCCTCCTTGCTCCCTGTTGCTGAGTTCTTGTACAACAATTCTTTGCACTCATCCATCAATCAGATACCATTCTTCGCCAATTATGGCTTCCATCCGTCCTTTTTGCCCAGGTCAATATCTGAAAGTACTGTGCCTGCAATCTCTGAAACCTTGGACTTCTTCTCTTCCAACAACAAATTACTGCCAGAAACCATGGCTAAGTCTCAGGAGTACTATAAGAAGATATTTGATGGGAAGAGGCATGGGGAACTTGTCTTGGAACCCGGCAACCTGGTGTGGTTGTCAACGGCCAACTTGAAATTGGAGTGTCCCTCTAAAAAACTGGGCCCCAAGTTCTTGGGTCCCTTTTCAGTGAAAAGAAAAATTTATGACGTCATCTATGAACTTGACCTGCCTGCTTCCCTGAAAGTTCATTCAGTCTTCCATGTGACTCTCCTGAAGACTGTTACTCCAAATCCCTTTGCTGGCCGTAGTGTCGGCCCTCCCAAGCCTGTTATAGTCAACAACGAGGAGGAATTGGAGGTGGAAGCAATTCTGGATTGTAGGAGGTGACGCAATCAAACCCAGTACCTTATTAAGTGGAAAGGGTATGGTCCCGAAGACAATTCATGGGAACCTGAGCGTAACCTACACACCAGAGAACTTTTACAGGTATTCAAGAACTCTCATGCCTCCAAATTGGTTCAACTGGGCATCCGAAGTCTGCCCTTGAGGAGGAGGTACTGTCAGAACCTGACCTCGGCCTGATTGACTCCACTTCTGCGTACTCCTCTGTACCTCGCTGCCCGCCGGTTGCTGAACCCGGACTTGCCTGCTCTGCTCCTGCTCAGCACCCATTGCCTGTGTTCCTGTCTACCATCTTGCTGTCTGAAGATCCCCTAATTCCAGCATCAGGATTCTCATTACCAGGCTCTCATACCATTCCGTACTCCCATGTAGGGATAAGCTTCGAGTTCGAGTCAAACTCATGTTTGACTCGAACATTGCCTGTTCGCTGAACAGTGAACAATTTGGGGTGTTTGTGGCAAATTCGAAAAGCCGCAGAACACCCTTTAAAAGTCTATGGGAGAAATCTAAAGTGCTAATTTTTAAGGCTTATATGCAAGTTATTGTCATAAAAAGTGTTTTGGGACCTGGGTCTTGCCCCAGGGGACATGTATCAATGCAAAAATAAGTTTTAAAAATGGCTGTTTTTTCGGGAGCAGTGATTTTAATAATGCTTAAAGTGAATAAAAGTATAATATTCCTTTAAATTTCGTACCTAGGAGGTGTGTATAGTATGCCTGTAAAGGGGCACATGTTTCCTGTGCTTAGAACTATCCCTGCACAAAGTGTAATTTCGGAAGGAAAAAAAGTAATTTAAAAGCACTCGCGGCTATATGAATTGTCGGCTCCCGGTAATACAGTCATTGAAAGTCATTGATAAAAAAAAAATGCGTGCCCCCCCCCCCCAAATTCAATCACCAGGCCCTTTAGGTCTGGTATGGAAATTAAGGGGAACCCCGTGTCAAATGAAAAAAAAATGACGTGGGGTTCCTCCCAAATATCCATACCAGACCCTTCAGGTCTGGTATGGATTTTAAGGGGAACTCCATGCCAATTTTTAAAAAAAAATTACATGGAGTTCCCCCCAAAAATCCATACCAGACCCTTTATCCAAGCACGCAACCTGGCAGGCCGCAGGAAAAGAGGGGGGGCGAGAGAGTGCCCCCTCTGCTGAACCATACCAGGCCACATGCCCTCAACATTGGGAGGGTGCTTTGGGGGTAGCCCCCCAAAGCACCTTGTCCCCATGTTGATGGAGGCCAACTTATCCATGCGGTGATCTTGGTCATCCAATCTGGAAAAAATATTACCAACAAGTGCATTGACTATATCTTCTGAATTCAAGGCCTTTGACTACTATCAGAAACCATGAAATGTTTAATAATAAAAGTAAAAAGAACAAACATAGTCAAAACATAGTCAAAGTTCAATCACCGAAACAGATAGTCAGCCAAGCCAGAAGTCAGGGATCAAAGTAGTGTTTAAACAGGAACACAGGAGATAGTTTCTTGTGATGTGACCAAGGCGAAGGCAGAGCTCCTCTGGGCTGGAGGGCTTAAGTAGGCAGGACTGATGAGCAGGATCATCAACAACTGATTAACTGTGTAGAGAGATGGGAGCTGGCAATTAGCTGACAGCTGAGCGGCCAGCTCAGAGAAGGAAGGGCTGAGCCCAGCCCTGACATTGAGGAGGAGAATCAGAGACGCTGAATGGCAACTGGAGGTACCTGTTACTGGAAAGGACCTAAGGAGCAAGTCTGGTGTCTCTCCTACTGAAGATATTATGTCTATCCCTATTCAGCTGTTGCTCTAATACCCAGTGGCAGCCTATGCTCTTATTGATTCTGCACCATGGAATACTGAAAGGGACTGGTGAGTCTGGAGTTCTGTTCTAATCTAGTTTTGCTACGGATGTTCTTAGCTCTATACCTTCTATACGTTATTCTGAGTGAGTTCTCCAATAAAGTATTCAAAAATATACTTAAACTAACTGGAGAAAATTTTTCTTTGACCGCACAGCCCTTCACTGGCCTAAGATCTGCCCAAGATCAAAATGTCAGCCTTCCCTGCCTTTGGGTGTCCATGGTATGCCTCTGAGGGTCAGTAGGTGCTGTACTTATCTTATTTTTTTGAGAGTAAAATATGGCTTAATGTTCAAAAAAAAAAAGAACTTTGATGTTATCGAATTTCCCCAAAATTCACACAATAGAAGACTGTATCTATGTCAGCATATTCCAAAAATCTCAGGTTGCTAGGTAAAACAGATTACTATTTTATTATAGTCCTAAAACATTTAATTTCAATAGCTTAAAGGGTAAGTTCCCCTTTGCAGAAAATCTGTAAGGTGAAATTACACTGGGTCCCCTCCCCAGTCCAGCTGACCTGGAGCCCCGAAATAACCCGCTGTGGCACATTGGGTCGCTGATTTACTGGCCAGGGGATTTTAAATCCCTGTGGCTTGATCTCCTAAACGTACCTCGTAAATGTACGTCTAGGAGGCATTCTAATGTTGGCGCTGATCAATCAAGATCCCCCCAGCCCATCTTGTCAGCGTCAGAGGAGAGTAAGACATGGGGATTTCAAACAGATTTCATTTACCGCAAACTGTGATTGGCTGTGTCCAAGGGACAAGGGCATCACAAATTTTCCCCAATGCATGCTCGCAAGTGCACATGGGGAGCATGCAAAGGGGAGAATGTCATATGACGTTGTCCAGGCAATTAAGGCCTGCGCTGTAGCCATCATCTGGCTATAGCACCAGCTCAAGATGGTTAAAGGCTTCCCATGTACCAAAAACAAATCATTCAAAACCCTACATTGCTATCTTTGGAATTTTTAGGTATGCTCGGTGTACCAGTGCATGCAGACCCCTAATCTAGAAGCAAAATTTGAATGTTATAAATACAAACAGCAGATACTTCAAAACCATATACTAGCATAGATTCAGTTTGGTCCAGCTACATGAAAAACACCCATTAAGGTTGGTACCACATCCCAAATTTGAAAAATGTAGTAAAGAGAGATAGAAAAAAGGGATTTTAACGGTGCAAAATAACGATTACAAAGTAAATATATAGAAACATTTTTATACAATTTTATTACAATCAGAATTAAAATCGTTGTGCAAGAGAAACAATGCAAAAAAATTTACAATGGTTTACATAGACAATCTTTAGGGATCATGGATGGATGTAAAAGAACATCTATTGCACACTAGCCCGACATGTTTTGCTATTTGCTTCTTCAGGGGATGTGCAATACAACAATACAGACACTGTAATATACAAAGATGAAAATAGAGAAAAAAAAGAATTTATATAAAATAAACAACTATTGGAATAATATAAGGACACTTTGTCAGACCAACACCACCAAAGCCACGCTTACCCCCTGTCGTGTGTCCACCCAATGTCAACCACCGCCTAAAGTTTCACACCTGCCAGCAAGACCCACAGTAAGTATTCCATGCAGTCATAGAAAGCAGAAAAGGACTAGGCTAAAAAAAAAGAACATACAAAAGAGGTATGTATAAGCAAGATAGTAGATTCTGCTGCCAGATAAAAGCAGCAGAGGATGGACAAAAATCCATGTTGACTATTCAAAAATTGATTGATTATCAAAAAATTATATAATATAGATAGCCTGGGCTTTCGAATATATAACTAAATTAATAAAAATCCATACTTACTTAAAAAGCTATTTAGCAAGTCATGGGTAGGAGAGTGACTCGAAATGTCAAATTGAACATTGCCGATAAAGAGTGAATGGGAACACTACAAAAAAAACAAAAAATAAATAAATTTAATTTATAATAGTATAATTTGTAAGGCCAGTATTGAACTAGGCCTGAAAATTCCCATAGTGTAAAAAACAAAAATCTAGAAGATAGAAATTAGACCAAAAACTCACCAATCTTATCAGCTCAATATGATAAAGTCACTCCCACCAGCACTAGCTGAACAGAGTGACAGATAAGCTCGAGCTGGCGTCTGATGTCACCGGCTCGATGCGGATGTGACAGCGCTAATGCGCATGCCCCGAAGGCCAAGGAGATCCCAAAAACAACATTACCCAAGTGGCAATGCGGGGAGGGGTGGAATACCAAACCGAACGACGGAGACATCCATCGTAATCGGAGAGGATACCGCCCCCACTACCCGTCGGCCAATGGGAAAGGAGTAGCAGATGTAAACAACAGCAGGATGGAATGCTGTGAAGGGGAACATAGTACAAACGTAACCCAGGGAGATTGGGCTCCGGGAAGAGCAGCGCTAAAGCGGGCACTGGTATAAATATCACCCAGTACCCTGGGTGTCTGTATGATGCATAATGAACACACTCTGTGGAAAGGGAAGGTGGAAAGGCTGTGGACAACCTGCGGACAAAGTAAAAAAGCAAGCTAGAAGGACAGGGGGGATTTTTAAAGGAAAAGGCATGACTCAAAACAAGCTGCATCATGCTATAACTATAGAGGTGTAAAGCTGACAAAGTGCCAACAAAAAACAAATCAATACAGAAAATAGATATGTCAAGGTTAAACACATTAATTAAGCAAATTTTGGAAAATCATATAACTTAATAAAATAAATATCTACAATAAACAAATAATACATATATTTATTGAAAAAAATGACAGACCACTTGGAAAAATAAATTAAAAAATAAATTATATAATACACAAGCAATGAAGGTGGTCCACATAAATAAACATAAAGAGCATGAAAGTCAGGGGAAGGAAAAAGGGAGGAAGTGGACACAGAAAAAGGAAAATAATAATACTAATTCAAAGAAAGGGCTTAAAACTCAAACTTTCATTGAACCCTGGGAAAACAGTGGTTCTCGGATCATATATCCATCGGGCTTCAAGTTGGAGCAGTGTCCTGTCCACACTGCCCCCCCCCCCCCCCCCCCCCCGAGTCCAAGGGGATATGCTCTAATGCCAAGAATTTGATTACATTGGGATTGAATGAATGATTTAAACCAGCATAGCAACTGATTGCATCTTTTTATTTTTATCGGCTTAATGTGATCTCTAATCCTCTTAAAAAATTGTCTCTTCATTATTCCGATATAGAAATCGCGGCACAGACACTGTGCCAAGTAAATAATACCTGGTGTCTGGCAGGTGACTCTAAACTTTATAGAGTGCCAATTGCTGTTAAATCGAGGCCTACAATCAATGTACTGACAAATATGGCAAGGTACCAGTATTTCCTTGTCTCTTGATTGAACTACTGCTATCAAAATGACTATGGACAAGACGGTCCTTAAGTGACGGGACTCGTCTAAAGGTAACTTCAGGGAACTTGATGTACTTCCTAGCAATAAGATCTGCCGACAATAGTGGCCAAAACCTATTTACATTTTTTTTGATTTCCATATGTTGATTAGAGTAACGAGTAATAACTCTAAAGCCCCATACACACTATCACATTGTCTGCTGACTTTTTCCTTCAGATTTACCAAAACCATGTAGTAGAAGGGCCTGCCCGATTGCATACAAATTGAAATTACTAAGATTTGACCTCATATTATATGGTTTTGGTAAATCTGAAGGAAAAACTCAGCAGAAAAACTGATAGTGTGTATGGGGCTTTACTGTATCACATTTATTTGAACGTTTAGAGGAAAAAATCAAAGAGTTCCTATCTTTGGCGTTAACACGATTATAGGCCTTTTTGAGGCAGGCATGACTGTAGCCTCAAATTTTTAAACGGCAATAAAGATCCTTAGCCGCAATTTGAAAGTCTTGGTCCTTGCTGCAGTTACGTTTAAGTCGCAAATACTGACTATATGGTATACTGTTAATAAGTGAAACTGGGTGAGAGCTTTTGGCATGAAGCTTATACTAGCATATTGAAACTAAATTTATAATTACAACTTTAAAAAGTGTGATATTTGCTTGTTCTGCTTTATAATGCCTCGTTTGGGAAAAATGGTAACATTTTGTGCAATCAGGACCAGAGTTGTCCCTATACACCAACACAATTGAGTACTGTCTCTTATACTTTTTATATCTGTACTAAGTTACATTTTCAGGACAAGCTTTCATGGTATACCCAGAAATTCCCGATAGAACATGGATGTGCAGGGATCAGCATATAATGACTGGTCAGTGTAGACCCTGCTGTATTTCTGTAACACTTTATTCTGCAAAGGGAAACTTTCCTTACCTAAAATATTCATATTGACACACTGCACAAGCCCTAAACCCAACCCTCATTTTGGAGCCAATAACAATAAAAGGTGTGGTAGAAAAATTTGCATATGAAAGGCAAAGAAAGAATGTTATGGGTGGGACATATGGAGGACAAGCACTAGGAGCCTAGGAGCAAGGATAGGTGGGTGGGGGGCTTGCTGGGAACAGACAATGAGGCTATGAGCGATAGAAGGAACAAACAATGGGGCTATGACCTACAGAAATATAGAAACACACAGAATTAGAGAGATAATACTGAAACTGCAAGACAGAGGAGGGGATGAGGGATAAAAAAAGAAACCAGGGACACAAAGAATAACTGAGTGGCAGAGAATGACAAACACAGAGTGACAGTCAGAGTAGGAAATTGCAATAGTGTGCAGAAAAGGGAATTCCATCATCATATTAGGAGAGACAAAAGTGAAGTGGAAAAAAAGGAGACAGGGAAAGATTTGCCTCAATGAAAGAGAATAGACAGACTGCAGCAGTGAGAACAGAGGAGAGATACAGAGTCTGCAGCAGAGAGGTGGGGGGAGTGGGGATGGGAGGGAGAGATTGCAGTGGAGGCAACATAAAGAGTATAACAGAAGACAGTTCTGGGGATTAGACAGACTGCAGCTATTCCTGACCGCTGTTTAATCACACACAGAGGAATGCAGCTAAAGTATTGACATTTTAGGCAGAACTGGTGCAATCTGAAGAGGCACTGCACTGAGATTGATACAGGGTTCTGCTGTCCATCAGGTTAGGTACTGCAATTCAGAGAGTGGGACGGGAACCCCAAGGTGCAGCAGTCAAGAAACCGTTGGCAGGCAAAGAGAGTGCTGAAGATTTAACCAGGAGTACAGCACAGACAAGATTCAAAGAAACTTAAAGAATTTGTGTTTGTAAGGGAAAAAGAGCTCCTCAACTGTCACACAGCCTAACAGGAGATCCTCAGAGCACGCTTATATTGCTGATTGCTAACCAAGTCAAGAGGAATGAGATCAACACACTGAATACCGTGGCAGGTGACACGGCACACCGCACTTAAATATAATAACACTGCACGGTATCTAAGTCTGTAGATAATAGTAGCATTTCACATCTTTGAACCCAAAAAGCTGTTTTGACATTAGCGAACTGTTTGCCGAACTCCCTGGACAACATGACAGAAATAACGGAAATCAATCCACAAAATTCAGAGCAGCAGCCGCCTGTGACCAGCAGCAGTGGAGGGTGTGGACTCCCTGAGACCAAGGTACACTGATAAAAAATATTCATAGACTCAACATATATCTAGATGCTCATTTAGATCCCATTCCCATTCTAGAACTTTACCAGTATGCATGTTTCCCCCATTGGTCTACTAGTCTGTCTCCATTAGCATAATCGAATGTCCCATCCAATATGTGTACTGTTCTTAATCCATAATATTATTATGATTGGGCCTGCTGCTTAAAAGGCTTCCTGTAGATAATTGTACCAAACAACAGCTGTAGTGAGTGCAGGGCACCAACACCTTAGCAAAGCATCACTGAGACAATTTTTTTTAATTATAATAATAAATATAATAAATTAGAAAAAACAGAATAGAATTATTTGGTCAATTGCCTATTGATCCAGTTACACAAAAGAGGTACAGGGATGAGTATATGTTGCGGGAAAATGTACTTAACTGGAATTGTTAGCTTACATTTGACCACCCTCTTTATGTATAGTTTAAATTATTTACAAAAGTTACAATATGATTCTGTAAACCAGAAATAATTATTTGTGCTGTACAGACAATCACAATTCCTGTCTGTAATAAAACAAGACAATTACAGATTGTAAACTGTAAAATCACAGATATAAATGGATACAGACTGGAAATTAGATTGGAAATTAGACTGACATTCATCTTTCATTAGAAATCCTACACAATGTGCTGCTTAATATTGTAGTTTGTACATTAGATAACTTTATGTGTATGTGGTAACCTGAAGATAGTTCAGAATAACCCTAGTCAATTTGGTTTTATATGAATTATCATGCATGGGAACCCTTTACAGCTATAATTGTAATAGCCTAGACGCTGGCTCAGATGACTTCCAGTGTCATCCATACACTTCCTCTGTGTGCTAGTAGTCAAGCCACACCTCCTGTTTGTTTCTATCCTTAGGACAGCACTGAATTGGAGAATATATGGGCAGATTTAAAAAGCTGCATATACAGTACACCCCTCACATTTTTGTAAATATTTTATTATATCTATTATATCTTTTCATGTGACAACACTGAAGAAATTACATTTTGCTACAATGTAAAGTAGTGAGTGTACAGCTTGTATAACAGTGTAAATTTGTTGTCCCCTCAAAATAACTCAAAACACAGCCATTAATGTCTAAACCGCTGGCAACAAAAGTGATTACACCCCTAAGTAAAAATGTCCAAATTGGGCCCAATTAGTCATTTTCTCTCCACAGTGTCATGTGACTCATTAGTGTTACAAGGTTTCAGGTGTGAACGGGGAGCAGGTGTGTTAAATTTGGTGTTATCACTCTCACTCTCTCATGCTGGTCAAAAAAATAAATGTTTCTCTACATAAAGGTGGCCTAGGCTATAAAAAGATTTCCAAGACCCTGAAACTGAGCTGCAGCGCGGTGCCCAAGATCATACAGTGGCTTAACAGGACAGGTTCCACTCAGAACAGGCCTCGCTATGATCAACCAAACAAGTTGAGGGCACATGCTAAGCATAATATCCAGTGGTTGTCTTTGGGAAATAGACGTATGAGTGCTGCCAGCATTGCTGCAGAAGTTGACAGGGTGGGGGTCAGCCTGTAGCCTGTCAGTGCTCAGACCATACACCGCACACTGCATCAAATTGGTCTGCATGGCTGTCAGTTTTCTGAAGACAAGCAGACTAAGGACATGGATTACCGCAACCTAGTCCCGTGGTCTGATGAGACCAAGATAAGCTTATTTGATTCAGATGGTGTCAAGCATGTGTGGCGGCAACCAGGTGAGGAGTACAAAGATAAGTATGTCTTGCCTACAGTTAAGCATGGTGGTGGTAGTGTCATGGTCTGGGGCTGCATGACTGCTGCCGGCACTGGGGAGCTACAGTTTATTGAGGGAACCATAAATGCCAACATGTACTGTGACATACTGAAGCAAAGCATGATTCGTTTCCTTTGAAAACTGGGTTGCAGGGCAGTTTTCCAACATGATAACGACCCCAAACACACCTTCAAGACAACCACTGCCTTGCTAAAGAAGCTGAGGGTAAAGCTGATGGACTGGCCAAGCATGTCTCCAGACCTAAACCCCATCTCTGTGGCATCCTCAAATGGAAGGTGGAGAAGTGCAAGGTCTCTAACATCCACCAGCTCCGTGATGTCGTCATGGAGGAGTGGAAGAGGACTCCAGCGGCAATCTGTGAAGCTCTGGTGAACTCCATGCCCAAGAGGGTTAAGGCAGTGCTGCAAAATAATGGTGGCCACAAAAAATATTGACACTTTGGGCCCAATTTGGACATTTTCACTTTATGGGTGTACTCACTTTTCTTATGGTTTAGGCATTAATTGCTGTGTGTTGAGTTATTTTGAGGGGGCAGCAAATTTACACTGTTATACAAGCTGCACGTTCACTACTTTACATTGTAGCAAGGTGTCATTTCTTCAGTGTTGTCACATGAAAATATATAATAAAATATTTACAAAAATGTGAGGATGTGTGCTCACTTTTGTGAGATACTGTACACCAGTAGAATTTTGTTCAAACCTTCATACTGAAAATCGAAAAAAATTGTTTGTTATGCCGCGTACACACGTCTGGACTTTTCGACGGACTAGGTCCAACAGTCTTCCCGACGAACTTTCAAAACGAGCTGACTTGCGTACACACAAACTGACTTTCCAGCAGACTAGGTCTGACGAACTTCCAACGACTTTCAAAATGAACGGACTTGCCCACACACAGACTAAAGTCCGTTCATTTTGAATATGACCCCAGGTATGAAGGGACTAGAAAGGGAAGTCAATCTCGCAGCTTTCATCATCAGCGAAGTTAACACCTTGTGAGCCCCGTCGCCTGGTATGGATTTTAAGGGGCACCGCTGTTGTGGAAAATTTTAGATGTATTTATTATATGTATTGTCGTAAGAGTCCTCCTGTATTCATTCTCCCCCAGCCCGCTCTAAAAGAGCTGACTGGGGCAGACTGACGCTGGTTGAGATCCGTTAGGTAGTGGATAACTTCTTGGTATTGGAAAAAGGTGTTTGCGGAGTGGGGGTATGTCCATCAGCAAAAGGGCCCCTGTACACTGTACAGACGATCGTCTGAGGGCATATGCTTACTCTGGATTGGTTGTAGGCGGATGTGTGCACATTGTCTCTGCTGTGTCTGATCACCACATGGAGATGAGCAGTGCACATCTGTTGATAGCCTTCCATCCACAAAGAGGTGTAGAATAATCCAGGTATACATTGTTCTCTGAAACAATATATATATTAAGGATTTCTATCAACGGAATTATAGTCATCGTTCATTGGTTTTGTATGGTTTCCATCATTGAAAGCATTTAGTCAGTTTGCGTCACTGACTATTTGAATGTATATATGTCTGTGATTGGTACCTTCTTCTGAATTGTATTGTATTTTATTGTCCTTATATGGGCATTCACATCCTGTGTTACTGCTGTGAGGTCACACCCTTTGTGGGAGGTGTTCAGCTGTTGGAGGCAAACCCTCCAGGGTGTGGCTTCCAGTGTAAAGGTAAATAAAGTTTTGGTCGAGGTGCGAGAGCACATAGATGCTGACCGTTTGGAGAATGTAAGACTGCTGGTGATGGCTTTTTAATGGGGAACCAGAGGGGCCTGGCTGAGGAGCAGCCAGGCTGAAATGAGGATGTAGGTTGCATTGGGGATGTCTGGTCATTGGGATGAATGGGATGGAAGGTTAAAGTATTATATCATTAAGATGGAAATGGGTGCTTATTGGAAGCACAGCAGCAGATGGGGCTGTGTGCATAGCATACAGAAAAGTTACTATTACACCCCCTACGCTGAAAAAATGGTGTGGGGGTCCCCCCAAAGTCCATACCAGACCCTTATCAGAGCACGCAGGTCGGCGGGTCAGGAAAGGGGGCGGGGACGAGCGAGCACCCCCCCTCCTGAACCGTACCAGGCCGCATGCCCTCAACATGGGGGGTGGGTGCTTTGGGGAAGGGGGGCACCCTGTGGCCCCCCACCCCAAAGCACCTTGTCCCCATGTTGATGAGGACAAGGGCCCCTTCCCAACAACCCTGGCCATTGGTTGTCAGGGTCTGTGGGAGTGGGCTTATCAGAATCCGGGAGCCCCCTTTGATAAGGGGGCCCCCAGATCCTGGCCCCCACCCTATGTGAATAAGTATGGGGTACATCGTACCCCTACCCTTTCACCTGGGGGAAAAAGTATCATTAAAAAAAACACACTGCATAAAGTAGTTTATTAGGCAGCTCCGGCTCTTCTTCCGACTTCTGCTCTTTTGCCGCTCTTTTGCTAGTGGTGGCCCGGCTTTCTTCTTCGTCGCTGTCTTCTTCTTCTTCCTTCTTCTGTTCTTCCGATGTTGACAAGATGCTCTCTCCCGCTGTAATGCCGTGGACACGGTGCACAACAACTGCCTTATATGACTTCACAGTCCCGGCATGCCCCAGGACTGTGACGTCATAAGGGGCGGGGTCACTGGGTGACATTACCCGGTGACCCCATCCCTTGTGTCTATATAAGTTGGCGCGCACCGTGCCCACGGCATTAAAGCGGGAGAGAGTGTTGTGTGGCAGCAAAAGAGTAGAAGATAGCGGAAGAGCCCGGGAGAAGAACCGAAAAGAACAGAGAAGTCGGAAGAAGACCCAAGAGATCGGAAGAAGACCCTCGGAGCTGCCTAATAAACTACTTTAAAAACCGGTGTAGTGTGTTTTTTTTATTGACACTTTTTCCCCCAGGTGAATGGGTAGGGGTACGATGTACCCCATACTTATTCACATAGGGTGGGGGGCCAGGATCTGGGGGCCTCTCTATTAAAGGGGGCACCCGGATTCCAATAAGCTCCTCGCAGGCAGACCCCGACAACCAACAGCCAGGGTTGTCAGGAAGAAGCCCTTGTCCTCATCAACATGGGGACAAACTGCTTTGGGGTGGGGGGGCCGCAGGGTGCCCCCCTTCCCCAAAGCACCCACCCCCATATTGAGGGCATGCAGCCTGGTACGGTTCAGGAGGGGGGCACTCGCTCGTCCCCGCCCCCTTTCCTTACCGGCTGAGCTGCGTGCTCAGATAAGGATCTGGTATGGATTTTGGGGGGGACCCCACGCCATTTTTTCGGCATAGGGGGTTCCCCTTAAAATCCATACCAGACCTAAGGGCCTGGTTTTCCCCTGGAGGGGCATTCCCTCTCGCACTTGCAGCAAAGCGAGATGTACAGTACCCTGCAGCCGAGAACCAGCGTGATAGGATCGCGCTGGAAACATTCTCACGGGCAGGTGCTGTAGCTGCCCTTGTGTCGTATTTGGTCCATCAGACCAGCATACAGACGAACGGGCTTCCCAATAGGAACTTGGTCCGGTGGACCAGGATTTAAAACATGTTCTATTTCTAGATCCGTCTGACTTTTGGGAAGAAAAACCAAGTCTGCCGGAAAGTCTGATTGTGTGTACACAGCATTAGAGAATTCTTCCTGTGTTTGAGTCAACTAATTTTGTTGGAAGTCCCTTTTATTTTTCTCCAGACCTGTTTTTTGTATGAAGTCTCAGACATATTAAACATGTCAATATCTATGAATAAAAACTACAGTCGTAGTTAGAATTTTATTCAATAAAAATTTCCATCCATTTTCTCTTAACTGCTATTGAAATAAATGTCCATTTTACCTTACTGACTTTTAGAAAATCAAACAAAAATTCAGAAAATTACAATTTAACAAAATTCTACTGGTGTAAAGCCAGCTTCAGGTGGATTAGAAAAACATAAATTTGTGAATTGTGCAAATGGATTTTTAAGTCAACTCTTTTCTTTGACATTACTTATAAAAACTGCTGTTAAATTCAAACTAAACCTGGGTATACACTATTGGAATTTCATTCAACATTTTTCATTGTAAGAACATTGTAAGAATGTTCATTCATTTTTCTAATCATTACACTAGCCAAACCTGGATGGAAAATCAAATGAAAAATCAAGTCGTAGATTGATTGTCCAATTTTCATATAGTGATTGTGCTTACGGTGACAGTTGGTTTCTGTTTCATGATCAGAAATGAATAAATGAACACGGGAAAAATGTTCATATTATCTTTGTAATCATTTTCAGGTCACTTGTTTGAAAAAATTAAGTGAAATGCACATGAGCAGTAGGGGAATTAGAAATCAATCAAAATAAAAAAAAAAAACAAGTTTAATGTTGCAAATTATTGGAAAAATGTAATTAAAATTCAATGTTGAAAATGATTGTAAAAAAGTTGCAATTCAGTGAAAAAATTCTGAGAAAATGATTGGCCCATCAAATGTTAGAATTAGAAAGAATGTATAAATTTTATTTTTCTAATTTTATTAAGGTGAAAAAACATAAGGGTTTATAACCCCTTTAACTTAAAGTGTTTGTTATCCCAACATTTCATATTTCTGTGCCTGCTATACCATGTACTCACATGAAAACATATTCTGTTCTCATTGGATCACTTCCTTTGTGTGAAATCCCTGGTATTCCTGCCAGTTCCTCTACTTTCCCATTAAAAAGCTGACCATGCTAAGCATGAGAACACAGCGTGACCAGTTCTCTAGCTGTGCTGGGAATTGAGCCTGCTCTCCTCCAATGATCAGACATGTCCTGACATGCCTCCCCTGCACAGCCTTTCACTGGGAAGCTCATTGTACTGTTTCTGCTCCTCTCCCAGCTCTTATGCAGCTGAGAACAGAGGGAACAGAATCACTTATAAAAAAGGGGGAAAAAAAGTATAGATTACGCAACCCTCTACGATTTCTTGGTGAGAGCCAAATCAGGTTTGCCATTGATCGATACCCATAGAGGGGATTCTTATAGTGCATGATATTTAGTTAATGATGCTATATGTGCTGCTCTATAACAAGATGCGAAATTAGGACAACCTAGACCTCTATTTAATTTAGGGAGGTAAAGAGTGTGTTGCTGTGTATGTGGTCTAGAAGAACCCCATATAAATGCATTTGCCTTTTTCTGTATAATTCTCAGGTAATAGGCGGGAATTGGAATTGTGTTGGTGTATCAAAGGGGTAGTAAACGGCGCACATCTGCTGTTAATATGTGCAAAAAGCCAATCAAGAAAAATTCAGTAATTGAAATACCATAAAAACTAAATACGTGATGATCGGTGAATAAACAATAATTTCATGCCTAATAGCATATTCATTAAAAAGTGCCAGATATAATACAAAGTGTTATTTGTGAACCACAAAAATTACCAAACCGTAATACTACAAAAACCAAAATTGTGTGTATGAAAATTCAAATGTTAAAATCGCATTCCTAAATTGTATGCGATTTGAAAATCGCTGAGTGGAGCTATATTGCAAAAGCGTGTTAAAATTCAACAGCAGAAAAAATAAATAAAAACAAAAAATTCCATCAAATAACAATCTAATGATCCGTGCGATTCTGAAATCGCTAGGTGGAAATAAATTGTAAATATATAGTGCAAGTCCCACAGTATGATGTTATAAGCGGAGCCAGAAGTAAAAATCAGAAAGAAATAATAAAAAGTCTTTAAAATGGAACGGAAGTGACAAAAAATGCTTCAGTGCTTCAAAATTTCCAGGATGATGACCGGTGCATTAATAGTAAAAATTCTCACTCACCAGCTCCCCATCCCCATAAGGGGTTAATGCGCCTCCACAGTGTGAGCCCCTGTGTCGCTGCTATAAAGCTGGTCCGGTTTAAACATCCATGGAAATCCTCATGAAAGATAATAAAATGGGGCAGAACATAGTGTAATCCAGTTTAAAATAGTTTATTTAAATGTTAAAAACGCTACTCACATAAGTACAATGAAAACCGGCATTGAAATCATTCAAAACAGTGCTGTATATTTGAATTTGCCGCCTATGCCGCTGTATACGAGTGGAAACACCTGAGGCCACGCCTCAGGTGTTTCCACTCGTATACAGCGGCATAGGCGGCAAATTCAAATATACAGCACTGTTTTGAATGATTTCAATGCCGGTTTTCATTGTACTTATGTGAGTAGCGTTTTTAACATTTAAATAAACTATTCTAAACTGGATTACACTATGTTCTGCCCCATTTTATTATCTTTCACGAGGATTTCCATGGATGTTTAAACCGGACCAGCTTTATAGCAGCGACACAGGGGCTCACACTGTGGAGGCGCATTAACCCCTTATGGGGATGGGGAGCTGGTGAGTGAGAATTTTTACTATTAATGCACCGGTCATCATCCTGGAAATTTTGAAGCACTGAAGCATTTTTTGTCACTTCCGTTCCATTTTAAAGACTTTTTATTATCTCTTTCTGATTTTTACTTCTGGCTCCGCTTATAACATCATACTGTGGGACTTGCACTATATATTTACAATTTATTTCCACCTAGCGATTTCAGAATCGCACGGATCATTAGATTGTTATTTGATGGAATTTTTTGTTTTTATTTATTTTTTCTGCTGTTGAATTTTAACACGCTTTTGCAATATAGCTCCACTCAGCGATTTTCAAATCGCATACAATTTAGGAATGCGATTTTAACATTTGAATTTTCATACACACAATTTTGGTTTTTGTAGTATTACGGTTTGGTAATTTTTGTGGTTCACAAATAACACTTTGTATTATATCTGGCACTTTTTAATGAATATGCTATTAGGCATGAAATTATTGTTTATTCACCGATCATCACGTATTTAGTTTTTATGGTATTTCAATTACTGAATTTTTCTTGATTGGCTTTTTGCACATATTAACAGCAGGTGTGCGCCGTTTACTACCCCTTTGATACACCAACACATTTTTAACCCCTCGGGGTGATTTTAATAGGTAGTGGCAGCCCCTGTCTTCGCCACTAGGGCACTTATTCACTTATTTATTTTAATTTACATTATCGTAATCACTTTTACACTTGATCACATTTTATCACTTTTAATAGATTTAGGGTCCATAGCGCACCTTTACCCCTTTTTGACCTTTCCATTTGGGAATTGGAATTGGTAAGACTCTGAAAAGGTACAATAATTTGGGTAAGACTGTCATTTTTATTGTGTTGATTCTTCAGAACCATGATAAAGGAAGGTGGTTCCAAGATTTCAACATATTTGTTATATTATTTTAACATTGGAGGGTAATTCGTTAAAAAAAAGATCCAAGAGTGATGCAGGGAGGTGTATTCCTAGATATGGAATGGATTTATCTGTCCAGGTAAAGGGGAGACCTACCTTAGCTGAACTTAATTCTAAATTTGAAAGAGATACATTTAGTGCTACACATTTCTTGGGATTAATGAAAGGTAGCAAAGTCATCAAGTATTGGCATTAGGTTAGTGCATGATAATTGTGGCGATGAAAGAAATAGGAGGATATCATCCACGAATAGGCACATTTTGTGTTGAAATCCCCCTACTTCAATACCCGTTATGGTGGGATCTGGCCTGATCTGATCCGTTGGGCAAGTGGTTCTATAAGAAGTGCAAATAACAGCGATGAAAGCGGACACCCCTGCCTAGTGCCCCTTTCAATATTAAAGGTATCAGATTTATAATCTGCATATTTAACATATGCTTTAGGTTTATTATATATAGTGCCCAGATCCAGTTAGTAAAATTTGGGCCAAAACTCCACTTCTGTAGTGTGTACTGCAGGTAGGACCAGGATATAGAATCAAAAGCCTTTCAAATATCAAGTGAGAGAAAGCAGGAGGCAATGCGACATGTTTTGGCAATTTGTGCTAAAAGAACTGCTCAGCGTACATTATCGCCTGCTTGTCATGTTGGCATAAAGCCAACTTGATCACGATTTGTAAGTGTGCCAATGAATCTACTTAGACGGGATGCCCAGATCTTTGTGAGAATTTTGATATCAAGATTTAGCATTGATATAGGTCAGTAGTTGGTACAAGAAGTATCATCGGAATGGGGTTTGGGAATCATACATACGATCGCCAATAAGGATTCTTGTCTAAATGATTTATTTTCACGTAAAATCATTGAATGCCTCTACCAACATAGGGGAAATAGAGTCTGAAAAGGTGTGGTAGTATAATGCAGAATAATCATCTGGTCCTGATATTTTATTTAAAAAAAAAAAACTTCAGCGGGTTTACTCCCGCTTTAAGTGAGAACAAAATTTGTGAACGATTTTAAGGTGGTTGCTTGTATATATGTTTTTAGATAGTTTTAATCGAATTGGTTTAAATTAGTTATTTGTTGATCTGAGTGCCCTCGCCGGGTATGTGTCTGGTTTGTTAGATTTCATGAAGAAAGCATGTAATAATAATAATAATAATAATAATAATAATAATGCAGTAATTTATCAGATGGTTCTGTAATAAAAAGATCTTATTCCAGGCGTGCCTTCTCTAAATTATTTGTAGTAGTTGGATTAGGATTGCTTTGTAAAGCAATGAAACAGGAGTTAAAGTGTGTTTCTAATTTACGTGCAAGATGTCTTCATTCTCTATTGAGTATTCCATACTGCTGCTGAAGTGTTCCCCTCAAGACCAGTTTATGTGCTTCCCACAGTGTTATTGGGGAAATTTCTGGGCTTTTGTTGAATGTTGAATATTCTTTCAGAGCATGTTCAATTTTGTGACAATATAAAGGGTTTTTTAAGTAATATCTCTGGTAAATACCATGTTTTATCTTGTGCTTTAGGTATGGTTGATGCAATAGTTGTTAGGACTGCATTATGGACAGACCATGGGACCGGGATTATATTTGATGAGAGACTCTCAGGTATCATTCCTGTGGTTAGGAAAATGTGGTCGATACGACTGAATGTTTGGTGAGGGTGTGAAAAGTAGGTGTAATTTCTTTTTGTTGGATTATTCTCTCTCCATGAATCAACTAAATTGTGTTTGGAAAGGAGTTGAGAAATATTTTAGAGTGGTTACGGGGTGGAGTATATGGTGTTTTGTCCAGAAATGGTAGGAGAACCTGGTTGGAATCGCCACATGTAATGATTGTTCCCAGTCTATGTGCATTAACTACTTGTAATAGATGTGTTAAGAATGGAATTGGCTGTTTGTTAGGTGCATAATATGAAACCATAGTTACGTCTGTGTCCAAAATGTGTCCCGTAAGGATTAGATATCTTCCTTCCGGGTCCTTAATTTCCGAATGAATTGTGAATGGAGTGGACCGGTGGAAAGCCACAAGAGTTCCACGATGTTTGGTATTGCAATGAATATTTGTGGATAGGATGAACTAAAAAAATGTAGGCGTCGATTTTACTGTAAAATGGAGTCTCTTGCGAGCACATAATGTGTGCATTTTTTGCTTGGAATGACCTAAACGCTTTAGTGCGTTTCTGTGGTACATTGAGTCCCTGTACGTTCAGAGATAAAATGTTTAAGGGATCCTTGGTAGCTGAGTCAATAGGCAGCACTCACCTGTTGTTTGGACCTGACGATTTCTCGATCCATACAGACTTGAAAAGGCAAAAAAGAAAGGTCCAGTGTTATCTAGATTAGGAAAGAAGAAAAAGACAGATAAGTTTACATTACCTATGCTTAATAATATAATAAGAAGGTATTCAAAATTTACCCATGGTGAAGGGTAAAACCCCCTAACAGGGGACAAGAGGCCCTCGTCGAGTCCCCCCATATTGAGGGAGGGAATCCGAGGAAGACTAGGTGAGGCACACAGAACTTCCGTAAATAGGAGAACCACTTTGTTAACCACTTGACCACTGGGCACTTAAACACCCTTATTAACCAGACCAATTTTCAGCTTTTGGTGCTCTCACATTTTGAATGACAATTATTCAGTCATGCAACACTGTACCCATATGAAATTTTTGTCCTTTTTTTCACACAAATAGAGCTTTCTTTTGGTGGTATTTAATCACCTCTCGTTTTTTTATTTTCTGTGCTATAAAAGAAAAAAGACCGAAAATTCTGTAAAAAAATGAATTTTTCTTCGTTTCTGTTATAAAATTTAGCAGATTAGTAATTTTTCTTCATAAATTTTGGCCAAAATTGATATTACTACATATCTTTGGTAAAAATAAGTACAAATTGGTGGATATTATTTGGTCTTTGTGAACGTTATAGAGTCCACAAGCTATGGTGCCAATAGCTGAAAATTTATCACACCTGAAGTACTGACGGCCTATTTCAATTCTTGAGACCCTAACATGCCATAAAATTACAAATACCCCCAAAATGACCCCTTTTTGGAAAGAAGACATTCCAAGGTATTTAGTAAGAGGCATGATGAGTTTTTTTAAGTTGTCATTTTTTCCCACAATTCTTTGCAAAATCAAGATTTTTTTTCCTTTTTTTCCCCACAAAATTGTCATATTATCAGTTTATTTCTCACACACAGCATATGCATACCACAAATTACACCCCAAAACACATTCTGCTATTACTCCCGAGTATGGTGATACCACATGTGTGAGACTTTTACACAGCGTGGCCACATACAGAGGCTCAAAATACAGGGAGCGCCATCAGGCGTTCTGGAGCACCCAGGACAATTCTGACATTTCTCTCCTACATGTAAAAATCATCATTTATTTGCTAAAAAATTACATAGAACCCCAAAACATTATATATATATTTTTTTTTAGCAAAGACCCTAGAGAATACAATGGTGGTCATTGCAAATTTTTATCTCACATGGTATTTGCGCAGCAATTTTTTGAATGCGTTTTTTTTGGGAAAAAACAGTTTTGTGCTTAAAAAAAACGCAGTAAAGTTAGCCCAATTTTTGCATAAAGTGAAAGACGAAGTTATGCTAGATACCTAACATGTCACTCTTCAAAATTGCACATGCCCGTGGAATGGTGCCAAGCGTCGCTACTTAAAAATCCCCATAGGCGAAGCATTAAATTTTTTTTACTGGTTACATGTTTTGGGTTACAGAGGAGGTCTAGGGCTAGAATTATTGCTCTCACTCTAACATTCACGGCGATACCTCACATATGTGGTTTGAACACCGTTTTCATATGTGGGCGGGGCTTACGTATGCGTTCGCTTCTGCATGCGAGCACATGGGGACAGGGCGCTTTATTTTTTATTGTTCATTTTACTTTATTTATTTTAGTTTGACATTTTTTTCCCCAAAAATAAATTTTTGATCACTTTTATTCCTATTAGAAGGAATGTAAACATCCCTTGTAACAGGAATATGGAATGACAGGTCCTCTTTACAGTGAGATCTGGGGGTCAATAAGACCCCACATCTCACCTCTAGGCTGGGAAGCCTGAAATAAAAAATAAAAAATAAAAAAAGATTCTGGCTTTGATCGTATTGGCGAGTTGGTAGAAGCACCGGAGGGCAGTGAGGGGGGTGCGTCTATGACTGAGTATTGCAGGGTATCACCGAGTATGGCTGGGTATTTTCGAGTATGGCTGGGTATCTCCGTGTATGGCTGGGTATTGTAGGGTATCTCCAAGTATGGCTGGGTATGGCAATTTATGGCAGAGTATTGCAGAGTATTGGCTGGTATTGCAGGGTATTGGGGGCATTGCAGAGTATTGGCGGGTATTGCAGAGTATTGGCTGGTATTGCAGAGTATTGGCGGGGTATTTCAGAGTATTGGCGGGTAATTGCAGAGTATTGGTGGGTATTGCAGAGTATTGGCGGGGTATTGCAGAGTATTGGCGGGTATTGCAGAGTATTGGCTGGTATTGCAGAGTATTGGCAGGTATTGCAGAGTATTGGCTGGTATTGCAGGGTATTGGGGGCATTGCAGAGTATTGGCGGGTATTGCAGAGTATTGGCTGGTATTGCAGAGCATTGGCGGGGTATTTCAGAGTATTGGCGGGTAATTGCAGAGTATTGGTGGGTATTGCAGAGTATTGGCGGGGTATTGCAGAGTATTGGCGGGTATTGCAGAGTATTGGCTGGTATTGCAGAGTATTGGCAGGTATTGCAGAGTATTGGAGGGTATTGCAGAGTATTAGCGGGTATTGCAGAGTATTAGCTGGTATTGCAGAGTATTAGCGGGTATTGCAGAGTATTGGCAGGTATTGCAGAGTATTGGCTGGTATTGGAGAGTATTCGCGGGTATTGCAGAGTATTGGCTGGTATTGCAGAGTATTGGCGGGTTATTTCAGAGTATTGGCGGGTAATTGCAGAGTATTGGCAGGTATTGCAGAGTATTGGTGGGGTATTGCAGAGTATTGGTGGGTATTGCAGAGTATTGGCTGGTATTGCAGAGTATTGGTAGGTATTGCAGAGTATTGGCGGGGTATTTCAGAGTATTGGCGGGTAATTGCAGAGTATTGGCAGGTAATTGCAGAGTATTGGCGGGTATTGCAGAGTATTGGTGGGCTATTGCAGAGTATTGGCTGGTATTGCAGAGTATTGGCGGGTATTGCAGAGTATTGGCTGGTATTGCAGAGTATTGGCTGGTATTGCAGGGTATTGGGGGTATTGCAGAGTATTGGCGGGTATTGCAGAGTATTGGCTGGTATTGCAGAGTATTGGTGGGTATTGCAGAGTATTGGCTGGTATTGCAGAGTATTGGCTGGTATTGCAGGGTATTGGGGGTATTGCAGAGTATTGGCGGGTATTGCAGAGTATTGGCTGGAATTGCAGAGTATTTGCTGGGTATTTCAGAGTACTGGTGAGTAATTGCAGAGTATTGGCGGGTAAATGCAGAGTATTGGCGGGTATTGCAGAGTATTGGCGGGGTATTGCAGAGTATTGGCGGGTATTGCAGAGTATTGGCGGGTATTGCAGAGTATTGGCGGGTATTTCAGAGTATTAGCGGGTATTGCAGAGTATTATCTGGTATTGCAGAGTATTATCGGGTATTGCAGATTATTGGCTGGTATTGCAGAGTATTGGCGGGGTATTTCAGAGTATTGGCGGGTAATTGCAGAGTATTGGTGGGTAATTGCAGAGTATTGGCGGGTATTGCAGAGTATTGGCTGGTATTGCAGAGTATTGGCGGGTATTGCAGAGTATTGGCAGGTATTGCAGAGTATTAGCAGGTATTGCAGAGTATTAGCTGGTATTGCAGAGTATTAGCAGGTATTGCAGAGTATTGGCTGGTATTGCAGAGTATTGGCGGGGTATTTCAGAGTATTGGTGGGTAAATGCAGAGTATTGGCGGGGTATTGCAGAGTATTGGTGGCTATTGCAGAGTATTGGCTGGTATTGCAGAGTATTGGCGGGTATTGCAGAGTATTGGCAGGTATTGCAGAGTATTATCTGGTATTGTAGAGTATTAGCGGGTATTGCAGAGTATTGGCTGGTATTTCAGAGTATTGGCGGGTATTGCAGAGTATTGGCTGGTATTGCAGAGTATTGGCGGGGTATTTCAGAGTATTGGCGGGTAATTGCAGAGTATTGGTGGGTAATTGCAGAGTATTGGCGGGTATTGCAGAGTATTGGTGGGGTATTGCAGAGTATTGGTGGGTATTGCAGAGTATTAGCTGGTATTGCAGAGTATTAGAAGGTATTGCAGAGTATTGGCTGGTTTTGCAGAGTATTGGTGGTTATTGCAGAGTATTGGTGGGTATTGCAGTGTATTAGCGGGTATTGCAGAGTATTGGCTGGTATTGCAGAGTATTGGCGGGTATTGCAGAGTATTGGCAAGTATTGCAGAGTATTGGCGGGTATTGCAGTGTATTGGGGGTATTGCAGAGTATTGGGGGTATTGCAGAGTATTGGCAGGTATTGCAGAGTATTAGCGGGTATTGCAGAGTATTGGCAGGTATTGCAGAGTATTGGCGGGTATTGCAGAGTATTGGCAGGTATTGCAGAATATTGGCGGGGTATTGGAGAGTACTGGTGGGTATTGCAGAGTATTATCTGGCATTGCAGAGTATTAGCTGGTATTGCAGACTATTGCCAGGGTATGGAGGGGTTAAATTCGGTGAGTAGCGATGTGGGCACTGCAGATGCAGCCCACAGCGCTGCTGACATCGATCTCTTCCCCCTCCGCTGTACCGATCGGTACAGAGAGGGGGAGGGAGGAACGTTATGACGCTGGTTTGTTTACAAGTGATTACTCCGTCATTTGACGGAGCGATCACGTGGTAAACAGCCGCGATGAGTGGCCGCTTACCATGATCCGTGATGCGCCGGGTCATAGATGCTCTCGTGTGTGCGCCCCAGGGGGCGCGCGAGAGCAGAATTCTGGGAGGCCGTTAATTAACGGCCTCTCAGAGTTAAACAACCGCCCTGAAGCCGTTAATCGGCTATGGGCGGTTGTTAAGTGGTTAAACAAGAAACAAAAAATATAAATGAAAAAAAACAAACGCTAGGATGCATGTTTATAGCCCTTATGGCTTAATGACAGTATTCTCTATAATAGGTTTTCCAAGAAAAATAAAAAATAAATGAAGTTTATTAAATTCCTGCAATACTTGAAAGAGTAGTCTATCTAATCTAAAAAAGGTAAATGGGATATGTCTTTTATCAAGAACTTAGACTTCTCTAAAACTTTGTTTCTAAAGCCTATATAAATACATCAACCGTAGAATTTTTTTTTATCTTTTCAGTCATGAATGAGTCTCTTTATTTGTTTAATGATAATATTATGCAACTCTAGGTTGCAAGTAGTAAATAAGGAGAGCTCTTTTAACCATTCTATTTAGGTAAAGAGAAAAATAAACTTTGTTTCATATATTGGAGATGATGAATAGGGATGGCCGAACGGTTCGCCCGGCGGTCGTTTTGCGGCGAATTTCGGCTGTTCGCCGTCCGCCAGATCGGCGGACCATTGCCGCCATTCGCCCGGCGGACTTCCGTGTTTACTGTGTAAAAGAACTTTGACCTATTATGACACATCCATCATGGGGTACAGGACAGCCAATTGAGACATTACAGCACATGGACACTTGGACATTCCCCCTAACTTATAAATAGACCCGATCCGGCGGCCATTTTACATTCTTTCATATGTCACTATAGGGAGAGGTTGCTGTGTGGAGCAGGGAGAGACTTCAGTGACCCAAATCGCTAGCTATTAGGTCCACAAAAGTTCTTTTAAGGACTGGTATCATGATATAGGTGTTAGGTGTAGTTCAGGATATAGGTTTGAGGCACAGCTGTGCTAGTGATTGTTGCAGCAGCCTGTCTTTTGTCAGTGTAGAGAGAGGGACAGGACGCTGTGTGCAGCAGGGACAGTCAGTTTAATCATTAGCTGTTACTATTAGGTCCACAAAAGTCCTTTTCAGGACTGGTATGGTAAAGTAGTACAGGATATAGTTTTGAGTGCTATTCAAGTTATTGTTCCAGCAGCCTTTGTTTTGTCAGTTTAAATAGGGACAGGCAGGAAGCTGTGTGTGGCAGTGAGGGACAGTCAGTTTAATCAGTAGCTGTTACTATTAGGTCCACAAAGGTTCTTTTCAGGACTGGTATGGTAATAGGCTTGTACACGTATAATATTCTTTCTTCCAAATATAGAAAGAATATTATACTTGACTGCTGCCCTTCTGCTGCAGTAGTCCTTTATCAGTATAGGGACTGAGGTACAGTCTGCTAATCATTCACAACCTACTAATTCCACAAAGGTCCTTATAAGGACTGGTAAGGTATAGGGTACTACAGTACATAGGGTTGAGTGAGGTACAGTCTGCTATTCCTTAAGGACTGGTATAGGTCCACAATATATAGGGTTGAGGTGCATTACTGCTGACGGCTGCCCTTCTGCTGCAGTAGTCCTTTATCAGTATAGGGACTGAGGTGCAGTCTGCTAATCATTCACAACCTACTAGTTCCACAAAGGTCCTTATAAGGACTGGTAAGGTATAGGGTACTACAGTACATAGGGTTAAGTGAGGTACAGTCTGCTATTCCTTAAGGACTGGCATAGGTCCACAATATATAGGGTTGAGGTGCACTACTGCTGACTGCTGCCCATCTGCTGCAGTAGTCCTTTATCAGTATAGGGACTGAGGTACAGTCTGCTAATCATTCACAACCTACTAGTTCCACAAAGGTCCTTATAAGGACTGGTAATGTATAGGGTACTACAGTACATAGGGTTGAGTGAGGTACAGTCTGCTATTCCTTAAGGACTGGTATAGGTCCACAATATATAGGGTTGAGGTGCACTACTGCTGACTGCTGCCCTTCTGCTGCAGCAGTCCTTTATCAGTATAGGGACTGAGGTACAGTCTGCTAATCATTCACAACCTACTAGTTCCACAAAGGTCCTTATAAGGACTGGTAAGGTATAGAGTACTACAGTACATAGGGTTGAGTGAGGTACAGTCTGCTATTCCTTAAGGACTGGTATAGGTCCACAATATATAGGGTTGAGGTGCACTACTGCTGACTGCTGCCCTTCTGCTGCAGCAGTCCTTTATCAGTATAGGGACTGAGGTACAGTCTGCTAATCATTCACAACCTACTAGTTCCACAAAGGTCCTTATAAGGACTGGTTAAGGTATAGGGCACTACAGTACATAGGGTTGAGTGAGGTACAGTCTGCTATTCCTTAAGGACTGGTATGGGTCCACAATATATAGGGTTGAGGTGCACTACTGCTGACGGCTGCCCTTCTGCTGCAGCAGTCCTTAATCAGTATAGGGACTGAGGTACAGTCTGCTAATCATTCACAACCTACTAGTTCCACAAAGGTCCTTATAAGGACTGGTAAGGTATAGGGTACTACATAGGGTTGAGTGAGGAACAGTCTGCTATTCCTTAAGGACTGGTATAGGTCCACAATATATAGGGTTGAGGTGCACTACTGCTGACTGTTGCCCTTCTGCTGCAGCAGTCCTTTATCAGTATAAAGACTGAGGTACAGTCTGCTAATCATTCACAACCTACTAGTTCCACAAAGGTCCTTATAAGGACTGGTAAGGTATAGGGTACTACAGTACATAGGGTTGAGTGAGGTACAGTCTGCTAATCCTTAAGGACTGGTATGGGTCCACAATATATAGGGTTGAGGTGCACTACTGCTGACGGCTGCCCTTCTGCTGCAGCAGTCCTTAATCAGTATAGGGACTGAGGTACAGTCTGCTAATCATTCACAACCTACTAGTTCCACAAAGGTCCTTATAAGGACTGGTAAGGTATAGGGTACTACATAGGGTTGAGTGAGGAACAGTCTGCTATTCCTTAAGGACTGGTATAGGTCCACAATATATAGGGTTGAGGTGCACTACTGCTGACTGTTGCCCTTCTGCTGCAGCAGTCCTTTATCAGTATAGGGACTGAGGTACAGTCTGCTAATCATTCACAACCTACTAGTTCCACAAAGGTCCTTATAAGGACTGGTAAGGTATAGGGTACTACAGTACATAGGGTTGAGTGAGGTACAGTCTGCTAATCCTTAAGGACTGGTATAGGTCCACAATATATAGGGTTGAGGTGCACTACTGCTGACTGCTGCCCTATTCTGCAGCAGTCCTTTATCAGTATAGGGACTGAGAGTTTTGTCACAGGGTCATTTAAAAAATGACAGGCAGGGGGGGGGCGTGACCGGAAGCCGACGGGAGCGGACGTGCTGAGCCAGAGCTCCGACACAGCCGCCGCTTCATCCACCGACATCGGGACGATCCGAGCGGGGAGAGAGCCCTGGACTCTCCCCGCTGGATGCCGGAACCCTCCCGCATCTTCCCCGGAGGTTTTTTGTGCCTTTGCCGGCCGCTCAAGCCCCATCCAGGCTCGCGGCCTACTCCTGCCCACCGGACCGCAGCGGCCATCTTGCGGCCTACTGCATCCCTGGACATCCGCGCCATTCGGGGCCTTCTACAGAGCCGCTGACCTCCCCTTACAGCCTTCGGAGGTAGAGCCCGCTGGCGGAGGTGGCCTGAGACGACTCCGGAGGATCCACCCGCACTGAGGCCTGCTGCGGAGCCCCTTCCACGCGAGGCCGGCCGCCATCTTTAGGCCTCGGGCCTACGCCACCCACCCACCCAGCGGAGGTGCTGGCAGCTGCTGCAGTGGAGGTCTGCACCCATCCTCACCCTCCATCGGCCGGAGATCCCTGGTAGACACCGGACTGCTCTCCTCCTCCACTGTGAGTGACCTCCATCTGGACTCACCGATACGCAGCGCAGTGTTCCTGCTACCTCCACAGGTACCTTCCTCCAGCTACCCCCCCCCTTCATCCCCCCCTGTGCCCCTGCTTCCCCCCACGTCCACCTGGGCTGATTGTACTGCCCCCACCCCCCGAATTGCCCTGTATCCCCCCTGCTCCCCCCTTCAACTCCTGTGCCCACGTGTCCGGGCCTATTGACTGCTAGACCATGTGAGAACCCCTCTACCATGACAGCCATGTGATTTTGGGGCCATGTCCCCACCCCCGCCTCCCTGAGGCTCCTGCACAGCGTTTTACAGCTTTACTACCTCTGGGAGCCACATCCTCACCCACTCAGCCCAACCGTGCACCCCATGGGGAAGATAGGAGACCAAAGAAAGTCCTACGCTTCTGTACTTCTCCCCCATACTTCATCCACCATGGACCGTTATCTACACAAATCCGTCCCCTCCTCCCAACCGGAGGGAGACCCCGCACCAGACCCTCAAATTCGTTGTGAACCAGATTTCAACTACCCGGCCACTCCTTCACCCATCCTGGACCAAGGATCCCCCACTTTGCTGACGGCAGATGTTCTAGACGCTAAGCTCCAATCCCTGCTCAAAGCTATCACTCACTCCATAACTCAGGAAATTGGGAAACTTGCCAAGGAGCTGAGGGGTGAGATCGACCAATTAGGCGGCCGAACAGACACCCTAGAGACTAAATTTGATGAACTGGTCCAATATGTTTAAGTGTTAGAAGAAGATAACGCCGCTGTTAAACACTCCGTTTCTCAACTTCAAACGCAACAAGAAGATCTTGAGAATCGTGAACGTAGGCAAACCTGCGGATCAGGGGCATCCCCGAGGTGGTGGAGGACAGGGATCTCCGCTCATATCTTCTAAGCTTGTTTAACGTGGTGGCCCCCCAGGTTCCAGATATTGATTGGCGATTAGACAGGGCTCATAGATTACTGGCGCCTAAACCCCCTGCAGGTGCAAACCCAAGGGACGTGGTGGTTCGGTTCCACTATTTTGACAGTAAGGAAGCACTTACACTCGCTACTCGCAATCAATCCAAGCTGGACTTTAAAGGTGCCAAGATTCAAATATTTAATGATCTCTCGCCCATTACCTTGGCAAGACGACGGAACCTTCGTCCCTTGGCGCTTCATCTCCAATCCCACAAGGTCCCATACAGATGGGGCTTCCCTTTCCGCCTCTCGGTGACCCGAGAAGGCACTCAATTCTCTCTTCGTGATCTACATGAAAACGACGCCTTCCTGCGCAGTCTTGGCCTCCCTCCTCTTCCAGATGAAGAACCTGCTCCGCTTCCCTCTACGCCTCGGCCGTCTGCACTTCCTGCCTGGATCTGGACTCCAGTTCGACCAAAGCCTTCCAGGTCCAACCTCACCCCTCGACGGAGACCTTCCTTCAGACCCCCGACCTGAGGGACGCTGAATCGGGACGAGACTGAGCCTATTTACCCCCCTAGATGGGGCCTTGCTGGATTTTCCATGGTGCGGTTTTTCTGTTATTATACCATGGTGGATCCCCCACACTTACCCCCCAACGCCCATGGGGTGCACTGTTTATTGTTCAATGCTCTTTTTTCCAATGTTTGCAACTTTAATCTATTGTCTTTTGACTGTGATATTATTATTCATTCTGTTGCTATGTTCACTTTTTGACAAATTGGCGGAACTAGTTTTTTCCAGTTATGGTAGGTGGGGGGTGGCCTGTGGGCTCCTCCCCCCCCCCACATTAGGTGGTCCTCGCAACCCCTGTTTTGGTGTAAAAACACCCCGTCACGACGAGCTTGCGCACAGAAGCGAGCGCATACGTGAGTAGCGCCCGCATATGAAAACGGTGGTCAAACCACACATGTGAGGTTATATACCTTCCCTGCCCATGTTTGCTAGACCACGTGTCTGTGGTCAGATGTATCTTGAAACCGACACTATGTGCCAGAGATACATTCACTTGCCGCTGAACATGGCCACATAGCTCTGGGATGCCCTTCTGTGAGAAATACTTCCTTCCTTGGACCTTCCATTGTGGTGTTCCAATGGCCACAAATTTTCGAAAGGCCTCCGTTTCTACCAGTTTATATGGCAGTAATTGGCGGGCTATCAGTTCTGACAAGCCAGCCGTCAACCGTTTGGCAAGAGGGTTATCCGGCGTCATCATTTTTTTACGCTCGAACATTTGGCCCACGGAAGCCTGCCTTTTTGCAGAAAAACGCGAGGACGGCATGATGGAAGGTGGAGTGGAGGACAATTGTGAGGAGAGAGGAGAAGGAGAAGTAGAAGACGAGGCTGGACGGTGAGAGCCTGGAGTGTGGCTTTGTAGGTTCCGTTGTGCCCACTGGGTTCAGCGATGGCAGCTCATGTGCCTTCTTAAGGCGGTCGTCCCTAGGTGAGTTTTGGGTTTACAGCAACTTATACGTTGACTGCAAAGATTGCAGATGGCAACACTATTGTCAGTAGCGGACACGTTAAAAAAAGCCCACACTGCGGAGCCATGTGCCGACATCCTGGGAGCGCCAGATGTGACAGTACATGGTTGATGCCTCGGGGTACCGTTGTCAGACTGCTGAGTGGCGGTTGTTGCTACCTCCTCTTCCTGATCCAAGAATGGCAGCGCATCGGAAATTTCTTGTGATGGATCGGAAAATAATTCCTGTGACTCAAGCGGAAGGTATATGGTGGTGGTGGTGTTGGTGGTAGTGTCTTTGGGGGTGTACACAGCAGAGAGTGAAGAAGAGGGTGCAGATCGAGAGGATGAGGAGGGTGCAGAAGAGTAAGGCTAAGTGAGCCACTCAACCAAGTCTGGTGCTTCCTTTGACGTAATCGCATGCACTTTCTGCAATTTGCCATGTTGGCTCCAGTCTGTTGCTCCTGCCCTACCCCTACCACCCCTGCAGAAGGGCCAGCCTCTTCCTCTGCCTGTCATTTTTTAAATGACCCTGTGACAAAAGTCTCCAGAGAAGTGCAGTATGTATGTGGAAGAAGGTATATAACACCCCGCTTCAATCTGTCGTTTTTGGGGGCCACTGGTCTATCACACCAGTTATAATACTTTTTTTTTTATTGCGTTTGTCACTCTTTGTAGTATCACCGCAGGCCCGCTCAGCAGTCACAATGCTGCACAGTGGAAATGCACTATACTATGCTTTCTATATGTGCAAGTATTTTATACGTGTATTACACCCCTATATACTGCACACCAAATAGTACTCCTATACAAGTCCTTAAAAGGACCTTTGTGGACCTATATACTGCACACCAAATAGTACTCCTATACAAGTCCTTAAAAGGACCTTTGTGGACCTAGTAGCTAGTGATTTGCAGGCTGTCCCTCAGACCCTACACTGATAAAAGACAGCTGCAGAATCAGTCAGCACTCAGCACAGCAGTCAAGTATAATATGCTTTCTATATGTGAAAGAAAGTATATAATACGTGTACAACCCTATATACTGTACACCTATACCAGTCCTTAAAAAGGACCTTTGTGGACCTAATAGTAATAGCTAGTGATTAAACTGACTGTCCCTGCTCCACACAGCGTCCTGTCCCTACACTGACAAAAGACAGCTGCAGAATCGGTCAGCAGTGCACTCAGCAATCAGCAGCACAGCAGTCAGCAGCAGTGCACCAGAACCCTATATACTGTACACCTATACCAGTCCTTAAAAGGACTTTTGTGGACCTAATAGCTAGTGATTTGTGTCACTAAAGTCTGTCCCTGCTCCACACAGCAACCTCTCCCTACACTGATAAAAGACAGAATGTAAAATGGCCGCCAGATCAGGTCTATTTATAAGGTGGGGGAATGTCCAATTGTCCATGTGCTGAAATGTCTCAATTGGCTGTCCTGCACCCCATGATGGATGTGTCATCATGGGTCAAAGTTCTTTCACAATGTAAATACATATGTCTGCCGCGCAAACAGCAGCAGGAGTCCGCGGTTAGGCGAATCGCAAACACGCAAAATTTGCTGCGAACCGACCGCCGGGCGAACCGCAAGGCCATCCCTATTAATGAGTTCAGTATGTTATAGCTCCTCTGGGAACATATCTCCCATATTAGCTTATAACTGTATTTTTTAAAGAATAGCCTGTCAATCCATTCTTGGCCCTGTGGAGGGGAAACATAGCGACCCCTTTTATGTGTGTGATGAACCCCATTTTTCCCGGGTGCATGGGATGAGTTATGTAGGGAAGAGGTAGATGCTCTTCTTCTACATGAGGTTGTAGCTGCAGATGTTCCATCGATCAATTTACAGTCAAGTAAGGCTTGTTGAAGTTCATTCAGTGATCTACAGATGTGTTTGGTACCTTTGTAGCTGAAGCGTATGGAGAATGGAAAACCCCATTGGTATGTGATGTTATGACGTTGTAATTCCATTAAATGTGGTTTAATGGCATGTCTTTTAGAAATGGTTACTTGAGAGAGATCAGCGAAAATCTGAAAATTGTGACCCTGGACGGTTAAGTTGTCTTTTTCTCTGGCTGCAATTAAGAGTTGTTCCTTTGTGCGATAAAAATGGAACTTTGCTATAATGTCACATGGGGGTCCATCTGCTTTTTTAGGCATGAGAGCTCTATGCACCATTTGCAGACTTTCAATCGGTATTACTGGTTGCAATTCTTGGCATAATGCTGTTATTGTGGCAGATAATTCAGTGATCGATTCAGGTATGCCTCTGAATCGCAAATTGGACCTTCTTGCACGGTTCTCATAATCTTCCAGTTTATTTTGTAGTGTAATGTTTTCTTCTTTAAGAAGATCTATTTCATTCAAGTATCATTATTCAAGTGTTGAGTTTTCTATTTCTTCAACTTAAATTTCCAGCGCAGCTGTGCGATTTCCCAATTCTCTGATTTCTTTAGTCAGATTACTGGTTATTTATTCTGAGGTATTCATTAATGCTTTGTTCAGCATCTTCTCAAATAGTTTCATAAGGTTTGGGGATGCAATTAATTCAAGTGAAGATTTCTGTGACAGAAATAGTTCAGTATCAGATTCTTCTGAGGAGACTTGCTGTGACCGCTGTGTCTTTATCCTTTGTGCTGATGTGATTGTGCCTATGGCTGAGGAGACTGGTGTCATTTTCACTGCAGTCTCTGCCTGAGCGCATCCTCTGGGGGTATTTTCCAACTTTTCCCGGGCTCCCCCCAATACCATTTTTAGTCCAAAAGATTCTCTTACCTCACAGGAATGTTCAGACAGAGTTTTTGTAAGAATGTCTTTGTTTAGCGGTTCTCCTTCTTCACAGAGCGGAGCTCTAGCGGGACATGTCCATTGTGCTAGACTCGGCCTCCTGAGCCTCCCTATGCCATTTTTTTAACATTTATCTATTGCTGGGCAATTGCCGGGATTCTTTTGTTTACTTTCATCTGTCAGTGGGGAAGCCCGCTGACAGAGGATGGCTCATGGTTGTTAAGGATGGGGGCAGCCCGTTTCTCAGTCGGCTGCTTAACAACCAGCTATTTCTTCACACAGATGAGATCAAATCAGTCGATTGTTTTTTGACGGATCCAAATTCTAATCATTCTGAAAAGTTGGAATTCATTCGAAAATTAATAAATTAAACAAATTTTAACAAAAATGAAACGGAAATTGAACCAAAACGTAATGAAACGAAACAAATTCCGAAACCAATGAATTCCATAACAAAACAAAATTAGTAACATAACAAATCTGTCCGACACAAAATTAAATACATTTTTCCATTCTGCACATGTTTACTACACACAATGAAACATTTAGTGGGGACAGAACAAGCATCTTTAGTTAAAGAAAAAATATACAGGGGTGATTATGTTGATATTTTATCTGTTACCATCCACTAAGCCCTTGTACACATGGTCGGATAGTCCGATGGAAATGTCCGATAGGACCGTGTTGTCGGATAATCCGATAGTGCATGGGCTCCATCGGACTGTTTCCGTCGGACCAAGTTTTCCAACTTGGCTATAAAATTTTCCGACAACATGCTCCGATCGGACATAGTCCGATCATGTGTAGCCTACTCCGATGGACAAAGTGGCACGCATGCTCAGATCAAATTCCTAGACCAAAGCTATTGGCTACTAGCCTGAACGTAGTCCCATCGTAACGAAATAACGTCATCACGTTCTGAACAATCGGATTTTCCAACAACTTTGTCCGACCGTGTGTATGCAACAGTTTCAGACAAAATCCATCGGACAAAATCCAATGGATTTGGTTGTCAGAATGTCCGACCGTGTGTACAAAGGCTTAGAAATTTCTTTCAACTTTAGATAAGAAAAATGCTCCGGGTTATTTCAGCATTTGGACATAGTGGTAGAAGCCTTTAAACATTTTGGATGTATTTTTGCGGTTTAACTATGACTAAAATTTCAGACAGAAATTATCTGTATACCCTTCTTTACATTGGGGAATCAAGGATGTTGGCCTATGGCTTACCTTAATGTTGCCATAGAAACCACAAACACAGTTTAAAGTGGTTCTGCACCAAAAAAAAAAATATTAAAAGCCAGCAGCTACTAATATTGCAGCTGCTGACTTTTAATAAAATCACACTTACCTGTCCCAGGGTCTAGCGATTTCGGCGGCAGATGACGAGCGATCGCTCGTCTCGCTGCTGCCCCCGCCGCCATCCTCTGTCAGGGAATCAGTAAATGAAGCATTGCGGCTTCACTGCCCGGTTCCCTACTGCGCATGCGCGTCTCTTCTGGTCCCCCGCTGTGTCCTGGGAACTGTGTGTTTCCCAGAACACAATGGGGGGGGGGGGCGTCTGCGGGGGTCTGCCCAGATGTGGGTGCAGATACCTGGATTATCCAGGTAACTGCACCCCCCCCCTGAAAGGTGCCGATTGTGGCACAGGAGGGGGGGAGGGATCAGATTAGCAGAACTTCCCCTTTAGGGTGAAGAACCGCTTTAAGGCATCCAATACGTTACATAATTCCTTTCGTAAAGGAGTTTTTCCTTCACCTTTAAAGTGGATATAAACCCTCACATATACCCAGTGAAGTGAACAGCTTCAGATGATACACATAGATGAAAAAAAATCCTCCAAGATAAGTTTTAAGTGTATATCTGCTGTCTTCCCCTTTCCCTTTTCTGCAGATCACGTTTTAAATCTTTCTTCCTCTTTCAGCAGTGGGTGTGGAGTCTGGGCTTATATTGTGTGAGAGATGATTGGAGGAAAGGCACACACCCCCTCCACTTAGGCAGAGGAATGAAGGAACATGCAGAGCTGTACTGTGAATAGACCAGCTCTCTGCTTATCTCCCTCTAAGCTCCCTCCTGACCTTGACATACATTTTTAGGTGCTGTTATCTTGTGTGTTAGAGAAATTGTCAGAAGTGACTCTGTTGATAACAGAGGAATAGAGTAGCAAAAAGAAACTGCACTTAAAGGTTTGGAGAAGGACAAGTAAACACTACAGATATTTGAGCCCAGGTCAGATTTCATGGATGGGGTTTACATACACTTTAAGTGAAGAACACTGTAATTTTTTGTCACACTGCAAATATAGACATGAGTGCTCATATTGCTTAGGGTCACATCCAGCTTGTCGATGCTTCCATAAAACTTCTGTTTCAGCCCAGCCTCAGACAAAAAATTTTATGGCTAAAAGCGTAGATGCCTATGAGATTGTCAAAATTGTTGTCCTGACTAGAAATCTATCCAGACCAGTTTTTTTTGGTTGCTGGATTTTCTGGGAAAGGTTGTACTGTTGTTAAGAATTTATGTTCAGTTTATTATCATCTTCAAGTTGTCTAAGAAAAAATTCAAAAAGAGCTGAAGGAAGGTAGGATTGCAGGCCCATTCTCATCACCCCCTTCTCAGATTTTAGAGCAGTGATTCTCAACCAGGGTTCATCCAGAGGATGCTAGGGGTTCCTTCAGCATTGGGCCATTTCTGCCTCTCGAATAAGTTCCCACTGACACCATTGATCTTTTTAGCTACCTGTAGGAGGTAATTCTTCCCAATGACCACAAGTATAAGGACCATTCTTCCCACTGACCATCACACTAATGTATCATGAGTTGTAGATATCTAATTTACAGCAGGGGTTCCCCGAGACTGGATAACTATTTCAAGGGTTCCTCTGTGTTGAAAAGGTTGAGAAAGGCTGTTTTAGAGTATCACCGTTTAGAGTGTCACAATTGAAACCCGGCTCCTTTTATTTGATCCATCACCTTTCACATCCCCCAGGTAAATCTCCGAACAACAAAGTCTCAGAATTTGAAGCTTCAGTTTGCTATGCATTCCTTTGATGAGGCACTAGTTCTTCTTAGATGGTTTCTTAGTGACACATTGATGGCCAAAGCCTTTGATTAAATCAACTTTTCGTCTGTTACCTGCTAACCTGCAAAGATTTAGTTCTCTTGGTTTTCAATGTTATAACGTATTCTATTATGATAAGTGCATGCTTATGTAAAAAGTAGGGAAAATCCACAGTGAATACTACAGAGAAATAATAAAATATTAGCCTGTGTAGAAAAAAAGGGGGTGTAAATATACACAATGTGTAGTTACCCAAAGAAAACACAATGTATAAAGCTAAAACAATTAGAAACGGTGTGTGATCAAGATTGGAATAACCCTTAACACATGAAGATATACAAAATATCTGATGCCTGTCTGTACACAAAAAAGTGAAACAAATAAACACAAGGTGTATGCGATCTGAATTTTGAAAACCGCCAAAAAAGTAAAAAGAGTTATGAACAGTCTCTCTCAGATGCTGAAAACACAATGAAAAAACAAATTGCAATAAACTGAAATGAAAGACAAACCTAATTGTCTCATGAGTCCCAAAACAAACAGATGCTGATCCCAAGGTTTATGGACACTTCAATATGAAAACACCAATGTACTCAAAATTGATAAGATAAGCTGCTTACCAGACCCACAGAGGTCACAGAGTGTGTGTGCTGATCCTCAGCTCAGAGATGCATTCCTTTGTCTACCAAATCGCAGGGATTTGCGAGCAACAACAGTTCCCTGAAGACCCCGGATAAATTTTTGAGTGTAGATGCTCATCTGTGACTGATGGAATGGGTTCCTCTGTGCCTTCAGGATCCTTTTTGTTTCTGGTAGCGGTATCAGTTGTCAACTGGTGTAACAAATGCCCAGATTTCATCTGGGGCTAGATCTGGGACTAATCTCTGCTAATTTGAAGAATTCAGTCTCATCTAAAACTTGGGAAGAATATCTTCAAGCCTGGTCGAGATGGTGTATCTTTTGCTGTAACTATAATATAGATGTTACTATTGTCAATTCTTACACAGCTTTGTCATTTTGTTTATTTTTTTATTTTTTTATTTATAACAGAGAAACCGATCTACAGGGACCACGATACAGAGTTAAGATAGCAATTGTCACAAATATGCAATAATACGTCCACATTTAGTGCTCTATCACAGTTTCTACAAAAGATCCATGCCTGGGATATTACAGTGGGTGAACATGCTGCGTGGGACTGTAGCGGTCCTAGTCAAGCCAGGCGAAGGCCAAAGTCCCTCAGGCATGCAAGGTATTAGACTATGGTCCCGTGGATTCAGCCTCCCTTCTGGTTAACATTTTTACTATAGTGAAAAGCGTGGCCAGATAACACTAGGATAGAAAAGAGCAGATCAGAAAGAGAATAGAAGAGAGCGGAAAAAAAAAGAGAAGTGGGGGGGGTGGGGTGTTGTGAACATGGGTCTGGTTGGTTGTCTTCTTTAAGGCTGCGTCCCCTTTCTTCTCCCTCTGGAGACAAGGGGTTGGATACTATCTGATCAAGTTATCTAGTCAGACCATCTAAGTTTCTGTCCTTCTTCAGAATATTTAAATGCGTTCCAAGCCTGCCACGTCCTGGAGTAACTCTCCTGCCTGTGCTGGCTGGTAAGGATCAAGTCCTCCATCCTACTGACCTCATCCACTTTGTGAAGCCATTGGGCTATAGATGGTGGGTATGGGGATTTCCAATTCAATGGAATGCAGGCTTTTCACAAATCACAGATTTTTTGTTGATTCGGGACGGTGTGCTCGTTGCCTGTAGGAGGAAGTACGCTGGTTCGTCTGGTACCGTCAGGTCTGTGAATAGTTGGGTTATCAGTCGGACTTCATTTTGTTTCTTTTTTAATTAAGTACATCTTCTATGTATATGGTTCTAGATGGAGTTTCTTAGATTTTTTTGGCCTACCAGCAGTCTTCTTTTTTCAAGATCGTCAGATTCTTAAAGATTAATTGCCTTGTTGGAAGGGATCTGTTTTTCTTCTTTTGAAGTTTGCCTGTCTAGGGTAGCCTTTTCTTTCACCTTCTTCAATGTTTAAGAAATTGGTGAGTATGGATGAGCCGAACACCCCCCCGGTTCGGTTCGCACCAGAACTTCCGAACGGACCCAAAATTCGTACGAACTTTAGAACCCTATTGAAGTCTATGGGACTCGAACGTTCGAAATTAAAAGTGCTAATTTTAATGGCTAATATGCAAGATACTGTCCTAAAAAGGGTTTGGGGACCTGGCTCCTGCCCCAGGGGACATGGGTCAATGCCTAAAATGTTTTTAAAAATGGCCGTTTTGGCAGGAGCACTGATTTTAATGATGATTAAAGTGAAAAAAAAAGTGAAATATTCCTTTAAATATCGTGCCTGGGGGGTGTCTATAGTATGCCTGTGAAGTGCCTCGTGTTTCCCGTGTTTAGAACAGTCCCTGCACAAAATGACATTTAACGGAAATAACGTCATTTAAAACTGCTTGCAGTTTTAATGTTATATCTGGTTCCTGCAATATGGATGAAAATCATTGAGAAAAATGGCATGGGTAGCCCCCCCTGCCCATTACCAGCCCCTTTGGGTCTTGTACGGATATTAAGGGGAACCCCGTACCCATATTAAAAAAAGGAAATACTTGTGGCCCCCAGGCCCTATATACTCAGAACTTCAATATACAGGCGGTGCAAACAAGACAGGGACTGTGTAGGTTTGTTGTGTTAAGTAGAATCTGTTTGTAATTTTCAACTGGTACATTTTTAAAGTGTAGCTCCAGTCAAAAAATCTATTTTTAAGCTTTTTGGAAAACATAGGAAAGGGTTATCACCCCTGTATAATTTGTTTTGCCGTCCGTCTGACTTGCTGTTGTCTCCTTCGGTTTGCATGTAGGAGACGTTTGTAAGTTGGATGTTTGAAAGTAGGGGCCTGCCCTATATGCTCTGCAGAAATGGCGGAACAAGGTGTTGGTTTTGCCACAACATTGTAAGCCCTCAAAGTGACTCTTGGTGGGCGCTGGAGCGCCCTGCTGTGAACGAGTATATCAAGAATTGTAATTACATGCCATTGTTGAACAGAGGTAGAAAAATTGACCTTTGGTGGTTGTGGTGCTGGTGCCACAACACTATAAGTCCTCACAGTTACTCTGGGTGGGCACAGGAACGGGCCCTCCTGTGAAATATTATATCAAGAATTGTAATTACATGCCCCTGTTAAACAGGGGCTGAAAAATTGGGCCTTAGGCACTGGTGCTGGTGCCACGACACTGCAACCTCTCCCATATACTCTAGTTGTAGTGCAGGAATGAGCCCGGCTGCAAAGCATTGCATCAAAAATTGTAATTAAATGCCCCTGTTAAACAGGGGCTGAAAAATTGGGCCTTAGGCACTGGTGCTGGTGCCACCACACTGCAAACTCTCCCATATACTCTAGTTGTGGTGCAGGAATGAGCCCTGCTGCAAAGCATTGCATCAAAAATTGTAATTAAACGCCCCTGTTAAACAAGGGCTGAAAAATTGGGCCTTAGGCACTGGTGCTGGTGCCACGACACTGCAACCTCTCCCATATACTCTAGTTGTAGTGCAGGAATGAGCCCGGCTGCAAAGCATTGCATCAAAAATTGTAATTAAACGCCACTGTTAAACAGGGGCTGAAAAATTGGGCTGGTGGCATCACCCAGAACCAAAAATGTTCTTCCAACATATCAGCAGAGGAGGAAGAGGATAGACAATCAACATAACAGGACAGTCACTCAGCATCAGCATAGGCAGTCTTGAAGGGATGTGATATTTAAAAAAAAAATATTCGGTTACATCAGCTTCAGGTGCTTGGTAGCTGTGGGTGATCCAAGACTGATTCATCTTAATGAAGGTCAGTCGATCAACTGAGTCGGTGGACAGGCGCACCCTGTGATCGGTAACAAAGCCACCAGCAGCACTAAAGGTGCGTTTCGAAAGAACGCTGGATGCAGGACAGGCCAGTAGCTCAATTGCATACTGTGCAAGCTCTGGGCAGTGATCCATCCTCAAGACCCAGTAAGCCAGAGGATTTTCAGTGGGGAAGGTGTCCAAGTCTGACCTTGCCCCTAGGTATTCCTGCACATTTAATCAGACGCTGGCGATGGTTGCTGGAACCGATCATACCTTGGGGCTGCGGACTAAAAAATTGTCTGAACGCATTGGTCAGACGGTCACCTTCTCCACCATTCCTTCTGTGACTGACCGACGCCTCAGAAACACGTTGTCCAGGACCAGGAATTTGTAACCTCCCAGTCTCTGGGACTGCGTTTCACAGACCTTTCAGTAAGGCCTCCCGGAGATGTCTCATCCTCTGCTCCCTCTGCAACGGAAAGATAAGGTCCGCAACCTTACCCTTGTACCGTGGATCAAGGAGAGTGGCCAGCCAGAAATGGTCCCTCTCCTTGATCCGAAGAATACGAGGATCCTTCCGCAGGCTTTGCAGGATCAGGGAGGCCATGCAGCATAGGTTAGCTGAGGCATTCGGTCCGGAGTCCTCTGGGTCACTAAGGACAACATGATCCGCAGCTACCTCCTCCCAGCCACATACAAGTCCACGGGTTTCTTGGGACTGTAAATCATCCCTACAAGACTGCTGCTGCTGCTGATGCTGAGTGCCAGCCTCCACCTCCATGCTGACACAATCATCCTCCTCCTCCTCATCCTCTTCCTGTGTGATGGGTGGCACAGCAGGAACACTGTCTGGATAAAGGGGGCCTTGAGAGGCAAGGAAGTCCTCCTCTCCCTGCCTCTGTTCTGCCTCAAGTGCCCTGTCCATTATTCCATGCAGCGTATGCTCCAAGAGGTGGACAAGAAGTACAGTGTCACTGATGCATGCACTGTCACTGCTCACCATCCTTGTGGCCTCCTCAAATGGTGACAGGACAGTGCATGCATCCCTGATCATGCCCCACTGGCGTGGTGAGAAAAAACCGAGCTCCCCTGACCCTGTCCTGGTGCCGTAGTCACACAGGTACTCATTGATGGCCCTCTGCTGTGTGTGCAGCTGCTGCGGCATGGCCAACGTTGAGTTCCACCTGGTGGGCATGTCACATATAAGGCGGTTCTTGGGCAGGTTCCATTCCTTTTGGAGCTCAGCCAGCCGAGCACAGGCATTAAATGATCGGTGGAAATGCACACAGACTTTCCTGGCCTGCTTCAGGACATCCCGTAAGCCCGGGTACCTGCCCAAGAACCGCTGCACCACCAGGTTAATGACGTGAGCCACACAGGGCACATGGGTCCGTTGTGCCTGTCGGAGGGCGGAGAGGAGGTTGGTGCCATTGTCACAAACCACCATTCCTGGCTTAAGCTGGCGTGGCGTCAACCACCTCTTGGCCTGCCCCTGCAGAGCTGACAAAATATCTGCCCCAGTGTGGCTCCTGTCCCCCAAACAAACCAGCGCAAGCACGGCATGGCATCATTTTGTCTGCGTACTTGCGTAGCCCCTGGAACGCCTATGCAGCACCACTGGTTCTGAGGACAGAGCACTGGAAAAGGCCATGGAGGAAGAAGAAGAGGAGGGATGGAGGAGAGAGGTGTGTCACAACCAATAGTAGCATTTTGGAGGCGTGGTGGCGGAACAGCCTCCAACACTACTGCACCTTGTCCTGCATCCTTCCCAGTTGCCAGAAGAGTGACCCAATGGGCAGTGAAAGACAGGTAACGTCCCTGTCCATGCCTGCTGGACCATGAGTCAGCGGTAATATGCACCTTACTGCTGACCGCCCTGTCCAGCGAGGCAAGGACATTGCCTTCCACATGCCGGTAGAGAGCCGGAATCGCCTTCCATGAGAAAAAGTGGCGTTTGGGGACCTGCCACTGAGGAACCGCACATTGTACAAACTCACGGAAGGGGGCAGAGTCTACCAACTGAAAAGGCAGCAGTTGAAGTGCTAGCAATTTAGCCAAGCTAGCATTCAACCGCTGGGCATGTGGATGGCTGGGAGTGAACTTCTTTCAGCAGTCCAGCAGCTGGGGCAGGGACATTTGCCTGCTATAATCGGACGTGGGTGTACTGCTAGCAGAGTGCACGGAAGCACTTGGCTGTGACACACCTAATTCTACACCTTCATTCCTCTCAGAGCAGGTTTCAGAGAGGACTGAAGGTCTAGTGGGGTTGGAGATCCCAGCTGATGAGGAGCAAGGAGAGGTCTGCTTTGTTCTTTAGTGTGGGTCTTTGAGGTACGCTTGCCAAAGAGCTGCATGGCAGGTAAACATATGTCTGGTCAAGCATGTGGTGCCCAAGCGGCTGATGTTTTGGCCACGCGAGATACGCTTTAGACATATGTTGCAAATAGCAGCGGTGCGATTTGATGCACTCGTCTCAAAAAAGGCCCACACCAAAGAACTTTTAGAATAACGCGCAGAGGCAGCGCCCTGCACAGGCGGAGCTCTGCGGTGTGATTTAGTCGGTGTGCTGCCCCTAAGCTGGCCCCCGGAGGGCATCCTGCCTCAATGGACATGTGCCTCCTCCTCCTCCTCTCTCCTACCAGGCACCCACGTGGAGTCAGTGCCCTCATCATCCCCTCCCTCTTCATCACTGGAGCAAACCTGGCAGTATGCTGCAGCTTGTGGAACATCACTGCCAGATTGCTGTCCTTCTTGAGCATCCCCTCTCTCTGCGCTAACGCTACTGCCTTCCTCTAGCTGAGTATCATCACCAGAGCCTACAAAACACTGGGCATCCTCCTGGAGCATGTACCCAACACTGTGCTCAAAGAGTTCAGGGGACTCCTCAGGAGGATGTGGTGGCACTGGTGGGTCTAGGGAAGGAGTCACTGATGATGACATTGAGAGGAGGGAAGACGATGCATTGGCAGCTGCTTTGCTAGTACCCTGAACCTGGGTGAGAGAGGATGAGGAGGATGAAGAGGGCTTGGTCATTCACTCTACCAAGTCGTTGGCATGTTGCGGCTCAACATGTCCAGCTGCCGAAAAGAAGGACAAGCGTGTCCCATGGCCACGTGCTGATGATGACGATGCACCGCGTCCACGACCAGCACTGTTGTCTCTAGACACAGAGCCTGCTTGCCATCTTTTATCGGCTTGTGCCTGTCTGCCTCTCCTTGCTGGCCTTCCAGACATGCTAATGGCCTGAAGGGAGATGGGAAAACCAGCAATTGGGTAGTGCATATTGTGCTGGAGGCACACACAACACCCACTCCTGCAGATGGCTCAATTAGAGAAGAGCTATGTAGGTGGATATAACGGTGTATACTGAGGTCAGGGCACGCAGACAGCATGCACAATCTCCTACAGCTGACTGCAAGCTCTATTTAAAAAGAGCAATATAGCTAGCTATATAGGTGGATATAACGGTGTATTCTGCGGTTAGGGCACGCAGACAGCACGCACAATCTCCTACAACTGACTGCAAGCTCTATTTAAAAGAGCAATATAGCTAGCTATATAGGTGGATATAACGGTGTATTCTGCGGTCAGGGCACGCAGACAGCACACACAATCTCTTACAACTGACTGCAAGCTCTATTTAAAAAGAGCAAGATAGCTAGCTATATAGGTGAATATAACGGTGTATTCTGCGGTCAGGGCACAAAGACAGCACGCACAATCTCCTACAGCTGACTGCAAGCTCTATTTAAAAAGAGCAATATAGCTAGCTATATAGGTGGATATAACGGTGTATTCTGCGGTCAGGGCACGCAGACAGCACGCACAATCTCCTACAGCTGACTGCAAGCTCTATTTAAAAAGAGCAATATAGCTAGCTATATAGGTGGATATAACGGTGTATTCTGCGGTCAGGGCACGCAGACAGCACACACAATCTCTTACAACTGACTGCAAGCTCTATTTAAAAAGAGCAATATAGCTATCTATATAGGTGGATATAACGGTGTATTCTGCGGTCAGGGCACACAGACAGCACGCACAATCTCCTACAGCTGACTGAAGCTCTATTTAAAAAGAGCAATATAGCTAGCTATATAGGTGGATATAATGGTGTATACTGCACTACAGAAGAGCAAGAATGCAAAATCGGGCGAAGGTACACAGAACACCCACTAACTCCTACAGACGCCAACACACTACACAAGACACTACTGGCGGCCTTATATAGTGTGGGGCATGTACTACACAGCCTGAGCTATGATTGGCCACAGGAATCCTGCCTGTGGCCAATCATGGCTCTCCTCGGTGCCGGCGCTGTGATTGGCAAAGCATGCGGGTTCACAGTGCATGCTTGGCCAATCATGAGCCAGCAATGCACTGCGATGGCGCAGTGCATTGTGGGCCGTGAGCATCACACGAATATGGCGCGAACGGCCCATAATGTTCGGTATTCGCTGAACGGGCGAACAGCACGTTCGACTCGAACATGAAGCTCATCCCTATTGGTGAGTTTTCTGCTCCCAATAAGGCCTCCAGTTCCTTCCTATTACATGATGATGTGTCAGTTTTTGATGGCTTTGTTAAGATTTTAATACGTAAATCAAAAACTGATCACTTTATATAGATCCCCTAAAGCGATATTTGTCCTGTCTTTGAATTATCTTACAATTAGACCATCTTTCCATGAGTCATTCTTTATCCATTCAGATCTATCCTCCCTTACTAGATATCAGTTTCCTGCTGTCCTTTCAGCTTGTCTCAAGCATTTAAGTCTTGCTGGCTTCTATTTTTCCTCCCACTCCTTTAGAATAGGGGTGGTTACAGTTGCCAGCTCTCTTGGTTTTTCTCCAGAAGTGGTCAAGAGAGTGGGCCATTGGGATAAAATTTATGTTCATCCCGATTTTGCTATTAATTACATTTTATCAGGTTCTTCCAAATCTATGGTCTGAATAGTTGGCCACCTTTTATGTTTACTGGTCCCAGAAGAGGGCAGCTTACAGAACATACTATGATGCCCCGTACACACGAGAGGGATTAAGTCTGACAGACCTCCAAAGGAGTTCCGCCGGAGTTCCGCCGGAGTTCTGGCGGACTTTTCGACCGAACGGACTTGACCACACACCATCACACCAAACTCCGACGGAGTCGAACGTGATGACGTACGACTGGATTCGACGTAGGAAGTTCCTAGACAGTAGCCAATAGCTGCCCTAGCGTCGGTTTTAGTCCGTCGGAGTAGCACACACACGAGCGGATTTTTCGAAGGGGACCGGGTCCGGCGGAGTTCCGTCGGGAAAATTTAAAGCATGCTTCATTTCTAAAGTCCGTCAGACTTTAGCTTCGCTAAAGTCCGTTGCAGCCCACACACGATTGGATAGTCCGCCGGACTCAGTCCGTCGGAGTTTGGATGTCGAAAAGTCCGCTCGTGTGTACGGGGCATGAGACTTTAGGTTTGAATACAAAAAAGGGAAAGGTGTGCAGGATGATGGTAAGTCAGGGCTGGTCTATCAAACAAAAAAGAAAGCCTGGTGCACAAGGCACGGCAGATACCCCTAGGGATATTGATTCAGATAGACCAGTCAGTAGTTAAAAATATATATACAATTTTTATTTAATGGGGAAAAATAGTATAACACGTCTTAAGCATATACAAGAAGTACTTCACAATACTGAATTGGAACAGGCTTGAAACATATGTAGTATAGAGAATGTTGCCGACATGTTTCGGACTATCTGTCCTTTTTCTTAGACATAACAAACATCTCGTGAATACATAGTCTAAAATATAAATGTAATAAGGTAAGTACAGGCAAAAAGGTGCATAGCTCAGCAAATTCATCCTTGATAATAAATATTACAGGTAATGGGAATACTTACAAGCCTTACACAGGCACCGGTGGTCAACAGCAGGGGGTAAAAGTACTCTGATATATTTCAAAACATGAAGTATGGCTGTGGATTGCATGTAGTTATATGGTAATATATGGGCCAGAAAATGGCAGAACAAATTGCTATGTAGTGGAGTCTGGGAAATGCTATGGCTGCATGAACTCAACTGTATGGTTAACTAACCAAGACAGGAAGGCAAACGGCTGAAGTGCACAGCAAAGGAGTCTGGTAAAAAAAGAAGGGAGAAGTATGTATTGGTCAGCAACCGCATAGGTGTGCCTGGGTAATAAAGTATAAGATTAGGGTATAGTGGTAAGAAAATGCACTAACCTGAAAGCAAAATGCAGGTAAAGACAGTGCTTGGCAGCGTGCAGCCCACGGAGTGCTGACCGCCATGTTTTCAGGCCTTTAAATAACCCATAAGGGTTAGTTGCAGTCAGCTGTGGACAGGTGCCATTGGTAGCTGAGGCTGTTTGAGATGGACTGGTGCGCCGATTGGCTGCACCAAGTCCTTCTGGTTAGCTCCCTGATGGGATAGTGCGTCACCGTCAAGACGTGCTGGACGGGCAAAGGATCCACAGGACTCAAGCGAAGATCGCAGGGGCTTGTTGGGTCTCCTGCGCGCCGGGCAGACTTAAACAAAAACCGGACGATCCAATAAGGCTTGGTGTGTGGCGGGGATATGTAAGGGGGGAAAGTAGGGAGGAAGACCCTAAAAAAACCCTGGTGGTGAGCAAAGGGTATTGCAGGCTTGAAACCAAAGCAGTACATCTAGACAGACAGGCATTAGAGGTGATGATACTGATGATAGTATAACCACTTAAGCCCCGGACCAATTGTCAGCCTAAGGACCAGAGGTCTTTTTACAATTTCGCACTGCACTGCTTTAACTGGTAATTGTGCAGTCATGCAATGTTGTACCCAAACAAAATTTGCGTCCTTTTCTTCCCACAAATAGAGCTTTCTTTTGAGGGTATTTGATTGCCTCTGCGATTTTAATTTTTTTCGATATAAAAGGAAAAAGACTGAAATTTAAAAAAAAAAAAAGATATTTTCTACTTTTTGTTATAAGAAAAATCGAATGAACTAAATTTTAGTCATACATTTAGGCCAAAATGTATTCTGCCACATGTCTTTAGTAAAAAAAATGTCAATAAGTGTATATTTATTGGTTTGCACAAAAGTTATAGTGTATACAAACTCGAGTACATTTTCTAGAATTTACACAGCTTTTAATTTATGACTGCCTATCTCATTTCTTGAGATGCTAAAATGGCAGGGCAGTACAAACCCCCCCAAATGACCCCATTTTGGAAAGTAGACACCCCAAGGAAATTGCTGAGGGGCATGTTGAGCCCATTGAATTTTTTTTTTTTGTCCCAAGTGATTGAATAATGACACAAAAAAAAAAAAAAGATTACAAAAAGTTGTCACTAAATGATATATTGCTCACACATGCCATAGTAATATGTGGACTTGCACCCCAAAACATATTCTGCTGCTTTTCCTTAGTACGGGGATACCACATATGTGGGACTTTTTGGGAGCCTAGCCGCGTACGGCACCCCGAAAACCAATCGCTGCCTTCAGGATTTCTAAGGGTGCAAATTTTTGATTTCCCTCCTCACTACCTATTACAGTTTCGAAGGCCATAAAATGCCAAAATAGCACAAAACCCCCCCAAATGACCCCATTTTGGAAAGTAGACACCCCAAGCTATTTACTGAGAGGCATGTGGAGTCCATGAAATATTTTATATTTTGCCACAAGTTGCAGGAATATTACAAACTTTTTTTTTTTTTGCACAAAGTTGTCACTATATGATATATTACTCACACATGCTATGGGCATAAGTGAAATTACACCCCAAAATAAATTCGGCTGCTTCTCCTGAGTACGGGGATACCACATGCGGGCGGCCCAGTGGTGTAGTGGTTAGCACTCTCACCTAGCAGTAAGAAGCGTCACTGGTTCAAATCCCAACCACAACGCTACCTGCCTGGAGTTTGCATGTTCTCCCTGTGCCTGCATGGGTTTCCTCCGGGTACTCCGGTTTCCTCCCACACTCCAAAGACATGCAGGTAGGTTAATTGGCTTCTGTCCAAAATTGGCCCTAGTATATGAATGGGGACCTTGGATTGTGGGCTCCTTGAGGGTAGGGACCAATGTGAGTGTGCAACATACAGGGATAGGGGTAGACACCCACTCAGGTTGAACTGGATGGACTAGTGTCTTTATTCAACCTTACTAAATATGAAACATGTGGGGGACTTTTTGGGAGCCTAGCCGCGTACGGGACCCTGAAAACCAAACACCGCCTTCAGGATTTAAATATAAAACGCTACCAAAAAAAACTGTTAGCAATCGCAGGGATCAGGCCTGACTCTGCGAACGCTGCAGTTATGTGTTTTGTAAGTGACCTGTGATCGATCGATACTGCACTTGGGTGGGCTGGGTGGAGGGGCAAAACGCAGGTGCTATCAGGTGTCTGTGCTGATCCCTGCGTTTTTTTAGAACCCTAAACTGCTGGGGACGCTAGTATAGATCTGATCAGATCAGATATTGATCTGTTCAGATACTATACCACTACGGGAGGTGTATGCTTTGCGCGTGGGTGTTAGCGGTACTGGCACTAACCTAGCGCTGCCTGGGGCGACACAAACCCTGACCCTAAAACCTAATTGATATCACCCGCCGGGTGATCAGGGGGTTAAACCTTTATTGGGTAATAAATGGTGGGTGCCCTGATGCTATAAAAAGCAAACTAACTAACCAGAGTCACCCGTAACACTTATACGGTGATCACTGGTGAAAGGGTTAACTAGGGGCAATCAGGGGGTTAAAATCTTTATTAGGTAGTATATGGAGGTCCCTGACGCTATATAAAAACCTGACGGGGAACCTAAATAACTAACTGGCTAACCAGCGTCACCAGTGACACTTATACGGTGATCGCCGGTGAAAGGGTTAACTCTAGGGGCAATCAGGGGGTTAAAATCTTTATTAGGTAGTATATGGCGGTACCTAACGCTATAAAAACCGGGCGGTGAACCTAAAAAATAACTACCGTATTTATCGGCGTATAACACGCACTTTTTTCTCCTTAAAAGCAGGGGAAAATCGTGGGTGTGTGTTATATGCCGATCCCCAGAAATTCTGAGCCTCTGGGCGGCTTTCAGCCACCTTCGGCTCTTCAAGGCGACTTTCGGCCGCCTTCGGCTCTTCTTGGCAGCTTTCGGCCGCCTTCGGCCGTTCTCGGAAGCTTTCGGCCGTTCTCGGAAGCTTTCGGCCGCCTTCGGCTCTTCTCGGCAGCCGAAAGCTTCTGGCCGCCTTCGGCTCTTCTCGGCGGCCGAAAGCTTCCGAGAACGGCCAAAGGCGGCCGAAAGCTGCCCGAGAAGAGCCGAAGGCGGCCGGAGGCCCGCCGAGAACTACCGCACGCCGCCGAGATACACATCCGGCTCTGTATCTCGGCGGCGGTATTTTTAAAAAATAAAATAGACACGGCTGCACTGGGGGACACGGCTGCAATGGGAGACACGGCTGCAATGGGGGACAAGACTGCAATGGGGGACAAGACTGCACTGGTGGACAAGGCTGCATAAGGCTGCAATGGGGGACAAGGCTTCAATGGTGGACAAGGCTGCATAAGGCTGCAATGGTGGACAAGGCTGCAATGGTGGACAAGGCTGCATAAGACTGCAATGGTGGACAAGGCTGCAGATGACACTGATGGGCATATAAATGTAAATTTTTTTTTCCCCTTAAACTTCCCTCCTAAAAGTTTTTTTCCTTAAAATTCCCTCCTAAACTTGGGGTGCATGTTATACGCCGATAAATACAGTAGCTACCTAGCGGCACCAGTGACACTAATGCAGCGATCATAAAAATGATCGCTTAGTGACACTGGCAAAAGGGGGTGAAAGGGTTACCTGGGGGCAATCAGGGGGTTAAAACCTTTATTAGGTAGTATATGGGGGTCCTGGATGATATATAAAAACCTGACTGAGAACCTAACTAACTAAATAACTAACTGGCTATCCAGCATCACCAGTGACACTTATACGGTGATCGCTGGTGAAAGGGTTAACTCTAGGGGCAATCAGGGGGTTAAACCTTTATGGGTGGGTAGGGGGCTACCCTGGACCTAACACTAACTGCCCTGACACTTTTTACTGTCACAACTGACACTAAATGCAGTGATCAGTAAATAAATGATCACTGCAATCAGTGACACTGTGACTGGGAGGGGGGGCTGGGGGGATCGCGGGGGCGATCGGGGGGGGGGATTGGGGGGTGATTTGTGTGCCTATGTGTACCTACATGTCAGTGTAGTGATTGGTGCACTTACTATGTCCTCTCCTCCCAGCCCGGTCAAAAGACCGCCCGAGGAGAGTGACATCACTTCCTCCCTGCCTGTGTTTACACTACACAGGCAGAGGAAGCTTCTCATTCGCCAGGAGTGATCGAGAGGGGAAGGCCAGAAACCAACGGCCATCCCCTCATCCCAGATCGCTCCTGAAGCGAAACGGACCGCGGTAGCCAGCGGGAGGGGGTCCGATCGGACCCCCCACCCGCTGGAAGGCAAGCACGTACGGGTACGTGCTTGTGCCCATACATGCCATTCTGCCGACGTATAATTACATGCGGCCCTTACAAACCTTACAAACCACTTTGACCTACGGGTAAGCCTAGATTAAGGCTTACCTGTAGGTCCAAGAAATATCTCCTAAACCTATACGGTTTAAGAGATATTTGCCCGAAGACAGGCACCGCTGTCTACGGTGCATGCGCAGGAGACAGCGGCGCGCAGGCGCACTGAGCACGGCATTTCCAACAATGGAGCTGTCGCGCGTGTCGGCTCCCGTGCGCATGCGCGGGAGTGACGTCATCACCCCACCGAAAAGATGGATGCGCCGAACTACAGGGGACAGCGGTGACATCGCTGGCTCCTGTGTCAGGTAAGTGACACATAATGGGCTACTATGCGATGCATAGTAGTCCATTATGCTTTGCCTTTGCAGGGAATGAAAGAGGAAGTAAACCCATCAGGGTTTACTTCCTCTTTAAGTGATTAATGATACACAAAAATCATTATAAATAAATATAACAATAAATATTAAATAACATTGACAATAAGTACAACAAAGGGGTATGAAGAATGTATCCTAGAAATTAACAAAAATAAACTGAAACATAAACGTCAATATTTAGCAGCAAAATATAGTCAGAAACAAATGCATTGTGAGAAGATAACCGCTTTTACATTTTTGGCAAGGTGTCAGAGGTTTAAGCCCCCGTACACACGGTCAGAGATTCCAGCAACCAAATCCGTAGGAATTAATTCCGACGGATTAATTCCGGAAGAGGTCCGGAAGTGATGTTGCATACACACGGTCGGACTCAGTTGTCGGAAAATCCGATTGTACATAACGTGATGAAGTTATTTCGTTACGACAGGACTACGTTCAGGCTAGTAGCCAATAGCTTTGGTCTAGGAATTTGATCTGAGCATGCTTGGCACTTTGTCTGTTGCAGTAGGCTACACATGATCGGAGTATGTCCAAACGGAGCCTTTTGTCGGAAAATTTTACCGGCAAGTTGGAAAAGTTGGTCCGTCGGATATTCCGACGGAAACAGTCCGATGCAGACCACACACAGTCGGAATATCCAACAAAACGGTCCGATAGGAAACATTCCATCGGAATCTCCGACCGTGTGTACAAGGGCTAAGATGGAGGAGCATGAGAAATTAACTCATTTGCTTGTCAGGTTTCTGGCCCAATCCAGATTTAATTGTTATCCATGCAGACACAGCATCAGCAGGCGGAAATGCAGGCAGCCATTATCCCTGCTTACTGGGGGGAGGATGAGAGGTAACAGGCAGTCCTCATGACAGGAGAACCACACATCCCAGCAGCGTGGGACACAGGGCAACCCATCCTGCCTGACATCCTTAGGGCTGTGAATAACTGTACAGCTTCTGTTGATACCTTAAAGAAGCAGTTTGGGAGCTTAAGAGAATATGTGTCACTATTGAGACAGGACATGCAAAAGATACATGAATGCACCACAACTATAGAAAGCAGGGTTAGTGAAATGGAGGAACAGATACCACCAATGGCTCAGGATTAGGGATGAGCTGGGTGTTCGTTCGACTCGAACACCGGGTGTTTGCCCGTTCAGTGAAACCAGAACTTTATGGGCCGTTTGTGCCATATGCGCGTGGCGCTCACGGCCCACAATACACTGCAGCATCGCAGTGCATTGCTGAGGATTGGCCAAGCATGCACTATGACCCGAATGCTTGGCCAATCATAGTGCCGGCAGCGAGGAGAGACATAATTGCTGGTGTTGTTATGGTCCTATACCACGGGCAGCTGTAGCAGTTACAGTCGGTGTATTGTGCCCCCTGCACAGTGTTTATCTGAAGTTACCCCAATTTCTGGTGTTGTTCTAGTCCTATACCACAGGCAGCTGCAGCAGTTACAGTCTGTGTATTGTGACACCTGCACAGTGTACACCTGAAGCTACCCCAATTGCTCGTCTTGTTCTAGTCCTATACAACAGGCAGGCAGATGCAGTAATTACAGTCAGTGTACTGTGTCATCTGCATGGTGTGCACCTAAAGCTACCCCAATTGCTGGTGTCCTGCTGATCCTAAACCACAGGCAGCTGCAGTAATTACAGTCGGTGTACTGTGTCATCTGCTCAGTGTGCACCTAAAGCTACCCCAATTGCTGGTGTTCTCATTTCCCTGCAGGCCATTAGTATGTCTGGAAGGCCAACAAGGAGAGGCAGACAGTCACGAGCCAATAAAAGAGGGCAAGCAGGCTCTGTGTCTAGAGACAACAGTGCTGGTCGTGGACGCGGTGCATCGCCATCAGCACGTGACCATGGGACATGCTTGTCCTCATTTTTGGCAGCTGGACATGTTGAGCCGCAACATGCCAAAGACTTAGTAGAGTGGATGACCAAGCCCTCCTCATCCTCTCTCACCCAGGCTCAGGGTACTGGCAAAGCAGCTGCCAACGCGGCATCTTCCCTCGTCTCAATGGCATCAGTCACTCCTTCCCTAGACCCACCATGTCCTCCTGAGGAGTACCCCGAACTGTTTGAGTACAGTGTTGGGTACATGCTCCAGAAGGATGCCCAGCATTTTGAAGGTTCTGATGATGATACCCAGCTAGAGGAAGGCAGTAGCGTGACCCCAGAGAGAGGGGATGCCCAAGAAGGACAGCAATCTGGCAGTCATGTTCCACCAGCTGCAGCATACTGCAAGGTTTACTCTAGTGATGATGAGGGAGGGGATGATGCGGTCACTGACGGAGGAGAAGGCACATCTCCAACGAGGTAGGATGCCCTCCAGGGGCCAGCTTAAGGGTTGCACACCGCAGAGCTCCGCCTGTGCAGGGTGCTGCCTCTGCGTGTTATTTCAAAAGTTCTTTGGTGTGGGCCTTTTTTGAGACAAGTGCATCAGATCGCACCGCTGCTATTTGCAACATATGTCTCAAGCATATCTTGTGTGGCCAAAACATCAGCCGCTTGGACACCACATGTTTGACCAGACATATGTTGACCAGCCATGCAGTTCGTTGGCAAGCGTACCTTAAAGACCCACACCAAAGAACAAACCTCTCCCTGCTCCTCATCAGCTGGGATCTCCAACCCCACTATACCTTCAGTCCTCTCTGAAACCTGCACTGAAAGGAATGAAGGTGTAGCATTAGGTGTGTCACAGCCAAGTACTTGCGGGCACTCTGCTAGCAGTACACTGACATCCGATTGTACCAGGCAAATTTCCCTGCCCCAGCTGCTGGACCTTTGAAAGAAGTTCACTCCCAGCCATCCACATGCCCAGCGGTTGAATGCTAGCTTGGCTAAATTGCTAGCACTTCAACTGCTGCCTTTTCAGTTGGTAGACTCTCCCCCTTCCATGAGTTTGTGCAATGTGCGGTTCCTCAGTAGCAGGTTCCCAAACGCCACTTTTTCTCACAGAAGGTGATTCCGGCTCTCCACCAGCATGTGGAAGGCAATGTCCATGTGGACAGGCAGGTCATCGGTAAGGTACATATTACCACTGACTCATGGTCCAGCAGGCATGGACAGGGATGTTACCTATCTTTCACGGCACATTGGGTGACTCTTCTGGCAGATGTGAAGGATGCAAGACAAGGTGCAGTAGTGTTGGAGGTTGTTCCGCCACCACGCCTCCAAAATGCTACTACTGGTTGTGATACATCTCTCTCTTCCACCACCTCCTCTTCTTCTTCCTCCATGGCCTCTTCCTGTGCTTTGTCCTCGGAAACCAGCCGTGCTCCGTAGGCGTTCAAGGGGCTACGCAAGTACGCAGGCAAAAAGATGCCATGCACTGTTGTGCTTGGGGGACAGGAGCCACACTGGGACAGATATTCTGTGAGCTCTGCAGGGGCAGGCTGAGAGGTGGTTGACGCCACACCAGATTAAGCCAGGAATGGTGGTTTGGGACAATGGCACCAACAATGGTACCGGGCTTACAGGATGTCCTGAGGCAGGCCAGGAAAGTCTGTGTGCATTTCCGCCAGTCATATAATGCCAGTGCTCGGCTGGCTGAGCTCCAAAAGGAATTGAACCTGCCCAAGAACTGCCTAATCTGTGACATCCCCACCAGGTGGAACTCAACATTGGCCATGTTGCAGCGGCTTCACATGCAGCATAGGGCCATCAATGAGTACCTGTGCGATTACGGCACCAGGACAGGGTCAAGGGAGCTCGGTTTTTTTCCCCCACACAAGTGGGCCATGATCAGGGATGCATGCTCTGTCCTGTCACCATTTGAGGAGGTCACGAGGATGGTGAGCAGTAACAATGCATGCATCAGTGACACTGTACCTTTTGTCTACCTGTTGGAGCACACACTGCGTGGAATAATGGACAGGGTTCTTGAGGCAGAACAGAGGCAGGAAGAGCAGGACTTCCTTGCCTCTCAAGGCCCCCCAGACAGTGTTCCTGCTGTCCCGCCGATCACACAGGAAGAGGAGGAGGAGGAGGAGGATTGTGTCAGCATGGAGGTGGAGCCTGGCACTCAACATCAGCAGCAGTCTTTCAGGGAGGATTTATAGTCCCAAGAAACCTGTGGACTGGTACGTGGCTGGGAGGAGGTGGCTGTGGATCATGCCATCCTTAGTGACCCAGAGGACTCTGGACCGAATGCCTCAGCTAACCTAAGCTGCATGGCCTCCCTGATCCTGCAAATCCTGTGGAAGGATCCTCATATTCTTCGGATCAAGGAGAGGGATCATTACTGGCTGGCAACTCTGCTTGATCCACGGTATAAGGGTAAGGTTGCCGACCTTATCTTTCCGTTGCAGAGGGAGCAGAGGATGAGACATCTCCGGGAGGCCTTACTGAAAGGTCTGTGAAACGCAGTCCCAGAGACTGGGAGGTTACAAATTCCTGGTCCTGGACAACGTGTTTCTGAGGCGTCGGTCAGTCACAGAAGGAATGGTGGAGAAGGTGACCGTCTGACCAATGCGTTCAGACAATTTTTTAGTCCGCAGCCCCAAGGTATGATCGGTTCCAGCAACCATCGCCAGCGTCTGATTAAATGTGCAGGAATCCCTAGGGGCAAGATCAGACTTGGACACCTTTCCCACTGAAAATCCTCTGGGTTACTGGGTCTTGAGGATGAATCACTGGTCAGAGCTTGCACAGTATGCAATTGAGCTACCTGCCTATGCTGATGCTGAATGACTATCCTGTTATGTTGACTGACTGTCCTCTTCCTCCTCAATGATCCTGCTGATAGCTTGGAAGAACATTTTTGGTTCTGGGCGCTGCCACCAGTGGCTAAGGCCCAATTTTTCAGCCCCTGTTTAACAGGGGTATGTAATTACAATTTTTGATGCAATGCTTTGCAGCAGGGCTCATTCCTACACTCCAACTAGAGTATCTGTGAGGGTTTGCAGTGTAGTGGCACCAGCACCAGTTCCTAAGGCCCAATTTTTCAGCTCCTGTAATTACAATTTTTGATGCAATATTTTGCAGCGGGGTTCGTTGCTGCGTTCAACTACAATATTTTTGAGTGGTTGCAGTGTCGTGGCACCAGTGCCTAAGACCCAATTTTTCAGCCCCTGTTTAACAGGGGCGTGTAATTACAATTTTTGATGCAATACTTTGCAGCAGGGCTCATTCTTACACTTGAAATAGAAATTTTGTAGATAGGCAACTCCTATCCTCATATTGATTAGCGGTTCCAAATTAATAATAACTACTGCAGTAGGGAACAGACACAAAAGATACGCTCAGCATCTTTCCAAATAACTGTTCTCCTTTATTATGACACATTTGAAGGTTTTTATACACATGATTACGTGATTACGTACTGTAGGTATCACATTAATATTACAATTGTACGTTTATGGTAACATAGGTACATAGGCAGTCTATTTCTAATCAGGACTCGAAAGAATGCAAAACATGTACTGAAAACTTTTAGTGCCGTGTGCAAATAGAATAAAAAATAGAATACAATTATATACAGAACCTACAAATTTCCATTACAGTCTCCTCTCTCTTGATCAATATTTTGATCACTAACCATACCTGCTATCACCTTTAACCTGGAACCTCCACACGATTAGGTGGAGGTAGTCCTGGTCAAAGAGGCAAAAACTCCATTGTGGAGAAAATAATAGCTGAGCAGCTTTTTTCATTACAAAATGACTTTTCATTGTGAAAAATAAATGATTGATAAGACAAATATTAACAGAGTACTGGCTGTACACTCCTGTGGCCAGAATGGCCTTCTAGCTTAATTGTTGGTATGCTGACTTATCAGCATATGTAAACACAGACAATTCTACATAAAATGGAAGAGGTACAAAAGACAAATATGACTTCAACATGGCTAAACTACTTTTCAAATATATATATATCTCTTACAATTAAAGTAATTGAATCAAAAAGTACCCTAGACTGTGATCGCAAGAGGGAAACAAATCAAACACAGAGATTTCTTTAATTTAGTAATTTTTGCAGTGTCTGGTGTGGATCCAGGCGACTTTTCCTTCAAGTTTTGCAAAACTGTACATGAAATAGATGCTGTATTGAGTCTCCAAACATTTCCTTATATATAAATGTCTTTTAATAATCCACAAGTCACCTGGATTTAGTTTTAGATCCTTCCAAACTTTTAGGATCTGGAATTGGGGAGAAAACACATAAATGAGTTTGTCAAAAACCTTAAAAGATCAGCAACATTCTCTGTGAGATCCAAATGGAGGACTTCAGCTGATGAGACAAAATATAAGCAAGTGAGTAACACACTCCCAAACCAAATCCCATAGGAAGAGAGTCCAACATCCCTTTACAGGCTTGATCAAATATAATAAAACATTCAGGCAAAAGTTTTCTAGTTTCTTACTCTACTTTGGCCGCTACATTGTAGACAGTAGGGGGTGAAAAAAATAAAACCTCAAAACTTCTAATGAGGACTCTCCTATAAAAATGATTTCCTCTGTTACTCTCTGTAGATTCTGCACTCTGTACTTACAAACTACTTCTGATAACACTTTTTCCTGTGGCCTTTGCAGCAGCATTTGCCACTGGACATCCAGAAAACATGTCCATACACACAAAATGCATACTCATAAGATCCTAACTTGGGCAACTGCATATATCTTTTTGTTATCTCTGGAAGGGATGTTTAGCTTTTGGTAACACCTTTGGTAACAGGCAAAACAATAAGTGGTATCTTATAAAAACAAACTGTGGTGAACCCTGGATCTATCCCATGCTCATTTACTAAAACAGCCATAACTGCTTGTGACTGATGACACGGTCCATGTGTCAAACTGAAGGGAAAAGAGTGGCTGGCAGACATAAATGATCACCTTTTCCAAAGTCTTTTTTTCGTAAGAAGTTGCTGTGACAGTGGGGTCACTTTGGACACAGGGTGAATAAAAGAAACCCCCGATATGGTCTGTGATAGCCATATTCAAGGCTGTATAATACATTGTATACTGTATGTGGGGGTTAAGTGTCATTGTTGTGAGGAATTAAGTTGTTTTGCATTTCTATTGTTCATTTAAGTCTATCCTTGTGTGTAGTGTAAAGTGCCAGACTGGCTGCTAACCCTTTGTGAAAAGATGTGTATTGGGTGGGATCGTTTGAAGCATAGCAGACGTCTTGGGATGTGTGGGTGGAGCTGGGCTCTTGTTCATGTTAAAGCATGTGCCTTGAAGTGTGTATAAAAATACAATGTTGGTTTTTAATAAAAGTCATTCCTACTTCAGCAGAGACAGAGTGCGTCTCGTCTTGTTGCCAGAGGGATCGGCTCCTATAGGAAAGGGTCGTTTAACTGTGGATATTGGTACCGATTGGATGGGTGTCTCGGAGAGGGAACATCGCAAACGGCGTTAACCCCCTTTATATTAGGGGACCCATTACAGTTGCCCTCTGTGGACCACTTGTTCTTCTCGTTCTGGGGTCCTTAAAGTTGAATTATTAATCCCAGCTATACTGGGCCAGAACTGGGATGGAATCTGTGAGTTGCACAGACCCAGCAAGTGTCCAGGGCTGTAAATGCAGCATCCTTAGAGTCGCCTGGTCTGCTTCCATGTGTGAGTTTTACTGTTAGTATGGCTACCTCAGCAAGAACCTGGAAGGCTGAAAACAGCCAATCAAATTAAAGTGGGTGATAAACTAAATACTCAGTATGGGTATTGCCATCCTCAGTATAAAACCAGGAATAACACTACAAAAAAGTAAATACTCGGGTATTCAGGGAGTGTGTCCTGCACTGGGCTCACAGCAGCTGATTCCTACACCATCAATTTAACACATGTGGTTTTTCTTTGTCGCCAGCCTCCTCCAATAGAGGCAATAAGGTGGCTGGATTCAAATGTATGCATTTTTCATTGTTAGATTTGTACATAAACAAACAAAGCAAATTCAGATTTTGAACCCTTCATTAGACAAACATTTAGTTAGCTATATATTTGTTGTGCAGAATGTCAGACCATTAAAAATTGTGCTCACAATGGCACCAGGGTGTCCTTTTACCCTGACTTTTGGGCAGAAGTCCAGAGACGCAGAGCCAAGTTCACAGATGTCAAGCGCAGACTGCGACTCTTATAACTGCCATATGCCATGCTGTACCTAGCAAAACTATGGCTAGCCATGAGAGGCCAAGTACAGTTTTTTGAATGCACGAAGGAGGCTTCAGCATGGCTGGAAATGAACGAGCAGGCTCTGGAAAGACAAGCACATATGGAAGAAGATTGATGTCTGCATTGTGAGTACACCTGAGGGCTTAAATTACAAGACAGCAGCAAGGCCGAGTGCTACCCTTGACTAGGGGGGAACCCCCTCATTATGTTGCAAGATGTTCTCTGGCTGGGGGAAAAGATATAGTTACACAAAGCAAAGAGAGTGAATTGAAATAAATGTTGAATCTAAGAACCTTAACAAAAAAGGGCGATGGAATGTCGCTGAGAATATTAAAGTTTCCCTGTTGGCAGAGTGTGAAGTTTGCAGCACAGGAAAGTTTACCACTTTGAAACCCCTTGTTTTCTTTAGGGAGAACTTACCAACAACGGAATACAGCAGAGCAATTGAACTTCCAGTTTGTACATGCCCAGATATCTTTACTGAGTGGCAGGCGGAGACACTGCCCAGACATGGATGAACCCATGCACACATTCACCCTCACATATCCTACCACCTGACATTGTTCACATGATCTTATAGCAGAGATTCCTATAGTTTCTTGGAACATTAGAGGATTACACTCCCCCTTAAAGCGCACTATGACCCTTATGTGCCTGAAGAAATATATTCCTGGGGTGCTTTGATTCCAGGAGACCCACCTGACATCAGAGACTGTGAGCTTTTTGAGGTACTCGTGGGTGGGGAAGGCCTACCATTCCGCGCATACCTCCTATTTCAGGGGAGTAAGCATGCTGATCCAAGGAGCCCTGGATTACCAGGAATTTGATAGTGTCATAGATACAGTAGGATTGTCAGGTCACCTAGAGCCCAGATGACAGATGCACACCGTAGGGATTAGGAGTGCACCGCAAGGTTGTGGACCCTACGGCTGACTGCTGCAGACGGGGGTCAAGGTGATAGGAAGGCAGGGCCGCCAGAACACCAAGATGGATCCCACCGGGGCTAGAGCGTAAGATTCCCTGGGGCGTGGAGTCTAAGAGCCAGCAGGTGTTCACCAGAGCCTCGAGTGGTGAGGATGGACTTGGCTGCAACTGGCTCCTGGTCGCGACCCCCAGGGTCCCCCAGCTCTCACCCACAGTAGGCAACAGGAGGATAGGGATGGTGAGGGACAAAGCCAAGGTCGGGGGCAACAAGCAGACAGGAATAGTCGGGGACACGCCAAAAGGTCAGGATCACAGGCAAACAAGGATGGTCAAGGACATGCCAAAGTCGGTAACGGAAAACTGTAGAAGAGCACACAGCAGGTAACAGGAAGCTAACACACAAAGGTTGATCAGCAGGATTGGCTTGCAGTGCACAGGTTAATATAGAGTTGTCTGATAGGAGCTAGGGTGGAGCCATGCCAGAGGAAGGATTATAAAAGCAGACAGGTGAGGGTCAGCTGGTCTCTAGAAATGGAGACAGGTAAGCAGACGAACTCTATTGCATAACCATGACAGTACCCTCCCTCTTACGAGGCCTCCCCCTTCCCCGCCTGGGACCAGGTTTAGAAGGGAACTTCAAATGAAACTTCCTCAACAGACGAGGTGCAAAGACCTCGGAAGCCGAAATCCACAACCTCTCCTCAGGACCAAAACCTTTCCAGTGCACGAGGTACTGGAGAATGCCTCTACAGAGTCGGGAATCCAAAATTTGGCTAACCTCGTACTCCTGACCATCCTCAGAGACTGGTGCTACGGTAGAGAGAGGACGAGAGAACTTATTGAGGACTAAAGGCTTCAGAAGGGCAACATGGAAGGAGTTAGAGATTTTGAGGCTTTTGGGAATCTGGAGCTTGAAACAAACCGGATTCAGTTTAGAAATTATGGTGTATGGACCAATGAATCTTGGGGCAAATTTGAGAGAAGGAACCCGGAGTTTGATGTTCCTGGTGGAGAGCCAGACTTTGTCTCCTGACTGAAGAGAAGGTGGCTTACACCTGCGACGGTCAGAAAAACTCTTGAATTTGTTGGCAGCTTTCTGGAGGGAATCATGAACGTCAGCCCACATGGAATTGAATGATTCCTGAACAGTAGCCAAAGCTGGCATGTCAGAAGAACAATTCATAGGAAGAGGAAGCTGAGGATGTCTTCCATAAACAGTGACAAAAGGTGTTTTCTGAGAACTGACATTGACATGATTATTGTGGGAGAACTCAGCCGACGGTAATAGTGATGCCCAATCATCATGATGGGCAGAGACCAAGGTACAGAGAAAGACCTCCAACTCCTGATTAACTCTCTCAGTCTGGCCATTGGATTGGGGATGATAAGAAGAGGTAAAATCCAAGGTAATGTTGAGGGATTTGCAAAAGGCTCGCCAAAAACGAGAAGTAAACTGCACACCCCTGTCCGAAACGACATGAGAAGGAACACCATGAAGGCGGACAATCTCTCGTACAAAAATGGGAACCAAGGCAGGGGCAGAAGGGAGACCAGGAAGAGGAACAAAATGAGCCATCTTGGAGAACCGATCGATTACTACCCAAATGGCCGTATTATTCTCCGACAGTGGAAGATCAGTGATAAAATCCATGGTGATATGAGACCAGGGCTCCTTAGGAATGGGCAAGGGCATGAGAAGACCAGCAGGGGCTTGAGTGGATGATTTAGACTGAGCACAGACGTGACAAGCCTTAACATAGTCTTTAACATCCGAGCGAAGATTAGGCCACCAGTAGTGACGACTGATGAGCAGGAAGGATCGGAGGAACCCAGCATGACCTGCCACCTTGGAATCATGTCCCCAACGAAGGATCTTAGTTCTTAGCTCCGTGGGAACAAAGGTCTTACCAGGAGGAATTTTTGATTCCAGGGTGGTAGAATGGGCAACAATGCATGAGGTAGGAATGATCGGCTCAGGATCAGAGTTGGTCTCATCGCCCAAAGTGTCAAATGACCTAGAGAGTACATCAGCTCGACCGTTGCAGGAACCAGGTTTGTACATAATCGTGAATTGAAAACGGGAAAAGAAGAGACTCCACCTGGCCTGTCTGGGGTTCAGACGTTTAGCATTCTGTAGGTACTGTAGATTCTTATGATCAGTAAAGATCGTTATGGAGTGAGGGGAATCTTCCAAGAGATGACGCCACTCATCCAACGCCAATTTAATTGCGAGAAGTTCCCGATCACCAATGGCATAATTTCTCTCTGCCTGAGAATTTTTTTTGGAGAAGAACGCACATGGTTGACGTTTCTTCTTAAAGTCCTGAAGAAGCACAGCTCCCACCCCCATCGAAGAAGCGTCTACTTCAATAAAAAATGGGTCCTCAGGATTTGGTCTCCTCAAGAGGGGTCCAGAGACAAAGGCCTGTTTCAGATCGTGAAATGCAGAGACAGCCTCGGGAGGCCAGTCTTTGGCATTCGCACCCCTCTTGGTCAAAGCAATAATAGGCGCAGCAATGGAAGAGTAATTCCTTATGAACTGCCTATAATAATTTGTGAAGCCAAGAAAGCGCTGTGTGGCCTTGAGGCTAGCGGGAAGGGGCCAGTTGGTAATGGCTGAGACCTTTCCGGGATCCATGCGAAGACCCGCACTAGAAATAAAACATCCCAGAAACAGGACCTCAAAACATTCAAAGGAACATTTCTCCATCTTGGCATAGAGATTGTTCTCTCTAAGGTGCTGAAGTACGGTGCGTACATGGTTTCTGTGAGCAGGCAGATTTTTCGGAAAAGATAAGAATATCATCCAGATAGATGACAACAAACTGGTACAGTAGATCCCTGAATATTTCATTGACAAAGTTCTGGAACACAGCTGGAGCATTACACAAACCAAAAGGCATAACCAGGTATTCGTAATGCCCGTCCCTAGTGTTAAACGCGGTCTTCCATTCGTCACATTGTCCCGTATTCTAATGAGATTGTATGCACCTCTGAGATCCAACTTAGTGAAAATGGAAGCCCCCTTCAACCTGTCAAATAGCTCAGATATTAGAGGTAAGCGGGTATCGGTTTTTAATAGTCACAGCGTTTAAACCTCTATAGTTGATGCAGGGTCTGAGGGTACCATCCTTTTTGGCAACGAAAAAGAACCCTGCTCCTGCAGGCGATGAGGATTTCCGGATGAAACCTCTCTCCAGATTCTCGGCGACATACTCAGACATGGCCTGGGTCTCTGGAATGGACAAAGGGTAGGTACGACCCCTGGGCAGGATTGCTCCAGGGACAAGGCCAATAGCACAGTCAAAAGATCTGTGGGGAGGAAGCACCTCAGCAGACTTCTTGCAGAACACATCCCTAAAATCGCTGTATGCCGTGTGAAGATCGGACGATACAGATGTGGTAGCAATGGGAAGTTTCCTCTTGGGGGTCACCTTGGGAAGACAGGACGAGAAACACGAAGGACCCCAAGCCAGGATCTGCCCAGAGACCCAGTCCACATGTGGCGAGTGGAGCTGTAGCCAAGGAAGGCCCAATACAATGGGGGTAGAGGCCTTGGGTAGGATGAGGAAGGAGATCCACTCCTGGTGGAGTATCCCTACCGACATCCTAATAGGTAGCGTCTGGAAACGGATAGGGCCCCCTGGGAGCACAGTGCCATCAATTGCTGAGACTACCAGTGGAGTAGCGAGGGGAAAAAGGGTAAGCTTCATAGAAGAAGCAGTTCTCCAGTCCATAAAATTGCCAGTCCAGATATGCTAGGACCGACTGGGGAGAAGTGCATACATGGAGGAACAACGGAAGAAGAAGACGAGAAGGTGATGTTTCTGGGTCCAATACTCCACCTTCCAAATGTATTAGACCCGAGCGTTTCCCGGACGAAGCGAGCAGGAGTCACGAAAATTACCCTTGCCCCCACAATAAAGACACAAGCCCAGAGTTCTGCGTCTAGCACATTCTTCGGGGGTTAGTCTGGTCTGGCCCAGCTGCATGGGTTCCTCAGCAGACCGAGGATGCTCCACAGGGCGATGGGAAAAAAGCTCAGGCTGACTAGGACCTAGGGGGTGCTGGCGTTTTTTTTCTAAGGACCTCTCCTGGAAACTAATGTCAATCTGATTGCATAAGGAAATTACACCTTCCAGACCGGCGGGGATAGCTCATCCTGCTAATTCGTCCTTCACTCGGTCAGAGAGGCCATGTAAAAAGGTTGCGACCAGGGCCTCATTGTTCCAGCTCAATTCGGCTGTAAGGATACGGAACTGAAGTGCATATTGTCCCACTGAACAAGATTCTTGGTGAAGGCGTAAAAGGGCACTAGCTGCAGAAGAAATCCGAGCTGGCTCCTCGAAGATATTACGAAAGAGCTTCAAGAAGTTGGACAGGCTGGAAACCACTGGATCATTTTTCTCCCACAGGGGAGCAGCCCAGGCTAAAGCTTCACCGGAGAGGAGGGAAATTATATAGGCTACCTTTGCCCGATCAGACAGAAATTTTTGAGGCTGGAGCTCAAAATGAATGGTGCATTGGCTGAGGAAGCCCCTGCAGGCCTTGGAGTCCCCAGAGAAACGGGACGGAGCTGGCAGTACTAATGAATGTGTGGATGCGACTGGTGCGATATGTGCAGTCGCGGACTGTACTTGAGGCTGCAGGTTCGGTGTCCCCAAGGAAGCCTGTAGCTTCTCGAAGCGGGAAGCCAGATCTTGAAGGAATCGCATCACCTGAGTCTGATTAGATTCCTGGGTTTCAAGTCTCCGAACTATTCCCTGCAAAGGATCGACTGCAGGAAGTGGCACGTCAGCCGGGTCCATGGCTGATCAAACTGTCAGGTCACCTAGAGCCCAGGTGACAGATGCACACCGTAGGGATTAGGAGTGCACCGCAAGGTTGTGGACCCTACAGCTGACTGCTGCGGACGGGGGTCAAGGTGATAGGAAGGCAGGGCCGCCAGAACACCAAGATGGATCCCACTGGGGCTAGAGCGTAAGATTCCCTGGGGCGCGGAGTCTAAGAGCCAGCAGGTGTTCACCAGAGCCTCGAGTGGTGAGGATGGACTTGGCTGCAACTGGCTCCAGGTCACGACCCCCAGGATCCCCCAGCTCACACCCACAGTAGGCAACAGGAGGATAGGGATGGTGAGGGACAAAGCCAAGGTCGGGGCCACAAGCAGACAGGAATAGTCGGGAACACGCCAAAAGGTCAGGATCACAAGCAAACAAGGATGGTCAAGGACACGCCAAAGTCGGTAATGGAAAACAGTAGAAGAGCACACAGCAGGTAACAGGAAGCTAACACACAAAGGTTGATCAGCAGGATTGGCTTGCAGTGCACAGGTTAATATAGAGTTGTCTGATAGGAGCTAGGGTGGAGCCATGCCAGAGGAAGGATTATAAAAGCAGACAGGTGAGGGTCAGCTGGTCTCTAGAAATGAACACATGGAGAGAGGTAAGCAGACAAACTCTATTGCATAACCATGACAAGGATGCTATGTCTTTATTAATTGCAGATTTAGTACATTGTTATGTGTGTTAGCATGTATTTATATTCCCCCGCCTTTCACTGCGACGGAGCTCAGGCTTTTGCTTGCATTTCTGGATGACAGGCATGATGTACTGCTGCTAGTGGTAGGAGATTTCAATTGCTGCCTGAAGACAAATGGAAGAGGAATGGCGCCTTCTAAGTGCAGGAAACGGTAAATTTTAACAAAATTTTAAAAATCAATACACTCACAAAAGTGAATCATAGATGGGCATTGTAATAATTTCAGCATCAGAGCAATCAAATTTTGCCGTCAGATAGGAGAGGCCATCAGCTGTAAATCCGGCAGAGGGATAGATGAAGTGGATGGTCCCAGGCCCGGAAACACCAATGGATACAATGTTTCCAGTGGTCGTGGAGTGCAAACACTAGGCACCAGCACTGGCGGGGATCGGCGTCACTTCCGGGTTAGCAGGGAGGAGCTTGCGTTCGGGACATGTGTGTCCCTTCTTCAGGCTTTATCCATATGTAAAGCCTAGTGTTTGCGCTCCACGACCACCGGAAACATTGTATCCATTGGTGTTTCTGAGCCTGTGACCATCCACATCATCTAGCCTTCTGCCAGATTTACAGCTGATGGCCGCTCCTCTCTGACAGCGAGTAGCGGATGCTGAAATGATTACAATGCCCATCCATGAACTACATGTGAGTTTATTGATTTTTAAAATTGTATTAAAATTTACCGTTTTACTGCAATTAGAAGGTGTCGTTCCTCTTCCATTTGTCTTTTTCAGAGTACTTTTTACATTTTTACATTTCTACTCGGAACTGGCAGCCCCCTATGTTTCTTTTTAATTATTTTACCTATTTTAATTATTTTACCTTATACTTCATGGACATTACTGACTGTAACAGCCCATTGTGGTCATTAATACTATTTATACTATTTATATATGTTTATTCCCATTCAACACTATATGAGTTTGTTTACTAGTCATATTCAGAGTGCGCCATATTATCTTTTGTACTTTTTACAATTGTTGTCTGAACCCAGATGAGGATGACTGACACCCGGGCCCTAGAACCTCTGCCCTCTCCAGGGGTACTCCCCTGGCATGGTTGTTGCAAGAGGTGGGCTGGGTGGATATCTAGAGACACCGCAACCCGGGGGGTCAGACAGTTTACATGTTTCTCAAAATCGCATGGATGTTTATCTAGAATTGATCTGGGGGTGTGTAGCTTGAGCATGCACCCATTTGTGACTGACATGATACATAGGCCCCGTAGTGTATCTGACCACTCTCCAGTGGTGATACGAATCACAGTAGCTCCACCGGCTACGTTACATAAAGCCCCCTGGAAATTCAACGCCTTTTGGCTGAAACTGTTCCACTCTGTCAGGGCTGGCTTAGCCCTTCCTCCTCTGGGCTGGCCACTCAGATGTCGGCTAATTGCCAGCTCTCTTCTCTTTCCACAGTTACCAGCTGTTCCCGATGATGCTCGTCTGACCTGCCTATTTAAAGCCTTCCTGCTCACTTTTTTATTTGCCTTCACGTTGGTCACATCACAGGGAACCATCTCCTGCTGTTTGTTTCAAGACTGGCTTGCTGACATCCCACCTGGCTTCTTATCCTGCTTGCGGTTGCTCTCCTTGGATCCCTGACTTCCGGCCTGGCTGATTACCCGATCTGGTTAATGAACTTTGGACTGGCTGACTATCCGATCTGGCTACTGGCCTCTGGCTATGCTTGACTACACTTTTTCTATTTACCTTTTTCTTTATATTTTTATTAATAAACAATTGTGATTTGATTGTACTTCTGTCTCAGTCTGTTACATGGTTTCTGACAGTATGCGAAGGCCATGAATTCAGAAGATACAGTCAATACACTTGTTGGTAATATTTTTTCCAGATTGGATGAGCAAGATCACCACATGGATCAGTTTGCCTTGGCGTTACAAATGTTCCTGAATCGCACGGCTCACCTGGAATCCCCCACGTGGCTGCTCCGGTACAACCTGAGTCGCAGTCCGTCCCTGCTGCTGCGCCACTCTCTGTGCAGGCACCCGCCTCGAGTATTACCTCTATAAGAGGTATGTCTGGTTCTGCTCTGCTTCCCCAGCAATTTGAGGGCGATCCCGTTCAATGCAGAGGGTTTGTCAATCAGGTTGAGATATACTTCGAGATGCTGCCCCAGCCGGACAGAAGCAAAGTAGGTTTCGTGATATCTTTGCTTTCTGAGAGAGCCTTGGCCTGGGCTAACCCTCTATGGGAGACACAAAAACCTGTTGTCTTGAGTTACCCTCAGTTTGTGGCCTCCTTTAAAAGGGTTTTTGACATTCCCTCATGCTCCGCTTCTGCTGCCAAGTGCCTCATGTCCATCAAACAGAGTACGAGAACTGTTGACGACTACGCCATTGAATTCCATACTCTGGCAGCAGAGGTTGCTTGGAACAATGAGGCCCTGATGGCTGCTTTTTCTCATGGTCTCTCGGATTCCATCAAGGATGAGATAGCAGCCTGAGATATACCCACTGAGCTGGAGAGCTTGATCTCGTTTGCCAGATTGAGAGATTGTGCCTTTATTGTGGCCAGACAGGTCACTTTTTGAAGTCTTGTCCTACCCGTCCAGGGAACGCCCGAACCTTGAGGTCCTGTCATGGACAGACCTTAGGTGGCATTGTTTCGTCCCCAGTTATCCAGAAGGATAAGCCCCTGGTTTTGGTCACCCTTTCTTGGGCTGAGTCGTCCATCGAGATACTGGCTCTAATCGAATCTGGGGCTGCTGGCCTGTTCATTGATGCTGCATTTGTTTCGCAGCACTTGATTCCGCTGCACCTGCGTGACACTCCACTTGCCATTGAGGCTCTTGACGGGAGACCTTTACAGCCTGCCCATGTGACTCATGAGACGGTTCCGTTGTCCATGGCCGTAGGGGCTCTTCACCATGAGATAATCCAATTCCAAGTTATTTCCTCACCCAGATTTCCGCTGGTTATTGGTTATCCTTGGTTACACAGGCACAACCCCTCTTTTGATTGGCTCCGTGCTGAGGTTCTCTCCTGGTCACCACAATGCAGTGAGACATGTTTCCTGAAGATATCCAAAGTCCTGTGCACCGCTTCACTCCCCTCCTTGCCGGATGAGTACCCTGATTTTGGCGATGTCTTTGATAAAGGTCAAGCTGGTAGTTTGCCTCCACACCGGCCTTATGATTGCACAATTGACCTTCAACCTGGTGCCATACCTCCTCGTGGCCGGGTTTACCCTTTGTCGGTCTTGGAGGATAAGGCCATGGAGGAGTATGTTGCTGATGCACTTTCTTGAGGTTTCATCCGCAAGTCCTCGTTTTCTGCTGATGCTGGTTTCTTCTTTGTGAAAAAGAGGAGCAGTGAACTGAGACCTTGTATAGATTATAGGGGTCTCAATCGTGTCACGATTAAGAATGCCTACCCGATTCCATTGTTTACGGAGTTATTTGACCGCCTCAAGGGAGCAACAATTTTCACAAAGTTTGACCTGAGAGGGGCATACAATCTTGTGAGCATTAAGGAGAGTGACAAGTGGAAAACTGCGTTTAATACCAGAACAGGCCATTATGAATACCTGGTAATGCCTTTTGGCCTTTGTAACGCCCCGGCAGTTTTCCAAGAATTTATTAACGATGTCCTCTGAGATTTGTTGCAATTGTGTGTGGTGGTTTATCTCGATGATATGCTCATATTTTCCAAGTCCCTGGAGAGGAACCACACAGATGTCTGTCGTGTGCTTCAGAAACTAAGAGAGAACAATCTCTATTGTAAACTGGAAAAGTCCACGTTCCATCGTGAACAGGTTACATTCCTGAGTTATGTCATTTCCACTGCTGGTTTTTCGATGGACCCAGAGAAACTGTCGGCAGTCCTACAGTGGCCTCAACCCATGGGTTTACATCCTCTGCAGCGTTTCCTGGGCTTTGCCAACTACTATCGGAAGTTTATTCGTAACTTCTCGTCTCTGGTCAAGCCTCTGACTGATATGACCAAAAAGGATGGTAACCCACAGAGTTGGTCTCCAGAGTCCATTAAGGCCTTTGAGACTCTCAAGGCTGCCTTTGTTTCTGCTCCTGTGTTGGCACATCCTGATCCTACGTTGCCTTTTATCCTAGAAGTTGATGCTTCTGAGACTGGAGTTGACGCCCTTCTGTCTCAACGTCCTAACTCTGAGAGCGCTATGTATCCGTGTTGCTACTTTTCCAAGAAATTGTCACCTTCTGAGTGCAATTATGAGATTGGTGACAGAGAGCTGTTGGCGATCATTTTAGCCCTGAAAGAATGGAGACATCACCTTCAGTACCACTGTGCCCATTCTTAATCTTACTTACCATAAGAATCTTACATTCTTGTCTGAGGCTAAGCGACTCTCTACCCGAAGGGGGCGATGGGCTCTTTTCTTGTCGAGCTTTAATTACATTGTCTCATAGTTACCCGGTACTAAGAATGTAAGAGCCTATGCCTTGTCACTTGCAAGTTGGAGTCGGTTCCTATGATTCCTCCTGATCGTATCTTGGCTACGGTTCGCACCAGTCTTACTTCTCCTTTGGGTGACAAAATTCTTGCTTCTCAGGTCCATGCTCCTCCTGATAAACCTCGTGACCGCTGCTTTGTCCCAGAGAGTCTCCGTACTGCAGTGCTCCAGACTTACCATTCTCCCAAGGCAGCTGGCCATCCTGGGAAGAATCAACACATTTGGGCCATCTCCCAACAATTCTGATGGCCTAGTCTACGGGCTGATGTTACTGCCTTCGTAGCTGCCTGTCCCGTGTGTGCTCAGAGTAAGACTCCATGACACCTTCCAGAGAGCCTCCTACAACCCATACCCAATGGAGAGAGGCCCTGGACTCACCTGTCTATGGATTTCATTGTGGAATTGCCCAACTCCCAAGGCAACACTGTTATATGGTGGTGGACCGGTTCTCAAAGATGTATCAATGTATTCCACTTAAGAAGTTGCCCACCTCTAAGGAACTGACTTCCATTTTTGCTCGGGAGATCTTTCGCTTACATGGGCTACCCAAGGTGATTGTCTCGGATAGGGGCATTCAGTTTGTCTCCCAGTTCTGGCGAGCCTTTTGTGCACAGCTGGGAATCCAGCTTGTGTTCTCTTCTGCGTATCACCCGCAGTCTAATGGGGCCACAGAATGAGCCAATCAGTCCTTGGAGCAATTCCTATGTTGCTATATTTCTGACCACCATACCAACTGGTCTGACCTATTACCTTGGGCAGAGTTTGCTCACAACAGTGCCTTGAATTCTGCCTCCCAATTGTCTCCATTTATGGCGAATTATGGTTTCCAACCTTCCATGTTGCCTGACTCGTTTATTCCGCAGAGTATTCCTGCGTTAGAGGAGCATCTCTGTGGTCTTCGTTCCACTTGGGTACAAGTCCAGGAGGCTTTGCGTCATGCTAATGATAGGTACAGGCTCCATGCTGACCGCAGACGTCTGCCTGCGCCTTCCTACCAGGTTGGGGACAGGGTCTGGCTGCCATCTCGCAACCTCCGACTTCGTGTTCCCTCATTGAAGTTTGCACCTCGGTTTATTGGGCCGTTCCGTATCCTTCGGAGGATTAACCCAGTAGCTTATGCGTTGGACCTTCCTCCTAGTATGCGCATCTCTAATGTGCTTCATGTCTCCTTATTGAAACCGTTGGTCTGTAACCGATTTACCACCTCGGTGCCACGTCCTCACCCTATTCTGGTTGAGAACCATGAGGAGTATGAGGTACAATCTATTGTTGATTCCCGTAGGTTCCATGGGCGCAAACAGTACCTGGTGCATTGGAAGGGGTACGGTCCAGAGGAATGCTCCTGGGTTTCATCCTCTGACGTACATGCCCCTGTTCTCCTCCGTGAGTTCCATAGATGGTTTCCCCTCAAGCCCGGTGGCCCCCCGAGGGAGAGGGGTCATTGAGGGGGGGTACTGTCAGGACTGGCTTAGCCCTTCCTCCTCTGGGCTGGCCACTCAGCTGTCGGCTAATTGCCAGCTCTCTTCTCTTTCCACAGTTACCAGCTGTTCCTGATGATGCTCGTCTGACCTGCCTATTTAAAGCCTTCCTGCTCACTTTTTAATTTACCTTCACGTTAGTCACATCACAGGGAACCATCTCCTGCTGTTTGTTTTAAGACTGGCTTGCTGACATCCCACCTGGCTTCTTATCCTGCTTGCGGTTGCTCTCTTTGGATCCCTGACTTCCGGCCTGGCTGATTACCCGATCTGGTTAATGAACTTTGGACTGGCTGACTACCCAATCTTGCTACTGGACTCTGGCTATGCTTGACTACGCTTTTTCTATTTACTTTTTTATTTTTATTAATAAACAAGTGTAATTTGATTGTACTTCTGTCTCAGTCTGTTACATGGTTTCTGACACGCTCGCATGCAGGAACTTGCTAGTTTCTATGAGAACCTATACAGTCATGGTACGGCTTACAACCCAGAAGACCTAGATCAGTACTTGAGACAGATTGACTTCTCTGAGTTAAAAGGTTTAAAGGTCAGCAAGCAGAACTAGAGGCCCCACTCACAGTTGAGAAGCTACAGGTTGCAGTCAGTTCCTTCCCTAATTGCAGAGCACCAGGTGAAGATGGGATCCCCACTGAGGTGTATAAACAGTACTCCGAACAACTACTGCCACAATTATTAAAGGTTCCTAATAAATCACGAGAAGGAGGGGGTATCTGCCAGTTTCAGTGTCCAAGGTGAACATTATTCTATTGCTCAAGCTGGGTAAATACCCAGGGGCATATTGCCCGATCTCGTTGCTACAGAGCGATGTCAAGATATTAGCTAAGGCATTGGCGATCAGGCTGAATGGAGTGATCACATCTATTTTGCATGATGATCAGGCAGGGTTCATGCCCAATAAATCCACTGCTGTCAATCTGAGAAGGTTGTTCCTTAATATTCAATCAAAGTCATTGCGTGGAGAGAAGTGCGAATACTGTTGGGGCTGCCCTCAAGTATATCTTACCATTTAACCATTCAAGGTAACCCTATGTTCCTCCCTTCCATCATGCACAAAGCCTTTGACCAATGCTACACTCGTGGTACACCAAAATAACCTCCCTGTATCATGGCAAACCCGGCAAGTTCAAGTCCTTCACGATAAATTCACAAGAATTTTCCTTGCCATCATCAAATCTTCCATTATCCTCAACTGCTAGACTATTTACTATATTGTTATGAACCTCAGACTGATCCCCTTCAAAAATTGTTTATTGACTTAGTGTTCCAAAGAGAGGATTATCCCATCTCCAGTCTATATTCCTACCTTATTGCACACCAATCCGATAAAATACCATCTTGCTCTGTTCCAGAAGGGCTCTACTATTTTCATTGACAATGATCCAAAAATCCTCTATTGTGCTTATTCAGATGTGAACCACCAACTTCCTCATCATTGTCAGCAGGACAACCTAACCTTACACAATGGACTTATATAGGTCTCTTAGTTGCTCATAGGATGATCATGTCCCATTGAATTAAATCAACACAACCCAGCCTCTTGGCTGTAAAAAAGACAATACACTCTTTACATTGAGAGGCTGGACACTATCGTACTGAAAATTCGCTCTACTCCATGTTTTTTTACCAGATGGCGTAAATATACGGAGGTCATGTTCACCCAAAAGGAACTGCTGGATCTTATGCATCCATTTCGCGTCACAGATTGGTACCTCAAAAGAGACCTCATCCTAGGTAAACTTAAAGTTTTCAACTTATCTGATCCCTCCATTTTCTTGCCACCCTAGAGCCACCACGCCTTCATAAAGCTCTCTAGTGACCCAAGGTCAAAAGTCAGGCAGCCTCTTCTATTGATATTACTGTTGCTATGCTATTCTCTGAAGAGGTACACCAAACGTTGCTTCCACTCCTGAGGGTACAAATGTTCACCAAGTTGTTTTGCTTTGACGTTATGCCATATCATTGTTTACAGGTAAATATACCTCACCTGTTACCTTTCCTGTTCCCGCTTCCTTCCCCTGCTCCCCTTCCCTTACCTATACTCAAATTTTTGCCTTTTTTTCCTTTGCTCGCAATTATGAATCAGGGCTTTTCAGCACTATGTTACGCACATGCCTTTCTTCTTGTACTGTGAAAATCTCAATAAATATATATATATATCTTTTAAATATTTATTGGGGGCTATTATGCACTTCTCCCCAGCGGAAGGTATGTTCTACCAGAGAGGCAGAGATTGGCTGGATGAGTAATGGTCAATTTCTTTGGGGTACTATGTGGGTATGGGTATTGGGGGACTGGAACTTAAGACTAACTTCAAAGTCAACCCGTTTGGGGTCTCCTCCTGTGTTAGTCCCCTGCTGAAAGGGTAGATATGTGACAGGAGTCAATTTGGGTGGTGGGCTCATGGAACCCAGCTTACTTTAGAGAGGTCAGGAAGTCAACCTATGTCTATTAGGGGGCACAGGGTGACAGAGAAAAGGGCAACTACTTAATGGACACTAAGGATGTTGAAGTAACCGATAACTAATAACTATTATTATTATCGGCTGTGCATTCATTTGTCTAGTCCCTATAGATTAGATTAGTCTATTAACACTCTGAGCGAATGCTACTGTTAATATCACAATACTACGAAGTTAGCTATGAAACCAAACACACGGTCTAAGATCAATCAAATCTCATTTATTTCCCAAGGAAATAAGAAAGCTTATATAAGGTATTATTAGAAATTACAAGAGTACATAGCATACAATCAGAATACAATGCAAGCAGTATACTTAGCACGTCCTCTGGCTGTCCTCATGATGGAGAAAGAGGAAGCTCTCCTTTAACCATTCCCTTTTTGACAAACACACCTCACCCACACCACATCACATTGCCCACCCCCCTTTGCTTGTGGACGAATCAGTGTGTCTGGGGCGTCTCCTCCCCCAGGCTAAATATCTCTGACCGTCCTGCCATAATTGGCCTCTGGGGGGCAGTGTTTATCCATGAATTGCAACTGCTCCGACTGGGGTCACATCTTGGGATTCGATCTCCGTCTCCCTTCCCGCTCATTAGGCCTGTCTTTTGTCCTCACAGACAGATCGGAGTCAGCATTATCATGCAGAGTAGCCCTCATAGAGAGATGGGAGCCTCTAATCTGAAGTCACAATAGAGGTTTAACTGGTTGCATTCCAACCGGGGGATGGTGTCCTGTTCTCCATGATATTGCATCATTGAGACTGACACCAATGAGTTTATACTGAATCCAACATATTCCGCTTTGTACCCAAAAGGCGCATACCACCCTTCTTCAGACACGGATCCTATCGAACAGTCCATACCCGTCTTAACGCGTGTCGCTCCCCAACATGTGTCTCCGAACCAGTGCCTGTGGCACAGTCCTTAGCTTGTGTAACGTGTGGTGGTTTTCAACATGTGCTCCAGAGACCGCTCCCATGGAACAGTCAATAATGGTCTTACCGCTTTGTGCTTCCCAACATGTGCCGCTTTGCTACTGAGTGACACACCACCATCCTTCTTCAGCGACAGCTTCCCTGTCACCCTTCTGTATCTTTGGTATCTTCTCCTTTCCGGTATCTTCAGGACGGGATGCAGTACAAGCAAGGGATGTCCATTCACTCACCATTTACCAGCATACATTCAGAGCAACATGTCACCCAGCTCTCAACTACCGAGGCCTTTCTTGCCCATATTACTAGCCTACAATACACATAGGTCACACTATACCATAACATAAATCCACTTATTACCATAATATATACATACAAATGTGTCCCCTCCAATTATGCACCCCGCTCCCAACCTCCTATAATCTTTTACTGTAAATATGGGTCGGGATTCAGCAAACTTGCTCGCAGTTGTGTTGCAGGGCTCTGACTTGGCAGCAAAGTCTCTAACTTGTACACAGAGACCTTACCGTCAATTTGTCCCTCAACTTGCATAGACAAATGGGAGACCCTTCTATATAAATATCGAGTTTAACCATACATACAAATCTGCAATGACAAAACCCACACAATTCCACCAATTTGCCTGGATTTCAGAGATCATGCCCAGGGTATACCATGCACCGCTACCTATAGTTAGGTTCAAGGAACCCTCTAGTTCCATGACTAATGCTACACTGGTATTATTTAGGACAAAGAAACAAACTCGTCTATGTCCCAAATAATACCCGGGTGCCTCCTTCCCAGCAATGATCTCTCCATCCAGAGACGGTACAATCAGCTTGATGTTGGCTGATACTTCTGCCTGCCACGGCGCGCACACCAGAGCCAATGACAGATTTCTGTCCTGTACCATCACACTCTCTACCAACCTCTCAACATGGTTGACAAAATCCGGAGCCACTCTAACCTGGGTGTTTCTGTGACTGTCAAATGTTATCAAGGATGCCACCAATCCCTCTGGGTAACAAAGTCACGCTCCTTCTCTGAAGCTATGGCTGTGAGTTTGTTCCTCAGGAGGCCGATGTCCACTCCATTAACACCCATCCCAGCTATTATTCCCCCCCCCCAATATAGTGCTGAATATATCCCTCCTCTTTCGGGTTACTCCTTAGAAATAAGCGTCCTGCACGAACCTCATTCTGTGTCCACACATTTCTGGGAGTAAGTCCCTGGTACAATGACCGCACTTTATTTCGTGTATACTCAGCACATATAGGGTGGTTTTTTATCAACCACCGTGAGATGTTGCAGCACCATGTGGTGAAGGCATACTGTATCCTGGTAGCCAGCGTCCTTTCCCTTATTTAACAGAGCATGCTTCCGTGTGTATTCACTGGCATATCTGTGCCGGGTTTCGACCTCTCAGGTGAGACATCAACCAGGCGTATCTCCCCCATGTCCAGTTCTGGTGTCCCACATGTCCAGTAACCAAAAGCTTCTCTATAGGACCACTAGGATTGAGACACCACCCCTACGAGGAAGTTTTCACCCCATTGATGTGTCACCTGGCAACCTTTAGTCTGGCCAACAGATACCTTATCATGCATAAGTGCCAACCTGCCTCCTGGGTACTTGCACCATATTAACTCTGTTACATCAATACATGTCATACATTAAAACCTCTCTTCTTTCAATTCCTCCTTCCAACAAAAAAACACATCTTTTACATTTTCATGTTCTGACGGATTGGATGTGTCATAATTCTTCTCCAACCCATTGCACATGTATTAATAACATGTTTGCATTCATCAGGAGAGACTTCAGCAAAAATATTTCACAAGGTCTGTAGATGGGCACCGTCTTTCAGATTCAGCATTAGCACCAAATTGTCCATAAGAAAAAAACAAGTATTAATCTGAATCTTTCAGGTTTTTTTTCCTTCTCTCCTGATGTTTATCAGAACAAATTTGTGGTGTGGTGTGGCACAGACAAACTGCCAATCTGTCATCCATGTTCCAGAAACCTCGCCAATCTCGCTCCACCAGGATTCTGGAAGTGAAAAACAAGAGCAGCGTCAAATTCTTATCCATAACATCTGTTCGTTTACCATGTTTACTTATAGTTCCCTCCTTGGAACCCAGGAACTTAGTATTCCTGGCTTCTGCAACTCTGACCAAACGATCCAAACAACCATGACCTCTTTAGGCTGAACCCACTCTAAAATGGATCCCCATGATATGATCAAAAATGTTTAAAACCGAACGTGAATGTTGCTTCTCAAAAAATCTCAAATTAACAACATAAAAAAACAATGCATTTCTGTATCTTTATGCTGTATGCACTACCCCCTTTCAGGTGGACAAAGCCTAAAACTTTTGGAACTCTTTTCCACCTGAATGAAAAGAAAAACAAAGAAAACACAAAACATTGCTAGACGGCTAGAATGGTTTCCAGGGCATCGTCAATTACCCCCCTTTCAAGTGGACTAAACATACTAATTTTTCCATCTGAACAAAAATAAAAATAAAATAGATGACTAAAGAAATAGCTAAAAAAAATTTGAAAAAAATCGGGCCATTATCACACAAACAACATGACAAGATAACCACCATAAAACACTGACAAACACTCAACTTTTAGTTAACAACATCCATGAGCTTTTCTCCTGAGAAGAGTACATTCCGATCTGAAAGACAATTAGTTAGGGAAAAACAAAAACAAACAAAGCATATGTATCTCATCACAACATTGTAGCTTCATTTGTAACTCTTTAGTACTATTGTTTATTTTTCATTGTTTGCAAACAATTACTAACTAATGAGCTCATGGTACCATGTGATAATCGAGTATGCATTTACAATAACCTAACCCCTGCTCTGCTCCCACTGTTGTTCGCACCTGCAAACAAAACACAAACATTAGTATCCCAACCAGTTTAAAGCGGGAGTCCACCGGGACTCCGCGTTTTTTTTTTTTTTTTTTAAAAGCCAGCAGCTACAAATACTGCAGCTGCTGACTTTTAAATAGTGACACTTACCTGTCCAGCGCGCCCGCGATGTCGGCACCCGAAGCCGATCGCTCGCTCGGCTGCCGGGTCCCGCCGCCATCTTGGGTATGGGAATCAGGAAATGGAGCCTTTCGGCTTCATTTCCCGGTTCCCTACTGCGCATGCGCGAGCCGCGCGGCGCAATCCGGACGGTCCCCGCTGCCTCTGGGAGCTGTGTGTTTCCCAGCAGGCAGCGGGGCACTTGCTGAAGGGGGCGGGCGCTTGCGGAACGGAGGCGTAACCTACGCTCGTTCCGCAGAGCGCTAGCCCGGAAGTGGGTGCAGTTACCTGGATTATCCAGGTAACTGCACCCCCCTCCCCCCTGAAAGGTGCCGATTGTGGCGCCGGAGGGGGGGGGATTCCGATGAGCGGAGGTCCGTTTTAGGGTGGACCTCCGCTTTAACTTCTTCCCTGGTCTCTGGAAAATGACACACAGACAGTGATTACACACAATTCTTATATTGAGCAGCAGTATTGGATATTACTCAGGAAAAAAAAATCAATAATCATAACAGAAAAATGTTTTAATCACAAAAAAAATACCAATTAAGAGGTTTATCCTTGAAAATACTAAAAAATATATTTCTTGATCATACATCACGGGACACAGGAGCTTCATTACATAGTGGGTTATATAGGCACCTCTGGTGATTGGAAACTGGTTAACCCCAATTAAGGAGAATTCCTCCCCTATATAACCCCTCCCATATGTGAGGCACCTCAGTTTTTTCGCCAGTGTCTATGGTGGTTGGTCACGTAAAACTTTAGCTCTGTGCAGGTTGCTGCGGGGGCCTAAGGGCTACAACAAACCGGATCCATACCTTGGGCCGATATTTGACTCCCAAGATGGTATGGTACCCGGGCCTCGTCCTCCGAAAAAACGAGATTTGGCCGGTAAGTCCTCTCCTATTGGAAGACTGGGCTCTGGGAAAACCAGACTTGGTGTACTGTTTATACAGAGCGCACAAAAGTTTCTGGCAGAGTCTTTTACATGGTCCAGGTAGGAGGCTCTTCCGAGAAAGAGCCCCATATAAACCTGAAGGTTGGCTAACACTGCCCGCCATGATGGGTGAAGGCTGGAATTTGTCTGTTTCAGCAATTCCTGCGGCGAGGACAGGTAAGGGAAGTTTCATAGTTAGTAAGGTTGAATAAAGACACCAGTCCATCCAGTTCAACCTGAGTGTCTACAATTGTCCCTGTACATTGCACACTGACATTGGTCCCTACCCTCAAAGAGCCCACAATCCAAGGTCCCCATTCATATACTAGGGCCAATTTTGGACAGAAGCCAATTAGCCTACCTGCATGTCTTTGGATTGTGGGAGGAAACCGGAGGAAACCCACGCAGGCACAGGGAGAACATGCAAACTCCAAGCAGGTAGTGTCGTGGTTGGGATTTGAACCAGGACCCTTCTTACTGCTAGGTGAGAGTGCTAACCACTACACCACTGTGCCGCCTATATATATATAATTATATGATGGATTTCTTAATTTTGAGTAGTTGTATGTCTTACTTGGTATCCACCACTAGAGGGAGTAAGAGCAGCCTGATGCATACTTGCATGCCTTTCAGTACACACGCTCAGTGAAGCCTGGTTCTCCAGCTGTCTCACATCTCCACTGCAGTCCCTGCCACAACAAGGTAACACAGGGGTCCCACGTAGTCTGGGGGTCCGACGCAGCTCCGGTGAAGTTCTCCTTTCCCCCCTGGATCCCGCGGCCCTCGTGCACGCGCGCGCACCGGGCGCGTTCCCGGCCTAATGGAGGAGGGGGGAGTGTGGTTGTGAGCCATGCACGTCAGTGTGCACGGCGCTGCACTGCGCAGGCGCCAGGCGGCAGATTTAAAAAAGCCCAGAGCATCAGGGGGCTGTAAGTGGAGACACAGGAGCTGTGGGCAGTAAGCATCCATGGGGATTGGATCCAGGCAAACCTTAGACACCTACTCAGCATCAGGTTGTGCAGTTTAAGCATATATATTTATTGTGAGACTTTAAGCACCACAGTGATTGCACTTGTACTAGTACCTCTGCTTTGTAGCTTAGGACTATGTCTCCTCGTAAGAGGGTCTCAGGGGGAGGTAACAAAGGCACTGGTAAATAACCGCCTAGGTCCAGGGGTTCTAAAAGTGCCTGTAAGTTACCATCCCCCCCTGCAAGACTGGAGCCAGCCTCTCAGGACGAGTCAGTGCCCCTGTCAGGTTTTGCAGCCTCTCCTAATGTCCCAGCCCCGGTTTATGTCACTGAGGACTCCCTTAGGGCTACATTGGAGGGTTTTGAAGGGAGAATAATGAATTTTATTTCTGCTTCCCTGAAAGATAGCAGGAAAAGGGATAAATCCCCTCCCTCTGCTGAAATTCCTCTCTCAGATGATTCTTCTGACAATGAGGGACAGGGATCATGAGCAGTCGGATGAATCAAAGGAAGAGGAGAGAGTCCCCTCCTCCCAGGCGCTCAGAAAACAGGTGCAGTATTATACTGAATTGGTGCGTACCACATTCAGAATGCCTGCTGCTGAAGTCGGTACGTCCTCTGTTTCTTCCCTGGGAGTCAGGAAAGACCCACAGACTGCCTATTCCTTCCCAATTCATCCCTTAATGGATGAATTGTTGTATGAGGATTGGGGACACCCCGATAAACTGTTTGCTCCTCCTAAAAGGTTTTCTATGCATTATCCTCTGGAGGAGAGTTTCACCAAGAAGTGGGGGTTCCATCTGTTGATGCGGCTGTTTCTTGCATGAATAAAAACCTGACTTGTCCCTTGGATAATGCGCAGGTATTTAAAGATCCAACTGATAAGAAACTGGAAACCTTATTAAAAGCCTCCTTTTCCATGACTAGCGCTGTAGTGCAACCTACAGTCGGAGCCGTGGGGTTGTGCCAGTTCCTCAAGGAACAGGTTAAGCAGATGCTTGGGCTCCTTCCCAGCAAGGAAGCAGAGAAGTATGCAGAAATGCCTCATATTCTGTGTTTCATGATTGATGCGATTTTGGATTCTGTCCAACAAGCATCACGTTTGTCCCTCATGTTGGTACACATGCGAAGGGCCCTATGGCTAAAGAATTGGGCAGCTGAGCTGTCATGCAAGAAGCATTTGATTGGGTTCCGTTTAAAGGGGAACGTTTATTTGGAGAAGAACTAGACAAATTCGTCCAAAAAATTTCAGGAGGTAAATCTACTCTCCTTCCAGTCAAAAGGAGCAAGCGTCCTTCATTCATGCATGCTCTCTCTCCGGGAGCATCAAGCTCTAAGCAGTAGCGACGGCCTTCTCAACCCTCCTCTACAGGAAAAGCTCAGGGCCGTGCCCAGGGGCAGAAAAAGACTTGGGGGTGAAAGCCTGCCAAGCAAAGCCCAAAAGCTTCCTTGTGAAGGGGCGCCTCCACTCGGCCGAGTGGGGGGAAGGCTCCTGCAGTTTGCAGGAGCCTGGCGGGAAGAGATCCGGGACAAGTGGGTGATCTCTTCGGTATCTCTGGGCTACAGGCTAGAGTTTCAGGAGATTCCACCTTCTCGTTTTCTAAGGTCAAGGATCCCCAGGGATCCAGTTAAGCAAAAAACGCTATTTCTGGCCTTAGATCACTTACTATCCCAGGGGGTGATAGTAGAAGTGGACCCAAAAGAACAGGGTTCAGGGTTTTACTCAAATCTCTTCACCGTTCCGAAGCCAAATGGAAGTGTCAGACCTATCCTAGATCTGAAGGATCTGAACCGGTTTTTACGCATCCGGTTCTTCCGAATGCAGTCAATCCGCACTGTGGTCTCCTCCCTGCAAGGGGGAGAGTTTATGGCATCAATAGACATCAAGGATGCATATCTCCATGTGCCAATTTTTCCTGCACACCAAAAATTTCTAAGGTTCGCGGTAGAGCGGCGCCATTTTCAATTTGTGGCCTTGCCGTTCGGGCTTGCTGCGGCCCCTTGAGTCTTCACAAAGATTCTGGACCCTCTCTTGGCAAACCTAAGAGCTCAGGGTATAGCCGTCATGGCTTATCTAGACGATTTGCTTCTCATGGAGAAAACAGTAGCATTCCTGAACCACAGCGTCACCAGAACGCTAGAACACCTGGAACACCTGGGTTGGATTATAAACCTAGAAAAGTCATCCCGCCACCAGGTTGGAATACCTGGGTATGATCATCGACACCGCTCAGGGCAAGGTGTTTCTTCCAAGGCCAAAGGCCTTGGCCATTGGGGATCTGGTGCGCCTAATTCTGGGCAGGAGATCTTTCCCCATTCTATTGTGCATGAGACTGTTAGGTAAAATGGTCGCCTCCTTTGAGGCCGTCCCATTCGCCCAGTTCCACTCAAGGCCTCTGCAAAGATGCATCCTTGCGGCTTGGAACAGGAAGCCCCAATCCTTGGATCTTCTTATGCGTCTATGCCCAGGGACACGCAGGAGTCTCATCTGGTGGTTACAAACCAAGAATTTGCTGAAGGGCAAAACTTTTCTTCCTCTTCCATGGAAGATTATCACGACAGATGCCAGCCTGACAGGCTGGGGAGCAGTGTTGGAGGAGACATGATTGCAGGGGAAATGGTCTGCGATCGAGAAGCTATTGCCCATAAATGTCTTGGAGATCCGGGCAGTTTATATGGCTCTCATAAAGTGGTCTTATAGACTACGAGGTCTCCCTGTTCGGGTTCAGTCCTACAATGACACAGCAGTGGCCTATATCAATCACCAGGGCGGTACCAGGAGTCTGGTTGCGCAAAAAGAGGTGAATCGCATACTTGTCTGGGCAGAAAAGCATGTTCCGTGTCTTTCTGCAGTCTTCATTCCAGGAGTGGAAAATTGGCAGGCGGATTTTCGGAGCCACCAGCAGTTGTGCCCAGGAGAATGGGCTCTGCACCCCGACGTGTTTCGGAACATATGTCACAGGTGGGGTACTCCAGACGTAGATCTGTTTGCATCCAGGTTCAACAGGAAACTGGACAATTTTGTGTCAAGGACAAGAGATACACTTGCTCAGGGGTCAGATGCTCTGACAGTTCCCTGGGATCAGTACAATCTGATCTATGCCTTCCCCCCGAGCCTGCTTCTGTTTGCGGTTCCTGGGAAGAGTCAAGAGGGAGACAAAATCGGTCCTTTTGGTAGCCCCGGCTTAGCCCAGGTGACCGTGGTACACAGAGATCATGAAGTTGGCAGTAGGCAGACCATGGATCCTCCCTCTCCGGCCAGATCTGCTCTCACAGGGTCCAATTTACCATTCTGCTTTACACAGTCTGAATTTGACAGTTTGGCTGCTGAGACCCACATTCTGAGAGACCGTGGCCTTTCGGGGCCAGTCCTTTCTACTCTGGTCAATGCCAGAAAGCCAGCCTCCAGGCTTATTTATTACAAAATCTGGAGGGCATATGTTTCCTGGTGTGAACTCAGGAAATGGCATCCTAGAAAGTATATTGTACACGGAAGGCCGCGCTTATGGAATAGGTCACAGTCAAACAGGGATATAAGTGAATGCCTGTGCCTCCCCCAGGCTCTATTGATAATGTATTACTAGTTTCAGTTTTTATGAGGTATAGCAATGTAGAAAATACATATATAAAAAATACATATATAAAAATTGGACCTATTTATATTAATCGCTATGAGGTTGCTGCCTCCCTAAGAACACAATCTGCAAACCAGGTTATGTTTAAAATTGAATAGTAGTGATGGACTAATGGCGCTACCTCAAACCTTATATTACCTTTTATCTTCCCTATAGGCTCTGTGCAACCCAATATGTGTTTGCTATAATAATAAAATGGTAATAATGGGCTAATGGCGCTACCTCAAACCTATTGTTTTGTGTTTATATCCAACTAATTTTTTCTATTATTCCAAATTCGACCATGTGCCACTACAAGTCAGTTATATTCCTTATCCTAAAAAAGGTGAGCACACACAGTTCTTCACTAACGTGATCGAACACTCAGTCAAAATCCCTAAAAAGCACCCACACTACATGTATAATCCACAACATTCAAAATAATTTTGTGATAGTAATTTTTGTGATCCCAAAAAATATTATTATACTATACAGCCAACTACCATACGCAGTGTACAAGACCCCTATTCGGGGGAAAGTTTGCACTTATAGTCGCACTGCGTTTGTGCAGTTCCTGTGCAATTGCTATCACTGTGCACAATTTATATTACCACTATAATACCCCGTGAATGGAAAAAATATATATTACAATGAAAGAACAAAAACCACCGAGACCATGAAAAATACAAAAAATAGGACAATAAAAAATATAAAAAATATAAAAAAAGTCAAAGGCAGCAAAATAAAAAATAAAAAAATAGTAAATGTGCGGGGTGATTCCTAACCCCCTTACAAATGTGAAAAATACAAAAACCTGAAAAAAGTGTAAATAAAAATCCAAAAATTATCAATAGATTTATGTATCTATATATATAAGGTCCACAAGAAGTCTCTTATCATGTGCTTTCAACCATGCGATTATTCTTTTTCAAATAACAGGAAGGTGACTTTTGTGATTAAGCCTGCTTATTGGTGACTTCCGTGCTCGTTCCCCCTCAAGGGTCCCCACTCACCGAATCCACGCACCCCCTAGGGGGTATGTTGCCTGTAATCTGTGCTCCACTAGATTGAGGATTCTTCTAATTAACTCTGTCTTCAGCTGGTCTTCCCCAGGGTTTATTGGAAATGATGAGAGAAGGAGGCTTTGTTATCCGCCAGTGGGTCCTGTTACCAATGATCCTGTCCACGAGCGTAATACTCCCCTCCCCCGATTCGCCCGTCTCCAGTCCCGGGCACAGACTGAACTACACAGCCCGATCCTTGCCCTCCACACCACACTAACCTCCTGGTGGTCAGGAGGTTAGTGTGGTGTGGAGGGCAAGGATCGGGCTGTGTAGTTCAGTCTGTGCCCGGGACTGGAGACGGGCGAATCGGGGGAGGGGAGTATTACGCTCGTGGACAGGATCATTGGTAACAGGACCCACTGGCGGATAACAAAGCCTCCTTCTCTCATCATTTCCAATAAACCCTGGGGAAGACCAGCTGAAGACAGAGTTAATTAGAAGAATCCTCAATCTAGTGGAGCACAGATTACAGGCAACATACCCCCTAGGGGGTGCGTGGATTCGGTGAGTGGGGACCCTTGAGGGGGAACGAGCACGGAAGTCACCAATAAGCAGGCTTAATCACAAAAGTCACCTTCCTGTTATTTGAAAAAGAATAATCGCATGGTTGAAAGCACATGATAAGAGACTTCTTGTGGACCTTATATATATAGATACATAAATCTATTGATAATTTTTGGATTTTTATTTACACTTTTTTCAGGTTTTTGTATTTTTCACATTTGTAAGGGGGTTAGGAATCACCCCGCACATTTACTATTTTTTTATTTTTTATTTTGCTGCCTTTGACTTTTTTTATATTTTTTATATTTTTTATTGTCCTATTTTTTGTATTTTTCATGGTCTCGGTGGTTTTTGTTCTTTCATTGTAATATATATTTTTTCCATTCACGGGGTATTATAGTGGTAATATAAATTGTGCACAGTGATAGCAATTGCACAGGAACTGCACAAACGCAGTGCGACTATAAGTGCAAACTTTCCCCCGAATAGGGGTCTTGTACACTGCGTATGGTAGTTGGCTGTATAGTATAATAATATTTTTTGGGATCACAAAAATTACTATCACAAAATTATTTTGAATGTTGTGGATTATACATGTAGTGTGGGTGCTTTTTAGGGATTTTGACTGAGTGTTCGATCACGTTAGTGAAGAACTGTGTGTGCTCACCTTTTTTAGGATAAGGAATATAACTGACTTGTAGTGGCACATGGTCGAATTTGGAATAATAGAAAAAATTAGTTGGATATAAACACAAAACAATAGGTTTGAGGTAGCGCCATTAGCCCATTATTACCATTTTACTTTTAAACATAACCTGGGTTTCAGATTGTGTTCTTAGGGAGGCAGCAACCTCATAGTGACTAATATAAATAGGTCCAACTTTTATATATGTATTTTCTACACTGCTATACCTCATAAAATACTGCAATTAGTAATACATTATCAATAGAGTCAGGGGGAGATATAGGCATTCACATATACCCCTGTGTGACTGTGACCTGTTCCATAAGCGCGGCCTTTCGTGTACAGTGTTTGCTATAATGTCCCAATTTTTTGTGTTTATGTCCAACTAATTTTTTTCTGTTAACCCAAATTACGTGCCACTACAAACTAGTTATATTGATTACCCTACGTTGAATAACCTCGAAAAAGGTGGACACGTTCAGTTATTCACTAACGTGATCAATCAATCAGAATCCCAAAGGGATAATTAATAAATAAATTAAACCCTAAAGCACCCAAAACCACATATGAAATCCAAGAATCCCAAACAATATTCAAAATATTTTTGTGATACTAATTTTTGTGATAATAAAAATATTAGTATACTAAACAAAAACAAACGCACTCCGTGTACAAAGCCCCTTATAGGGGAAAATATAACACCTATAATCGCACTGCGTTTGGGTAGTTCCTGTGCTAATAATTACTTCCACTGTGCACAATTTATATTTCCACTAAAATACCCCAGTGAATGAAAAAATATTGCAATAAAGAAACAAAAAAAACCAAAACCATGAAAAATACAAAAATAAAAAATGAGGTGAAAAACGAATGTGCGGGGTAATTTCTAACCCCCTTACGAATATAAAAAATACAAAAACCTGGAAGAAATGTGAATAAGATCAAAATATCAATAGATATATATATATAAAGTCCACAAAAAAGTCTCTTATAAGGTATTTTCAACCAATGCGATTATTCTTTTTCAAATAACAGGAAGGTGACTTTTGTGATTAGGCCTGCTTATTGGTGACTTCCGTGCTCGTTCCCCCTCAAGGGTCCCCACTCACCGAATCCACGCACCCCCTAGGGGGTATAATGCCTGTAATCTGTGTTCCACTAGGTTGAGGATTCTTCTAGTTAGCTCTGTCTTCAGCTGGTCCTCCCCAGGGTTTATTGGAAATGATGAGAGAAGGAGGCTTTGTTATCCACCAATGGGTCCTCAAGAAAGAAAAAATCTGCTCATGGTGTAGTATTCTCAATAACTGACCACTTGAGAGAAAGGGAAACGGGCTACAAAAAAGGTTCTTCAAAAAGGCTTCTACAAAGTAATAGCTTCTGCAAAAATGTATATGCCTTATTGATATGTATATAGCAGAGGACTAATGATCACTTAAAATATGCTTTATTACAAAAATGTTATATAATTACAAAAAAGAGAGCTTTTGCATATGCTAAAAAATTATTTTACAGCGCTTTGTGCAAAAAAGTTTTTTTTACAAAAAAGTCCCCTTAAACCAAAGGTGCGATCTACACCAGTTGCACTATGAGCCTGTAAATTTAGTATATATGTACCAATGATGCAGCTCAAAAGAGTATACCAAAAAATGACACAATAAAATAAAATAAAAGTCAGAAAAAATCAAAAAAAAAACAAAAAAATATTAAAAATAAAGTAAAAAATATATGCTTAAAAACAGCGGTACAATCCTTTTTTTTGTGCAAACCAGCACTATACACAGTTATATGGAGCCTAAGTCCCCAATTCTCTGTCCTTCTCTCAAAGTTTTAGGGGGTCCTGTTTTTTAGGCACTGCAGGCTGCCCCTATACTGGATGCAAAGCTACTTATCTTCATCAAGCAGTTATCCTCCTTGCATGGACGGAGGCTTGAAAGAATTTTAGCACCAGCCCGGTTCGCCAATCCACAAGGGTAGTCACCCTGATCGAGTCAGGTAGTCACTCCCCTTTTTGTTCCTGTGTAAGTCCGGTTCTCTTTCTCCTTAAGAGCATTATGTACAAAGTAAGGAGTATTGAGAATACATTCACCATTATTCTTATATGTCCCCTTATGATAGTAGAAATCATCTTCTTAGCACATAAGCATTAGGAGTATGGTCACAAAGATTAGCTCGCATGATATAATGAGGAACGCAATATGTAAACAAACCTGTAGACCCACCCAGACCAGCGATTGGCTGGAGGCTGGGAATGGGCGGTACAGGTACCTTTAAAGACGTGGGTATGGGTGTACGTGATATCGCTGCTGAGGACGTCTATGACGAAACGCGTACAGCGTCATTACGTACACCACGTCACTTCCGGTGCGCCTGACCCGGTGGAGCGCAGCTGGAGCGCACACCGTTCGATCAGTGACTACCCTTGTGGATTGGCGAACCGGGCTGGTGCTAAAATTCTTTCAAGCCTCCGTCCATGCAAGGAGGATAACTGCTTGATGAAGATAAGTAGCTTTGCATCCAGTATATGGGCAGCCTGCAGTGCCTAAAAAACAGGACCCCCTAAAACTTTGAGAGAAGGACAGAGAATTGGGGACTTAGGCTCCATATAACTGTGTATAGTGCTGGTTTGCACAAAAAAAAGGATTGTACCGCTGTTTTTACGCATATATTTTTTACTTTATTTTTAATATTTTTTTGTTTTTTTTTTATTTTTTCTGACTTTTATTTTATTTTATTGTGTCATTTTTTGGTATACTCTTTTGAGCTGCATCATTGGTACATATATACTAAATTTACAGGCTCATAGTGCAACTGGTGTAGATCGCACCTTTGGTTTAAGGGGACTTTTTTGTAAAAAAACCTTTTTTGCACAAAGCGCTGTAAAATAATTTTTTAGCATATGCAAAAGCTCTCTTTTTTGTAATTATATAACATTTTTGTAATAAAGCATATTTTAAGTGATCATTAGTCCTCTGCTATATACATATCAATAAGGCATATACATTTTTGCAGAAGCTATTACTTTGTAGAAGCCTTTTTGAAGAACCTTTTTTGTAGCCCGTTTCCCTTTCTCTCAAGTGGTCAGTTATTGAGAATACTACACCATGAGCAGATTTTTTCTTTCTTGAGGACCCATTGGTGGATAACAAAGCCTCCTTCTCTCATCATTTCCAATAAACCCTGGGGAGGACCAGCTGAAGACAGAGCTAATTAGAAGAATCCTCAACCTAGTGGAACACAGATTACAGGCATTATACCCCCTAGGGGGTGCGTGGATTCGGTGAGTGGGGACCCTTGAGGGGGAACGAGCACGGAAGTCACCAATAAGCAGGCCTAATCACAAAAGTCACCTTCCTGTTATTTGAAAAAAATAATCGCATGGTTGAAAATACTTGATAAGAGACTTTTTTGTGGACTTTATATATATATATCTATTGATATTTTGATCTTATTCACATTTCTTCCAGGTTTTTGTATTTTTTATATTCGTAAGGGGGTTAGAAATTACCCCGCACATTCGTTTTTCACCTCATTTTTTATTTTTGTATTTTTCATGGTTTTGGTTGTTTTTGTTTCTTTATTGCAATATTTTTTCATTCACTGGGGTATTTTAGTGGAAATATAAATTGTGCACAGTGGAAGTAATTATTAGCACAGGAACTACCCAAACGCAGTGCGATTATAGGTGTTATATTTTCCCCTATAAGGGGCTTTGTACACGGAGTGCGTTTGTTTTTGTTTAGTATACTAATATTTTTATTATCACAAAAATTAGTATCACAAAAATAACGTGTCCACCTTTTTCGAGGTTATTCAACGTAGGGTAATCAATATAACTAGTTTGTAGTGGCACGTAATTTGGGTTAACAGAAAAAAATTAGTTGGACATAAACACAAAAAATTGGGACATTATAGCAAACACATATTGGGTTGCACAGAGCCTATAGGGAAGATAAAAGGTAATATAAGGTTTGAGGTAGCGCCATTAGTCCATCACTACTATTCAATTTTAAACATAACCTGGTTTGCAGATTGTGTTCTTAGGGAGGCAGCAACCTCATAGCGATTAATATAAATAGGTCCAATTTTTATATATGTATTTTTTATATATGTATTTTCTACATTGCTATACCTCATAAAAACTGAAACTAGTAATACATTATCAATAGAGCCTGGGGGAGGCACAGGCATTCACTTATATCCCTGTTTGACTGTGACCTATTCCATAAGCGCGGCCTTCCGTGTACAATTGACTTATCTATAGGTGGTTCCCAGATTTGGGAACACCCTATATAAGCTGCAGCTATGGATATATTTGGCTACATGAATAACAGGAAAATAGATGTGAAGGGAATTTTCAATCAAGAAGTAGTAACTAGCTCTCAGGACCTACAAAGCTTGATGAAACAACTAAAGCACAGTATGGAAAAACAGCTGAGAGTATGGTGGGATATAGCCACCATAGAAATGTATATTAATGCAAAAATGACCCCCAGAAGTCTCAGGTGGGACATTAATCCTAATGATAGTATTGAAGATCCTGAGTTAATGGAGGACTGGTACCTATTTTTTAACAAAAGTGAAAACGAATTATTACATAAAATAATTAGGAGAAGAGAATTTAAATTGAAAATGGTAGAAAGTACTATAGTAGATATTAAAAATCAGCTTGCACCCTTCACCGAGCATAAAGAATACAAAGATAAGGAACATGAACTACAAGAAGCTATAAAAAAATATGATGCAGACCTCCAAACAAAGAAACAGAAAAAATTTAAGAGAGATGTCGCTGACTATAATGAAATGAAAGTATACAAGTGGCAGACATCCATGCAGGAGGATAGGAACGAACAGGAAGATGAGTCAATAGAGGATCTTAATGAAGGCCTTATGGAAACAATGGGAGCAGAGACTGAGTTACCAATAATGCAGAGGAACTATAACACAACACCTAGAAGAAGACCCATACTCAAAACTCCTAATCAGGGGAACTATAGGGTGGAAAATAGGAGTAGTGACTATCAGGAAATGCTTGAACAGGAAACACCTAGATATAATATCCCTACCCGTAACCATTTTTCCCCTTTAAGAGAATACACATACAACACATACCCGCAGGAGGATGTTCAATATAGGAGAGAATTTAGACATCCACCTAGGAAGCCAATGAGAGGCTATGGGGATTTTCGTGGGAACGGCCCCAGAGACAGACCACCGGGCAGATGGACTGCAAGGGTACCCTACAGAACCCCGAGATGGAGAGGAGGCAATGTAGAGAGAAGACAGTTCAGAGAAGGCCCGTACAGGAGAGAACAACACAGGGAAGATCACAGAGAGGACAGGGGACAATGGATTCCGAGAGGGAATTGGAACAACCAATACAGGAGGAGAACGGAAGATATTCAAGGTTATGGCGAAAGAGAGGAAAATATAGGGGATGCCGAGGAGGAAAGAACAAGAAAAAGAAGAAGAACTTAATAGGAAAAGGGATATATAATTTAAGTAAAGTAGAATTTAGTGAAGACGAAATGAAAATTTTGGATTTAGGTTTAAAATATGCCCCGGAAAAACACCTGAATAAATTTGAAACATTTATAGACCTCAAAAAATTTATGAGAAAATTAAATTTAAAAAAACACTTTGCAATGAATACGCAAAGCAAAGTGAGAACGGTATCATTATACACCCAAACAGAACTGAAAAATAAATCAGTGTTCAACCCAAACACAGCAGGAAATCAATGTCTGACAGCTTTCAGTAAAATGGTAGAAAATGATTTGAGAAAACTTAAAGATAGTAAAAATAAGAGATCAAACAACGTATGGAAAACGATCAAACAACTGGGGGATAATAAAGAAGTAGTGATAAGGCCGGCAGACAAGGGAGGAGGCCTAGTTATTCTGAATAAGAATGACTATCAAGAGGAAATGAAAAATCTATTACAAGTCGAGAATACATATAAAAAACTGAAGGGTAACCCCAAATTAAGATATGAAGATCAATTGAAAGCCTATGTGAAAAAAGGGCAGACAATGGGGATCCTTAATGAAAAAGAGGCCGAATATTTGGTGTCAAATTCAACGAAAACACCTGTTATGTATTACAATCCAAAAATACATAAGAGACTAGATAAACCACCTGGAAGGCCAATCATCAGTGGTATAAATTCCGCTTTCTCAAGATTGGGGGAATATCTAGATATCTTTTTGAAGCCGTTGGTATTGAAGGGCAAGTCCTACCTTAGGGATAGTGCCCAACTTATAGAGCTTCTGAATAACATCCAAGGCACAGATCAATATCTATTAGCAACCATAGATGTAAATTCGCTATATACAAGCATTGTGCAGGAGGACGGTCTAATAGGGGTAGAAAGAGCACTACATGAACACACGAACATGAAACAAGAACAAGTGCAATACATCTTAGAGGGCCTTAAGATGGCCATGGCCTGTAATTATTTTTGGTATGGACACCATTATTATGTACAAACCACAGGAGTGGCTATGGGTGCACGGTATGCACCAAGTGTCGCCAACCTGCTCATGAATCTGTGGGAGGAGGAGTATATATACTCAAGGAAGATACCCCAGCTAAAGTTCTTTCGACGGTATATCGATGACTTGGTGATTTTATGGGATGGAACCCCAGAGGAATTTGAAAGATTTCTATCTAATCTGAATAACAACAAGTATGGACTCACTTTTAGTGGGAAATGTGACAAACAAAAGATAGAATTTCTTGATTTAGAAATCTTTAAGAAGAATGATGTCCTTCATACAAAAACCTTCTTCAAAGAAACGGATAGAAACAGCTACATCCCCACTTCAAGCTGCCATCATCCAAAATGGAAAGCAAATATCCCAAAAGGACAGCTTTTAAGAATTAGGAGGAACTGTAACTCTATTGAGGATTTCTCTTCCCAAGCAGACAAATTGGTCGCACAATTCATCGAAAAGGGATATAAGTATGAACCGTTGGTTAAAATAAAAAATGAAGTTGGGAATACGGATAGAAATACCCTGATAAGGAAAACCATAAAAGAAAAACAAAAATTTGATCTAGCATTTATTACCGGATATAATGTACAGTATTATGAAATAGAGAAAATAATAAAAAAATATTGGCCTATCCTCCAAGAAGACAAAGTTTTGTCAACAATCCTCCCAAAGAAACCAAAATTTATCTATAGGAGAGCGCCGACACTACGTAATATGTTAGCACACAATGTAGTCGATGGCCCTAAGAATAGTACCTTTCTGGAAGAATTGAAAGGGTTTTATAAGTGTAACAAATGCTTGGCCTGTAGGGTTAGTAAACCCCAACCTCGAAGGAGGAAAACATTTAGATCCAAAACAGACCACACAGAATACAAAGTTAGAGAACTCATTACATGTCGCAGTACACACGTTACATACGTGTTGGAATGTCCATGCAATTTACAATATGTGGGCAGAACCACTAGACCACTATACATTAGGATTAGGGAACATGTTAATAACATCAAGAAGGGGTTCCCTAATCATAATGTATCTAGACATTTTGATCTTTTCCATCAAAGAGATCCTTCTAAAATGGTATTTTATGGTATTGATTGCATAAAACAAAACTGGAGAGGGGGCAATATGACCACCCTTATATCTCAGAATGAGACTAGCTGGATATATAGATTGAACACCTTGGCCCCCAAAGGGTTAAATATCGATATAGATCTTAATTGCTTTATAGCAAATCCATAGATAGTAAGGTGGGATATACTTTTGCCCAGGGCCCACTGTCTGCCAGACAGTTCTAGAGTTCCCCCTATATATACACACATGAAATTATATGTGGTAGGTGGAGGTGGATCGGACCCGCTAGAATGTGGCACATGTAAATTTAGAATACACCTATTTAGGGCTGTTTATATTTATGTTTATATTCTCTCATTTCTTTTGATTCATTATATGGTATAGTTCTTTAATTGACTATGTAATGGATTGAACCAAAAAAGGTGGTTTTAGATGATTTCCAGTGTCAGACATAAAAAACAGATTGATGATAATATAGATATGTACATTGATGATAATATATATGTATATATATATATTTGCAAATATTAACCATTTAACATTGGAAATATAGAATAGGATTAAGGATGAGCCTAAATCTTAATGATATGCGAATAATCATGTTATGAAAATAAATATAACCCATCATAATGAGAACAAGTAATCTGAGCCCCCCATTTGAGGTTTATAGGATATTATCTGGGAATGAAGAGGTTAATATGGTTATTAAAGCAGGAAGAACTTTCTGAATATTGATAAGAGGTTCATATTTAAAATCTAAACATTTTTTTAATTAAATACAAAAATTCCCTGACTAATATTAGTTTTACAAGGTAATATCTGGGATATAAAATAATAAATAGGAATCTTCGTGAAATTATTAGAATGGGATAATAAATAGGGAAAATAATTCAAGAAACCATAGGAAATTTAACATTGAAACCAGCACCCCTTTGATTTACTATTAGATTTAAAATGATACCAGGTTAAACTACTGGGATACCCGGGATGAGCATTTTCTGTAGCAAGATAAAGCAGGGACGATTCCATGCTCATAAACACTCCAGAGGGCAATGTAGAACCTATCTGTAAAGTAAATATATTTTTTTAAAAACCCCCCTTTCTTTGAAATAAAATTAACATAAGTAAAATAGAAATAAAAATTAATATAAATGAGCTACGTGGATACACTAAAGATTCTACTAAAAAAACTCCCCTTTTTGTTCCTGTGTAAGTCCGGTTCTCTTTCTCCTTAAGAGCATTATGTACAAAGTAAGGAGTATTGAGAATACATTCACCATTATTCTTATATGTCCCCTTATGATAGTAGAAATCATCTTCTTAGCACATAAGCATTAGGAGTATGGTCACAAAGATTAGCTCGCATGATATAATGAGGAACGCAATATGTAAACAAACCTGTAGACCCACCCAGACCAGCGATTGGCTGGAGGCTGGGAATGGGCGGTACAGGTACCTTTAAAGACGTGGGTATGGGTGTACGTGATATCGCTGCTGAGGACGTCTATGACGAAACGCGTACAGCGTCATTACGTACACCACGTCACTTCCGGTGCGCCTGACCCGGTGGAGCGCAGCTGGAGCGCACGCCGTTCGATCAGGGTGACTACCCTTGTGGATTGGCGAACCGGGCTGGTGCTAAAATTCTTTCAAGCCTCCGTCCATGCAAGGAGGATAACTGCTTGATGAAGATAAGTAGCTTTGCATCCAGTATATGGGCAGCCTGCAGTGCCTAAAAAACAGGACCCCCTAAAACTTTGAGAGAAGGACAGAGAATTGGGGACTTAGGCTCCATATAACTGTGTATAGTGCTGGTTTGCACAAAAAAAAGGATTGTACCGCTGTTTTTAAGCATATATTTTTTACTTTATTTTTAATATTTTTTTGTTTTTTTTTGATTTTTTCTGACTTTTATTTTATTTTATTGTGTCATTTTTTGGTATACTCTTTTGAGCTGCATCATTGGTACATATATACTAAATTTACAGGCTCATAGTGCAACTGATGTAGATCGCACCTTTGGTTTAAGGGGACTTTTTTGTAAAAAAAACTTTTTTGCACAAAGCGCTGTAAAATAATTTTTTAGCATATGCAAAAGCTCTCTTTTTTGTAATTATATAACATTTTTGTAATAAAGCATATTTTAAGTGATCATTAGTCCTCTGCTATATACATATCAATAAGGCATATACATTTTTGCAGAAGCTATTACTTTGTAGAAGCCTTTTTGAAGAACCTTTTTTGTAGCCCGTTTCCCTTTCTCTCAAGTGGTCAGTTATTGAGAATACTACACCATGAGCAGATTTTTTCTTTCTTGAGGACCCATTGGTGGATAACAAAGCCTCCTTCTCTCATCATTTCCAATAAACCCTGGGGAGGACCAGCTGAAGACAGAGCTAACTAGAAGAATCCTCAACCTAGTGGAACACAGATTACAGGCATTATACCCCCTAGGGGGTGCGTGGATTCGGTGAGTGGGGACCCTTGAGGGGGAACGAGCACGGAAGTCACCAATAAGCAGGCCTAATCACAAAAGTCACCTTCCTGTTATTTGAAAAAGAATAATCGCATGGTTGAAAATACCTGATAAGAGACTTTTTTGTGTACTTTATATATATATATCTATTGATATTTTGATCTTATTCACATTTCTTCCAGGTTTTTGTATTTTTTATATTCGTAAGGGGGTTAGAAATTACCCCGCACATTCGTTTTTCACCTCATTTTTTATTTTTGTATTTTTCATGGTTTTGGTTGTTTTTGTTTCTTTATTGCAATATTTTTTCATTCACTGGGGTATTTTAGTGGAAATATAAATTGTGCACAGTGGAAGTAATTATTAGCACAGGAACTACCCAAACGCAGTGCGATTATAGGTGTTATATTTTCCCCTATAAGGGGCTTTGTACACGGAGTGCGTTTGTTTTTGTTTAGTATACTAATATTTTTATTATCACAAAAATTAGTATCACAAAAATATTTTGAATATTGTTTGGGATTCTTGGATTTCATATGTGGTTTTGGGTGCTTTAGGGTTTAATTTATTTATTAATTATCCCTTTGGGATTCTGATTGATTGATCACGTTAGTGAATAACTGAACCTGTCCACCTTTTTCGAGGTTATTCAACGTAGGGTAATCAATATAACTAGTTTGTAGTGGCACGTAATTTGGGTTAACAGAAAAAAATTAGTTGGACATAAACACAAAAAATTGGGACATTATAGCAAACACATATTGGGTTGCACAGAGCCTATAGGGAAGATAAAAGGTAATATAAGGTAGCGCCATTAGTCCATCACTACTATTCAATCCTAGAAAGTATGTTATTAGTAGAATCTTGGCCTTTCTCCAGTCAGGCCTAGAAATGAATTTGGCCATAAGCACTATCAAGGTGCAGATTTCGGCCCTGTCAGGGTTTTTTCAGAAGCCACTTGCATCGCATTCCCTGGTGCGGGCTTTCATCCAGGGGGCCATGCAGATAAGAGCGCCAGTCAAACCTCCGGTATGCCCATGGGATCTGAATTTGGTTCTCTCGGATTTGCAGGGGCAACCATTTGAACCTTTACATCTGGCTTCATTAGTTCTCCTGACTAAAAAGTTGGTCTTCTTGGTAGCCATATCCACGGCTAGAAGAGTATCAGAGCTAGCAGCTCTTTCCAGCAAGGAGCCGTATCTAATTATTCATAAGGACCGGGTGGTCATGCGTCCCAACAGGTCCTTTCTACCTAAGGTGGTTTCGGGATTCCATTTGAATCAAGAGGTAATCCTACCATCCTTTTTTCTGGACCCACAGTCCGCAGAAGAAGAATCTTTACACACTTTGGATGTGGTTAGAGCAATCAGTATATATCTTCAAGCAACTGCTCAGATAAGGAAAACTGATTGCTTGTTTATTTTGCCGGAAGGCCCTAGGAAGGGCCAGGCGGCGTCAAAATCCTCTCTCAAGGTGGATTCGACAGGTTATTTCTCAGGCCTATAGTGTAAAGGGGAAGATTCCTCCTTTTCAAGTGAAAGCGCACTCAACGAGGGCTGTAAGTGCTTCTTGGGCAGTGCATCACCAGGCCTCCCTGGCTCAGATCTGTAAGGCTGCAACTTGGTCATCAGTCCACACATTCACCAGATTCTATCAGGTGGATGTCAGAGGGCAAGAGGATATCGCCTTCGGGCGCAGTGTACTGCAGGCTGCAGTTTAGGTCCTCCGGTCCCTGGCGGTCTATAATTATGATCTGTGTCTCCCTCCCCTCAATCTGAGCATTGCTTTGGGACATCCCACTATGTAATGAAGCTCCTGTGTCCCGTGATGTATGATCAAGAAAATGTTTTTTTTTTATACAGCTTACCTGTAAAATCCTTTTCTTGAGAGTACATCACGGGACACAGAGCTCCCGCCCTTCTTGGGTTTTACGTGGTTTCTTATTGCTTTGCTACAAAGCTGAGGTGCCTCCCATATGGGAGGGGTTATATAGGGGAGGAATTCTTCTTAATTGGGGTTAACCAGTGTCCAATCACCAGAGGTGCCTATATAACCCACTATGTAATGAAGCTCCTGTGTCCCGTGATGTACTCTCAAGAAAAGGATTTTACAGGTAAGCTGTATATAAAAATCCCATTATCAAGGTCCTCTATCATATTCTAAACCTGAAATTCACATCAAACCTTTTTCATAGCAAGGAATCATTGACCAGAATATTCTTACCCTACCTGCAGCTCACCAAGTTCTGCCAACATTGTTACCCCCAGTGCTATATTTGAATAACCATGCGGCTACCTCCATGACTTTACGCAACTGTCCTACATATTGCTTTTCAGTTTGTAGACTCCGCATTTGGGTCTTCACCGGGAAATGGGTTTGATTACTATGGGTTCCATGCTTTGGATTGATACCCCACCTGGCAGAATAACATTCATAATGCCTTGGGGTCGTTTTCGGGTATGATTTTGATATCCTTTTGATATCATTATTCGCCTCCCAACAATATTTTGGGATGTGACACCCACCCCCCCTTTTACACAAAAAACATTTTAGCTCTGGTTTCCCTGCATAGGCCCTTCTTTGAGCATATGGCGCTGGAAACCCACATTGCTGGATAATATTACTGCGATTGGAATGAACAGACTTTACACTTTCATCGTCTGAGGAGTCATCAGAAGTTTCCATTTCAACTCCTGAATCAATTTCAAGTGCAGTTATCGCACCTTTATTTACCTCTTCCACATCGATTCCCATCACAGTAATATCATTTAATAATAGCATACGGGTTTTCTTCATGTTCCACTTCTATCATTTCCGTATACTGAGCATGCGCGGAGGGTATCTCCACCATTGCACATTTGGCTATTGCATGCTTGGAGGATAACTCCATTATGGCTGCTTGTGCACCCTGTAATTCCTCCTTAAGCAGTGTGATAACCTGCAAATTCTCAGCCTCCCTTTGATTCAAAGAGGCAATGCAACTTTCTCTTAAAGCGGTTCTTCACCCTAAAGGGGAAGTTCCGCTAATCTGATCCCTCCCCCCCTCCGGTGCCACAATCGGCACCTTTCAGGGGGGGGGGGGGTGCAGTTACCTGGATAATCCAGGAATCTGCACCCACTTCCGGGCAGAGCGCTGCAGACCCCCGCAGATGCCCCCCCCGTTGTGTTCTGGGAAACACACAGTTCCCAGGACACAGCGGGGGATTTGAAGAGACGCGCATGCGCAGTAGGGAACGGGCAGTGAAGCCGCCATGCTTCACTTCCCGATTCCCTGACAGAGGATAGCGGCGGTGGCAGCAGCGAGGCGAGAGATCGCTCGTCATCTGCCGCTGACATCGCTGGACCCTGGGACAGGTAAGTGTGATTTTATTAAAAGTCAGCAGCTGCAATATTAGTAGCTGCTGGCTTTTAATATTTTTTTTTTAGGTGCAGAACCACTTTAATTTACATGTTTGTTCTAATTCATCTAATCTCTGTTGCAATACACATTTCTCAGTCACTAATTGTTCAATCCGATTACGAGCATCTGCATCAGCCTTTTCAATCCCCCATTAATATATTTTTTGTTATACTTCTTACCCGTTCCATTACTTGTTTTCTTTCAGCAAACCATTCTAATTCTTTTTGTTCCGCAATTTCTTTCATTCTCATTAACATGCATAAGGCATTGGCCCTTCTCTGTTTCCTGCCTTTTTTTTTTTTACTTATTACTTATGAGATCGTTATATGTATTACATTAAAGCAATCAGGATGACTGGGGGTTGGGACTTTGAATGAAGCAGGCAGGTGTAAAACATTTAAATTTATTGGAAAATCAATGGTAAGTTGCATGAGGGTAATCATGAGTACACCAAGAAGACCAATATATTCCATTCAATGGATAAACATACAGCAATAACAATTGACCACTAAAAATACAAATCACATATTACAAGTGATCATTAAGTAAGTAAAACATATAGTTGGCATAAAACATGGCATATAGTAGCTCTATGCATTTCATGGATTCATCCACTCTTCAGGAGCATGCACGTGGACAACTGAATGCTGTAATGTGTATTACATTGTCTCAAAAGCTCACTAAATTGTTGTGTTAGATCACTTTCTTTTGTAGATTGAGATCTAATACTACCATGTTTGCTAATGAAACCTTCAATGGCTTCCATTGATATGCTAATTAGCCTTCCTACACTATGGTTGCTCAACCAGTTGCTTAGACAATACACAACCAAAAAAAACAAAACAAATACGAACCATTTAAACCTACAGTGACTTGTGGTTCTACAGCATACAAGACACAAGGCACATTCTAAGACACAAGGCACACTCTTAATCAATGCCTTCCTGTTAATGTGCAGGCCACATTGATCTTCTATTGGAACAGAGAGCTATTTCACTCTCCCGTGGGTAGAAATAAAAACCTATATTTCCCCTACTTTTTTTTTCTTCCTCAAAGATGTATGGTAATTCCTGTCAATCTCTAACCAACACTTTGCATTAGCAATACAAAGACACAGATAAAGCTGTTTAGAAACTAGCTTTCACCTGTAGTCCCACAACAAACACAAAAAAACACAAAAGAAAAAACAAATACAAATCCGTTTAACCACAAATTTCTTCAGGAGAACACACTCTTAATCAATGCTCTCCTCTCAAATTGTAGGCCACATTGAACTCCTATTGGAACAGAGAGCTATTTCACACTCATGTGGGGATTTCTACTTTTTCCTCAAAGTTGTATGGTTATCCTGTCAATCTGCGGTTATATCACATAACCAGGGATGATCAACCCCTACCTCACCAGTGTTATCTGGTTACAGGCCTAAATCACAATACAACATTAACGTACTTACATATATCAGCCACAGTTCTCACCAGGTTCTACACGTCCGTTTCACCGATGAAATATCTCACAGAATTTTCATGCTCATCCAAGCGTGGTTTCAGAATTCACGAGCCAGTGCCAATCTTGTCCACACTAGAGATGATTTTCAGTTCTGGGTGTCTTTGAGGATTTTTGCTTACAGGGACTCAGAAACAAAAATACATTAGGTTTTTGTAGATTATGTATAAAAATACCTTCTACACGCCTTTCTGGGGTGCCAAATGAAGTAACCGATAACTAATAACTATTATTATTATCAGCTGTGTATTAATTTGTCTAGTCCCTATAGATTAGATAGTCTATTAACACTCTGAGCGCATGCTACTGTTAATATCACAATACTACGAAGTTAGCTATGAAACCAAACACACGGTCTAAGATCAATCAAATCTCATTTATTTCCCAAGGAAATAAGAAAGCTTATATAAGGTATTATTAGAAATTACAAGAGTACATAGCATACAATCAGAATACAATACAAGCAGTATACTTAGCACGTCCTCTGGCTGTCCTCATGATGGAGAAAGAGGAAGCTCTCCTTCAATCATTCCCTTTTTGACAAACACACCTCACCCACACCACATCCCATTGCCCACCCCCTTTGCTTGTGGACGAATCAGTGTGTCTGGGGCGTCTCCTCCCCCAGGCTAAATATCTCTGACCGTCCTGCCATAATTGGCCTCTGGGGGCAGTGTTTGTCCATGAATTGCAACTGCTCCGACTGGGGTCACATCTTGGGCTTCAATCTCCGGCGCCCTTCCCGCTCATTAGGCCTGTCTTTTGTCCTCACAGACAGATCAGAGTCAGCATTATCATGCAGAATAGCCCTCATAGAGAGATGGGAGCCACTAATCTGAAGTCACAATAGAGGTTTAACTGGTTGCATTCCGATGGTGTCCTGTTCTCCATGATATTGCGACTGACACCAATGAGTTTATACTGAATCCAACAGATGTGGTTTGGATTACCTCAAATGGGCCAGTAACATTTATCAACACTATCCCTCAAGAAATCTATGATACATTAATTAAACTGTATCCAAATGATGGAACATTAAAATTACTTAAAGCAGAGCTCCACCCTAAAGTGGAACTTCCGCTCATTGGAACCTTCTCCCCTCAGGTGCCACAATTGGCACCTTTCAGGGGGGAGGGGGGTGCAGATACCTGTATAGTACAGGTATTTTCACCCACTTCCGGCATAGATAGCCTCAGATTCTGTGGGTATTTACGCCACTTCCTGCGGGTCTCCCGCTGTCTGCTGGGAAACACACGGATCCCAGAGACAGTGGGGACCATCCTTATTGCGCAGCATGACTCGTGCATGCACAGTAGGGAACCGGGAAGTGAAGCCGCAAGGCTGATTCCCATACCGAAGATGGTGGCGGCAGCACCCGAGAGCCGATATTCCTGGCTATGCACTCTTGCGGAGAGAGAGGGTAAAAATTAAAGGTGGCAGTCTCTAGTGATCTCAAAGCAAGTGTGAAAGAGGACCTGGTTGATGGAGAGTGTGAGGAGTCTGAAGCATTGTGGGTGGAACTGCACATAGATGGGCGTAGTTTAAAGTTAATCATTGGAGTTTGTTATAGACCACCCAATGTTAACGAGGAGGTGGAGACTCAGCTCCTTGCACAGATGGAAAGGTCTGCAAGTGCTGGGATGGTGATAATTAGGGATGAGCCGAACACCCCCCGGTTTGGTTCGCACCAGGACTTTCGAACGGACCGAAAATTAGTGCGAACTTTAGAACCCCATTGAAGTCTATGGGACTCGAACATTCGAAATAAAAAGTGCTAATTTTAATGGCTAATATGCAAGATACTGTCCTAAAAAGGGTTTGGGGACCTGGCTCCTGCCCCAGGGGACATGGGTCAATGCCTAAAATGTTTTTAAAAAATGGCAGTTTTTGCGGGAGCACTGATTTTAATGACGATTAAAGTGAACAAAAAAGTGAAATATTCCTTTAAATATCGTGCCTGGGGGGTGTCTATAGTATGCCTGTGAAGTGCCACGTGTTTCCCGTGTTTAGAACAGTCCCTGCACAAAATGACATTTAACGGAAAAAAAGTCATTTCAAACTGCTTGCGGTTTTAATGTAATATCTGGTTCCGGCAATATGGATGAAAATCATTGAGAAAAATGGCATGGGTAGCCCCCCCTGCCCATTACCAGCCCCTTTGGGTCTTGTATGGATATTAAGGGGAACCCCGTACCCATATTAAAAAAAGGAAAGATGTGGGGCCCCCAGGCCCTATATACTCAGAACAGCAGTATACAGGCGGTGCAAACAAGACAGGGACTGTGTAGGTTTGTTGTTAAGTAGAATCTGTTTGTAATTTAAAACTGGTACATTTTTAAAGTGTAGCTCCAGTCAAAAAATCTATTTCTTGAACATACATCACAGGACACAGGAGCTTCATTACATAGTGGGTTATATAGGCACCTCTGGTGATTGGACACTGGTTAACCCCAATTAAGGAGAATTCCTCCCCTATATAACCCCTCCCATATGGGAGGCACCTCAGTTTTTTCGCCAGTGTCTATGGTGGTTGGTCATGTAAAACTTTAGCTCTGTGCAGGTCCCTGCGGGGGCCTAAGGGCTACAACAAACCGGATCCATATCTCGGGCCGATATTTGACTCCCAAGCTGGTATGGTACCCGGGCCTCGTCAGCCAAAGAAACGAGGTTTGGCCTGTAAGTCCTCTCCTATTGGAAGACTGGGCTCTGGGAAAATCTGACTTGGTGTACTGTTTACACAGAGCGCACGAAAGTTTCTGGTAGAGTCTTTTACATGGTCCAGGTAGGAGGCTCTTCCGAGAAAGAGCCCCAGATAAACCTGAAGGTTGGCTAACACTGCCCGCCGTGATGGGTGATGGCTGGAATTTGTCTGTTTCAGAAATTTCTGCGGCGGGGACAGGTAAGGGAAGTTAATCCTATATATATATAATTATATGATGGATTTCTTCATTTTGAGTAGTTGTATGTCTTACCTGGTTTCCACCACTAGAGGGAGTAAGAGCAGCCTGATGCATACTTACATGCCTTTCAGTACACACGCTCAGTGAAGCCTGGTTCTCCAGCTGTCTCATGTCTCCACTGCAGTCCCTGCCACAATAGAGGTAATACAGGGGTCCCACGTAGTCTGGGGGTCCCACGCAGCTCCGATGGAGTTTTCCTTTCCCCCCTGGATTCCGTGGTCCGCGTGCACGCGCGCCGGGCGCGTTCCCGGCCTAATGGAGGAGGGGGGAGTGTGGTTGTGAGCCGTGAACGTCAGTGTGCACGGCGCTGTACTGTGCAGGCGCCAGGCGGCAGTTTTAAAAAAGCCCAGAGCGTCAGGGGGCTGTAAGTGGAGACACAGGAGCTGTGGGCAGTAAGCATCCCAGGGGATTGGATCCAGGCAAACCTTAGACACCTACTCAGCATCAGGTTTTGCAGTTTAAGCATATATATTTATTGTGAGACTTTAAGCACAACAGTGATTGCACTTGTACTAGTACCTCTGCTTTGTAGCTTAGGACTATGTCTCCTCGTAAGAGGGTCTCAGAGGGAGGTAACAAGAGCACTGGTAAATCACCGCCTAGGTCCAGGGGTTCTAAAAGTGCCTGTAAGTTACCATCCCCCCCTGCAAGACTGGAGCCAGCCTCTCAGGACGAGTCAGTGCCCCTGTCAGGTTTTGCAGCCTCTCCTAATGTCCAAGCCCCGGTTTATGTCACTGAGGACTCCCTTAGGGCTACATTGGAGGGTTTTGAAGGGAGAATAATGAATTGTATTTCTGCTTCCCTGAAAGATAGCAGGAAAAGGTATAGATCCCCTCCCTCTGCTGAAATTCCTCTCTCAGATGATTCTTCTGACAATGAGGAGAGATCCCTATCTTGGGACAGGGATCATGAGCAGTCGGATGAAGCAGAGGAAGAGGAGAGAGTCCCCTCCTCCCAGGCGCTCAGAAAACAGGTGCAGTATTATACTGAATTGGTGCGTACCACATTCAGAATGCCTGCTGCCGAAGTTGCTTTCTTCCCTGGGAGTCAGGAAAGCCCCACAGACTGCCTAATACTTCCCAATTCATCCCTTAATGGATGAATTGTTGTATGAGGATTGGGGACATCCCGATAAACTGTTTGCTCCTCCTAAAAGGTTTTCTATGCATTATCCTCTGGAGGAGAGTTTCACCAAGAAGTGGGGGGTCCCATCTGTTGATGCGGCTGTTTCTTGCGTGAATAAAAACCTGACTTGTCCCTTGGATAATGCGCAGGTATTTAAAGATCCAACTGATAAGAAGCTGGAAACCTTATTAAAAGCCTCCTTTTCCATGACTAGCGCTGTAGTGCAAGCTACAGTCGCAGCCGTGGGGTTGTGTCAGTTCCTCAAGGAACAGGTTAAGCAGATGCTTGGGCTCATTCCCAGTGAGGAAGTAGAAAATGATGCAGAAATGCCTCATATTCTGTGTTTCATGATTGATGCGATTTTGGATTCTGTCCAACAAGCATCACGTTTGTCTCTCATGTTGGCACACATGCGAAGGACCCTATGGCTAAAGAATTGGGCAGCTAAGCTGTCATGCAAGAAGCATTTGATTGGGTTCCCGTTTAAAGGGGAACGTTTGTTTGGAGAAGAATTAGACAAATTCGTCCAAAAAATTTCAGGAGGTAAATCTACTCTCCTTCCAGTCAAAAGGAGCAAGCGTCCTTCATTTAGGCATGCTCTCTCTCCCAGAGCATCAAGCTCTAAGCAGTGGCGACGGCCTTCTCAACCCTCCTCTACAGGAAAGGCTCAGGGCCGAGCCCAGGGGCAGAAAAAGACTCTGGGGGCGAAAGCCTGCCAAGGAGAGCCCAAAAGCTTCCTTGTGAAGGGGCGCCCCCACTCGGCCGAGGGGTGGGAAGGCTCCTGCAGTTTGCAGGAGCCTGGCGGGAAGAGATCCGGGACAAGTGGGTGATCTCTTCGGTATCTCTGGGCTACAGGCTAGAGTTTCAGGAGATTCCACCTTCTCGTTTCCTAAGGTCAAGGATCCCCGGGGATCCAGTAAAGCAAAAAACGCTATTTCTGGCCTTAGATCACTTACTATCTCAGGGGGTGATAGTAGAAGTGGACCCAAAAGAACAGGGTTCAGGGTTTTACTCAAATCTCTTCACCGTTCCGAAGCCAAATGGAAGTTTCAGACCTATCCTAGATCTGAAGGATCTGAACCGGTTTTTACGCATCCGGTCCTTCCGAATGCAGTCAATCCGCACTGTGGTCTCCTCCCTGCAAGGGGGAGAGTTTATGGCATCAATAGACATCAAAGATGCATATCTCCGGGGCGTGGCCTGGACGGCGATGGAGTAAGTCGCAAGTGAGTTGAGCTCCGCTCTCGGTTTATCCTGAACGGCTATCCTGTGCTTCGGCGACAGCCTACGACTGAGGGAAATCGGTGGATGAGGACCCTGTGGTATTCTTCCCGACATGTCCCCTACAAAGAAACATGGCTCGGCGACGGCCTCCCTGGAAAAGTTCCGCAGGCAGGATAAGGAGTCAGCTCAAGATGGCGTCTCCGCGCCTTCCACAGCTCATCCAGCGGCGAATGACACGGACAAGGTGCTGGAGGCTATTTCCACCTGCCAGTCCTCCCTTACCACCAAAATTGAGGAGATCAGGGTCGACATCTCTCTTATAAGACAGGACATGTCTAAACTTAGAGACCGCGTGAAGGAGACTGAGGACAGGCTTGGCCGAGTGGAGGATGAGCTGCATCCGCTCCAACACTCACATGAGGAGGTGAGGCGCCAACTCCATCTTCTTGCCCAGAAGCAAGACGACCTTGAAAACAGATCACGCAGGTCGAACCTTCGCTTTATTGGCCTACCGGAGGGTGCGGAGGGCTCCGATCCACCTACCTTTCTTGAGAATCTTCTGACTAAAACCTATGGACGGGAAGCATTCTCCACCACCTTTATTGTAGAGCGGGTGCATCGCATGCCAGCGCGGCACCCACCGGAAGGCGCACCGCCCCGCACATTTATCGCCAAACTGCTCAATTTTCAGGACAGGGACACCGTTTTGCGCTTGAGCAGGGAGAAGGGCAACATTCCGTATCAGGCAGGTCATATTATGGCCTTTCCAGATTTCTCCGCGGAAGTTCAGAAGCAGCGGGCCCGTTTCACGGAGGTTAAGAAGCGGCTGCGTGTTGGCCACCTCAAATACGCCATGATGTACCCGGCGAGGTTGCGGGTCCTGGGTGAAGACCGAGCTCATTTCTTTGATGACCCGGCGCAAGTGATGGAATGGCTGGACAGAAGAGAGGCGGACAGAAATCACCGGGCATAGCGAGCGGACCGTCCTGCCAGTTATGAGCTACTGTTCCTGGGATTTGCGTTGTTTTTTTTGTTACTCTCTGAGTTTATGGTACAAAGGAATGTGCTCCAATATTTGGTGCTTGGTTGGTGGATGGGGGTTGGGAGGGATGTGATGGATTCCGCACTGGGGATCGGTCCGCCCAGCCAGATGTATAACCTGAACGAAATTATAATATGGCTCCAGTTAAATTTCTAACATGGAACCTCCGAGGTATTAGGGACAAGCTTAAGCGTACGGCCGTTTTTACGTGCCTTAAATCCTACAGAGCAGATGTTATAGTACTGGTAGAAACTCACGTCACAGGCCGGCTCCAGCTGGCGCTCAGAAGGCCATGGGTTGGCTGGGCATACCACGCAACTCACACTCCCTATTCTCGAGGAGTATCCCTGTTGATAGCTAAGGCGTTGCACTTTCATCTGCTGGACTCACGGACTGATCCCCAGGGCCGATTTGTCTTTATACATTGCACTATCCAGGGCAGGAGATATCTGCTCATGGCAGTATACATACCACCCCCATACTCTGCGAACGTCGTGTCTGAGGGACTGTCCTATATGGCCCAATACCCTGATACCCCTGCCATATGGCTTGGGGACTTTAACTTGGCTCTTAACCCAAACATGGACAGGCTGCAGGGTGGCTCCGCCCCCACGGCCCAAGTGGGGTCTAGGCTGGGTCGCACCCTTAGAGAGTTCGCGCTGACGGATGTCTGGCGACATAGGTACCCCACGACCCTGGCATATTCCTGCTTCTCGGCCACGCACTCTACTATGTCTCGCATAGATTATATTTTGACATCCAACGTCCTTCTCCCACAGTTAGTTGATGCGGGGTTCCATGCAAGATCCTTATCGGATCATGCTCCCTGTTGGGCCACCCTGTCGCTGACACAGCAGACAGGACCTAGAGTCTGGTGCCTGAATCCCTTTTGGCTGAAGGCGCTGGGGGAGCAGGATGACCTATCTGAGGAGTGGAGTCACTTTTTTGCTATTAACCGGGGGACGGCAGCGGGGGGAGATGTCTGGGAGGCATTCAAACTTCATGCACGGTCCTTTCTGATAAGGCGGATCAATAGATTGAAATGTTCCTCTAAAATGTTAATCAGTCAGGCGGAGGAGCAGTTGGAGGTTGTCACCCGGGAGTTTACGTTTCACCCCAGCGAGGCGAGTGCCTCGGCCCTTAAGCTCCAAACTCGTGTTTTAGATCAGCTACACTTTGAACGGGCCAAGCGCAAACATTTTTTTACGCGACAGCGGATTTTTGAGCAGGGTGAGCGAGCGGGTAAGCTTTTGGCGTACCTCGCCCATCAGGATACGAGGCCGCCGGTAGTGGTATCTCTGGTGGATGAGAGCGGAGCTCTTGTCTCTGAACCGGGGGTTGTCGCCGAGATGTTCCGGTCTTATTATGCTGACCTTTACGCATCTCGTGTGGAGGTCATGCCTCAGGAGACCCGGACTTTCCTTCGGGATGTAATCTTCCCTCAGCTGTCGGTGGCCCAGATCATTGATCTGGAAGCTCCAATCTCGCTGGAGGAGGTGACAGCGGCGCTGGCATCCCTGGCGACGGCCAAGGCCCCGGGACGTGACGGTCTACCGTTAGATTTCTACGCGACATACTCTGAAGTTTTGGCCCCTGAGTTACTAAATTTATATACTTACCTTTTTGAGTCCAATTCCCTCCCCGATACTCTACGTCAAGCGACGATTATAGTCATCCCAAAGCCGGGTAAAGATCCGCACCGCCCTGACTCATATCGCCCGATTTCACTGTTGCAGGTAGACATGAAAATTTTGGCCAAGATCCTGGCGTACCGGTTATGCCCCCATATTTTATCCCTTATCCACCCAGACCAAACAGGCTTCATGCCCGGTAAAAACACGGCGATGAACATCCATAGACTCCACATGAACCTGCAAGCCTCTCATGACAATGGCGGTGCTAGGGCCGTGGTGGCGTTAGACGCGGCCAAGGCATTTGATTCGGTGGAGTGGGGATATTTATGGGAGTGCATTCGACGATTCGGGTTCGGGCCCAAGTTTTTGAAGTGGGTCCAGTTATTATATTTCTTTCCGGAGGCGTGTGTGGCGGTCAACGGTTGCCTGTCGGGGCCCTTTCCCCTGGGGAGGGGGACCAGGCAGGGATGTCCCCTATCCCCGCTCCTATACGCCCTGGCGGTGGAACCGCTAGCTATTTCCCTCAGGTCCAGCGCGCATATTGAGGGCCTTAGAGCGGGGTCCATCACGGAAACGGTCAGCATGTACGCAGATGATATGCTCCTGTATCTTGGGGATGAGGGACCCTCCCTGAGAGCGGCTCTTAGTATTATCGAGGATTTTGGTAAACACTCGGGCCTTACCATTAACTGGGCAAAATCACTTATTCTCCCCATTGACCTCTCTCCGCCGGAGCGGGATGCGGCGTCCCTTCCGTTGTGCAGGGTGGCCTCCATTCAGTACCTGGGGATCCAGATAACCAGGGACCCCTCCGATTATATAGCCCTTAACATCGAACCCCTGATCTCTTACTTGAAATCTAAAACTCAATCATGGGCCAGGCTCCCCCTCGGTGTCATGGGAAGGATAAACTTAATCAAAATGATTCTTCTCCCCAAGTTCCTCTATAAATTCTGGCAGGCTTCTACTTTTATCCCCCTTAAATATTTTAAAACTATAGACACTATTCTTAACTCGTTTGTCTGGGGCTCCGGTAGGCACAAGTTGGCCTGGAATACACTCAAGAATCCTACCAATATGGGGGGTGCTGCACTCCCAGACTTTCACGCCTATTATGTAGCCGCCCAGCTCTCCCACTTCTTTCACCTACACAAGATGGATGCTTCCAGGTACCAGACATTGCTATGTGGGAGGTCTCATAGCTATGCCCATTCCCCCCTCCAGGTTTTATTTAGGGGGAGGGAGTCCAGCAGGAGAGTGGGGGGATGTGCTCCTCTACTGACCCAGCACAGGCGGATATGGGGCATTGTACAGAGGATGTTGGGCGCGGATTGGGTGCACTCCCATACACCCCTGTGGTACAACTCCCAGTTAAGGGAGCTTCGGGGGCTGCCGGGTGCGGGTCTCTGGGCCTCCAGAGGGGTGGTGTACTTGTATCAGGTCATCACCCCGCTGGGAGTACGCAGTTTCCGGGCGCTGCAGAGGGAGTTCGAGCTCCCCCCATATATGATATTTCGCTTTGCACAGTTGTCCCACGCCCTTCGGGCTCAATTTGGGGGGGGGGTTCCCTAATCCACAGGAACTGTCAGTCGTGGGTACTATAGTTGGAGAGGAGCCCACGAAACTAATCGCGACACTTTATGACTCCCTTAGAAGACGTGCCGTGGCCGGTCTCACAGAGGTAGCAAGGTATAGGTGGGAGGAGGATGTAGGCCCGATTGAGGGGGAGGAGTGGGAGGAGATCTTAGATGTGGTTAAACAAGTCTCCCCTAGGGTGACTGACAGGCTGACTCAATTGTACATCCTACATAAGTCTTATCTTACACCTGCCAGGATTCGTAGATATAAACCCTCCCTGGAGCCGGGGTGCCCGCGCTGTGGGAGTCTCCCATGCTCCTTCTACCATTTAATGTGGTCTTGTCCACACATTCAGGCCTTCTGGTTGCAGGTAGTTCATTTCCTACATGACCACATGGGCTCCCTCCTCCAGGTGGACCCTAAAACTTGTTTATTGGGCCTCGAGCTAGGAGCCCCGATGGAACCCTCGAATGCTATTTTCATCCAGGAAACATTGTTCAGTGCTAGGAAATTAATTGCCCGGTTGTGGATGCGGCCCGAAACCCCGACACTCAGGGCTTGGATGACTGAGGTCAATTCTACCTTGCCAATAAAGAAAGTCATATATGCACACAGGGGGTGCCCTGGCAAGTTTAATAAGGTTTGGGATCCTTGGCTTAATGACCCCGATACTTGTGGGAATTAGCTGGTGAGTCGAGACTTCCATGGGTGTGCCCTGTGAGGGATCTGTTTTCAGGCGCTACCGGGTTCCCCGTCCTGTTATTCTATTTACTTTGCAACACTGCTACGGTGCTTACACATATATATTTGACGCTGTTTTTTATAGATCTGCTCTGGGTTTCTCGATGTGATGGAGCTACTTTTAAATGTTATTACCATTGGCTGTAAAATGTACCAACACCTGTAACTCTTCCTTTTTTTTTTGTATACTGTGCCATTTACCAATAAACTCGTTTTGTTTAAAAAAAAAAAAAAAAAGATGCATATCTCCATGTGCCAATTTTTCCCGCACACCAAAAATTTCTAAGGTTTGCGGTAGAGCGGCGCCATTTTCAATTTGTGGCCTTGCCGTTCAGGCTTGCTACGGCCCCTCGAGTCTTCACAAAGATTCTGGACCCTCTCTTGGCAAACCTAAGAGCTCAGGGTATACCCGCCATGGCTTATCTAGACGATTTACTTCTCATGGAGAAAACAGTAGCGTTCCTGAACCATAGCATTACCAGAATGCTAGAACACCTGGAACGCCTAGGTTGGATTATAAACCTAGAAAAGTCGTCCCTACAGCCTGCGATCAGGTTGGAATACCTGAGTATGATCATCGACACCGCTCAGGGCAAGGTGTTTCTTCCAAGGCCAAAAGCCTTGGCCATTGGGGATTTGGTGCGCCTAATTCTGGGCAGGAGATCATCCCCCATTCGATTGTGCATGAGACTGTTAGGAAAAATGGTCGCCTCCTTCGAGGCCGTCCCATTTGCCCAGTTTCACTCAAGGCCTCTGCAATCTTTGGATCTTCTTATGTGTCTATCCCCAGGGACACACAAGAGTCTCGTCTGGTGGTTACAAACCAAGAATTTGCTGAAGGGCAAAACTTTTCTTCCTCTTCCATGGAAGATTATCACGACAGATGCCAGCCTGACAGGCTGGGGAGCAGTGTTGGAGGAGACGTGCTCGCAGGGGAAATGGTCTGCGATCGAGAGGCTATTGCCCATAAATGTCTTGGAGATCCGGGCAGTTTTTATGGCTCTCATAAAGTGGTCTTACAGACTACGAGGTCTCCCTGTTCGGGTTCAGTCCGACAATGCCACAGCATTGGCTTATATCAATTGCCAGGGTGGTACCAGGAGTCTGGTTGCGCAAAAAGAGGTGAATCGCATACTTGTCTGGGCAGAAAAGCATGTTTCGTGTCTTTCTGCAGTCTTCATTCCAGGAGTGGAAAATTGGCAGGCGGATTTTCTGAGCCACCAGCAGTTGCACCCCGACGTGTTTCGGAATATATGTCACAGGTGGGGTACTCCAGACGTAGATCTGTTTGCATCCAGGTTCAACATGAAACTGGACAATTTTGTGTCAAGGACAAGAGATGCACTTGCTCAGGGGTCAGATGCTCTAAAAGTTCCCTGGGATCAGTACAATCTGATCTATGCCTTCCCCCCGAGCCTGCTTCTGTCTCGGTTCCTGGGAAGAGTCAAGAGGGAGACAAAATCGGTCCTTTTAGTGGCCCCGGCTTGGCCCAGGCGACTGTGGTACGCAGAGATCATGAAGTTGGCAGTAGGCAGGCCATGGATCCTCCCTCTCTGGCCAGATCTGCTCTCACAGGGTCCAATTTACCACCCTGCTTTACACAGTCTAAATTTGACGGTTTGGCTACTGAGACCCACATTCTGAGAGACCGTGGCCTTTCGGGGGCCAGTCCTTTCTACTCTGGTCAATGCCAGAAAGCCGGCCTCCAGGCTTATTTATTACAAAATCTGGAGGGCATATGTTTCCTGGTGTGAACTCAGGAAATGGCATCCTAGAAAGTATGTCATTAGCAGGATCTTGGCCTTTCTCCAGTCAGGCCTAGAAATGAATTTGGCCATAAGCACTATCAAGGTGCAGATTTCGGCCCTGTCAGGGTTTTTTCAGAAGCCACTTGCATCGCATTCCCTGGTGCGGGCTTTCATCCAGGGGGCCATGCGGATAAGACCACCAGTCAAACCTCTGGTATGCCTATGGGATCTGAATTTGGTTCTCTCGGCTTTGCAGGGGCAACCATTTGAACCTTTGCATCTGGCTTCATTAGTTCTCCTGACTAAAAAATTGGTTTTCTTGGCAGCCATATCCACGGCTAGAAGAGTATCAGAGCTAGCAGCTCTTTCCAGCAAGGAGCCAAGTATCTAAATATTCATAAGGACCGGGTGGTCATGCATCCCAACAGGTCCTTTCTACCTAAGGTGGTTTCGGGATTCCATTTGAATCAAGACGTAATCCTACCATCCTTTTTTCCGGACCCACAGTCCGCAGAAGAAGAATCTTTGCACACTTTGGATGTGTTTAGGGCAATCAGTATATATCTTCAAGCAACTACTCGGATAAGGAAAACTGATTGCTTGTTTATTTTGCCGGAAGGCCCTAGGAAGGGCCAGGTGGCGTCAAAATCCACTCTCTCAAGGTGGATTAGACAGATTATTTCTCAGGCCTATAGTGTTAAAGGGAAAATCCCTCCTTTTCCAGTGAAAGCGCACTCTACTAGGGCTGTAAGTGCTTCTTGGGCAGTGCATCGCCAGGCCTCCCTGGCTCAGATCTGTAAGGCTGCAACTTGGTCATCAGTCCACACATTCACCAGATTCTATCAGGTGGATGTCAGAGGGCAAGAGGATATCGCCTTCGGGCGCAGTGTACTGCAGGCTGCAGTTTAGGTCCTCCGGTCCCTGGCGGTCTATAATTATGATCTGTGTCTCCCTCCCCTCAATCTGAGCATTGCTTTGGGACATCCCACTATGTAATGAAGCTCCTGTGTCCCTTGATGTATGATCAAGAAAATGGGATTTTTATATACAGCTTACCTGTAAAATCCTTTTCTTGAGAGTACATCACGGGACACAGAGCTCCCGCCCATCTTGGGTTTTACGTGGTTTCTTATTGCTTTGCTACAAAGCTGAGGTGCCTCCCATATGGGAGGGGTTGTATAGGGGAGGAATTCTCCTTAATTGGGGTTACCCAGTGTCCAATCACCAGAGGTGCCTATATAACCCACTATGTAATGAAGCTCCTGTGTCCCGTGATGTACTCTCAAGAAAAGGATTTTACAGGTAAGCTGTATATAAAAATCCAAATTTTTAAGCTTTTTGGAAAACATAGGGAAGGGTTATCACCCCTGTATAATTTGTTTTGCCATCCGTCTTTTTTCATCTCACTTCGTGTTGTATCCTTCCATTTGCAAGTAGCAGAAGTTTGTAAGTTGGATGTTTGAAAGTAGGGGCCTACATTGTAAACCCTCAAAGTGACTCTTGGTGGGTGCTGGAGCGCCCTGCTGTGAATGATTATATCAAGAATTGTAATTACATGCCATTGTTGAACAGTGGTAGAAAAATTGGGCCTTTGGTGGTTGTGGTGCTGGTGCCACAAATCTACAAGTCCTCACAGTTACTCTCGGTGGACACAGGAACAGGCCCTGCTGTGAAATATTATATCAAGAATTGTAATTACATGCCCCTGTTAAACAGGGGCTGAAAAATTGGTCCTTAGGCACTGGTGCTGGTGCCACGACACTGCAACCTCTCCCATATACTCTAGATGTAGTGCAGGAAAGAGCCCTGCTGCAAAACATTGCATCAATATTTTAATTAAACGCCCCTGTTAAACAGGGGCTGAAAAATTGGGCCTTAGGCACTGGTGCTGGTGCCACGACACTGCAACCTCTCCCATATACTCTAGATGTAGTGCAGGAAAGAGCCCTGCTGCAAAACATTGCATCAATATTTTAATTAAACGCCCCTGTTAAACAGGGGCTGAAAAATTGGGCCTTAGGCACTGGTGCTGGTGCCACGACACTGCAACATCTCCCATATACTCTAGTTGTGGTGCAGTTAAACAGTGGCTTAAAAATTGGGCTGGTGGCATCACCCAGAACCAAAAAAGCTCTTCCGACATATCAGCGGAGGAGGAAGAGGATAGACAATCAAAATAACAGGACATTCACTCAGCATCAGAATAGGCAGTCTTGAAGGGATGGGAGATTTCAAAAAGAAATTATTCGCTTACATCAGCTTCAGGTGCTTGGTAGCTGTGAGTGATCCAAGACTGAATCATCTTTATGAAGGTCAGTCGATCAACCGAGTCGGTGGACAGGCACACCCTGTGATCGGTAACAAAGCCACCAGCAGCACTGAAGGTGCGTTCCGAAAGAACGCTGGATGCAGGACAGGCCAGTAGCTCAATTGCATACTGTGCAAGCTCTGGCCAGTGATCCATCCTCAAGACCCAGTAAGCCAGAAGATTTTCGGTGGGAAAGGTGTCCAAGTCTGACCTTGCCCCTAGGTATTCCTGCACCATGTAAATCAGACGCTGGCGATGGTTGCTGGAACCGATCATTCCTTGGGGCTGCGGACTAAAAAATTGTCTGAACGCATTGGTCAGACGGCCACCTTCTCCACCACTCCTTCTGTGACTGACCGACGCCTCAGAAACACGTTGTCCAGAACCAGGAGTTTGTAACCTCCCAGTCTCTGGGAACGCGTTGCACAGACCTTTCTACAAGGCCTCCAGGAGATGTCTCATCCTCTGCTCCCTCTGCGATGGCAAGATAAGGTCGGCAACCTTACCCTTGTACCGTGGATCAAGGAGAGTGGCCAGCCAGTAATGGTCCCTCTCTTTGATCCTAAAAATACGAGGATCCTGCCGCAGGCTTTGCAGGATCAGGGAGGCAATGCAGCGTAGGTTAGCTGAGGCATTCGATCCGGAGTCCTCTGGGTCACTAAGGACAACATGATCTGCAGCTACCTCCTCCCAGCCACATACAAGTCCACAGGTTTCTTGGGACTGTAAATCATCCCTACAAGACTGCTGCTGCTGATGCTGAGTGCCAGCCTCCACCTCCATGCTGACACAATCATCCTCCTCCTCCTCCTCCTCCTCCTGTGTGATGGGTGGGACAGCTGGAACACTGCCTGGATAAAGGGGGCCTTGAGAGGCAAGGAAGTCCTCCTCTTCCTGCCTCTGTTCTGCCTCAAATGCCCTGTCCATTATTCCACGCAGCGTATGCTCCAACAGGTGGACAAGTGGTACAGTGTCACTGATGCATGCACTGTCACTGCTCACCATCCTTGTGGCCTCCTCAAACGGTGACAGTACAGCGCATACATCCCTGATCATGCCCCACTGGCCCGGTGAGAAAAAACCGAGCTCCCCTGACCCTGTCCTGGTGCCGTAGTCGCACAGGTACTCATTGATGGCCCTCTGCTGCGTGTGCAGCCGCTGCAGCATGGCCAACGTTGAGTTCCACCTGGTGGGCATGTCACATATAAGGAGGTTCTTGGGCAGGTTCAACTCCTTTTGGAGCTCAGCCAGCCGAGCACAGGCATTAAATGATCTGCAGAAATGCACACAGACTTTCCTGGCCTGCTTCAGGACATCCTGTAAGCCCGGGTACCTGCCCAAGAACCGCTGAACCACCAGGTTAAAGACGTGAGCCACACAGGGCACATGGGTCAGTTGTCCCTGTCAGAGGGCGGAGAGGAGGTTGGTGCCATTGTCGCAAACCACCATTCCGGGCTTAAGCTGGCGTGGTGTCAACCACCTCTCGGCCTGCCCCTGCAGAGTTGACAAAATATCTGCCCCAATGTGGCTCCTGTCCCCCAAACAAACCAGTGCAAGCATGGCATGGCATAGTTTTGCCTGCGTACTTGCGTAGCCCCTTGAATGCCTACAGAGCACCGCTGGTTCTGAGGACAGAGCACTGGAAGAGGCCATGGAGGAAGAAGAAGAGGAGGTGGTGGAGGAGAGAGGTGTGTCACAACCAGTAGTAGCATTCTGGAGGCGTGGTGGCGGAACAACCTCCAACACTACTGCACATTGTTCTGCATCCTTCCCAGCTGCCAGAAGAGTGACCCAATGGGCCGTGAAAGACAGGTAACGTCCCTGTCCATGCCTGCTGGACCATGAGTCAGTGGTAATATGCACCTTACCGCTGACCGCCCTGTCCAGCGAGGCAAGGACATTGCCTTCCACATGCCGGTAGAGAGCCGGAATCGCCTTCCATGAGAAACAGTGGCGTTTGGGGACCTGCCACTGAGGAACCGCACATTGCACAAACTCACAAAAGGGGGCCGAGTCTACCCACTGAAATGGCAGCAGTTGAAGTGCTAGCAATTTAGCCAAGCTAGAATCCAACCGCTGGGCATGTGGATGGCTGGGAGTGAACTTCTTTCGATGGTCCAGCAGCTGGGGCAGGGACATTTGCCTGCTATAATCGGATGTGGGTGTACTGCTAGCAAAGTGCCCGCAAGCACTTGGCTGTGACACACCCAATTCTACACCTTCATTCCTCTCAGAGCAGGTTTCAGAGAGGACTGAAGGTCTAGTGGGGTTGGAGATCCCAGCTGATGAGGAGCAAGGAGAGGTCCGCTTTGCTCTTTGGTGTGGGTCTTTGAGGTACGCTTGCCAACAAGCTGCATGGCAGATCAACATATGTCTGGTCAAGCATGTGGTGCCCAAGTGGCTGATATTTTGGCCACGTGAGATACGCTTGAGACATATGTTGTAAATAGCAGCGGTGCGATCTGATGCACTTGTCTCAAAAAAGGCCCACACCAAAGAACTTTTATGCCTCATACACACACTCAAACAATCCGGTGGAAAAGTCCGGTGGACTCAAGTCCGCCGGACAATCCCACCGCGCGTGGGCTCCGGCAGACTTTTTTTTACCCAAAAGTCCGGCGGACTAAGAAAGTATTTTTGCACTCCAATCTGTCCGCCGGACTCGCATTTCGGCGGACAATCCGGCCATGCGTGTGCCAGTCCACCGTACTTTTGAAATGAACTGACTTTTCCCGCCCGGAGAAAAGTCCGCTCATTTTGAGTGTGTCTTCAGGTAGCCGGGGCCAGCGTCACCTGGTATGGACTTAAAGGGGAATCCCTACGCCGAAAAATCGGCGTGGGGGTCCCCCTAGGTCCATATCAGACCCTTATCTGAGCATGCTACCCGGCCGGACAGAAAAGGGGATGGGGACGAGCGAGCCTCCTGAGCCGTACCAGGCCGTGTGCCCTCAACATGGGGGGGTGCCTTGGGGAAGGGGGGCTGTGCGGCCCCCCCAAAGCACCTTGTCCCCATGTTGATGAGGACTAGGGCCTCTTCCCGACAACTCTGGCCATTGGTTGTCGGGGTCTGCGGGCGGGGGGCTTAACGGAATCCATGAGCCCCCTTTAATAAGGGGGCCCCTGGATCCTGGCCCCCCACCCTATGTGAATGAGTATGGGGTACAATGTACCCCTACCCATTCACCTTTGAAAAAAAGTAAAAAAAAAAAAAACACAACACACAAGGGTTAAAATCGTTTATTGCACAGCTCCGGGGGTCTTCTTCTGTCTTCGGGGGTCTTCTCGCCGGACTCCTCCGCTATCTTCTGCTCTTTTACTAGCTCTTTCACTAGCAGAGGAGCCCGGCTTTCTTCTTCACCGCCGCCCTCTTCTTCTGACTTCGGGGGTCTTGTCCCCCTCTTCGGTTCTTCTTGCTGGGCCACCGCGCCTTCTTCTAGCTCTTTTACAAGCGGTGGCCCGGTCTTCTGTTGCCGCTGCCGCTATCGCCGTCTTCTGTTCTTCTCTTCTGGAGATGTTGCCTCGTCGCTGCCTCCGGTCACAATGGCAGGGACGCGGCGACTTGTATAGGGACATCACCGGATGATGTCCCCGCCCATTATGAGGTCACAGTCCCAGCATCGTCAGGGACTGTGACATCATAATGGACGGGGACATCATCCAGTGATGTCCCTATATAAGTCGCCACGTGCCGCGTCCCTGCCATTGCAGACCCCGACAACCAGGGTTGTTGGGAAAAGGCCCTTTTCCTCATCAACATGGGGACAAGGTGCTTTGGGGTGGGGGCGACGCGCGGCCCCCCTTCCCCAAGGCACCCCCCCATGTTGAGGGCACGTGGCCTGGTACGGCTCAGGAGGGGGGGCACTCGCTCGTCGCCACCCCCTTTCCTGGCCGGCCAGGTAGCGGGCTCAGATAAGGGTCTGATATGGACCTGGGGGGGGCCCCTATGCCGATTTTCCGGCATAGGGATTCCCCTTTAAGTCCATACCAGGTGACGGGGCCAGCGACGCCTCCATCACTGGCCCCGGCTACCTGGAGACGCGCTCAAAATGAGCGGACTTTCCTCCACGTGTGTGGGCGAGTCCATTCATTTCAAAAGTACGGCGGATAGTTCGGCGGACTTAGTACACCGTATTAGTCCGCTGAAAAAGTGCCGTGTGTGGGCAAGTAGCTAGTTCGGAAAGTCCGGCGGACAGTCCGGCGGAAAGTCCGCCCGATAGTCTGCTACGTGTGTAGGCGGCATTAGAATAACGCGCACAGGCAGCGCCCTGCACAGGCGGAGCTCTGCGGTGTGATTCAGTCGGTGTGCTGCCCCTAAGCTGGCCCCCGGAGGGCATCCTGCCTCGTTGGAGATGTGCCTTCTCCTCCTCTCTCCTACCAGGCACCCACGTGGTGTCAGTGCCCTCATCATCCCCTCCCTCTTCATCGCTGGAGCAAACCTGGCAGTATGCTGCAGCTTGTGAAACATGACTGCCAGATTGCTGTTCTTCTTGAGCATCCCCTCTCTCTGTGCTAACGCTACTGCCTTCCTCTAGCTGAGTATCATCATCAGAGCCTACAAAACACTGGGCATCCTCCTGGAGCATGTACTCAACACTGTGCTCAAAGAGTTCAGGGGACTCCTCAGGAGGACGTGGTGGGTCTAGGGAAGGAGTCACTGATGATGACATTGAGACGAGGGAAGACGATGCGTTGGCAGCTGCTTTGCTAGTACCCTGAGCCTGAGTGAGAGAGGATGAGGAGGATGAAGAGGGCTTGGTCATCCACTCTACAAAGTCTTCGGCATGATGCGGCTCAACACGTCCAGCTGCCGAAAATAAGGACAAGCGTGTCCCATGGCCACGTGCTGATGATGACGATGCACCGCGTCCACGACCAGCACTGTTGTCTCTAGACACAGAGCCTGCTTGCCCTCTTTTATTGGCTTCTGCCTGTCTGCCTCTCCTTGTTGGCCTTTCAGACATGGTAATGGCCTGAAAGGAGATGGGAAAACCAGCAGTTGGGTAGTGTATATTGTGCTGGAGGCACACAACACCCACTAACTCCTGCAGATGCCTTTATTATAGAACAGGAATTAAAGGGTAGATACCGGTGTATACTGTGCTGTGCTGGATGCACACAACACCAACTAACTCCTGCAGATGGCTCAATTAGAGAAGAGCTATATAGGTGGATAATGGTGTATATTGCAGTCAGGGCACACAGACAACACCCACAATCTTCTACAGCTGACTGAAAGCTCTATTACAGAAGAGCAATATAGCTAGCTATATAGGTGGATATTAGGGATGAGCCGAACACCCCCCTGTTCGGTTCGCACCAGAACCTGCGAACAGACCTAAACTTCGTGTGAACTTTAGAACCCTATTAAAGTCTATGGGACTCGAACGTTCACAATCTTAAGTGCTCATTTTAAAGGACCCCCAAGTCAATTTTTTTTTTTTTATTTGACACGGGTTTCCCCTTAATATCCATGTCAGACCTGAAGGGCCTGGTAATTGAATTTAGGGGAACCCCCACGCTTTTTTTTTTATCAATGAATGAATGAATTGTTGGCTAATACAGAGAACACTCATTGAGTGTTCTCTGTATTACGTGGAGCCGACAATATAGCCGCAAGTCTTTTAAAATACTTTTTTTTCTAAGCACCAGAAAACATGCGCCCCTTCACAGGCATACTATAGATACCCCCCAGCTACGAAATATTAACCACTTGCTTACTGGGCACTTAAACCCCCCTCAGTCCCAGACCAATTTTCAGCTTTCAGCGCTGATGCACTTTGAATGACAATTGCGCGGCCATACAACACTGTACCCAAATGAAATTTTTATCATTTTTTTCCCACAAATAGAGCTTTCTTTTGGTGGTATTTAATCACAGCTGGGAGTTTTATTTTTTGCTAAACAAACAAAAAAAGATGCAAAAAAAAAAAAAATCATGTTTAATAGTTTGTTATAAAATTTTGCAAACAGGTCATTTTTCTCCTTCATTGAAGTGCGCTGATGAGGCGGCACTGATAGGCTGCACTGGTGGGCACTGATAGGCTGCACTGGTGGGCACTGATAGGCTGCATTGGTGGGCACTGATAGGCTGCACTGGTGGGCACTGATAGGCATAGTTAAGGCGGCACTAATAGGCACAGATAAGGCGGCACCGATGGGCACAGATAAGGCGGCACTGATGGGCAAAGACGGGCACAGATAAGATGGCACGGATGGGTGGCACAGATGGGTGGCACGGATGGGTGGCACTAAGGGACACTGATAGGTACCACTGATAGATGGGACTGATGGGCACTGATAGGTGGCACTGATAGGTGGCTCTGATAGGTGGCACTGCTGGGCACTGATGGGCGGCACTGCTGGGCACTGATGGGCGGCACTGCTGGGCACGGATATGTGGCACTGGGGTGCAGCACCTTTGTTGAGGCAGACTGTGGGCACTGCTGGGTGGCACTGTGGTCACTGCTGGGTGGCACTGTGGGCACTGCTGGGTGGCACTGACAGGGGGGACACATTTTTTATTTAGGCAGGCAAAGCAGGGGGCAGGTGGGCACTGGCAGGGGGCAGGTGGGCACTGGCAGGGCTGGCCATGATCGGGACTGATGTCCCGATCACGGCCGCCGGTGATCGGCTTTTTTTTTCTCCTCGCGCTGTCAGCGCGAGGAGGAATAATAGCCGATTACCGGCTCCGGGATCGACCCCTTGCACGGATCGGTGATCGCCGATAGACGTAGTCCTGGAAAAGGAGATCCGCGCTGTAGCCGTCATTCGAGAAGTAGAGAAGTAGGTGAAGTCACGGTCACGGGCATGGAGCTTCCGCCAGGCATCCACCAAGCCATAGGATTGTATAAGGCATCTCATCTGTTCCTTCACAACCGAATCATGGGAGGGGGAGGATCCAGATGAGTATTTCCTGTCCATCGAGGAGTCCAGAGCTACGTTTGTGTCACCCATCAGGATAAGGGTCCTGGAACTATGTAGGGACACGACTTTAAGAAGATGGGAGAAAAACTTATGTTGGAAGCGGTTGGGGGCATAGTACCCAACCAGGGTTACATTCTGGCCATTTAACGTGCCCTGGAGTAGTAGGTATCTATCGGTTGGGTCTGCTATTTCCTTGGAGCATGAGAACAGGAGGTCTTGTCTAAAGGCAATTAGGACCCCCCTCTACTTCTCGGGGGCGGAAGCCAGATAAGTAGGGAAGTGAGAGGAAACAAATTTCGGAGCAGAAGAGGAGGAAAACCTGGTCTCTTGCAAGCACACTACATCAATGCAGCTAGATTATAGGTGATGAAACACCTTGGACTGTTTTACTGGAAAATTAAAACCATCGATATTATGAGAATAAAATTTCAATGGAGATTGGGTCATAGCGAGGAGATGATGGTTAGCCCAAGCAATGGAGTCCGGCATCTGCAGCTAAGCTTAGTAGGGACCCTGGTCAACGAGTACTGTGGATTTCCAGCCTGAGGGAACAAGAAAATAGAAAGACAAAGGAGGGTGCAGGACAAGAGACAAGAAGCAGGATGGAGGAAGGCCAAAAAAAACAAAAAACAGTGCAAACGTACTAAGTACGTCATGCTGAGCGTGGTCCACATCTTCGGCAAGACGTGTAAGGCAGGGGGACTCGAAGGCTGGTCACATGGCCATTTTTTTTTATTTTTTATCTTAATAATCTTTATTCCATTTTCTTTTACATTTGTAATACATCTTAGTACACGTCAACATTTTTAAAAAACAATAATATATCACTATTACAAAAATAATTTCTCATACTGTTTACTGTTATTCTTATCTTCTATATTCCGTGTTTCCTTAATTATCGTCCTTTTTATCATTAACCCATCCCTCCTCCCCCCTTCCCTTTAACATTACTATTCTACTGCGATTTTCTTTTTTCTCTCAAACTCCTTATCTCTTTTCCCTTTCTTCCTCCCTTCTTTCCTTCCTTTCCCTCCTTCCTACTGCATTCTTTTCCTTCCCGCCCTTTCTCTCGCCTTTATTACCTCATCTTTGTGTTACTTTTTTTGGGAGATTTACTCATTGCATAATTTAAAGTCTACATCACCTTTCTTAATTTTGATCTTAACTCTCCTACTCATTTCTAATCTATAGGGTACCCCATCTCATCAGCCCACGGTCTCCATATTTTTTCGAACTCTCTCAAATTCCCCCTTTTTACATATATTGTCTTCTTCCATATTAATTCACTGATGTCTTGGATCCAATCGCTCACCAATGGGGCCCTCTCCGCCTGCCATCTTTGTGCTATTATTCTATGTGCTTGGAACAGGCAGCGCACAACTGCCACCGTAGTGCATTTTTGTTCTCCCCGAGCCTTCCTGTAGTCAAGCACGCAGATTATCGGATCCATTTCTAATTCTACCTCAAAGACTTTATTTATAGTTTCCACCACTCCCCACCAATATCGAAACAGCTTCGGACAACGCCACACCATGTGCATAAGATCTCCCTGTCTTTGGCACCTAGGGCATCTGTCATCATCTCTCCTGCCGAACTGATATAGTCTCTTGGGGGTATAGTAAACCCTATGTACCAACATCAGATGCAAGATTTTTTGTGAGGGGGAAACTGATGTCATTGGCCCTAGTTCCATTATTCTCCTCCACTGCTCGTCTGATATTTCCCCCAAATCCTCCTCCCATCTCCTCTTCTGTTTCGAGTGATCCATTTCCTGATTGAAATTTAAACATAATTGTTTATATATTACCGATATACACCCGCTGGCCTTATCCATTGTAGGTAGCTTCCGAAGTAGAGGTATTTTATCCCACACTGGCATATGTACCCCGAACTGGGCTGCCAGCGCATGTCTCAACTGAAGGTATCTATAAAAAGATTGTTGTGGTATATCATATTCCTCCTTTAGGTCCGAAAATGACCTTAGGGTATTGCCAACATAGAGTTGGATCAGCCTCGTTATACCCTGTCTTTCCCAAGTTATAATCTTTCCTATTGAGGCTAGTTCCGGGAGATTTTTGTTATCCCATAACGGCGTAAATTCTGACAACCCTGTATACCCCATTAATATTTTTACTGTTTTCCACACTTTACCCACCATAAGAGTTACAGAGTTTTTGTGCCGGAAGGAATCAGCCTCTAATACCTCGGCCACTGTTTTGTGAGGGGCGCCTATCATCATAATCCCTCTTTTTAAGTTACTTCCGGTTTCCGAGTCACAGCCCGCCAGGTGCTGCAGCTGTGCTGCCAAATAATAATTCCTAGGCTGCGGCACCGCTAAGCCCCCTCTATCTATTGGAAGCTCTAGCGTCTGGAGTCAGATCCTGGCTGTGCCCTTCTTCCAGATAAGTTCCCGAAAGAGGGTTTCCAGTTTCTTAAGCCATTTTTTACATATCCATACTGGAGCATTGTGCAAGATGTACAGCAGTTGAGGCAACCATATCATCTTAATCAAGCCACACCGGCCCGCTGCCGATAAAGGAAGCCGGCTCCAGACGTCACACTTTTGTTTAAATTTATTTAGTAGTGGCATTAAATTTTTATTAATATACTGATCGGGGTTTACTGTCAGGTATATACCTAAATATTTCATAGCTTCCACAACCTTTACCTGGGGAGCCCCTGGCGCAGCCACATCATCCAGAGGGTCGACTCGGAGCAGTTCTGATTTCCCTCAGTTTATAACTAGCCCCATAAACCTTCCGAAACCTTCTACTAATTTGACTGCCTGCCCCAGGGACTGATCGGTATCCCCCAAGAAAAGAAGGACATCGTCCGCATATAAAGCGATCTTTTCCTGTCTCTCTCCCTTTATTTGGAACCCTGTTATTCCCGGATCCGACCTAACAGCTATTGCCAATGGCTCCATAGCAAGCGCAAAGAACAGAGGAGACAATGGGCAGCCTTGCCTTGTCCCCCTGCTCATTTCAATCTTTTCAGAGAGCTTATTATTAACCCTTACCCTTGCACTAGGGGCATAGTACATCATTTTGATCCATCCAATAAAGGAGGGTCCAAATCCTATTTTCTCCATGACGCACCATAAATACTCCCACTCTATACTGTCGAATGCCTTAGTTACATCCAATGAGATTATAGCTCTTGCCCCCATATTCTCTGACGGAGTCTGCATATTCAAGAATGCCCTTCTGATATTCGTACTAGTAGTTCTTCCCTGGATAAATCCCGTTTGGTCTGGATGAACCAATTTGGTAATAAATTGATTCAGCCTATTTGATAATACCTTGGCTAATATTTTGACATCCAAATTCAGTAGCGAAATTGGCCGATAGGAAGCTACCTCTAATGGATCCTTTTCTGGTTTGGGAATCACAATAATAATGGCTTCTGTCATCGAGGCGGGCAGTTTACCCTTCTCCGCTGCACCCCTTAATGTCTTATATAGTTCTGGGAGCAGCGTCTCTCCATAGTATCTATATGTCTCCCCCGGTAACCCGTCAGGTCCTGGGGCCTTTTGGTTAGCCATCCCGGTCACTGCTTGTTGTAATTCACTGAGGGTTATCGGGGTGTCTAACACTTCCCTCTCCTCTTGGGTAAGAGTCACCAACTCCACTCCCTCCAAGAAGTTATCCATTTCCCTTTTCTCCCCCGCCCCTTGTGATTGATACAGTTCTTGATAATAAGCTATAAAGGTTTCTACTATCCCCTCACCACTTAGGGACAATGCCCCCATCCTGGTTCTAATTCTAGTAACAACCGACGGCGGCGAGTTTGTTTTCACCAGCTTGGCCAACATTCTACCCACCCCCTCCCCTTCCCCGAAGTAACGCTGTTTCTGACATATACGTTTACTCTCTTCTTTTTTTTTAACTGCTATCTTATACCCTTGTTGTTTAATTAGCCATATTTTTTGATTTTCTGGAGTTGGGTCTTTTACATAGTTATTTTCGGCCTCAATCAGTTCCTTCCTAATACTTTCCTCCCAAACCCTTGATTTTCGCTTAGTTCTTGCTACCTGCTGGATCAGGATGCCCCTAAGGAAAGCCTTTAGTGCATCCCATGTTACACTGGTTGAAGCAGTGCCCGTATTAAACCTTATAAACTCTTGTATTTTTGACGGGACCTCCTCTACATCTTTTATTAGTTCAAGCCAAAACGGACTAATTTTCCATCCTCCTTGTGTTCTATTTTCCCCTGTGCTTAAGGTCACCACTAACAATGAGTGGTCTGAGACTCCTCTGGGCATATATGCTATGTTCCTTATATTTTGTGCAATTTCTGCGTTTCCTAAGGCCAGGTCTATTCTAGAGAGGGTAAGATACGATCCTGAAAAACAGGAGTATTGTTTAACTCTCAGGTTTCTCTCTCTCCATAAGTCCATTAGTCCTATTTCCTTCAAGAAACAGCTTAACCTGGTTACACCCGTATTTCTGGATCGTATCCTGGGGGGGAACCTATCAATCTCTTCATCAAGGACTTCGTTAAAGTCACCCAGCGCTATTATCGGAACATCTTCCTTGTCCCCGATGAATTCCATTAATCTATACAAAACCTCAATTTTAAACGGTGGAGGGATATATATATTTACCAAGATACAACATCTACCCTCCAATACACCATACAGGAAAATATATCGGCCCAATTCATCGATACTGGCCTGCCTGCAGGAGAAACTCACTCCGTCTTTTATTATCACACTCACTCCTCTTGAATAGGAGGTATATACTGAGTGATACTGTTGTTGAAATTTCCTGTTTTTTAATTGTGATATAGACATCTTTGTTAAATGTGTCTCCTGCAGGCAGGCCAGTCCCACATCAAACCTCTCCAACATGGAAAAAACTGTCGCTTTTTTTATCGTACTACCCAGGCCCCTCACATTCCATGACCCGATATTAAGTGTTTTAACCTGTATCATCTGTCAAAAAAAAAAAAAAAGAGAAAACGGGCCTAAGGAGAAGAGAGCAAAGCAGGCAAGCAGAGCAGATATATATAATACTAATAATAAACAGATCCTGCAAGTGCACCCATATACATTTCACCTCCTTTTGATAATTCAGTGCTCTATTTACTTGTAAATTAACTTTAACCATTGGGTGTGTATCCTTGTCAAGATGCAAACTAGTGTTAATCTCATTCTTGTGATCATCTATCATGCAGTATTCAATTTTTACCTTCTCGTGATATTTTACAAACATTTTACCCTTCCCCCCTCCCCCCCACGCCCACCTCGCCCCATCCCCCCCCTACCCACCCCACCCTCCCCTCCCACCACCTACCTAGGTGCTCCCTAGGAGGATTATACGTGACCTTACCATCCATACACCTTTTTTCCCCAGTCTCCCTTGTGCCTCCCCCACAATCTCCCTTCCATCCTTCCTCAAATTTACCTCCCACTTCCCATTATTTTAATCAAACCACTATCCCCCTCCCCTTTTTTCTTATATCCATTTTTCCCCTTCTTCCCTTACTCCCTCTCCTTTCTCCCCTCCCACCCCCCTTTCGCTAATTTCCCTCCCTTTTTAAATTAATTAAAGTAGGCCGTCAGGTTGTAGAGCAAGAGAGGGAAGAAAACTTGCGGTAGTATAGTCCGGTGAAGCCACCCGGGCCCGGAGCCTTTGAAACATGAATGCCCTTGATGGCCTGAGTCACCTCCAGTTCAGTAATGTTAGCATTAAGAGTTGCACAGGCTGCTGAGAGAGGTGGAAGATGAAGATTGTGGAAGAAGTCGTCTGCGAGATTAAGAGGGAAGGGGGAAGGTTTGCTGTAAAGTGAGGCTAGAAAGTCTGCCAGGGCCACAGAGACTTTTTTCAGATCCGAGGTGAGGTCCCCGTTGGCGGAGCAAAGGCAGATAGGTTTATGGCCACGAGATGTGGCATTGAGTTTCTTAGCCAGCATTGCGCCTGGTTTATTTGCGCAGGAATAAAATGTATGCTTTGTCCACCGTAGGGCTCTCTCAGCACGGTTGGAGGCCAACATGTCTAATTCAGCTGCAAAAGTGTCTCTAGCTTTTTGGTTTGCTGGTGAGGGGTGGGATTTCCACACTACATCAGCAGAAGCCAGACGACCCATAAGTTCCTGGGTCCGCTTTTCCCTATGGAGTTTTCGGGAGGATGCTAATTGTTTACAGTGGCCTCTCATGGTAGCCTTATGGGCCTCCCAGAGGGAGATGGGCGAAGACACGGAGCCTACATTTTCCTTAAATAAAGTTTGGAGTCATGTATGGATCTTGAGGAGGGCGTCTTGTGATGTTAGGAGTGAGTCATTTAATCACCACTGAAAGGTAGGGCGTGTCAGACCTGAGAGAGTGAGCAGAAAAAAAGATAGGGTCATGATCCGACCACGCGGAAGGGGGGATTATAGTCTTATGGATATTGGAGATGAAGTGTAAAGGAATGAAAACGTGGTTGATCCTAAAAAAGCTATCATGTGGGCTGGAGAAGTAGGTGAAGTCACGGTCACGGGCATGGAGCTTCCGCCAGGCATCCACCAAGCCATAGGATTGTATAAGGGATCTCATCTGTTCCTTCACAACCGAATCATGGGAGGGGGAGGATCCAGATGAGTATTTCCTGTCCATCGAGGAGTCCAGAGCTAAGTTTGTGTCACCCATCAGGATAAGGGTCCTGGAACTATGTAGGGACACGACTTTAAGAAGATGGGAGAAAAACTTATGTTGGAAGCGGTTGGGGGCATAGTACCCAACCAGGGTTACATTCTGGCCATTTAACGTGCCCTGGAGTAGTAGGTATCTATTGGTTGGGTCTGCTATTTCCTGGAGCATGAGAACTGGAGGTCGTGTCTAAAGGCAATTAGGACCCCCCTCTACTTCTCGGGGGCAGAAGCCAGATAAGTAGGGAAGTGAGAGGAAACAAATTTCGGAGCAGAAGAGGAGGAAAACCTGGTCTCTTGCAAGCACACTACGTCAATGCAGCTAGATTATAGGTGATGAAACACCTTGGACTGTTTTACTGGAAAATTAAAACCATCGATATTATGAGAATAAAATTTCAATGGAGATTGGGTCATAGCGAGGAGATGATGGTTAGCCCAAGCAATGGAGTCCGGCATCTGCAGCTAAGCTTAGTAGGGACCCTGGTCAACGAGTCCTGTGGATTTCCAGCCTGAGGGAACAAGAAAATAGAAAGACAAGGGAGGGTGCAGGACAAGAGACAAGAAGCAGGACTGGGGAAGGACAAAAAAAAATACAAAAAACAGTGCAAACGTACTAAGTACGCCATGCTGAGCGTGGTCCACATCTTCGGCAAGACGTGTAAGGCAGGGGGACTCGAAGGCTGGACACATGGCCATTTTAGGTCATGATAGATCGGATTTTATCAAGAAGAGGGGGTCCCGGAGAAGGGGGGGGATAACTGGCTGAGTCAACCAAATAAAAGGAAAAGGAAGAGGGGAGAGAAGAAAAAAAAATTAAGAAATTAAAAAAGGGGGGGGGGGGGCAAACTAAAGGGGCAAGGCAAGCCCCTAAACAGGCGCTAATAGTCAGTCAATCTGAGGATGAGTTACAGCGAGAAATTGCTATTTGAACTTTTAACACAGAATTGTCTTATAACAGTAAGAAACACAAATGGAATACGCTACCCCTACGTTTTGGATCATGCAGTAAGACTGGTCCCCAGCTATCTAGCCGGGGGGACCAGACAAAGTCCGTCAAGGGATCTCCGGAAGCCCGCCACCAGGCTTAAGTGCCATCAGGAAGCAGGCCCCCAGAGAGTCCGAGCAGACTAATAAAAGAGGCTGGAAAACAGCCTGAAAATGGGTTACAGCAATTAAGCACAACATAACCACGTAGTTCAATATTATCTGAAAACATCATCGAGCATAACTGGCAAACAACTGTTAAGATGTACATCATACAGTCAGACTAACCCCCAGCCATCCGGCGGAGGGGGTCAACTATGAGGTCCATCTAGAAGTCTCCTGGAGCCGGCCACCAATCGCTATCACAAGCAAGGGGCGGGCCCCCGGAGAATCCCGATAAAATAAAGGAAAGAATTATCTTCAGTGGAGGCCCAGGCAAGAATATGCAGGAAGTAGGAGAGGGAGAGTAAGATTCAGGAAAGGCGGGGGGGGCGGGGAAGGGAGGAGAAAGGGAGGGGGGAAGGGGGGAGAGGGAGGAAAAGAGGGGGAAAGGGAAGAGGGAGGAAGGGAAGGGGGGAAGGAGAGGGAGGGAAAGAGGGAGGGGGAAAGGGAGCATGGCAAGCTCCTATTAATACACACACACCATGAATCCTCAGGACCATATGTTTAAAGAGATGGGGGAACCCCAAGATTCAAATCAAACAGTGGGATTCTGGGTGCAATGTCACAGCTTAAGGAGTCTGTGGTTTTAACACAACATGGGAGTCTGGAATGGAGATCCTGAGGAGGCAACTTGGTGGTGAGTGGCAATAAGAGTCAGGTGCTGCACGTTTGGAAGTAAGCTAATATGTTCAGAAGTCCCGGAGCAGCACAATTGAATCTAACAGGATGCAAAAGTGAGTGAAAGGGCTCAGAAGTTGTCATTCAGAGTGGGTAGAAGAAGTGGAGGACAATCATAAACATGGGTGGGGAGGGGGGACATCAAAGTCCACACCAGCCTGGTAGGGAAGAGGGAACACAACCTAACCATCAGTAGGCTTGAGTAAACAGGGAAAGTCAAATGTCATTATCGTAAGTAGCATGAGGAGGGGTACAATCCAACCGCCACCCACAAGGAATGGCTGGTAAAATACAGGAAGGTCCGGTGGACCGAAGGAAAAAGACAGGACTCACGGTTTCAGAGGTCAACCTGGATCAGAATGCTGGGAGTCAGCCACAGATGGAGTGGGATGGGGGGGGGGGGGGCGTCTTTGCCTCTTGGCCTTTTCCCAGGTGCAATCTGGGAGGTTAGTGTAGAGTTGAGAGGGGGCTGATTCGGCTGGGCTTTGGGCGCTTTTGCCAGTTGATAGAGGCTTGGCTCTGGTGCCCTTGAAATATAAGGTTAGGTTTGTCCCTTGCCAGATGCAGGAGGGTTTCCTTGGTGAGGTAATAGGTGAACTTGATAATGATGTCACGGGGAGGTCCCTCGGATTTCTTGGGGTCAAGTGGATCCGGTCGAATTCCAGCCTGTCAATGGGGATAGCTTGGACAAGTTCCTGGAACAGAGCCGTGGCAGTGAAGGCGAGGTCCATGACCGATTCAGGGATGCCCCGCAAGTGCAGATTTCCCCTGCGAGCCCTGTTCTCAAAATCCTCTAAACGTAATAGGGCCATATCCAGCTCCTTTTTGAAATCAGAGATGTCCTGTTCGTGGTTTTCTAGGACAGTAGCAGCGGCATCCATCTTGTCCTCCAGATCATTGGTGTGTGAGCCGAGCTCCCTAATTTCCTTAGCGAGGTGGGTGGCCAGCTTGGTGGTTGCTGCCGAGAGATCTGCCTGCAGCATGATCTTGAAGCGGGAGAGGAGATCAGCATACCGCAGGGATGGCTGCAGGAGCGGAGCCACCATCGGGTCCTCGCTCATAGTGGGAGACTGCTCCAGGTCCTCAGCTGCAAGCTGGGAGAAGGGATCTGAATTCGAGGCCGGGGCTTCAATCATGGTGTCTGGCAAGGAGGTCCCAGGCAGCGTGCAGTCCGTGGATCTCGAGCTGGATGCTTGCGCGAGCATTGCCCTTCTTGTTGCCCATTGCTGGTCAGCTGCGGGACTCAGCAGATTGCAGTGGGGGACAGGGATACCCTCTGACACTGCTTTTTGAGAGGCCGATGTGTCTGGGCAGTGAGGAGCAAGGCTAGGATGCGGTCATCTTCGTTCGCTGCTCATGAGCGCCCCCCAGGACCCTTACTTTTTAACATCTTTATAAATTATATTGAGTCTGGGATCAAAAGTAACATTTCTGTCTTTGCAGATGACACCAAGCTATGCAATGGAATAACGTCCTTACAGGATGTCTCCAATTTACAAGCCTATCTCATTGCACTGTCTAATTGGGCGTCTATGTGGCAGATGAGGTTTAATGTTGAGAAATGTAAAGTTATGCACTTGGTGGCTAAGAATATGCATGCATCATACATGCTAGGGGGAGTACAACTGGGGGAATCAATGGTGGAGAAGGATCTGGAGGTTTTGGTAGATTATAAGCTCAATAATAGCATGCAATGCCAAGCTGCGGTTTCCAAAGCCAGCAAAGTCCTTTCTTGTATTAAGAGAGGTATGGACTCCAGAGAGATATAATTTTGCCCCTGTTCAAATTAGTAAGACCTCACCTGGAATATGCAGTTCAGTTTTGGGCACCAGTTCTCAAAAAGGATATCGATAAGTGCAGAGAAGGGCAACCAAACTGATAACAGGCATGGAGGAGCTCAGCTATGAGGAAAGATTAGAGGAACTGAGTTTATTTTCTCTTGAGAAGAGGAGAATAAGGGGGATGTGATCAACAAGTTCAAATATATTAGGGGTCCATATAGTGAACTTGGTGTTGAGTTATTCTCTTTACGATTAAACCAGAGGACACGGGGCACTCTTGGGGGACCAGGAAGGATTTTTTTTCCCCTGCTGTAGCAAATTGGAGCATGCACTGCTGGGGTTTTTGCTTTCCTCTGGATCAACTGTGGGTATAACATTGGATTTGTAGTCAGAGTCTTCAAGCGGGAAATGCGATACCCCTAAGAACCTAGGCCTGAGGTGTGCCCTGGCCTAGCTGGTCAGTATGCCTGAAAAGAGGGCATACCCTGAATGTAAGAATAAGAAAAATACTATGAGTATGTATGAAAAGCTGGGGGAATGGGTGGGTGGGAAACCAGAAATGCTGTCAACACTGGCCCTGGCAGAGGTGGAGGATTAAATAGCCCTCTAGGTTCCTCCTTTAGGTTCCGGCCAGCCTTTCCACTTGTAGTCAGAGTCTTCAAGCGGGAAATGCAATACCCCTAAGAACCTAGGCCTGAGGTGGGCCTTGGCCTAGCTGGTCAGTATGCCTGAAAAGAGGGCAAAAAGACACAAATTTAGGTGAAGAAGGGAAGGTAATGAATAGCAACAGTAAATATCCAGCAAGTATCCTGAAAGTATCCGCTGTGACAAGAGAACACACCGACTCCTGACTTGATGATGAGAAGGCACCCCCTATAGAACCTACAAAACTACCCCTAACCCAACTGAACATCCTGTGAAAGATTTGATTGAGCCTAATGCCCAAGACACCCAGTCCCGAAAATTAACTTCTTGTGAAATGAGAGGGATACAGGGGGGAAAGGAACAAGGCCTGGCCCGAGGAACCCCTGCAAATGATGGCCGAGAAAAACGCAAGACTTCAATGAACACCAGTGAAATAACCCAGAGACATTCCCCCCCCCCCAATCCCTGGCTTACCCATACTTAATCTGGGGAAGTGAGAGGGTGAGTGCCAAAAAGACCACTAGCAGGAGTGTGAGAAGCTGGATACCTGAAGGATGTGATGGAGTAAGCAGATAAGGCACATGCACCATGGCAATAACATCAAATGTGGAGAAAACATGCCAGACATAGGACACTGGTCCCACCGAATACGATCGGGTCATGCTTCAGCCTGAGACCTAACAGCTGAGTTAGAATCCTGAACCGAGGAAGGAGGGCCAGACTCCATTCCAGGGAAATAGTCCCCTGGCACGATACAGACATACCCAAAGTGACTGAAGCCCCCCTACTTGGAACAGGCTGGGGATCGGAAAAAAGACGTCTGGACTGACGTTCCTGCGTAGAACTCCAAGCAAAATGCTAAACAAGATCACAGCCAAGAGTGGAATCCAGAATCATAATGACGTTAGCCCAACCTACCACCCAAGGACTGACACGGGGACGTGGCTTAGCACACACCCTGAGAGAGAAATACATCCCTGTGCGGTAACCAGGGCCTCAATGCAACAGGACATCAACTGAAGAAAATGGACACCTGCTTCTGACCCAAGGGTGAACCCAGTGGCGAAACGACATCAGCACCAATCAATTAGCCCCCCAACAATGGCCGGGCTGATGGAAGAGAGTGCAAGCATGGTTGATATCGGTATGGATGCCAAGACGGCCCAACCTGAAACACAAACTGGAGAAATGACAGACAACCAGACATGAGAACAACAATGCCCCCCTGCCTACCTAAGAATGAAACATGAGCAGAAATGTCAAGACCACTGCGTGTAAATGAACCTGATGACAGACCCCCCCCCCCCACCCACATGTAAGGAGTGAGTGAGCCCGAGTAACCTGCAGTGCAGAGACAGGTAATTAACTGAAAACTCAGGGCTAGTGTACCCACAGGCCATGGTGGGTAGTCATATAGATGTGGTGAATGAACATGCATCGTATGACTTATGATATACAGGCGAGAAGATTGTGGACAACAATCAATTAACAAACTAAACCTCAGCCCATACGGATCTGTAGACATGACAGATCCTGACTTGTGAGCCCTAGCTACCTGACCCAAGTACAAACATGACACAGACACGATGGGACATGACAATTAACAAAGAAAAAAAAAAAAAGACTACCAAAGTATGCCATGAGTGAACAACGCCCCTCTGAGAAACTCTGAGACTGAACACCAAGGCTGAAATACTAAGACATCAATGCTACGACAGAAAAACACAAAATGCCATGACAGGAAAAACGCCAAACGCCATGACAGGAAAAACGCCAAACGCCATGACAGGAAAAACGCCAAATGCCATGACAGGAAAAATGCCAAATGCCATGACAGGAAAAACGCCAAATGCCATGACAGGAAAAACGCCATGACAGGAAAACGCCAAACGCCATGACAGAAAAACCGACATGACAGGAAAACACCAAACGCCATGACAGAAAAACCGCCATGACAGAAAAAACTGAAACTTCAAGCTGATGTAGAAACGTAGTCACAGAAATCCAGGGGCAGAAACGCAATGACAGCAAAACCAAGACTGAAACGCTGAAGCATAAATGCAATGCCAGAAATCCTGGGGCAGAAACGCTATAGCAGAAAAGCCGAGACAGCAGAATCCTGGCCAGAAATCCAATGACCGAAAACACGCTGAAGCTAAACACTGAGACAGAAATGCAAAGACAGAAATGCTTGGGCAGCACGCTATGACAGAAATGCTTGGGCAGCACACTATGACAGAAATGCTGGGCAGACTCCATGACAGAAATGCTGGGCAGACCCCATGACAGAAATGCTGGGCAGACCCCATGACAGAAATGCTGGGCAGACCCCTGTGATGGAGATGCTGGGGCGGACTACTGTGACAGAAATCCTGGGGCAGAAACACTATGACAGAAATCCAGGGGCAGAAACACTATGACAGAAATGCTGGGAAGAACACTGTGACAGAAATGCTAGGCTGAACGCTGTGACAGAAATGCTGGGCTGAACGCTGTGACAGAAATGCTGGGCTGAACGCTGTGACAGAAATGCTGGGCTGAACGCTGTGACAGAAATGCTGGGCTGAACGCTGTGACAGAAATTCTGGGCTGAACGCTGTGACAGAAATTCTGGGCTGAACGCTGAGACAGAAATGCTGGGCTGAACGCTGTGACAGAAATGCTGGGCTGAACGCTGTGACAGAAATTCTGGACAGAACGCTGAGACAGAAATGCTGGACAGAACACTGTGACAGAATTGCTGGACAGAACGCTGTGACAGAAATGCTGTGCAGAACGCTGTGACAGAAATGCTGTGCAGAACGCTGTGACAGAAATTCTGTATCAAACGTTATGACGGAGAAAGATGGACAGAACGCTATGACAGAAATGCTGAACAGAACGCTATGACAGAAATGCTGGACCGAACACTATGACAGAAATGCTGGACCGAACGCTATGACAGGAATGCTGGACCGAACGCTATGACGGAGAAAGCTGGACAGAATGCTATGGCGGAAAAAGCTGGACAGAACGCTATGACAGAAATGCTGGACAGAACGCTATGACAGAAATGCTGGACAGAACGCTATGACAGAAATGCTGGACAGAACGCTATGACAGACATGTTGGACAGAAACGCTATGACAGAAAGCTGAACAGAACGCCACGACAAACTGCTGGACAAAATGCTACGACTGAAAAAACTGGACAGAACGCTACGACTGAAATGCTGGACAAAACACTATGACAGAAAATGCTGGACAGAAAATGCTGTGACAGAAAATGCTGGATAGAAAAAAACGCTATGACAGAAAAACGCTATGACAGAAATGCTGGACAAAAAACGCTATGACAGAAAATACTGGACAGAAATGCTGGACAGAAAACCTGGACAGAACGCTGGCTGCGATCGAAACACTGACCAAAGAAAGCAAAATTACCAGTAACAGCAGCAACCCTGGCAGACCTGTCACCTCATGTCTGGCCATTGTCATGATTGCTGTGGGTGGTCTGACATCCTCTGTCACAGCTACAGAGATGTCAGTTCCATGGGGAGGAAAGGAGCGACGGACGGGTGACCGTTGTGTGTGTGATGATTTGGGGTGCTTATGCAGTGCCAGCAACTTGTAAGCCTCTTCTATTACATAGTCACCAAGGGTAGGAAAGTGTCACTGTAAGTGACAAAACAAATTATATTACACCGTCCGTTCACTTGGATCATGCATTTGAGCGTATTAAGTTTATCTTGGTGAATTGTCCAAAGTGATCAGAGTGATCAGGACAAAATGGTCAATGAGAGAGATTAGTCCGAGTGAGTAGCTGCATGGTGAGAGGACAAACGTAAACAAACTGTGTAATATAATTTGTTTTGTCACTTAAAGCAATGCTTTCCTACCATTCGTGACCGTGTAATAGAAGAGGCTTACAAGTTGCTGGCAGTGCATAGGCAACCCAAATCAACACACACACACACACACACAAACTCTTTCTGCTGTGATCTACTCGACCCCAGTAATTCACTGGTTGGCACTAGCTCTGATGTCCCTGGGTGATGTTTGGAAGACAATATCCTCTGCCAAGCCTGCCTCTGATGACCTGCCATCCTCTGCCAAGTCTGCCTCTGGTGACCTGCCGTCCTCTGCAAAGCCTGCCTCTGGTGACCTGCTGTCCTCTGCAAAGCCTGCCTCTGGTGACATGCTGGCCCCTGCCCAGCTGAACTATGCTGATTCCCAGGCCACTGCCCAGCCGGACCGTGCTGATTCACTACTTACTGCCAAGTCAGACCCTGTTGACTGGGTTAAGCTCCCACCAGCTGATGTGTCTGTCAGGAACCATGAATCAGATGGAGACAGTGCAGTAAAAATCACACTATTTAATAAAATGGTAAAATGGTATGAACAGAGTAAACATAGTCAAAACTTTGAGTAGAATTCGTTAACCAGGACAGGTAGTCAGAACAAGCCAGAGAAACAGGAGTCCAGAGATCAGCGATGTCGGGTGCAGCAAACCGGATCAGGAACCAGAATGGAAGTCAGCCAAGCAAACGTCTTTCACAGGAAAACACAGCAGAGGGAGTTCGATATATTGACTAATGTTGACCAAGGCTGGTACATTTGGGGACCAGGGTTGGGTAACCTGCAGTATGCCATGGGTAGACCTGAGTGGCAGGTAAAAAGTGGAGCAGTCTCTAGCAACAGAGATGGAGAAGGTCCAGTTGTGATGGGATACCCTGGCATCAGGGCACCTACATGGAACTAGGACTCTGATGTTACACTTTCAGGTTGCTTTCAATGTCCCAGCATTGGGACACATGCCGATTTAAAGAATGCTAAGCTTTCAGTGTTCCTCCTCCTTAGGGATCTGACCAGCAGGGAACCCAGACAGTTTTCAGACCCTGGCGGCGGGATACTCAGCCAGCCTCCAGATCCCGGTGGTGGGTCACAATGAAGCGTTCGGAGGCAGCATCTTAAGGGGGGCTCTGTTAGGACTGAGTTCACCTGCTGGTGGCATTGTGGTGCTCGGATCCGATTGCTGCAATTACATTGTCCACCAACAGGTGTCTTCCAGAAGACAGCAGGCTTTAGTGATCAGCACCACCTGGTTTCAGATGCTAGGTGGCTATATAAGGCTGCTCCTACTAACACACCTTGCGTCACTGTTTTGATTGCCATTGTTGCTGCCAGAACCTTTTTCCTGTGTATCCTGCCCCTGAACTATCTTCTATCTTGCATCCTATACCCTGCGGTTTACTCCTGCTCCTGGTTTACACAGTCTTGATTCCCCCCCCCCCCCCCCTTTGCATCCTTGGTACTCCCTGTTACCCTTGTCCCTCATTTTGTATTTACTGTAGTTACTTTTTAGGTTTATTCAATATTTTGTCACCGGGGTTTGTTCGTGTGTACTGGTGTGTGATTCTCTGTTTCACTGTAAATAAATCTCACTTTAATGTGAAGGTCTGCCCAAAAAACAAAACAAACCAGCAGCTACACATACTGCAGCTCCTTGCTTTTAATAATAGGACACTTACCTGTCCTGGAGTCCAGCGATTAGGGCACCGCAGCTGTCAGGTGCTGCCGCCACCATTGCAGGTAAGGGTACCCGGCAGTGCAGCCTTACGGCTTCATGCTGGGAAGCCTACTGCGTGTGCGCCTTTCTCCTACTAGCCCAGCGACAGGGGAAGGAGGAGGGAGCCCCAGCCGTGATTTCAATAACCGTGGCTGAGGCTCCTGGAAGTGGGAATAGGATACCTGTCAAAGAAAGGTATCCTGCCCCCCCCCCCCCCCCCAAAAAAAACTTGCCAATTGTGGCATCGGAGTGGGGGAGGAATCAGATGAGCGAAAGTACTACTTTTGAAGATTCCCAATGTAGCATGTCCTGAATGAACATGGGTCCTAATTAGTGTTGAGCGAAGCCGAACTGTAAAGTTCAGGTTCGTACCAAACTTTTGTCTTTTTGGGTCCCAAACAATTGTCTGTATGTACGGGTCTGGTGTTCGGCAACGTAATGGCGCATTTTAAAAAGCCCTGCAGCAGCCAATCAACATTCGTTTAACTGGTGTGCCCTTTGAAGCCATCACAGACATGCCTACTAATGGCATGGCTGTGATTGGCCAGTGCAGCATGTGACCCAGCCTCTATTTAAGCTAGAGGCGCACAGCACATCACTCTGCTTTAGACAATGTAGGGAAAGGTTCCTGGCTGTTGCTGCTGTTAGGGAGAGAATAACATAGGAGTCCTGATTCTGAAATCTATCCTAATTAGTCATCGATTTTACACTGCACTGAGAGAAAAGATAGACAGTGTAGGGCAAGGTTCCTGTTGGTGCTTTGAGGGAGAGAGTATTATCTAGGAGACCAGATTCAGAAATCTATTCTAATAACTCAGCGATCTACAGATTTACCTGGTTGGGTTGCAGTGAACAGTCTTTTTACACTGCCATGAGCACAGTGCCAGAGAAAATATAACTTATCTGCAAGCTCAGTGCACCAGCACTGCATATGTTACTGTGACATACACCCTGCACATACTCTGGGTGTATTCTGCTATTGCAAAAACACCCATTTAGTGCAAAAAACAACAACTTTGCAGTATTTTCTGCATATGTGGAGGTGCGTGTTACATTATATATTTTTCTTCTATTGTGCTATTCCAAAAAAAATATTTAGGGCAAAAACATTTTTGAATAGCATTTTTGCCATTTCTGCAGCTCTAAGATACACATTTACATACTCGGGGTATATTCTGCTATTGCAAAAACACCCATTTAGGGCAAGATCCTAAATTTGAAAAATATGAGGGGGACGTAGCGCCAGTCGTGGTGCTGCTGGTGGAGCTCCTGCTGCAGGGAGAGGACATGGTCGATCTGTGCCAGCTACATACACAAGTGAAACACCTTCCTCAGGTGCGAGTAGACGACAGAGCCTGCAGCGGTATTTGGTCGGGCCTAATGCGGCTGTACGAATGTTGAGGACAGGACCAGTACATGCGATAGTAGATTGGGTTGCTGACAGTGCCTCCGGTTCCTTGACATTGTCTCCAACCCAGTCTCCTGATGAAAGATCAGAGTTGGCACCTGCAGCCGATGTTCATCAGTCTTTCACATCACCCCCTTGCAAATCAGCCAAGCAGTCTGAGCCCAAAATCATGCAGCGGTCTCTTCTGCTTTTTGATGACTCTGTTAGCAGGGTTTCCCAGGGCCATCCACCTAGCCCTGATTCAGAAGTGGAAGAGATTGAGTGCACTGATGCCTAACCACTTATGTTTGAAGATGAGTACATGGGAAGACCATCGCAGCACGTCTCGGATGATGATGAAACACAGGTCCCAACTGCTGCTGCTTTCGCAATTGTGCAGACCGACAAGGAGGGCAGGGGTGAAGACTGGGTGGAAGATGATGTGGAGACGATGAGGTCCTGGACCCCACATGGAATCAACGTCATGCAGGTGATCAGTGTAGTTCGGAGGAAGAGCCGATGGTCGCACAGAGCCACCAGCACAGCAGAAGAGGGAGCAGGGTGCAAAAGCGGAGTGTCTGTCCCCTAGACAGTACACCTGCTACTGCCCAACACAGCAAGGGACCGAGCACACCAAAGCCAGGTCCAAGGAGTTCCCTAGCATGGCAGTTCAGACAATATGCTTATGACAAGACACGAGTGGTTTGCACGCTGTGCAATCAGAGCCTGAAGAGAGGCATAAACGTTCTCAACCTGAGCACAACCTGCATGACCAGGCATCTAAGTGCATAGCACAAGCTGCAGTGGAGTAGACAACTCAAAAACTAAGAAAGGTCTCTGGCTCCTCCTGCTTCCTCTTCTGCTGCAGTCTCGGCCTCTTCATCCACCTCTGTAGTGACAGTGGCACCTGCCAACCTGCAAACAGAGGATCTGCCAGCAACACTACCACCTGGGTCACCAACCATCTCCACAATGTCCCATGGAAGCGTTCAGCTCTCTATCTCCCAAACACTGGAGTGGAAGAGGAAGTACCCCCCTAGCCACCCGTGATCCCTGGCCCTGAATGCCAGAATTTCAAAATTCATCGCCTTTGAAATGCTGTCATTCCATCTGGTGGAGACGCAGAGCTTTAAAAGCCTGATGCCATGTGCTGTGGGACAACCAGTCGTGCCCAGCCGCCACTACTTTTCCAGACGAGCCATCCCTTCCCTGCACAACCAAGTGGAGGACAAAATCAGGTGTGCACTGCGCAACTCGATCTGTGGCAAGGTCCACCAAACTATGAATGTGTGGACCAGTAAGTACGGTCAGGGACGTTATATCTCCCTAACAGCACACTGGGTAAATGCAGTGGCAGCTGGGCCTGAGGCGCATAGCAGTTTGGCGCATGTGCTTTCACCACCGCGGATTGCAGGGCGCTTCAGTTTGCCTCCTGTTGGAACAACAGACCGATTAGTGGTTGGTGGCAGTGAGCTTCAAGCCCGGCCTTGTGGTGTGCGATAATGGGCGAAATCTCATAGCAGCTCTGGGCCTAGCCAGTTTAACACACATCCCTTGCCTGGCGCATGTGCTGAACTTGGTGGTCCAGAGGTTACTTAAAAATTACCCCCCATATGCCAGAGCTGCTGCAGAAAGTGCGGGCCATCTGTGCGCACTTTCGGCGTTCTCACCCTGCTGCTGCTCGCCTGTCAGCGCTGCAGCATAACTTCGGCCTTTCCGTTCACCGCCTCATATGTGATTCTGAAAATCTCGGAAGATGAATGGCGCCTGCCCCATGAGTGCAGGTTCAAGCCCCACCATCCAAGTGGACATACGGTAGCACATAGTAACAGGGCCCCTCACAGGCTCGCTTCGCTAGCCACACTTCGCTCGCCACGCTTCAGGCACGGTCTTGCTTCGCTCGGGTGTGGTGTGGCTTGAACCTGGACGCACCGCGCCGCGCCGTTTGTTTTTGGAGATTTTCGAAATCCCCTTTTCCTACATACTGAGAAAATGCAGTACAGGGTGGACACTATCCGACGGGGGACAGAATTCGACACATCACCGGCCTTACCCAGCCATTGTTGTATTTTTGAACCAGTGTTGGCTACCTCGTCCTCCTCCACCACCACTTCCACCTACACCTCAACCTCCTACTCCATATGGACCTCATCCTCCTAGGTCAAGATTGAAATAAAAAAAATAAAAAATTATAAAGTATTTTATTTTCCCACTAGCTTATCCATTAAACTGAATAATTTTTTCCAGAAAGGGCGTATTCTGGGGCATTCCCACCATATGTGTGGCATTGTGCCGTTGAATTTCTGAGGTTCTTATTCACTTCCTGTACCTCTTCTTCTGAGAAAGGGGCCTCCAGCATACATATATATATATATATATATATATATATATATATATATATATATATATATATATATATATATATATATATTTATTTTTTTTTTTATGTTATTTTAAGTTATTTCCCTATCCACATTTGTTTGCAGAGCACTTGCCATGCTCTTAACAAAATTTTGCCTTATGCAGCCCTCTAGCCCTTTCCACTACTTTTTTAGAGCAATTTTAGTCCTCAAAAGTTCGGGTCCCCATTGACTTCAATGTGGTTCGGGTTCAAGTTCAATCCTGAACCTGAACTTTTTTCCAAAGTTTGGCCGAACCCATCGAACCCGAACATCCAGGAAGCTCAACTCTAGTCCTATTGACAACCTTCTAGAAGGCTATCTTTGTCACTAGTTTGTGGTTGACCTCATCATTAATTTTCTAGCTGACCTTTCAGAAGATAGTACTTTTCTCCCACTTCCATGGGAAGCTCTAAAACCAGTCCTCAGAGGGGCATTTATCCAATATTGGGCAGACTTACTCAAGGACATATCAAAGACCAGGTGTTTTATCCTTCAACTGTAATGCCCCATACACACGGTCGGACATTCCGACCAAAAAATCCGTCTGATTTTTTCTGACAGATTTTGGCCCAAACTTGTCTTGCATACACACGGTCGCACAAAGTTGTTGGAATTTCCAATCGTTCTGAACGAGGGGACATCAAAGTGAGTTAAAGAAAAATGTTGATGTCTCTGGTCTCCTATCAGAGGTGTCAACAAAAGAAATGTGAGCATGGGGACTATTACGGGGCACATATAATTTTTACAAATAGATTAAGATTAAGATCAAGACATTAATTAATATACCGTATATACTCGAGTATAAGCCGAGATTTTCAGCCTCTTTTTTGAGGCTGAAAGTGCCCCCCTCGGCTTATACTCGAGTCATCGCTGTCTGCCCGCTCGATCAGCGTGTCGAGCAGACAGACAGCGGCCATTCTATTCAAAAGCCGCGCCTCCGGCTCCGCCTTCGCCTGTGATAGGCGGAACACTGAATTTCCCAGCAGCCTGTGTTCCGCCTATCACGGACATCGTATCATCCTCGTACTACGGACGAGGATGATACGACGTCTGTGATAGGCGGAACACAGGCTGCTGGGAAATTCAGTGTTCCGCCTATCACAGGCGAAGGCGGCGGCGCAGCTTTTGAACTTTACAATGGCCGCCGACGAAGAGGGCACGGGACGGCACGGCACGGGACGGGGGCAAGGCAAGGCACGACACGGGACGGATGCAAGGAGGCAAGGCACGGCACGGGACGGAGGCAAGGCACGGGACGGAGGCTCGGGACAAAGGTAGGCTGGACACACACACACACACACACACACACACACACACACACACACACACACACACACACACACACACATGGATGGAGACACACACAGGGATGGATGGATGGATGGATGGAGACACACACAGGGATGGATGGATGGATGGATGGAGACACACACACACAGGGATGGATGGATGGATGGATGGAGACACACACACACAGGGATGGATGGATGGATGGATGGAGACACACACACACAGGGATGGATGGACACACACACACACAGGGATGGATGGACGGACACACAGGGATGGACGGACACACAGGGATGGACGGACACACAGGGATGGACGGACACACAGGGATGGACGGACACACACACAGGGATGGACAGGCATGTCTCACCCTCGGCTTATACACGAGTCAATAAGTTTGCCAGTTTTTTTGGGGGTAAATTGGGGGCCTCGGCTTATATTCGGGTCGGCCTATACTCGAGTATATACGGTAAAAACAATTTATTCAAAGAAAATACAAAAATATAAAGATATAATATCTCAAGATATAGATGACAATTTGTAGAGACGGGTGAGGTAATTGCTCGACTAGTTTCGCTTCACAGCTTCATCAGGACATTACCTACGTCTGGAGATACATTAGTTTAGTATAGCAAGTCATTGAACATTACAATCACAATATAAAAATATAGTCATTTTAATATGGAGACATAGTTAAAACACAACGTGAGGGCACATTCCTACCTCTCCAACCTTGTTCCAGCACTAGGTCAAATTTAATGGTGTAAAAAAGAGAGGAGAGAGTCTTTCCCGGCGACTGGGAGGGGAATTTTTCGAAACACCGACTCGGATCCAAGTATAATTACCATCGACTGAACATAAAAGAATATGGAGTATAAGCATGATTTTTAAAAGATATGTTTTTTTGTAAATAAAGGAAACCAAGGAGAAAAGTGAATTGGACAAAAAAATAAATAAAAGAGTGATAAAGTGAGTGAATGTAGATGTAAAAAAAGGGGGGGGGGATTAGGCGAGAGTAGTGCAGTAAATGTTGATCATCCATTGTTATAAGCAGTGAGTGGGCCCTGGAATGTGAATTTTAACAGTATAAGATCCTAGTTCTAAATATAGGGGATGGCACCATTGTGGGGAAAGGTATTAGTGACACACCAAGGAAGTGGAGGGATAAACCAAGGACCATATGGACACCAAACGTGAAAATCAAAAGGATATCAGGAAGATATCAAAAAATGTTCAATCATAGTTACCCCTTATTGGATTGAAAAAGGGGGGACATGGGTCCCGGAGGTACATGAATGGTCTAGCTTGACCAATGATGGTGTACACAGAGAGTGTAGGTGGGCGGCGAATGCAAGATAATTTCCATTCAAATCAGTTAATTGGTATGCACAAGCTCTGTTCACCACCAATGCCGTCTGTTTAGACTAGATTTAGTAAAATAATGCAAAAAGCAATGAGTGAGAATGTGCAATGCATCGTAATCCATAGCAACCACTTCAATTACATTGTTCTATTGTCAGTTAATGATTTAAAATTGGTTACCGACCATGTGTTACTGTATGTACTTTGGAGAAAATGATACATGGATTTTATGTAGAATATAATCCCCGTGTACTGAATATATGCAAACAGACAAATTATTCCAGAATTATCCTTTAAATTTCCAGACAGTAGCAGGTCTTGAATACAAATGCAGTTATATGTGTCAGTCCAGAAAATAAAAGCCTTTACTAGGGCCAAAGATTGTGCAATTCAAACAATAGTATAAAAAAAAAAAAACTAACAATATTCAATTCAGCTTGCCATGTCAAACAAAAAAATAATCTATAAACTGTTTTTGATATTTTGGTCTGTGTCAGTTTTAATTTACTTTGTTGTAAAGCTCTGATCACACCTGAGCGTATTGATTTACTAGCGTTTTTCAGGTGTTTAAGCTTTTTTGCAGCTTTTTAAAAGCATTTTAGAAGTGTATTACAAGCGTTTTACAGCTTCAGGCATTTTGTTTAGCCATTAGAAAGCACTGGGGGGGCAGGAAATTAGGGGTGGAGAGAATGCTCAGATGTGAACAGGGGCCATTGAAATGAATAAGATTTGGCGTGCTGAGCATTTTAGCACTACAAGCTTCAGGCTGGGTGCACACCGAAGCATAGTGCAGATCACAGCAGGGGTCCGGGGTGTCCCTGTTCGCCGTTTCAGGTCCAATTTCCAATTTTTGGGCTGAATTTGGACCCGAAACAGACCAAAAGAAGCAGAGGACCCCTGTGCAATTTGCACCGTAGCCACTCCGAATCTCCTGACATGCGAACTGCATGACATCATGGCTCCGGAGCTGCGATAGCCAGAAGACACGCAGAGGGAAAAAATAGGATTTTTGTACTCACCGTAAAATCCTTTTCTCTGTAAATCACCGACCGACACAGCTCCTCTCTGTAACTAAATGGGTTTGTTAGCCTGCCATTAGGAGAACTAGGCAAAATTGTAACACAACACAGAACTTTCAGTCCCGCCCCGGGGGGGGGGGGCGGACCCTGAGCCAACAACCCTTCCTGCTGCACCAGCAGACTCAGTAAGTCAACAAGCAGTATAACTTAGAGAAAAGGAGGGGTGGGTGCTGTGTCGGTCGGTGAATTACAGAGAAAAGGATTTTACTGCGAGTACAAAAATCCTATTTTCTCTTATATTCACCGACAGACACAGCTCCTCTCTGTAACTAAATGGGACGTCCCCAAGCAGTGCCAAACGAGGGGTGGGAAAAACACAGCATTAAAACTTCATCCACCATGGCAAGTGGGAACTAGTGAAACTAAACCCACAAAAAACAGCAGTGTACGGAAAAAAACACACCACCATATAACCGGGTATTCTCAACAGGAGAGATCCCCAACACCGCAACCTCTGTGTGGAAGTAATGCAACAGTGCATTAACAGAACAGTACTGCATTTTTATCGAAAAACCAGGAAAAAAAAATCCCAATTGCAACTACACGGACACCTGCAAAACTTTGCGGCCAAAACAGGCATCGGCCGATGCACTGACGTCTACCTTGTAGAACTTGGTAAACGTATGGACAGACGACCAGGCCGCCACCTTACACACCTGAGCGACAGACCCTTGGTGTTGGAAGGCCCAAGACGTTCCAATTGCTCTTGTAGAGTGGGCCGTGACTGGAAAGGGGGGCACCTGCCCCTTCAAGGCATAGGCTTGAACTACAATCTGTCTGATCCACCTGGAAATGGTGGCTGACGAGACCGCCATACCCTTCTTTGGACCAGCCACCGAAACAAACAGTGAGTCTGACTTCCGAAAGGGAGGTTCAAATCCCACGGAGGTAACGGTGGACACACCGGAGGGACTACATATCGTACCCCCTGAACAAAAAGGTACCCACTAAAGAATAAGACGCCAGGGGTCGCTGGAAAAAAACAGCCAGAGCTGAAATTTGCCCCTTAATGGTGCTCAACGCCAACTTCTGGTCTACACCTTGCTGAAGAAACAGCAGGATCCTGGGTATAGAGAAGGAGCGCGGATGCCACCCTTTCTCCTCACACATGGAGATATAGGCCTTTCAGGTAAGATGGTATATCTTCCTTGAAGAAGATTTCCGCGCCCTCAACATGGTGGGAATCACCGAGTCCAACAGACCCCAGTTCCTCAGCACCTGGCTTTCAACAGCCATGCCGTTAAAGCCAGCGATGGTAAAGCAGGGTGAAAGATTGGACCTTGAGATAAGGTCCTCTCGCAGTGGCAGTCGACAGGGAGCATCTGCGTACCAGGGCCGCTGAGGCCAATCTGGGGCCACCAGGATCACCGGGATTCCCTTGGCCTCCACTCTGCACAGCAGGCATGGCAACAGCTTTAGCGGAGGAAAGACGTAGATCAGCTGATACTTATCCCACTGAGCCACCAGCGCGACTGACGCGTCTGCCCCCGGATCTCTTGTCCTGGACACGGATCTCAGCCTCAGCAGCTTCCGGTTGAGGCGGGAGGCCAATAGATCCACATCTGGTATGCCCCATTTCAGGCACAACCGTCTGAATATCTCCGGATGCAATGCCCATTCTTCTGGGTCCAGCATCTGTCGACTAGGTAGTCCGCCTGGCAATTTTCCACCCCCAGGATGTAAATGGCTGACAGGGCTGGAACGCGTCGTTCTGCCCACCGAAGTATGTGAGCGACCTCCCGAGCAGCGGCTGAGCTTCTTGTTCCCCCTTGGTGATTTATGTACACCACAGTTGTGGCTTTGTCGGACTTTATCCTGGTCGGGCGGCCTTGAAGACACGTCGACCATGTGTGGTGGCACAGCCTGATCGCTCTCAATTCGAGCAGATTGATCGACAACTTGGATTCGTCCGTCGAGGCCCTGAGCCGACTGAATCCCCATCACTCTACCCCAACCTGATAGACTGGCGTCCGTAGTGATCACCATCCATTTCAGAGGAAGGAACGATTTTCTGGACTGAATCACCGGGGGACCTCAACCACCAGATCAGAGAGTCCCTGACTGGCTGGCTCACCTGGACCCGTCGATCCAGGGACAACGGAAATTTGTCCCATATTGTCAAAATCTCCTTCTGCAGGACTCTACTGTGGAACTGGGCATAAGGTACTGCCTCGAAGGAGGCTACCATGAGCCCCAGTACTTGCATGTGAAAGTGGAGACAACCACTTGCGGTTCATCAGTAGTTTGACCGCAGATCTGAGAGTCTTCAATTTGTCTGAGGGGAGAAAAACTCTTGCTTCCCTGGAGTCCAATAGCAAATATAGGTACTAGGTTTAGGGCGGCACAGTGGTGTAGTGGTTAGCACTCTCGCCTAGCAGTAAGAAGGGTCGCTGTTTCGAATCCCAACCATGACACTACCTGCCTGGAGTTTGCATGTTCTCCCTGTGCCTGCGTGGGTTTCCTCCGGGTACTCCGGTTTCCTCCCACACTCCAAAGACATGCAGGTAGGTTAATTGGCTTCTGTCCAAAATTTCCCTAGTATGTGAATTGGGACCTTGGATTGTGGGCTCCTTGAGGGTAGGGACTGATGTGAGTGTGCAATGTACAGGGATAGGGGCAATTGTAGACACTCACTCAGGTTGAACTGGATGGACTGGTGTCTTTATTCAACCTTACAAACTATGTAACTATGTACTCCAGACGCTGGTTCGGTACAACCACCGACTTCTTTAGGTTCAACAGACACTGAAAATGCTCTCAGAAGGAGATTGTCTAGGTAACCCACGATCGCCTTAGCAACGCCAATACTGGAGCCAGTACTTTGGTAAAGACTCGGGGGGCTGATGCCAGGCCAAAGGGAAGAGCCACAAACTGGTAGTGGGCTTCCGACTGCTAAACGCAGAAATTGATACCGAAGGCATATGGGTATGTGAAGGTACGCATCCTGGATGTCCAAGGATGCCAGGGAGTCCCCTTGATTGAGTGCAGTGACTACTGAGCGAAATGATTGCATTCTGAACCTCTGCACTTTTACAAAGTGATTGAGGGCTTTTAAGTCCAAGATTGGACGTACCCCTTCCTTCTTGGGAACCACAAACAGATATGAGTAGAACCCCTGGAAGTGTTCCGATTCCGGAACTGGTACAATCACCCCTTGATTCAGCAAGTCCCTTACCGCCCCTAACAGGGCCTCCCGGCAAACCGGGGACACGGGCATGCTGCAGGGGAAGAATCTGTTTGGCGGCCAAGAGAGAAACTCTATCTTGTAGCCTGTGGAAATCAGATCGCAGACCCATTGGTCGGATAACCGGGAGTTCCACCGGGCTGCAAATTCCACAAAGGGCGTCCCCCCACCCGATATGTGGGTGGGGGCAAACCTTCATGCAGTAGCACTTTTGTTCACAGACTTGAAAGGCTTGCGGTTCCAGGGATGCTTCTGACCGTCCGTGGACGTCTTGTCGGGCTGGGAAAGTTTTGTCGAAGCACCGAGCGGATGAAAAAGCCGCTTATGAGCGGAAAAAGAGGGCCCTTGCCTGCGGCGCGGCTCCTAGTGTACTCTTACCACCCGTGGCATTTTTAATAATGTCATCCAACGAAGCTCCAAAGAGCCGGTCACCAAGGAAGGGAAGATCCGTCAGGGCTTTCTTGGATGCCTGGTCAGCAGACCAGCATTTAAGCCAAATCAGGTGCCTCAGCACCACAGCTTACACTGAAGCCCTGGATAATAGAGGGAGAGTGTCCAGGACTGTGTCACAAATGTACTTAAGGCCTTGCACTAGTTGGTCTGCTAGTTCCATGCAGACAGGGGAGGCGTTTTGCTCTCCCAATTCACGGTGCAAATGTTTTGCCCACTCAGTCAGTGTCTGCGACACCAGTGCGGATGCCAGTACAGGTCGCAACGGCTGACCCCACAACCGTAAACAAGAAACGAGCCACCGCCTCGGCCTTCCTATCCATGGGATCCTTGAATGCAGTAGTCCCCTCAACCGGGATCATGGTTACTTTATTTAACCTAGATACTGGGGGGTCCATAACCGGAGGAGCTGACCATTTTTTGAGAAGGCTTTCCTCAAAGGGGTAATGTTTTTGGGGACCAAAAAGGTCCTTTGCGGCCGACCCCATTCCCTGTAGATGAACTTGTCAAAATAAGTCAAATACGGGAACACCTTAGGTGAATGTGCTGGCTTGCGGGACCCAAAAGGGACCGATACATCAGCAGAGGGATTTGCTGGCTCGTGTATCTTCAGAGTATCACACACAGCTGTGATAAGTGCTTTGTCGCGCCCCGGACCCGGACGGGGAATCATCCTCACTGTCCGAATGGTCCTTGTCAGCCTCGTCTGATAGGTCAGAGTAGGGGCCACCAGCCACAGCAGGGCCCGAGTCTGTTTCAGAGCTCTCCCCAGAGGACGGGGGGGGGGGGGGGGGGCTGGGGCCTTTTACGCGCACCTTTCCTTCCACGCACCGCCTCTATTTTAGCAACAAAAGAGTTAAGGACTGCCGTCAGGGTGTCCATGGGCACAGCGCTATCCGCAGGTGACCCGGTTGCAATAGCCTGGATTTCAGGGGAAGAAACACCAACTTCTGAAACCATGCTGACCCTACCCTGTTTCCCACCTGCAAGGGGACTTAGGACAGTGAAGGTCCCACCCCCCTGCTGCTGCCTCCTGGGGGGGGGGGGTGCCTAGGGCCAGACTCACCACCCTGGGGCATTCTGTGATGGTCACTAGCTGTGCCTGTAGTCCCCAGGAGGTTACCTAAGTGCCAGAGTGAGGAAACTGTGCCGGCAGCAGCTGCAGAAAATAGCGGTGAAACGATCTGAAGAGCTTGCACCAGCATTCAGGGAATTGCCATCCAGCATCCTGTATACACCGTGGACACAGGAAACAGCATGTGAGAGCACATGTAATGCTGTCACAAGAGAACTGCAGTGAAAAGAGCGCTCGGGCTTAAAAAAAAATGGCTGCCAATGCAACTAATAGGAAAATCTCCTAGAAAATGGCCGCCGAGGCTCACAAGGGGAACCTGCTTTTCCCACAGTCAAAATGGCCAGAAAAAAAAAAAATCATCAAGCAGCGCTGCCTTAAACCAGCAAAAATACCCCCCCAGACACCTTTTGGTACCCCCCACACAGGGACCAGGACCATCGCTAGCTGCACAGACCCCCCACAGGTGAGAGACCCAGCTACCCTCATACACACACCGCCCGCAGCACATGCAACCGCCCCCCTGGGGGGGGGGGGAGGGAAGATAGGGACATGGGAGAGAAGAGAAGGAGGTGAGGTGACCCCGGAATCGACCCCCCAGGGAATGCCCAGCTGCATAACCCCCCCCCCCCCCCCCGAGGAGGGAGAGCCGTACTTACCAGTCCTGAAGAGCTGGGAGACATTCCATTACAGACCCACTCCTGCGCAGTTACAGGGTATACAGGGTAGCCGGGTATACCGTAATCCAGACATCATTAGCTCGGTCATATGTATACCCCAGAGCATTGAAGCTCACGACCACCTCTGGAGCTGAGGCATGTCATGGCCTGCCGAGCCTTAGCTGAGACCTGCACATGCTCGATGGCAGGACTGGGGGGACTACAAGGATAACTCAACCTGCCTGTCACCCAGCCGGCAGTTGATGAAAGATCCTGGGGTCTTCTATCTTGCGCAAAAGCATCAATCCTGCATCAAAAAAAAAAAAAATGGACCAAAGGGCCCGCAGGGTTCCTAGGTCATTCTCCTTCACTAGGCAAAATAAAACTGAGTCTGTTGGGGCAGCAGGGAGGGTTGTTAGCTCAGGGTCTGCCCCCCGGGGCGGGACTGAAAGTTCTTTGTATTGCCTAGTTCTCCTAATGGCAGGCTAACAAACCCATTTAGTTACAGAGAGGAGCTGTGTTGGTTGGTGAATATAAGAGAAATGTCAGATCCCTCGGCGTGGATCAGGTGAGATACCGGCGCTTTAACACTTTTGGGTATGAAGTTCACCAGAGTTTCACAGGTTGCCACATGAGTCCTCTTTCACGCCTTCATGACAACATCATGGAGTTGGTGGATGTTAGAGACCTTGCGCTCCTCCGCGTTACGTTTGATGATGCTCCAGATGCTCTATAGGGTTTAGGTCTGGAGACATGCTTGGCCAGTCCATCACCTTTACCCTCAGCTTCTTTAGCAAGGCAGTGGTCGTCCTGGAGGTGTGTTTGGGGTCGTTATCATGTTGGAATACTGCCCTGCAGCCCAGTCTCCGAAGGGAGGGATCATGCTCTACTTCAGTATGTCACAGTACATATTGGCATTCATGGTTCCCTCAATGAACCGTAGCTCCCCAGTGCTAGCAGCACTCATGCAGCCCCAGACCATGACACTCCTACCACCATGCTTGATTGTAGGCAAGACACAATTGTCTTTGTACTCCTCACCTGGTTGCTGTCACACACCGTTGACACCATCTTAACCAAATAAGTTTATCTTGGTCTCATCAGAACACAAGATATGGTTCCAGTAATCCATGTCCTTAGTCTGCTTGTCTTCAGCAAACTGTTTGCGGGCTTTCTTGTGTATCATCTTTGGAAGAGGTTTCCTTCTGGGCTGACAGCCATGCAGACCAATTTGATACAGTGGGCAGTGTATGGTCTGACCACTGACAGGCTGACCCCCCCCCCCCACCCCTTCAACCTCTGCAGCAATGCTCGCAGCACTCATGCGTCTATTTTCCAAAGACAACCTCTGGATATGACACTGAGCATGTACACTCAACTTCTTTGGTTGACCATGTTGAGCTTTGTTCTAAGTAGAACATGTCCTGTTAAACCGATGCATCACTTGGCCACCATGCTGCAGCTTAGTTTTAGAGTCTTGGCATTCTTATAGCCTAGGCCAGTGATGGCGAACCTTGGCACCCCAGATGTTTTGGAACTACATTTCCCATGATGCTCATGCGCTCTGCAGAGTGCACTCTGCAGAGTGCATGAGCATCATGGGAAATGTAGTTCCAAAACATCTGGGGTGCCAAGGTTCGCCATCACTGGCCTAGGCCATCTTTATGTATAGCAACAATTAATTTTTTCAGATCCTCTGAGAGTTCTTTGCCATGAGTTACCGTGTTGAACTTTCAGTGACCAGCATGAGAGAGTGAGAGCGCTAACACCAAATTTAACAAACCTGATCCCCATTCACGCCTGAGACCTTGTAAAACAGTAACGAGTCACATGACACCGGGGGGGGGGGGGAATGGCTAATTGCGCCTAATTTGGACATTTTCAAATAGCGGTGTACTCACTTTTGTTGCTAGTGGTTTAGACATTAATGGCTGCGTTTTGAGTTATTTTGAGGGGACAGAAAATTTACTGTTATACAAGCTGTACACTCACTATTTTACATTGTAGCAAAGTGCCGTTTCTTCAGTGTTGTCACATGAAAATATATAATAAAATATTTACAAAAAGGTGAGGGGTATTCTCACTTTTCTGAGATTCTGTATACAGTGTGCTATGCCTATAATAGAGGGGCTGGCAGCAGTGACCATTTACAATTCTTTATAGTTTATATTCTTTCAATAATAGCGACAAGGGTGGGGGGTGTGGGGTCGGTGGAGACAGACACAGAACATGGAGCTGGCAGGCAGGGAGGAGGTAGTGAGGGGGGAGAGGGAGAGCAGAGAGCAGGGCTGCGGATGACAAAGGGACGCACGCTGACCACGATGGTTAGGGCTCAGCAGCCCTGAATTTCGTGGTCAGCGCAGAGATGGAAACACAGGAAATTCAGGCAGAAAGGTTCAGACAGGTTTTTTTACTTTCTAGAGAGGGGCACTGTGTTGTTTACTCTGCTATAAGGGACCAGGATCTCTATTTTTATTTTTTTGGGGTTTAACAAACACTTTAACATTGTTTAAGCAAATGATAGCCCCTTTATTTGGATATAAAAAAAAAAGCAGCACACAAACTTGTCTAAGCATAATGACAATGATTTCAGATTAATCCAGCTCTTTCTTAAACCTAAAAAATACTTGCCCATTATGCAAAGACAAGTTTTTATGCTGCTTTAATTGACACGAGAATGAAAATGCATGAAACCCATTTGAAGCTCTTGGCCCAGAACACTTTCTTTGGAAATGCTGTTTTGGGTAGATGTGGATGCCGAGAGGCTAGTAAACCATTGCACAAGCCACTTCAGTAGCTCAGAAAGTACAATATACACAATATTAAAAGTATAAACACTAGGGATGAGCTTCGAGTTCGAGTCGAACTCATGTTCGACTCGAACATTGCCTGTTTGCCGAACAACGAACAATTTGGGGTGTTTGCAAATTGGAAAAGCCGTGGAACACCCTGTAAAATTCTATGGGAGAAATCTAAAGTGCTAATTTGAAAGGCTTATATGCAAGTTATTATCCTAAAAAGCGCTTGGGGACCCGGGTCCTGCCCCAGGGGACATATATCAATGCAAAAAAAATTACTTTTAAAAACAGGTCTTTTCGGGAGCAGTGATTTTAATAATGCTTAAAGTGAAACAATAAAAGTGTAATATTCCCTTAAATTTCGTACCTGGGGGTTGTGTATAGTATGCCTGTAAAGGGGCGCATGTTTCACGTGCTTAGAACTGTCCATGCACTAAGTGTAATTTCTGCAGGAAAAAAAGTCATTTAAAAACACTCACGGCTATAATGAATTGTCGGCTCCCCATAATACAGAGAACAGTCATTGAAAGTCATTGAGAAAAAAAAAAAAGCGTGGGGTTCCCCCCAAATTCAATTACCAGGCCCTTCAGGTCTGGTATGGATATTAAGGGGAACCCCGAGTCAATTTTTTTTAAAAAATGGCGTGGAGTTCCCCCCCAAAAATCCATACCAGACCCTTTATCCGAGCATACAACCTGGCAGGCTGCAGGAAAAGAGGGGTGGGGACGAGAGAGCACCCCCCTCCTGAACTGTACCAGGCCACATGCCCTCAACATTGGGAGGATGCTTTGGGGGTCTGTGACCCCTCAAAGCACCATGTCACCATGTTGATGGGGACAAGGGCCTCATCCCCACAACCCTGGCCAGTGGTTGTGGGGGTCTGCAGATGGGGGGGGATTATCAGAATCTGGAAGCCCCCTTTAACAAGGGGACCCCCAGATCCTAGCTCCCCCCTGTTTGAAATGGTAAGGGGGTACAAAAGTAACCCTACCATTTCATAAAAAAAGTGTAAAAATTTTTTTTAACCACTTATAGACCGGACCATTTTGCTGGTCAAAGACCAGACCACCGTTTGCGATTCGGCACTGCGTCGCTTTAACTGACAATTGCGCGGTCGTGCGACGTGGCTCCCAAACAAAATTGACGTCGTTTTTTCCCACAAATAGAGCTTTCTTTTGGTGGTATTTGATCATCCCTGCGGTTTTTATTTTTTGCGCTATAAACAAAAATAGAGCGCATTATTTTTTACTTTTTGTTATAATAAATATCCCCCAAAAATATATAAAAAAACATTTGTTTCCCTCAGTTTAGGCCGATATGTATTCTACTACATATTTTTGGTAAAAAAAATAAAATAAATCGCAATAAGCGATTATTGATTGGTTCTGCAAAAGTTACAGCGTTTACAAAACAGGGATAGTTTTATGGCATTTTCATTAAAAAAACAAAACAAAAAATGACTACTAGTAATGGCGGCGATCACCGATTTTTTTTGTGACATTATGGTGGACACATCGGACATTTTTGCCACCATTGTCAGTTATACAGCAATCACTGCTATATAAATGCACTGATTCCTGTGTAAATGACATTGGCAGTGAAGGGGTTAACCAGGGGGTGGCAGTGTAGGGGTTAAATGTTCCTAGGGGTGTGTTACTAACTGTGGGGGGTTGGGCTTTCATTTAGTGAACACTGTTCTCTGCTCCAATCACATGGAATAGAGATCAGCGTCACTAGTTGCTAGGCAGAATGGAGAAATGCTCTTTACAACAGCATTTCTCCATTCAGCCGTCCCGTGAGACGATCGCGGGTATGCCAGCGGCGATCGAGTCCGCGGGACCCGCGACCGGACTCACGGGGGTCCCGACTGGCACGCGAGCGCGCTGCATGGCACGGCGGCATTGAGGATTGGACGTACCTGTACGCCAATATGCCTGCCGTGCCATTCTGCCGACGTACATCGGCGTGCATTGTTAAACACACACACACACACACAGTTGGGAAACGTCCTTTATGAAAAATAAAAAATAAAAGATTCCAGCGGTGGTAATCCACTCTTGCTATCCAGCAATGGGTGAGCTCTTGTGGAGATGTGTCAGGCTGCCAGGATTCCCGCAGTGTCTCCAGTGGAGACAGGATGGATGTGCTGCGCTGGACCATCGCTGGATCAGATCACCCATCGCTGGACCCCGGAGATGAGATCACCCATCCCTGGATAGCAAGAGTGGATTACCACCGCTGGAATCTTTTTTTTTTTTTTTTTTAATAAAAGACTTTTCCCAACGGTGTGTGTTTTAAAAAATAAATAAAATAACACTTTCTTTGTGAAATGGTAGCCAGGATGGGGGGGTCCCCTTGTTAAAGGGGGCTGCCAGATTCTGATAAGCCCCCCCGCCTGCAGACCAGCACAACCACCGGCCAGGGTTGTGGGGATGAGATCCTTGTCCCCATCAACATGGGGACATGGTGCTTTGAGGGGTCACAGACCCCCAAAGCATCCTCCCAATGTTGAGGGCATGTGGCCTGGTACGGTTCAGAGGGGGGGTGCTCTCTCGTCCCCCCCTCTTTTCCTGCGGCCTGCCAGGTTGTGTGCTCAGATAAAGGGTCTGGTATGGATTTTTTGGGGGGGGGGGGAACTCCACAAATTTGACACGGGGTTCCCCTTAATATCCATACCAGACCTGAAGGGCCTGGTAATTGAATTTGGGGGGGAACCCCACGCTATTTTTTTTCATCAATGACTTTCAATGACTGTTCTCTGTATTACGGGGAGCCGACAATTAATTGTGCCCCTTTACAGGCAGACTATATACACCCCCAAAATATGAAATTTAAAGGAATATTACACTTTTATTGTTTCACTTTAAGCATTATTAAAATCACTGCTCCCGAAAAAACTGCAGTTTTTAAAACTTTTTTTGCATCGATACATGCAGGACCCAGGTCCCCAAACACTTTTTAGGACAATAACTTACATATAAGCATTTAAAAATAGCACTTTTGATTTTAAAAGTTTGAGTCCCATAGACTTTAATAGGGTTCTAAAGTTCACATGAAGTTTAGGTCTGTTCGCAGGTTCTGGTGTGTTCCGAACCGGGGGGTGTGTTCGGCTCATCCTTAATAAACACATCCCTCAATAGTTTGCTAGAAGACAATAGGTGACAATTAACAATTAACCATGGGACAAACAAGCTTAGCAGAAAACACATATCTTCATACACAAACAATAGCAGGAGACCCCAGTTGCAGACTGTCAGGCTCCTACCTACAATAGTCTATGAGGCAAAGCTCATACAATGTTCCATAATTCCGATCATGGCTTTTTTTGCTCAGAGAATAGTTGCAAGAACTCAACCACGCCCACATCACACTGCCGTCTAACAGCGGGATGGTCTTAATGGGGCATTGTTAAATACAAGTAGTGCGTTCTGCACAGGTTGCAAAGTTCAGGAGTGCACTGCATACAGAATAAAGAGTTTAGGCGTGCACAGAGTACAGAGTTCAGGTTGGCATGGACCATAGAATGAGCACATGGATTGAAAACTGGCTACAGGGGTTAGGTCAGAGTGTAGAGTTCTGTCCTGGGACCAATCCTATTTAATTTATTCATAAACGACCTGGAGAATGGGATAAACAGGTCAATCTCTGTATTTGCGATGATACTAAGCTAAGCAGGGCAATAACTTCTCCACAGGATGTGGAAACCTTGCAAGAAGATCTGAACAAATGAATGGGGTGGACAACTACATAACAAATGAGTTCAAAATTAAGAAGAGCTGATTGAATGAAAAAAGATACCACATCCCAGATTTATATGTAAAACAGAGCAAAAAAAAAAGGGGGGGGGGGCCAAAACGGGCTGGGGAATACCAACCCAGGGATTTTTACCGGTATCAGATCAGCAAAATCTGCAATAAGATATTAATTGCTAAAATTATTTTTATTTATCCAACATACATCAATAGTTAACAAAGCTACATTATACAACCATAAAACCAATAGTGAGGCTGGATATAGTATAGAACATCTCCAGGGTTACCCCACTTTGATACATAAAAGCATGAATGCTGGGCTGCGATTATTCAACATGTTTCGCTCATAGCTCGAGCTTCATCAGGAATTGGCGCAGCAGCAGATCATAACAAATAAAATAAAAGATCAAAAGAACAACGTATGTTTAGTTCATAAACAATGTTTCCAAAATTAGAATACAGATTTCAAAAACATATTATTTGCAAAGTAAGTATATATGGAAAAAAAAAAAAAAGAGTACAAAAAGTCATATTCATAAATAATTGTAGGTATATCAGATCACAAATACCATATTCCATGAGGTGATAATCAACATATTTAATCAAAGAGAGATAATTATGAAAAATTGTAAAGATATAGTTTAATTTCTCTTACCAATTGAGTCAGAATCCCACGGGTCTATGAGTGTGCTTGCCGTTAATAGTAAATAAGTAAGAAGTTGGAAAGAAGGTGCAATCAATGCACCTACTGGCCAGTGAGTACACAAACTAAAAGCGACGCGTCACCCAAAGGTTTGGTCTGTAGAAAAAAACAATATATTTTGTATAATGGACCTAGTGCGCATGTGACCTCGCGTCAGCGGCCTCCCCGCGGCCATCTTTGATTGTCTCCATGCCCATACTGTGAGTGGTATTCATAAGGGATACCTGGAGACCAGCCCACAAGTGTCAGATGACACCGATAGCGTCGGCAACAACAGCGGAACCTCATCTTCATATCAGAATTGCATAGTATATGGGTAGTAATTTGGATGAATATTAGACATACAAGAGTGGGCTATTTTTCCGAACTGGTTGGGGACACACTGGTTATATGCCTGATTGATTAGCAGGGCGGGCCAGTGATGTCCCCAGGGTGCCCATACAGACCAGTTTGTTAAGGGGGAAGCGTCATATTTAACAGTTCATGTAAATAAGGCCAAAATGAGTAGAAAAGTAACACATATTTGAAATATATTCGAATATTACTGACCGAGGAGATTGACAATAGTGGCAGAGGAAAAAAAATAAAAAATTACATTCTTTGATACCCTAATTTAAAGAAATAGCTTAAAACTGAAAGCTTCATTTTAGCCCGGCGTCTCAGTTGCTTTGAGGTCAAAAATCCAGTGAGCCTCTCGCTGTAAATAAGATTTGATTGAAGTCACCCCCTCTGTCCCCTGGGGCTATGTGTTCCAATGCAAAAAAGTGCATCAAGCTGTCATCAAAATTATGAAAAAGTCCAAAGTGACGACTGATAGGGGTTTCCATCTTTTTAGACCAGACCAGGGACACATGGTCCCTGATGCTGTAAAAAATTGATGTTTGGTTTTACCCACATAAAAGGCGTCACATTGACAAATCATAATATAAACGATTCCTACCGATTGGCAGTTTACCGAGAATTTAGGTTTGTAGACACGCTTGTTTGGTAGTAAAATTGAGTCCGAGGAAAAGATATGTCTGCAAAAATTGCACTTGTGACATGATCTTGAACCTCTCTGTTGTTTGGTAATTACTAGGGTTTGAGAGGTGTAGTGGCTTCTGACTAAAGTATCTTTCAGGGAGCGTGATCTTCTGAAGGTGATCTCTGGATATTCTTTTATGTGTTTGGATACCTTTGGATCTCCCCCGAGGAGGTACCAGTATTTGTTTAGAATGTTGCGTACTTGAGAGAACTGACCGCAAAAGCGTGTAATTAACCTAACACCTTCGTTGGCCTTAGGGGGTCTCCGGCTATGTATAAGGGTAGACCTATTCTGTTTCTTTGCCCTTAAGTAGGATTTTTTTAAACGTTTATTACTTTAACCCCGGTACCATAGACGTGTTTGTAATTTTTTCGCTTCTAGCTCAAAATCAGTATCATTACTGCAATTTCTCCTTAGGCGGAGATATTGTCCATAGGGAATACTAGCAATTAGGGGTGGAGGGTGCGAGCTGGAGGCATGCAGTACCGTGTAAGCAGCTAGGGGTTTTCTGAATAAGGTGGTTCCAGTTTCACCATTGAAATTGACAGAAATTTGAATATCAAGAAAGGCCAAATGACGGCTACAGCGCGGACCTCCTTTGCCGGGACTACGGCGCGCTCTGTGATCGGCGAGTCTATGAGACTCGCCTGATCACGGATCCGAGCAAGGGATCGATCCCGACCCCTTACCACGTGATCAGCTGTCAGCCAATGACAGCTGATCATGTGATACAACAGAGCCGGTAATCGGCTATTATTCCTCCTTGCGCTGACAGCGCGAGGAGAAAAAAAAAGAGCCGATCACCGGTGGCCGTGATCGGGACATCAGTCCCGATCACGGCCAGCCCTGCCAGTGCCCACCTGCCCCCTGCCAGTGCCACCTCATTAATAAATAAGTGCCCCCAGTCAGTGCCACCCATTAGTGCCCATAGTGCCACCCAGCAGTGTCCTAAGTGCCACCCAGCAGTGCCCACAATCTGCCTCAACAACGGTGCTCCACCCCAGTGCCACATATCCGTGCCCATCAGTGTCATCTACCAGTGCCCATCAGTGCCGCCCAGCAGTGCCACCTATCAGTGCCCATCAGTGGTACCTATCAGTGACCCTTAGTGCCACCCATCAGTGCCATCTTATCTGTGCCCATCAGTACCGCCTTATCTGTGCCCATCGGTGCCACCTTATCTGTGCCTATTAGTGCCGCCTTAACAATGCCTATCAGTGCCCACCAATGCAGCCTATCAGTGCCGCCTCATCAGCGAACTTCAATGAAAGAGAAAAATGACCTGTTTGCAAAATTTTATAACAAACTATATGATTTTTTTTTTTTGCATCTTTTTTGGTTTGTTTAGCAAAAAATAAAACTCCCAGCTGTAATTAAATACCACCAAAGGAAAGCTCTATTTGTGGGAAAAAAATGATAAAAATTTCATTTGGGTACAGTGTTGTATGCCCGCGCAATTGTCATTTAAAGTGCATCAGCGCTGAAAGCTGAAAATTGGTCTGGGCAGGAGGGGGGTTTAAGTGCCCAGTAAGCAAGTGGTTAAATGAGGGTATCAAAGAATGTAAATTATTTTTTTTCCTCTGCCACTATTGTCAGAATCTCCCCGGTCGGTAATATTAGAATATATTTCAAATATATGTTACTTTTCTACTCATTTTGGCCTTATTTACATGAACTGCTAATTATGACGCTTCCCCCTTAACTGGTCTGTATGGGTGCCCTGGGGACATCACTCCCGCCCTGCTAATCAATCAGGCATATAACCAGTGTGTCCCCAACCAGTTCGGGAAAATAGCTCACTCACTCTTTTATGTCTAATATTCATCCAAAATACTAGCCATATACTATGCAATTCTTTATTATTTAAACCATCCGTTTCTGGGTTTAATTTAGTTTAGTATATTAATGCCTGCTTTTTCAGGTCTGTTTTTCATTTATATTGACACCACATTTTGGATGAGGTCCCGCTGGTGTTGCTGACACTATGGATCACTTACCACACCTTATTTACATTTCAAATCATTACCTTTATACCAAACAATAGTCTATTGTTAAACCGTTGGTTCCGGTTTTCTCTTTACATGCCCCCTTATTTACATTGAATTCTGATTTGAAGATGAGGTCCCGCTGTTGTTGCCGGTGTTCTGCCTAATAGAGTCCGCCCATCAAATGGTGTCCGCTCCGTACTGCGCATGCGCAGTGCGGAGCAGACGAAGGTTCGGAAAATCTCCGAAGCTGAACGGCGCCTGCGCCGTGAGTGGAGGTGGTAGCCCCACCATCCAAGCGGACATAGGGTTGTGAATTTTAGAGGGCCCCTCGCGGGCGAGCTTCGCTCGCCACGCTTCGGGCTCGGCCTCGCTGCGCTCGGCTCTTTTTTATTCTAACTCTATGTCCACTTGGATAGTGGGGATAGAACCTGGACTCACGGTGCAGGCGCCGTTCATCCTCGGCAATTTTCGGAATCTGTGTTCCTGTGTACTGCGCATGCGCAGTACGCAGGGGACACCATCTGATGGAGGACACTATTTGACAAGACACCGGTGCTATCGGTGTCATCTGACACTTGTGGGCTGGTCTCCAGGTATCCCTTATGAATACCACTCACAGTATGGGCATGGAGACAATCAAAGATGGCCGCGGGGCAGCCGCTGACGCGATCAGCGTCGTCCGCGCATGCGCACTAGGATACTCGCGCTTGATTCGACACAGAGTGAGAGGTTTCCCTTCTCTGAATCCGCCCACAGCTCGGCAGTGACGTCAGATGCCGCCGAGCTGGAGAAAACTTATAATCTCATCCCCCTGTCAGTTGCCTGTTGGCAATTGATGGAGGATGAACTGCTGAACAGGCTATCTCGAAGCTGGTGTCACTGCACACCACTTGACAGGTATGCTGGCTCCATTAACATACAACATTTGTTTATGATTACAAAAGATGGATCTCTTATTATTTTCCTCTCCTTGTTGTAACTACTCAGCCTAATCGATTAAGCCTGTTCTCCTCAGCTGATGGAGTTTACCTTATCTGTTTATTACAGAGATTACTGAAGTAATTATCTGGCAACACCGATGTTTATTTTCATATTGGCCATTTGAAACTAGTCTGTACCAATATTGATTCAACTACCCAGGTAATCTGATTTTTATACATACAAAATCTCTTCCACTCTAAACATTATTAGGATCAATTCACCATGGTCCATTATACAAAATATATTGTTTTTGTCTACAGACCAAACCTTTGGGTGACGTGTCGCTTTTAGTTTGTGTACTCACTGGCCAGTAGGTGCATTGATTGCACCTTCTTTCCAACTTCTTACTTATTTACTATTAACGGCAAGCACACTCATAGACCCGTGGGATTCTGACTCAATTGGTAAGAGAAATTAAACTATATCTTTACAATTTTTCATAATTATCTCCATTTGATTAAATATGTTGATTATCACCTCATGGAATATGGTATTTGTGATCTGATATACCTACAATTATTTGTGAATATGACTTTTTGTACTATTTCCGTGTATACTTACTTTGCAAATAATATACAGTGCCTTGCGAAAGTATTCAGCCCCCTTGAACTTTTCAACCTTTTGCCACATTTCAGGCTTCAAACATAAAGATATAACATTTTAATTTTTTGTGAAGAATTACCAACAATTGGGACACAATTGTGAAGTGGAACAAAATCTATTGGATATTTTAAACTTTTTTAGCAAATAAAAAACTGAAAAGCGGTGCATGCAAAATTATTCGGCCCCTTTACTTTCAGTGCAGCAAACTCACTCCAGAAGTTCAGCGAGGATCTCTGAATGATCCAATGTTGTCCTAAATGACTGATGGTGATAAATAGAATCCACCTGTGTGTAATCAAGTCTCTGTATAAATGCACCTGCTCTGTGATAGTCTCAGGGTTCTGTTGAAAGCGCAGAGAGCATCATGAAGACCAATGAGCACACCAGGCAGGTCCGTAATACTGTTGTGGAGAAGTTTAAAGCCGGATTTGGATACAAAAAGATTTCCCAAGCTTTAAACATCCCAAGGAGCACTGTGCAAGCGATCATTTTGAAATGGAAGGAGTATCAGACCACTGCAAATCTACCAAGACCTGGTACGAAAGATACTTTCGCAAGGTACTGTATGTTTTTGAAATCTGTATTCCAATTTTGGAAACATTGTTTATGAACTAAACATACGTTGTTCTTTTATTTTATTAGTTATGATCTGCTACTGCGCCAATTCCTGATGAAGCTCGAGCTATGAGCGAAACATAATCGCTTGATATAATTTGAATATTCGCAGCCCAGCATTCATGCTTTTATGTATCAAAGTGGGGTAACCCTGGAGATGTTCTATACTATATCCGGCCTCACTATTGGTTTTATAATGTAGCTTTGTTAACTATTGATGTATGTTGGATAAATAAAAATACTTTTAGCAATTCATATCTGATTGCAGATTTTGCTGATCTGATACCGGTAAAAATCCCTGGGTTGGTATTCCTTAGCCCGTTTTGGCTCTGTTTTACATAGCAAATGAGGTTTAATGTAGAAAAATATAAAATAATTCATTTGGGTGGCAAAAATATGAATGCAATCTACTCACTAAGGGGTGATCCTCTGGGGGAATCTAGGATGGAAAAAGACCTGGGGTCCTAGTAGATGACAGGTTCAGCAATGGCATGCAATGCAAAGCTGCTGCACCCAAAACAAACAGAATGTTGCCATGCATGAAAAAGGGGATTAACTCCAGAGGTAAAAAGAGATTTCTCCCACTCTACAAGACTCTAGTCCCTCCGCACCTGGAGTATGCTGACCAGTTCTGTGCACCAGTCCTCAGGAAGGATGTGCTGGAATTGGAGAGATTCCAGAGAAGGGCAACAAAACTAATAAAGGGACTAGAGGACCTTAGTTATGAGGAAAGGTTACGAGCACGGAATTTATTCTCTCTGGACAAGAGACACTTGAGAGGGGATATGATTTCAATGTACAAATACCGTACTGGAGCCCCCACAATAGGGATAAAAAATTTCTGTGAAAGGGAATTTAATAAGACATGCGACTATTCACTAAAACTTGAAGAAAAGCGGTTTAACCTTAAACTGCATAGAGGGTTCTTTACTGTAATGCCTGGTACACACAATCAGACTTTCTGACAATAGTCAGTCCTGTCACTTGTATACAGAAGCGGTCAGTCAGTGTAGAATATATAATACAGTGTAGTATAGAGAATATATAACATAGTGTAGTGTAGAGAATATATACTACAGTGTAGTGTAGAGAATATATTAGATAGTGTAATGTAGAGAATATATTAGATAGTATAATGTAGAGAATATATTAGATAGTGTAATGTAGAGAATATATAATACAGTGCAGTGAATATATAATACAGTGTAGTGCAGTGTATATAACAATGTAGTGCAGTGTAAATAACAGTGTTGGGGTGCTAATGAAGTGTTGGTATGTACGTGGCATTTTGTGTCACCACTGATCTCATTTTTTTTTCATTAATAATATTTTCAAATTTTTGCATTATCAGGTTCTGTTGCTGCATTATTAGTACTCCCCTTTTACTTCAAAGGTGTTCCTCTTTTTGCGGCAGCAATGCGTCCCTTTTTTTTCTCCATAATTGCTGTTCATTCTTCTGAGTCGCAGGTGGTTTTCCTTCTGCATCACCACTGTTTTTTTTTTTTGTTTTGCCTTTCTTAATTTTCTTTACATTTATTGTACTTTAGTTTTTCCCCATCCCACACTCTATAATAAAAAGTTATAAAAATCCCCCCCCCCCCAAAATCCTTATGTCTGAAAGGCCAACAGGGAGAGGCAGACGTTCACAGGCCACTAAAAGAGGGCAAGCAGAGTCTGTCTACAGTGAAAAGTGGAGGTCTCAACATTTTTTCAGAGCTGGCCGTGTTATTGAGCCACACCATGCAGAAGAGGCCCAATTTTTCTGCACTTGTTTGACAGGTGTATGCAATTTCAAATTTTTAACAGGTGGGCCCGTTCCTGCACCCAGCAAGAGTAACTGTGAGGGGATACAGTGTTCAGGCGCCAACACCCAAGGCCCAATTTTTCTGCACCTGTATGTGATTTTAAAAAAAATTGTGGAAAAACAGCAAAAAAAAACTTTGGGTCTGGTATAGCCATACCACTTGCCTACAGGCGACTTGTAAAATGATATCAGCAGGAACACTCCCTCACTCCTGCAACCCATCAGAGTACCAGAGTACCTGTTTCCAGCCCATTAGTCTACCCAATTACCCATCTGCAATCCATGCCTCATAGATTATACTTTGGAGTTTTCGTTCCAAAATAGGGTAATTTTGTGGGTAATTTGACTGTCCACTGTGGTAGGAATGAAATTAGATGTGTAATTTAAGCTCCTAGAATGCCTAATGGTTCTCCCTGCATGTTGGGCCTCTATATGGCCAGGCTGTGAAAAGGTCTCACTTATGTGGTATCACCATACTCAGGAGGAGTAGCAGAATGTATTTTGGGGTGCAATTGGAAGTATGCATATGCTGTAGGTGAGAAATAACTTGTTATAACAATTTTATGTAAAAAAATAAAATAAAAATAATAATCTCTTAATTTTTCCAAGAATTGTGGGGAAAAAAAATTACAACTGCAAAAAACTCACCATGCCTCTTACTAAATACCTTAATGAGGCAGGGAATGACATTGACATTGTGTGTTGTAAAGTTCGGGGGTCCAGCTAGATCGCAGGACACAGGCTTTTCACTCAAAAGGAGGTTTATTGAACTTAAATAGCTTTATGATAATACATATAAATACAGGGCTCGCAAACAAATATATGTGAAAAAAGTTAAGATGAACCAACATAAAGTCAAAAACAAATCACTGAAGGTGCTCCAATCCAAAGTGAATGAATAAAAACGTCAGGTGCACAACACCCCCTTAAGAGTCCCCACTCACCAGATCCACATGACCCCCAGCTTTTCAGTCTGGAGGGTCAATTAAGGCTTGGCATGTATGAAACCATCGTTGGCGTGCTTTCCAAACAACCGGAACTGACATCAATATTCACGGAAACAGCGTCAACGTTTCACCCTCCCACAGGGCATCATAAGGTCCTGGATGATGCCCTGTGGGAGGGCGAAACGTTGAAGCTGTTTTTGCGAATACTGACGTTAGTTCCGGTCGTTGGGAACGCACGCTACCAACGATGGTTTCATATGGTCTGTTCCATGCTTAATGCTTGTTAATCCCTTTGTTTTGTAAGTACCCACCTTTTGTTCAAATAAATTAATTGTTTGATGGCACTTCACTATTATTTCCCCCTTTTCTTCTGCATACGTGTTTATTTGGCTCAAACTCTTCATTGAGGAACCCTGGATCTGCTGACCTGGCTTTCCACACACCATCATAAAGACATCCATACCAAGCCTTAATTGACCCTCCAGACTGAAAAGCTGGGTCTCATGTGGATCTGGTGAGTGGGGACTCTTAAGGGGGTGTTGTGCACCTGACGTTTTTATTCATTCACTTTGGATTGGAGCACCTTCTACTGATTTTACTTTTTTAGATCAACGTGAGTTTATATATATTTTTAAATAGCTTTACTGCAGCAAAAAACAAAAGAAAGAGATTTCAGTCTCGCCGACTTGCAAAGTCCAGAATTGCTGTTGCAGGTAACTTCCCCTGACAGGAGGCTTCCAGGCAGGACACCGCTGTACACTTTTGTTGCTGCAAACAAAACTCCATCCACTATCTCAGAGAGAGGGGGAAGAAAAGAGACAAGTCTCTTTAAAGAATAATGGGATTTAAATTGAAACAAGGTCTATTGATAGGGTAGGCAACTAAGACACCATTTAAAATATATATATATATATATATATAAATTTATTAATCTTATCAAATACATATAAAAATACATATTCATAGCGTATTTGATGGACCATGAGACAACATTTGATAATCGTAATCTGATGTGTTGTTAGCAGAACCAACATGTTTCGCATGATTGCTTCATCAAGGTTTTGCATATACCACAGATTTCATCTATATTACATAGAATAAACATATCATTAGTATAATAAAATACATTGGTTGATTATACTATAGTAGTGTTTATAATGATATTTTTTTTAAGCTTTATACATAAAAACTTACATAAACGTATTTTTATATATTTTGTTTTTATTTTTATTTTAGTGGTCCAAATTAATGGACAAAGAAAAAAAAAAAGAATGATATAATACAAAATATCAAGAAATATAAGTAATACAAATATATTGTAGATATACTTATAGCACTGATGCTTAATACACCTCAAAGTCTAACATGATGTTGATATCAATGGTGACTAAAGCTTAAGCTTGAAAAATAGGCAATTAATTTATCCTGCTATTTCTGTATCTGATAACGTAAAGCAATAATGTCTTTGTATTAAATAGACAGAGTTAGTCTACTTAGAATGTGGGCCAATAGAATAAAATAAAACAAATAATAACATAGTACTATTTATAAAGCAGAGCAATAATCTAATGATAGATAGCTATTTACAGTATATATCCAATGCAAAAGCATAGGGCAGTGATGGCGAACCTTGGCACTCCAGATGTTTTGGAACTACATTTCCCATGATGCTCATGCACTCTGCAGTGTAGTAGAGCATCATGGGAAATGTAGTTCCAAAACATCTGGGGTGCCAAGGTTCGCCATCACTGGCATAGGGCATAATGGCAATAACATGGCTGCTTATTAGTTACATTCCTAGATTAGAGAACAACTAAACCATAGAGGCTCTTACCTGAGAACAAAACGAGCAGATTAATCAGAATAACAAGATGATGGAATGGGAGATGAGATGAGATCCCTGGAAGTGCATAACCGCAACAGTGCCATCTTGTGGCCATGATGTGGTAATGCTATCAGTCACATAAACATGTAAACAGCATGGACGAGAAACGAGGAGGAAAGAAGCTTTCTCCTCTTAACCAGGGACACTGGGGAAGTGTGGCAAAAAGCGGACTAGAGGTGGGGAGAAGAAAAACAAAGGGGCACAAGGCATAAAGGACCAGAACTTATAACATTTAAACAATAAAATGAGTAATCTCAGATTGTACTCCAAAAGGCGATATAATTGATAATATACATTTTTGATGAGTATGCAACCATTTAAAACACCCCGCCGGTATCAGGTGTGAATATCTTATATATCGGCATGGGCAAAAATAGGGTGCACACTCAGCAAGGATGTTCATAATACTGTTGTTCCATACAAGGTATAGGGGAGTACATTTATACATAACCAAACAGAGAAATATAATAATAAAAAAAAAAACATGATGATAAATAAGAAATAATGAATGGTTATATTGGATGGTTTTTGAGAAGAGACTCAAAAACCATTCAATAAAACTCCACAAGGACCACTGGGAAGAGGGTTTGCCCTCAAACGAGGCAACAATCATGATTACCAAACCCAAGGGGGTACAAATAAAAACAGATTGTCTCCCCTAAAAAACATCTGCCCTACAATGCAAATATAGAACCAGCAGATTTGGTTCATGATTACTCTACAATGGGTGCTTCTGCATCTTTACTCATGTTCTCAGAGGAACATGACAATGAATTAAGGATACCACGTGAGTTGGGTGCAACACCTAAAATGAATCAGCCTAAGAATACCAACTCCATACCCAATCCCCCACCCATACCAGTCACGCATTCACGAATGGGCAAGATAGACACATTCGTGGTCAAACAAACGTCATTCATTTAGGATTAGATGTTATAAATCTCTCATCATATACTTTGTCCCCTACCGAAATTGAGGTATTAAAACTGGGTCTAAGCTTTTGCCCATCACAGATGATTTACAAATTCACACTCAAAGACTTGTATCTTTTTGCAAGAAATCTTGCTTATAAATATTTGTTTGGCAGCAATAGAGGTAAAATAGTGGGAAAGGATGATGAAATCTATAAAGGATTTAAAGTCCAAGACTTCAGAGCCCTCAAAATTCTCATCCAACTTTTGGATGAGAATGAGAGTGCTACAGACCCTAATGACCCTAATGACTCCTCCTCGGAGGAGGAGCCAGATTGTGAGGTAACTCCAGAACCCTCCAAGTTCAAACCCAAATCACAAAAGTTCCCTAATTTGCAGACATGTCCAGCTGTCTGAGCCTTCTTGAAAAAAACTAAAAAACAAATAGAGGACCTTACTCTTCCACTACATGCAAGGGACAATCTGTCTCACGCACAGCAGTCAGCTCTTAGTAACATTATGCGTAATGATAATAGTATTATCAAACCATCTGACAAAGGTGGGAACGTTGTGGTATTAGATAAGACTCAATATACCACTGTGTACCAAAATCCTTAAAAATCAGGAATGGTATAAACTTGTCCCACATGAAAATCTCATGGAGGCCAGATCTCAGTATGTAGCTATTATTCATCAAGCATATCATGACACACTCATTGATAAAGACCCATTAGAATACCTTGAAATTAAATGGCCAGTCACACCGACATTCTATTCCATAACCAAGGTACACAAAAGTATGGTTAACCCTCCCGGACGTCCTATTATTTCGGGTATAGGGTCCCATACAGAAACTGCAAGCAAATATGTTGATAGTCAACTACGCCCATATGTTATGTGCCTACCTTCCTATCTGAAGGATACTCTAGAATTATTGAAAGTTATCAAAGGACTGACCATACCCCCAGGGTTATCATGATCAAGATATTGAGGCGCTATACTCTAGCATCCCCCACAAAAAGGGTATAGAAGTGATTTCAATGTTTCTTAAAGAGCAAGACACCAATAATTGGAAGTTGTGCCAGTTCATACTACCTTATTGGAACATATACTCACTACCAACATTTTCATGTTCAATGGCTCCACTTTCCTCCAGATACAGGGGGTAGCGATGGGGACTTCGTGTGCCAAATTATACACCAACCAGTACCTGGGGGGTGGGAAAGAGCCTTATTTTCCGATGACAGTGCATCGATATAACTCCACCACATTTTACTCTGGTGGAGGTATATCGATGACGATGCTGCTCATCTGGACTGGCACTACTGAAGAATTGTGTGATTTTATGTTGTTCTTGTCTTTGAACGAATTCAACCTAAAGTTTACAATTCAATCGGATACAAGGTGCATACCTTTCCTCAATTTACGCCTATTTATTGATCATGATGTTACAATTTACAGCAGTCTCTAAAGAAAGGAGACAGCTGGTAACACGATACTGCATTACTCAAACTCACATCCCCGTTCCTTAGTGCGCAGTATACCATTTAGCCAATACCTTAGATTGCGCCGCAGTTGTTCCAGAGACGGTGATTTTGAGCTTGAGGGTAAGGCACTATATTCAAGGCTACAAGTGATAGGATATAGTAAGAAAGTTCTCAAGAAGGCATACAAAAGGGCAAAACTCAACACACAAGAATCCCTAATTATTAAATTTAAAACTCGTGAAACCCATGTCTCCACTAAACTTATTACAACATTTACCAACCATCAGGATGTCAACTTCCAAGGGGAGGTTTTCATAGACTAAAGGGCTATGCTGACTGTCGCACCGTTGGCATAGTCTATCTGGCTATGTGTCAGTGCGGAGCTTTTTATATCGGGAAAACAAAGCGTCCCTTTGCTAAAACAATCCAGGATCATCTATATTATCTGGATGCGGGATTACTCTATACTCCCATTTGTAAGCATGTGGGACTGCACCATAGCTATGACCCATCCTATATCTCTTTTTCAGCACTAGAGGTTATTCCTGAGCCCGAATGAGGAGGGAACTTCATAAAAAGATCCTTCAAAGAGAGGCAAGATGAATCTTTGAGCAAAGGGCTACCTACCCTCCAGGGCTAAAGACATCACTCTCATTTAAACCCTTTTTGTGATTTATTGTTTTTATATAGTATCCAGTACATGGTATTATATCATTTATATTGCTTTATTATATTGTTTAGATTTAGATTTATTATCTTTCATGAATTCTTATTTATCATCAAGTGTTTTTTTTATTATATTTCTCTTATGTCAATAGTGTTTTTGGTTATGTATAAATGTACTCCCCTATACCTTGTATGGATCAACAGTATTATGAACATCATTGCTGAGTATGCACCCTATTTTTTGCACATGCCGATATATAAGGTATTCACACCTGATACCGGCCTGGGATGTTTTAAATGGTTGCACACTCATCAAAAATATATATTATCAATTATATCTCCTTTTTGGAGATGATTTCTGTAGTACAATCTAAGATTACTCATTTTATTGTTTAAATGTTATAAGTTCTGGTCCTTATGGAAATTATGCCTTGTGCCCTTTTGTTTTTCTTCTCCACACCTCTAGTCTGCTTTTTGCCGCACTCTGCCATTAGTGGGGTTATTTGTGTGTCCCTGGTTAAGAGGAGAAAGCTTCTTTCCTCGTTTCCCGTCCATGCTGTTTACATGTTTATGTGACTGATAGCATTACCACATCATGGCCACAAGATCACATGTGTCTTGCTGTCCGAGATGCGGTGTGCTATCATTTCACATCGCAACTGCCATTCCATCATCTTGCTATTCTGATTAATCTGCTTGTTTTGTTCTCAGGTAAGAGCCTCTATGGGTTAGTTGTTATCTAATCTAGGAATGTAACTAACAAGCAGCCATGTTATTGCCATTATGCCCTATGCTTTTGCATTGGCTATATAAATAGCTATCATTAGATTATTGCTCTGCTTTATAAATAGTACTATGTTATTATTTGTTTTCTTTTATTCTATTGGCCCACATTCTAAGTAGATTAACTCTGCCTATTTAATACAAAGACATTATCGCTTTACATTATCAGATACAGCAATAGCAGGGTAAATTAATTGCCTATTTTTCAAGCTTAAGCTTAAATCACCATTGATATCAATATCATGTTAAACATAGACTTTGAGGTGTATTAAGCACCAGTGCTATAAGTATAAGTATATCTACAATATATTTTTATTACTTAAATTTCTTGATATTTTGTATTATTATATCATTCATTTTTTATTTTTTGTATCCATTAATTTGGACCACTAAAATAAAAACAAAATATATCCAAATATAAAAATAAGTTTATGTATAAAGCTAAAAAAATATAATTATAAACACTACTATAGTATAATCTATTATTTTTTAGATTACTGTTGCTGTTTACATTTTGACGGACAGGCACGATCCAATCTCCCCTCTGGCAGCCCAGCTGGGATCTGACTCCTAGTGGGAACTGAGTGTGGTTATCTGCATCACCTGTGATGTGGTGGAACAACCAGAGGCGCATATGGTTATTAATTATTTTAAGGACCAGGTAGGCACAATAACTAATATGTATAAAAACAATTGATCATGTTAATATCCAATGTGACCACAATAAAGTTTAATCACTTTCTTGATGATGTATCAACCAATGTATTTTATTATACTAATGATATGTTTATTTTATGTAATATAGATGAAATCTGTGGTATATGCAAAACCTTGACGAAGCAATCATGCGAAACATGTTGGTTCTGCTTATCAACGCATCAGATTACGATTATCAAGTATTGTCTCATGGTCCATCAAATACCATATGAATATGTATTTTTATATGTTTTTGCTACAATTAATACATTTATATCTTTTTTTTATTTGGTGTCTTAGGTACCTACCCTATCAATAGACCTTGTCTCAATTAAAATCCCATTTTTCTATTCTATTAGACTTGTCTCTTTTCTCCCCCCTCTCTTTTAGCATTACCAGGCATTTGAGACAGTGTCTATTCTAGAAATGTTCAATTATCAATGTTTATAGTTTACCATCCACCATCTCCTCTACACTCCTCCACATCCATCTACAACCTTCCAAGACCCAGCCACGGCATCCTGTACATATCCCCCCCCCCCCCCCGTGCCCCAATCCCAAGGAGGTGGAGGCAAAAGTGGAGCTCAAGCAATGGGCTCGGGAGAGGGCATCTGCATTTTGATGCAGTCTCCCGGGCCTATGCAACACTACAAATTTAAATTTCTGGAGTGCCAGGAACCACTGAGTAACCCTGGCATTAGTCCCTTTTCCTTGTCTCAGCCATGTTAAAGGGGCTTGATCAGAAATCAGACTAAACTTCCTCCCCAAAGGGTAATATCTGAGGGATTCCAGAGCCCACTTAATGGCCAGACACTCTCGTTCAATTATAGCGTAGTTTTTCTCCGCTGGTGTTAACTTCCTGCTGAGGAAGACTCCCGGGTGTTCCTCGCCATGAATAACCTGTGACAACACTGCTCTCAATCCTACACTGGAAGCATCAGTCTGGACAACAAACTCTTTCAAAAAATTGGGTGCTACCAGGACAGGGCGTTGGCACAGTTCCAACTTGAGCTCCAAAAAATCATTCTCGGTGTCTGCATCTCCTTTCAAAGAGTCCAGTACTGCTTGGACTTTGGGCAAATGTGATTCCCAGACTCTGCTAAAAATTACTATATCGTGCAAGTACACTGAGGCATACTCCCAGTGAACTCACAAAGTCCTATCCATTGCTCTCTGGAACACGGCAGGGGCAGTTTGCAATCCAAAAGGTATTCTTTTGTATTGAAAACTCCCCTCTGGGGTAGAAAAAGCAGTTTTCTCTCTAGCAGCCTTAGTCAACGGGATTTACCAATACCCCTTGGTAAGGTCTAATGTAGTGATATATAGCTGGCTGGACCTAGTCTCTCAATAAGCTCATCTACCCGGGGCATGGGGTAGGCATCAAACTGTGAAACTTCATTAAGCTTCCGAAAATCATTGCAGAATCGTAGAGTCCCATTGGGCTTTGGTATCAACACAATCAGGCTCGACCACTCACTCTGCAATTCTTCAATAATCCCCAGGTCTAACATCTTCTTCACTTCCTCTGAAACAAAATGCCCTTCCTTTGAGCCTCTGGGATGCGGTAGGGCCGGGCAAAAACTTTGACTCCTGGTTCCATGATAATATCATGCTCTATGACACTAGTGAGCCCTGGCAAGTCTGAACATTTTTCTTTATTTCTCTGCAAGAACATCTTTGCCTGCTGACTTTGGATTTTAGACAGGGTATTTGCTACTTGGACACTCTCCACCCCAACTCGAGGCTCAAGTTTTGCACTAGCCAGGGAGGTCACCAGTTCCTTGTCTGTCCAGGGCTTTAACAAATTTACATGATATATCTGATATGGTTTCCTCTTGCCTGGCTGGTGGACTCCATAATTTACCTCTCCCACTTTTTCTACAACCTCAAAAGGGCCTTGCCATCTGGCCAAGAATTTACTTTCCACAGTGGGAATCAACACTGCTACTCGATCCCCCACTTGGAAGTTCCTTATTTTTGCAGCCCTATTATAGACCCATCGTTGAACCTCCTGGGCTTTTTGCAAATGTTCCTTAACTAGTGGCATCAGAGTCCGGATCCTCTCCTGCATTTGAGAAACATATTCAAGAACACTCTTATGCTGAATCGGTTCACTTTCCCATTCCTCTTTAACAAAGTCCAGTAGTCCGCGAGGTCTCCGTCCATATACCAATTCAAAGGGCGAAAACCCAGTGGAGGCCTGGGGTACTTCTCAGATAGCAAACAGGAGAGCTGGTAACAGGCAGTCCCCTTTGTACCACTCATAGATGTAAGGGTCTTATTAAAATGTTCTACCAACCCATTTGTTTGGGGATGGTAGACCGATGTGCGCAGCTATTTAATCCGGAACAGCTTGCATACATCAGCCATAACCTTTGACATAAAAGGGGTGCCCTGATCCGTGAGTATTTCCTTGGGAAAATCAGTCCGTGTAAACAACTGAAATAGTTCCCGGGAAATAGCCTTAGAAGAGGTATTCTGCAGGGGTAGCGCCTCAGGATATCGAGTGGCATAGTTAAGCATCACCAGTAAGTAAGAGTGACCTCGAGCTGACTTTACCAAAGGACCCACTATATCCATGGCTATCCTCTCGAGTGGGACCTCAATTATGGGCAGAGTGACCAATGAGCTCCGGAAGTGGGTCGCCGGCGCGGTCAACTGGCAGGTTGGACAAGAGGTACAGTATCTCCTTACCTCTGCTTTCAGACCTGGCCAGTAAAACTGGTCGGTGATCCGTGCCTCCGTCTTTTCAACTCCCAGGTATCCCCCTAAAACATCATCATTGGTCAGGTCCAGGACCATGCGTCTATACTGTTGGGGTACCAATAATTGTTCTACCACATTTTCTCTCACTTGCAAAGTGTTGCCACCACTCATTCACACCTGGCTCTTGGGGAACCCCATTTATTACTATAACCTGTTCCCGTGCATGGGCCAAAGTGGGGTCCTGCATCTGGGCAGTACCAAATGCCCCCTGGGGAACACCCAAATCTGGCAAGGCAGGGGTAGAGCAGATCCTCCACCACTGTATATCGTTCCACCAGCGACAAGGAGGTTCACTGTTTTTGGGTCTCCATGGCTGACCCACCATTGAAGGTCGTCTGGCAGTGACCTTAAGTATCGGTCCAGCACAACCCGCTCCACGATTTGGAGGCCAGGCAACACTTCGGGCTGCAGCCATTTTTTTACTAGTTGCACCAGGTCATGCATTTCAGACCGTGGTGGCCGATCCGGACGATACTTCCATTGGTGCACTCGTTGGGCCCGGACGGCCGTAGTCACCCCCAAATGAGCCAGTATTTCTTCTTTCGTTTTTGATAATCTTTAGAGTCCTCTGGGGGTAGGTCAAAGTAGGCTTTTTGAGGATCTCTGGTGAGGAAAGGAGCAATTAGGCCGGCCCACTGGTCCTGGGGCCATCCTTCTCTCTCTGCCGTCCTCTCAAATGTAGCCAGAAATGCATCTATGTCATCACTCAGAGACAACTTCTGTAGAAAATGGCTTGCCCTCACAGTCACCTGGTTGGCAGGGGCAACAGTCGCTTGTTCACGGCCCTGAGAAAGTTGCTGCACTGCTTCTTTTAAGGCAGTCATCTGAGCCTGTATAACCCCTTGCTGGGTCGCTTGCTGGGCTGCTAACTGGGCCACCAACAGGTGAGTATTTTCTTGCTGCAGAGCCAGCACCTCTTTGTGGTGCGTTTGTTGTACCTCCAGCTGGGTTGCTAAGAGCTGATTAGCTTCCTCATGGCAAGTTTGCGCTTGCATATTAGCCAAGGACAGCTGTTTAATGAACTAATTAATGAATGTTAGGGTTGCCACTTTTTCTTCAAGCCAGACCCGAACGCTTTAGCAAAAATATATATTTTGTACACTATAACCGTGGTCTCCAAGCATCTGGCAAAATCATTATTCCTACTATTGACACCAACAATGGGCAGTATTCCTTCCACTGACATCAATGATTGGGCATCATTTCTTCTAACGACAACAAAAATTGGGCACATTTCCTCCCCCTAATACCAAAGATCGGGCATTGTTTACTCCCACTGGGCACAGACCGGCCACCCTAAAGTCTGAAGGACAGTAAACTGGCCCTTTCTTTAGAATGTGTGGAGACCCCTGATCTATAGAATTGTAACAGGCCTGGGACAACTTTGGGCACTCCAAACAGAATAGCAATGTGGCATGCATAGTGCCCCATAGTCCCTCCTATGGGGGCCTGTTTTAAACCACATTCCTGTCTGAATATTGTGTCCGGGTTTCAGGTGGACTGAAACCCGAACACATGATTCAAAACCCGAACTGTCCGGGTGAATCCCGAACAGGTGGCAACCCTAGTTTAAGTCCAATGCCAAAAAAATAGCAAGAAAAATGCCTGTTACTTTGTCCACCAAGTTTGGGGGTCCAGCTAGATCGCAGGACACAGGCATTTCACTCAAGAGGAGGTTTATTGAACTTAAATAACTTTACAGTAGCAAAAACAAAAGAAAGAGATATCAGTCTCACCAACTTGCAAAGTCCAGAATTGGTATCGCAAGCCAAACAGTCCTTGGTTTCTGTTGCAGGTAGCTTCCCCTGCCAGGAGGCTTTCAGGCAGGACACTGCTGTCTAGTGATGGACGAACTTCCGACGGGACGTTTCGCGAACGCGGACCGCGAACGCGGCCGATAGTTTGCGAACCGTAACGTTCGCGGTGGGCCCCATTGACTTCAATGGGAGGCGAACTTTGCAAACCTACAGGTCAAATTTGCAGCCACAAAATAATTACTAGCTGTGCAAACATAGTCCCACCACATGTCCAATGACATAACACAAGTATGAGGTGAATCTGGGATCGACAACTACAAGCATTCTTTTTTAATATGTGAAATTGTTGTGACAATTCAGGACTGTGGAGCGCATGAAGGCAATGGAGGAGAGGGAAGGTCAGGGTAGGCAAAGAAGAGGGTGCAGGAGATGATCACCAGCAGCGTGACATACAGCAATGACACTTGCACTGTGATAGAGTGATCTGACACCAGCACCGTGATAGAGAGCACTGACATCAGCAGCGTGACATACAGCAATGACACCTGCACCGTGATAGAGTGATCTGACACCAGCACCGTGATAGAGAGCACTGACATCAACAGCGTGACATAAAGCACTGACACCAGCACCGTGATATACACCACTGACAGCAGCACCGTATTAGAGAGCACTGACATCAGCAGCGTGACATACAGCAATGACACCTGCACCATGATAGAGTGATCTGACACCAGCACCGTGATAGAGAGCACTGACATCAACAGCGTGACATAAAGCACTGACACCAGCACCGTGAAATACACCACTGACAGCAGCACTGTGATAGAGAGCACTGACATTAGCAGCGTGACATAAAGCACTGACACCAGCAACGTGATATACAGCACTGACACCAGCACCGTGATAGAGAGCACTGACATCAGCACCGTGATATACAGCACTCACACCAGCACCGTGATATACAGCACTGACACCAGCACCGTGATATACAGCACTGACACCTGCACCGTAAGCAGCCCCAGGAGGAAGTCAGCATAGCACAGGGATGGTGGGAGCCCCTCATAATGAGCATAGCACAGGGATGGTGGGAGCCTCTCATAATATGCACAGCAGAGATACAGTCCCAGGAGGAAGTCAGCACAGCACAGGGATGGTGGGAGCCCCTCATAATAAGCAGCCCCAGGAGGATGTCAGCATAGCACAGGGATGGTGGGAGCCCCTCATAATAAGCAGCCCCGCGAGGATGTCAACATAGCATAGGGATGGTGGGAGCCCCTCATAATAAGCATCCCCAGGAGGAAGTCAGCACAGCACAGGGATGGTGGGAGCCCCTCATAATGAGCATAGCACAGGGATGGTGGGAGCCCCTCATAATATGCACAGCAGAGGTACAGCCCCAGGAGTAAGTCAGCACAGCACAGGGATGTTGGGAGCCCCTCATAATAAGCAGCCCTAGGAGGATGTCAGCATAGCACAGGGATGGTGGGAGCCCCTCATAATAAGCAGCCCCAGGAGGAAGTCAGCACAGCACAGGGATGGTGGGAGCCCCTCATAATAAGCAGCCCCAGAGGGATGTCAGCATAGCACAGGGATGGTGGGAGCCCCTCATAATAAGCAGCCCCAGAGGGATGTCAGCATAGCACAGGGATGGTGGGAGCCCCTCATAATAAGCAGCCCCAGGAGGATGTCAGCACAGCACAGGGATGTGGGAGCCCCTCATAATGAGCATAGCACAGGGATGGTGGGAGCCCCTCATAATATGCACAGCAGAGGTACAGCTCCAGGAGGAAGTCAGCACAGCACAGGGATGGTGGGAGCCCCTCATAATAAGCAGCCCCAGGAGGAAGTCAGCACAGCACAGGGATGGTGGGAGCCCCTCATAATGAGCATGGCACAGGGATGGAGGGAGCCCCTCATAATATGCACAGCAGAGGTACAGCCCCAGGAGGAAGTCAGCACAGCACAGGGATGGTGGGAGCCCCTTATAATAAGCAGCCCCAGGAGGAAGTCGGCACAGCACAGGGATGGTGGGAGCCCCTCATAATAAGCAGCCCCAGTAGAAATGTGACACCGCTCAACCTCTTCAAACAGGAGGGTACAGGCATATAGTACGGTGTGCTTTTTTTGGACAAGGAAGTGAGCCAAATGAAGAAAGAAGGTCTGTGTGCTTGATTAAAAAAATCTTTGTAGACATATACATGGTCTACTGGTCACATGTGTTGAATTCCTCCCAGATCCATGCCTCATTCATTTTTAGAAATGTGAGGTAGTTAACACTGTCGTGAGCTAGGCGAGTACGCTTATCGGTCACGATCCCCCCTGCTGCTTTGAACGTCCTTTCGGACAGGACACTGGACGAGGGGCAAGCCAACAGTTCGATTGCAAATTGGGCAAGCTCTGGCCAGAGGTCAAGCCTGCCCACCCAGTAGTCCAGGGGTTCATCACTCCTCAGAGCGTCCACATCGGCCATTAACCCAATGTAGTCAGACACCTGTCGGTCTAGGCGTTCCCTGATGCTGGATCCGGATGACACCTGTCGATGGGTCGGCTGAAAGAATGACCTCATATCCGAAGTCACCAACACATCTTCAAACCGGCCTCTTCTTGCAGGCGCTGTTGGATTGGTACCCGCAACTCCTTCTCTGGGAGTGGGAATTGCTCCTCTGCCAGCGCACGCAAAAGCAGAATGCAGCATTTCTCGAAGCAAGGCCTGGAAGTGCTCCATTCTGACAGCCCTCTGTGACGGCGGTAACATTTCCGCCATTTTGTGTTTGTACCGGGGGTCTAAGTACGTTGCCACTCAGTACTGGTCCTTGACCCTTATGCTTTTTATACGGGGGTCCCTATTAAAACACTGGAGCATGAAGGCCCCCATTTGCACTAAACTGGAAGCGGTGTGGTGGCCTGGCTCCTGCTCATCATCCAGGATAATGTCGTCCTCTTCATTCTCCTCTCCCCATCCACGCACAACAGGGATCCCAGAAAGGTTTAAAGCATGCTCTTCTTGCTCCATCTCATCCGCCCCGGCACCATCCTCCTCTGACTCCTCTTCAGACTCCTGTTGTTGACTTATCTCAGATAGAGTAGCCCCCCCTGGGAATTCATCCAGCATTGCGACTTCCTCATCTTCCCGCTCCTGCTCCTCCACAGCTTGATCAATGACACGACGCAATGCACGCTCCATAAAGAAGGCATAAGGTACCATGTCACTGATGGCGCCATGGCTGCGACTGACCAGTTTGGTGATCTCCTCAAATGGCCGCAGAAGTCTGCATGCATCGCGCATGAGCAACCACTGGCGCAGTGAAAAAAAACCCCAGCTCCCCAGAACCTGTTCTGCCGCAGAGCTCATACAGGTAGACGTTAACTGCACGTTTCTGCTGGAGCAGCCTATCAAGCATATAGAAGGTTGAGTTCCACCGCGTCGGGCAATCGCAAATAAGACGTCTGACCGGCAGATTGTGTCGCCGCTGAATGTCAGCAAGGCGAGCCATGGCTGTGTAAGATCTTCTGAAATGGGCCGAGATTTTCTTTGCCTGCTGCAAGATGTCCTGGACCCCAGGGTACTTGACAACAGATCGCTGCACGACCAAGTTTAATGTGCCATGCATGGCACGTGCATAATTTTGCCCTGTTTCAATGCACTAAGCAGATTCGCACCGTTTGTCACACACCACTTTACCAACTGTCAAATTGAGTGGTGTTAGCCACTGATCTGCCTGTGAACGCAAAGCTGAAAGGAGTGCCGGGCCAGTGTGGCTCTTGGCTTCCAGGCACAACAGACACAGCATGGCATGGCAACGTCTCACCTGGCATGTCGAATAGGCTCTGGGGAGCTTGGGCGGTGCAGCGGAAGAGACGCTAGCAGCGGAAAAGGAGGAGTCAGCCGAGGAGGAGAGGGAGGAGGATGGAGTAGGAGGAGGAGGAGAAGAAGAGCCAGGTCTGCATGCAATCCGTGGCAGTAAAACCAAATCTACACGGGTGCCACGGGTTACATGCTTGACGGCCGTCAGAAGGTTCACCCAGTGGGCAGTAAAAGGGATATACCTTCCCTGCCCGTGTTTGCTAGACCACGTGTCTGTGATCAGATGTATCTTGGCACTGACACTGTGTGCCAGAGATACATTCACCTGCCGCTGAACATGGCCATATAGCTCTGGGATGCCCTTCTCTGAGAAATACTTCTTTCCTGGGACCTTCCATTGTGGTGTTCCAATGGCCACAAATTTTCGAAAGGCCTCCGAGTCCACCAGTTTATATGGCAGTAGTTGGCGAGCTATCAGTTCTGACAAGCCAGCCGTCAACCGTTGGGCAAGAGGGTTATCCGGCGTCATAATTTTTTTACGCTCGAACATTAGGCCCACGGAAGCCTGCCTTTTTGCAGAAAAAGCGTGAGCTTGGCGTGATGAAAGGTGGAGTGGAGGACAATTGTGAGGAGAAGGAGAAGTAGAAGACGAGGCTGGACGGTGAGAGCCTGGAGTGTGGCTTTGTGTGTTCCGTTGCTCCCACTGGGCTCGGTGATGGCTGCTCATGTGCTTCTTAAGGCGGTCGTCCCTAGGTGAGTGTTGGGCTTACCGCAACTAATGCGTTGACTGCAAAGATTGCACATGGCAACGCTATTGTCAGCAGCGGACACGTTAAAAAAAGCCCACACTGCGGAGCCATGTGCCGGCATCCTGGGAGCGCCAGATGTGACCGTACATGGTCGATGACTCGCTCCTGATACATTAGCAGTCTCCTTTGTCCCTCCTGTGCAATGTAAGTTATTCCTGCTTCTCCTCCCTATCTGCTGGTCCATATCTCCCTCTGAACTCCCCTCCTCTTCCTCCCTTGTGGGCACCCACGTGACATCACTAGACACGTCCTCATCGACGTCACCTTCCCCACCGCTATAATTAGAGATCCCGGAGTAGGCAGCAACACCGGGGACCAACCTCCTCCTTGGGCTGATCTGGGTACTGTCGTCAGACTGCTGAGTGGCGGTTGTTGCTACCTCCTCTTCCTTATCCAATGCCAAGAGTGGCTGCGCATCAGAAATGTCTTGATATGGATCGGAAAATAATTCCTGTGACTCAAGCGGAAGGTATGTGGTGGTGGTGATGGTGTTGTTGGTGGTAGTGTCTTTGGGGGTGCACATAGCAGAGAGTGAAGAAGAGGGTGCACATCGAGAGGATGAGGAGGGTGCAGAAGAGTAAGGCTGAGTGAGCCACTCAACCAAGTCTGATGCGTCCTTTAAAGTAATTGAACGCACCTTCTGCAACTTCCCACTTTGGTTCAAGCCTGTTGCTCCTGCCCTACCCATACCACCCTTGCGGAAGGGCCTGCCTCTTCCTCTGCCTGTCATTTTTTAAATGATCCTGTGACAAAACTCTCAGTCCCTATACTGATAAAGGACTGCTGCAGAATAGGGCAGCAGTCAGCAGTAGTGCACCTCAACCCTATATATTGTGGACCTATACCAGTCCTTAAGGAATAGCAGACTGTACCTCACTCAACCCTATGTACTGTAGTACCCTATACCTTACCAGTCCTTATAAGGACCTTTGTGGAACTAGTAGGTTGTGAATGATTAGCAGACTGTACCTCAGTCCCTATACTGATAAAGGACTGCTGCAGCAGAAGGGCAGAAGTCAGCAGTAGTGCACCTCAACCCTATATATTGTGGACCTATACCAGTCCTTAAGGAATAGCAGACTGTACCTCACTCAACCCTATGTACTGTAGTACCCTATACCTTACCAGTCCCTATAAGGACCTTTGTGGAACTAGTAGGTTGTGAATGATTAGCAGACTGTACCTCAGTCCCTATACTGATAAAGGACTGCTGATGCAGAAGGGCAGCAGTCAGCAGTAGTGCACTTCAACCCTATATATCGTGGACCTATACCAGTCCTTAAGGAATAGCAGACTGTACCTCACTCAACCCTATGTACTGTAGTACCCTATACCTTACCAGTCCTTATAAGGACCTTTGTGGAACTAGTAGGTTGTGAATGATTAGCAGACTGTACCTCAGTCCCTATACTGATAAAGGACTGCTGCAGCAGAAGGGCAGCAGTCAGCAGTAGTGCACCTCAACCCTATATATTGTGGACCTATACCAGTCCTTAAGGAATAGCAGACTGTACCTCACTCAACCCTATGTACTGTAGTACCCTATACCTTACCAGTCCTTATAAGGACCTTTGTGGAACTAGTAGGTTGTGAATGATTAGCAGACTGTACCTCAGTCCCTATACTGATAAAGGACTGCTGCAGCAGAAGGGCAGAAGTCAGCAGTAGTGCACCTCAACCCTATATATTGTGGACCTATACCAGTCCTTAAGGAATAGCAGACTGTACCTCACTCAACCCTATGTACTGTAGTACCCTATACCTTACCAGTCCTTATAAGGACCTTTGTGGAACTAGTAGGTTGTGAATGATTAGCAGACTGTACCTCAGTCCCTATACTGATAAAGGACTGCTGATGCAGAAGGGCAGCAGTCAGCAGTAGTGCACTTCAACCCTATATATCGTGGACCTATACCAGTCCTTAAGGAATAGCAGACTGTACCTCACTCAACCCTATGTACTGTTAGTCAAGTATAATATTCTTTCTATATTTGGAAGAAAGAATATTATACGTGTACAAGCCTATTACCATACCAGTCCTGAAAAGAACCTTTGTGGACCTAATAGTAACAGCTACTGATTAAACTGACTGTCCCTCACTGCCACACACAGCTTCCTGCCTGTCCCTATTTAAACTGACAAAACACAGGCTGCTGGAACAATAACTTGAATAGCACTCAAAACTATATCCTGTACTACTTTACCATACCAGTCCTGAAAAGGACTTTTGTGGACCTAATAGTAACAGCTAATGATTAAACTGACTGTCCCTGCTGCACACAGCATCCTGTCCCTCTCTCTACACTGACAAAAGACAGGCTGCTGCAACAATCACTAGCACAGCAGTGCCTCAAACCTATATCCTGAACTACACCTAACACCTATACCATGATACCAGTCCTTAAAAGAACTTTTGTGGACCTAATAGCTAGCGATTTGGGTCACTGAAGTCTCTCCCTGCTCCACACAGCAACCTTCCCTATAGTGACATACGAAAGAATGTAAAATGGCCGCCGGATCGGGTCTATTTATAAGTTAGGGGGAATGTCCAAGTGTCCATGTGCTGTAATGTCTCAATTGGCTGTCCTGTACCCCATGATGGATGTGTCATCATAGGTCAAAGTTCTTTTACACAGTAAACACGGAAGTCCGCCGGGCGAACGGTGGCAATAGTCCCCCGATCGGGCGGACGGCGAACAGCCGAAATTCGTCACGAAACGACAGTCGGGCGAACCGTTCGGCCATCCCTACTGCTGTCCACTTTTGTTGCTGCAAACAAAACACCGTCCACCATCTCCTTTACACTCCTCCACACCCATCTACAACTTCCTGTCTTGTTTTAAACCCACTTCCTCTGACAGGCGGGTTAACCCTTTTTTGTTCCCTTAAAGGGACCACAGTCCAAATAGAGGGGAAACATAGCATCCTTCCAGGACCCAGCCACGGCGTCCTGTACAGTGTATAAACTCCTGGTCAGTCTGATCCAATAAAAGACAAAAAAAAAGGAAAACCTAGTTCTGAAAGGCACGGTAATACCTCTCTGGATTTTATAGACAGACCAGGTGATGTAGTAAAAAAAAAAAAAAAAAAAAAAAAGTTTTTTATTAAAAACATACAATAAAACTGCAAATAGCAAGAAAAGTACAGTCACATAAATGCGTGTAAGAAAAAATAAATATACTCAGGTAAACAGTCGTATGGAACTCAGCTGCCCTGTAGACAAAGTTGGGCTAGCGAGAGCACATACTGCAAATGATGTCTAAAATGTTTCGGACCTTGTAGTCCTTCTTCGGAGGCTTATGAAAGAAGATGTCATTTTTATATAGAAAATCATGAGTATTCTAGAATGTAGATATAATAATGCATTAGTAGGATAATGTTATAGTTCTATCTATAATGATTGCACAAGAAAAGTGCTTTTTAGTCAAAGCTGACATGCACCTCCAATCACAGCAGTAGAGTAGTACGGAAGTATGTTTCAGTTTGAGAAATAAAAAAAATGTCTGGGGTGTGTATTACTATACCCCTGGGTGGGGCTACTTGAAATCAATTGCGCTTAGTGCACAGCTGGTGGTCAGTGGACAGATTGAGGCGCCCAACCAATAGCAGCCTCGACCCGTCGAAGTCCCTTGGCGCGATGATGTGTGGGGCAAGCCTTCCCCAAGGGGGCGGGGTCGTGTCCCACGACAGTAACCCTCCGTTCTGCGCTTCACAATGGAGCGCAAGCAGGAAGGAACCTGTCATAGGGACAGGCTCCAATGGGCAGGAACGTCCCAAGCAAAGACACAACCAGTGTCCAGACATGGGACCCCCGCGTCCCGGGCATGGGGCATGGCCCGCAATCCGCACCTTCCAACCTTGGAGATAGAAACTGCAGTCCAAAGGCATGTGAGGATGTGGAATCCTGGGTAGTGCACTATCAATCCATGGGAAGCACACCCCCTGGTGGCCAGCAGCGACAATCTCATCTCACATCTTACTATACAAATCCAGGAAATCATGCCTGTGGTCATCGCAGCCCGGCAACCTGTTTTCTGCGGGCTGTCCATGCGTAAATGGTCAACAGTCTCCTCGTTAACATTGAAAACAATTGTAAGGCCCCATAGTTATAGGCAGAAATTTAAAGGTGTTCTAAACATCTCACCCAACCATCAGTTTCATAGCTAGTGGTCCATTCTGCGCCGAACAGATGATGGCAAAGATCGCGGGCTCTCATTTGTCTCCATGTCCCCATAAATCATCTATGGGGAGTTGGCTGATGTTCTACGATACCTCTGCCCATGTCTGTGCGATCTTGGAGTGTCATCAGGTTGTGTGGGGATCCAGGGGTCCGGTTACATGAATGCACTGTACAAATCCGGAACCTCTGTCAGAGCAATGCCCAAGGTGTCCCAGAAAGGTTGCAAGTCAGCCAGGGTTCTCAGCTGCGCTGTACGATTTCCAGTGGTTGCCTGTAAACAGAAGGGGAATTTCCATCTATAAAAGTGATGCGTCTGTTGCACAGAGTATGAATCAGTGGACGCACATCTCTCCTGTGTTGCAGGGTGATTGCAGACAAATCCTGGAATAACTGTATGCACGCACCCTGTCATGTTCCAGACATTCATGGTTGCCAGCCAGGCACAGAATTTCTTCTTTCTGTGTGAAATTGAACAGGCAGCACACCGCATCTCTGGGGGGGGGGGGTCAGTGTCTGAGACCTCTGTGGCACCTTCTATCTTCATAGGGGCAACAGCTGGCAGCCCCAGCATCATGTTAAAGATGGCCCAAACCACAGATTGTAGCTGGGGCCCTTCCACTGTTGTCTAAGTCCTCCATATGTTGGTACATATGAATCAGGTGCTGTGCGTATACACTGACAACCCTTTGGACTTGCTGAATGGCTGTCCCATGTGTCATGGCAGCTGTCTCCATGTGCTCTAGAGGCTACTGCTCTGATGTCTGTCTTGAGGTCAGACATATCCGCAGATAGGGTGTATTTAAAGAGGAAGTAAACCCTGATGAGTTTACTTCCTCTTTTTTTCCCTGCAAAGGTAAAGCATAATGGACTACTATGCATCGCATTAGTAGCCCATTATGTGTCACTTACCTGACACAGGAGCCAGCGAAGTCGCGCTGTCCCCTGTAGTCCGCCGCATCCATCTTGCTGTGGCGTCTCGCAGCTCCGCCGCTGTCATTCGGCGAAGCCGCGATGACGTCACTCCCGCGCATGCGCACGGGAGTCGACAAATGCGGCAGCTCCATTTTTGGAACTGCCGCGTTCAGTGCGCATGTGCGCCGCTGTCTACGGCGCATGCGCCGTAGACAGCGGTGCCTGTCTTCAGGCAAATATCTCCTAAACCGTATAGGTTTAGGAGATATTGCTTGGACCTACAGGTAAGCCTTAATCTAGGCTTACCTGTAGGTCAAAGTGGTTTGTAAGGGTTTACAACCACTTTAATGTCCATTGTAACTTGTTGGAGGTCAGATAGGCACAGTAGGGGAGATGTGTGTGGGGCAGAGGTACCTACAACAGGGGCAAATGCACTCAAGGAGTCCGTGGTGATGGCATGACTCACCGTATGCCGGTGAGTATGCCTGCTCTGTCCGGAACATCGCCAGTATGTTCCAGCTAAGTTGCGTAGATGGGTCCTGCTGTGACCGGGTGACTGACGAGCTCCTCCAGGTCATCTCCACATGCAGGTGTCCCACTGATTATAGGCAAAAGAGGAGTTCTAGGATATCTTCCTCCGGTGCAAGGCCATGCCCCCTTGGGTATATTTCTATCCAGATTTGCAACAAGGTAAATTCCTGTATTTTCACACCAAACAAGGAGGTACACAAATGATGTGTAAATTCCTGGTTTTACCCACACCTATGCAAGTGTATATTTTAGAGACAATGCAAAAAACTTAATATAACTATGCAGTACACCCGACAGAATTGCCTGTTGGCAAATTCAAACATCCCATCCAGCGTACTTTTGACTTGTCTAAGGAAAAGAAACAAATGTTGAAACACTTGAGGACACAGAACCTCACCTTAATCAATACTGTCATGACCACTAATACTTTGCTTTAAGCAGCATCACAGTTACAACAGGACACATCTCACTACTGGTATGATGTGTTCACATAATGTTTTCCCACAGGGGCTCAGTTTTTGAAAAGTATAGTGTATCCTATGGTACTTGTTTTGATACTAATGTGCAATCTTTATTTGATATGCACCCTTAAAACCAAGGTTGAGAAAATAATGGATAAAGCAGATGACACATATTGCCAGTCTGCCACTAGTGCAGTTTGCAGATTAGGGAAAGACATAAAATAAATGTGAATCCAGACTTACAGTATGCTTTTAGCAGGGCTCACAATTTCTAGTCCTGAGTAGGGATGTGCCGAACACCCCCTGGTTCAGTTCGCACCAGAACTTTCGAACAGACCCCAAATTCGTACGAAATTTAGAACTCCATTGAAGTCTATGGGACTCGAACGTTCGAAATTAAAAGTGCTAATTTTAATGGCTAATATGCAAGATGCTGTCCTAAAAAGGGTTTGGGGACCTGGCTCCTGCCCCAGGGGACATGGGTCAATGCCTAAAATGTTTTTAAAAACGGCCGTTTTGGCGGGAGCACTGAAAAAAAAAAGCGAAATATTCCTTTAAATATCGTGCCTGGGGGGTGTCTGTAGTATGCCTGTGAAGTGCCACGTGTTTCCCGTGTTTAGAACAGTCCCTGCACAAAATTACATTAAACGTAAATAACATCATTTAAAACTGCTTGCGGTTTTAATGTTATATCTGGTTCCTGCAATATCGTTGAAAATCATTGAGAAAAATGGCATGGGTAGCCCTCCCTGCCCATTACCAGCCCCTTTGGGTCTTGTACGCATATTAAGGGGAACCCCATACCCATATTAAAAAAAGGAAATGCGTGTGGCCCCCAGGCCCTATATACTCAGAACAGCAGTATACAGGCGGTGCAAACAAGACAGGGACTGTGTAGGTTTGTTGTGTTAAGTTGAATCTGTTTGTCATTTTCAACTGGTACATTTTTAAAGTGTAGCTCCAGTCAAAAAAACTATTTTTAAGCTTTTTGGAAAACATAGGGAAGGGTTATCACCCCTGTATAATTTGTTTTGTCGTCAGCTGGGTGTTTGAAAGTAGGGGCCTGCCCTATATGCTCTGCAGAAATGGCAGAACAAGGTGTTGGTTTTGCCACAACATTGTAAGCCCTCAAAGTGACTCTTGGTGGGCGCTGGAGCGCCCTGCTGTGAACGATTATATCAAGAATTGTAATTACATGCCATTGTTGAACAGTGGTAGAAAAATTGACCTTTGGTGGTTGTGGTGCTGGTGCCACAACACTATAAGTCCTCACAGTTACTCTGGGTGGGCACAGGAAGGGGCCCTCCTGTGAAATATTATATCAAGAATTGTAATTACATGTCCCTGTTAAACAGGGGCAGAAAAATTGGGCCTTAGGCACTGGTGCTGGTGCCACCACACTGCAACCTCTCCCATATACTCTAGTTGTAGTGCAGGAATTAGCCCTGCTGCAAAGCATTCCATCAAAAATTGTAATTAAACGCCCCTGTTAAACAGGGGCAGAAAAATTGGGCTGATGGCATCACCCAGAACCAAAAATGTTCTTCCAAAATATCAGCGGAGGAGGAAAAGGATAGACAATCAACATAACAGGACAGTCACTCAGCATCAGCATAGGCAGTCTTGAAGGGATGTGATATTTCAAAAAAAATGAACTGATCATAACTTGGGGCTGCGGACTAAAAAATTGTCTGAAAGCATCAGTCAGACGGCCACCTTCTCCACCGCTCCTTCTGACCGATGCCTCAGCAACACGTTGTCCAGGACCAGGAGTTTGTAACCTCCCAGTCTCTGGGAACGCATTGCACAAACCTTTCTGCAAGGCCTCCCGGAGATGTCTCATGCTCTGCTCCCTCTGCAATGGCAAGATAAGGTCGGCAACCTTACCCTTGTACCGTGGATCAAGGAGAGTGGCCAGCCAGTAATGGTCCCTCTCCTTGATCCGAAGAATACAAGGATCCTTCCGCAGGCTTTGCAGGATCAGGGAGGCCATGCAGCGTAGGTTAGCTGAGGCATTCGGTCCGGAGTCCTCTGGGTCACTAAGGACAACATGATCCGCAGCTACCTCCTCCCAGCCACGTACAAGTCCACGGGTTTCTTGGGACTGTAAATCATCCCTACAAGACTGCTGCTGCTGATGCTGAGTGCCAGCCTCCACCTCCATGCTGACACAACCATCCTCCTCCTCCTCCTCTTCCTCCTCCTCTTCCTCTTCCTGTGTGATGGGTGGCACAGCAGGAACACTGTCTGGATAAAGGGGGCCTTGAGAGGCAAGGAAGTCCTCCTCTTCCTGCCTCTGTTCTGCCTCAAGTGCCCTGTCCATTATTCCACGCAGCGTATGCTCCAAGAGGTGGACAAGAGGTACAGTGTCACTGATGCATGCACTGTCACTGCTCACCATCCTTGTGGCCTCCTCAAATGGTGACAGGAAAGTGCATGCATCCCTGATCATGCCCCACCGGCGTGGTGAGAAAAAACCAAGCTCCCCTGACCCTGTCCTGGTGCCGTCACACAGGTACTCATTGATGGCCCTCTGCTGCGTGTGCAGCCGCTGCAGCATGGCCAACGTTGAGTTCCACCTGGTGGGCATGTCACATATAAGGCGGTTCTTGGGCAGGTTCAACTCCTTTTGGAGCTCAGCCAGCCGAGCACAGGCATTAAATGATCGGCGGAAATGCACACAGACTTTCCTGGCCTGCTTCAGGACATCCTGTAAGCCCGGGTACCTGCCCAAGAACCGCTGCACCACAAGGTTAAGGACGTGAGCTACACAAGGCACATGGGTCAGTTGTCCCTGTCGGAGGGCGGAGAGGAGGTTGGTGCCATTGTCGCAAACCACCATTCCTGGCTTAAGCTGGCGTGGCGTCAACCACCTCTCAGCCTGCCCCTGCAGAGCTGACAAAACATCCGCCCCAGTGTGGCTCCTGTCCCCCAAACAAACAAGCGCAAGCACGGCATGGCATCGTTTTGCCTGCGTACTTGCGTAGCCCCTGGAACGCCTACGGAGCAACGCTGGTTCTGAGGACAGAGCACTGGAAGAGGCCATGGAGGAAGAAGAAGAGGAGGGGGTGGAGGAGAGAGGTGTGTCACAACCAATAGTAGCATTTTAGAGGCGTGGTGGCGGAACAACCTCCAACACTACTGCACCTTGTCCTGCATCCTTCCCAGCTGCCAGAAGAGTGACCCAATGGGCCATGAAAGACAGGTAACGTCCCTGTCCATGCCTGCTAGACCATGAGTCAGCAGTAATATGCACCTTACCGCTGACCGCCCTGTCCAGCGAGGCAAGGACATTGCCTTCCACATGCCGGTAGAGAGCCGGAGTCGCCTTCCGTGAGAAAAAGTGGCGTTTGGGGACCTGCCACTGAGGAACCGCACATTGTACAAACTCACGGAAGGGGGCAGAGTCTACCAACTGAAAAGGCAGCAGTTGAAGTGCTAGCAATTTAGCCAAGCTAGCATTCAACCACTGGGCATGTGGATGGCTGGGAGTGAACTTCTTTCGCCGGTCCAGCAGCTGGGGCAGGGACATTTGCCTGCTATAATCGGACGTGGGTGTACTGCTAGCAGAGTGCCCGGAAGCACTTGGCTGTGACACACCTAATTCTACACCTTCATTCCTCTCAGAGCAGGTTTCAGAGAGGACTGAAGGTCTAGTGGGGTTGGAGAAGCCAGCGGATGAGGAGCAAGGAGAGGTCCGCTTTGTTCTTTGGTGTGGGTCTTTGAGGTAAGCTTGCCAACGAGCTGCATGGCAGGTCAACATATGTCTGGTCAAGCATGTGGTGCCCAAGCGGCTGATGTTTTGGCCACGCGAGATACACTTGAGACATATGTTGCAAATAGCAGCGGTGCGATCTGATGCACTCGTCTCAAAAAAGGTCCACACCAAAGAACTTTTAGAATAACGCGCAGAGGCAGCGCCCTGCACAGGCGGAGCTCTGCGGTGTGATTCAGTCGGTGTGCTGCCCCTAAGCTGGCCCCCGGAGGGCATCCTGCCTCGTTGGACATGTGCCTCCTCCTCCTCCTCCTCCTCTCTCCTACCAGGCACCTACCAGGAGTCAGTGCCCTCATCATTCCCTCCCTCTTCATCGCTGTAGCAAACCTGGCAGTATGCTGCAGCTTGTGGAACATGACTGCCAGATTGCTGTCCTTCTTGAGCATCCCCTCTTTCTGCATTCACGCTACTGCCTTCCTCTAGCTGAGTATCATCATCAGAGCCTACAAAACACTGGGCATCCTCCTGGAGCATGTGCTCAAAGAGTTCAGGAGACTCCTCAGGAGGACGTGGTGGGTCTAGGGAAGGAGTCATTGATGATGACATTGAGACGAGGGAAGACGATGCGTTGGCAGCTGCTTTGCCAGTACCCTGAGACTGGGTGAGAGAGGATGAGGAGGATGAAGAGGGCTTGGTCATCCACTCTACCAAGTCGTTGGCATGTTGCGGCTCAACATATCCAGCTGCCGAAAAGAAGGACAAGCGTGTCCCATGGCCACGTGCTGATGATGACGATACACCGCGTCCACGACCAGCACTGTTGTCTCTAGACACAGAGCCTGCTTGCCCTCTTTTATCGGCTCGTGCCTGTCTGCCTCTCCTTGCTGGCCTTCCAGACATGGTAATGGCCTGAAGGGAGTTGGGTAAAACAGCAATTGGGTAGTGTATATTGTGCTGGAGGCACACAACACCCACTAACTCCTGCAGATGCCTTTATTATAGAACACCAGCAATAAAGGGTAGATAAAGGTGTATACTGTACTGGAGGCACACAACACCCACTAAGCCCTGCAGATGGCACTATTAGAGAACACCAATAAAGGGTAGATACAGGTGTATATTGTGCTGGAGGCACACAACACTAACTCCTGCAGATGCCTTTATTATAGAACACCAGCAATAAAGGGTAAATACAGATGTATACTGTGCTGTGCTGGAGGCACACACAACTTCCAATAACTCCTGCAGATGGCAGATGGCTCAAATAGAGAAGAGCTATGTAGGTGGAAATAGCGGTGTGTACTGGGTACAGAGCACGCAGACAGCACGCACAAGCTCCTAACACTGACTGCAAGCTCTATTATAAAAGATAGATATATCGCTAGCTATATTGGTGAATATAGTGGTGTATACTGTGGTCAGGGCACGCAGACAACAACCACTACAGAAGAGCAAGATCGAAAAATCTGCCGATAACGATCGGTGTATACTGTGTTGAAGGTACACAGAACACCCACTAACTGCTTCAGACGCCAACACACTACACAAGGCCGCCGCGCTGGCGGCCTTATATAGTGTGGGGCGTGTACTACACAGCCTGAGCTATGATTGGCCACAGGCATCCTGCCTGTGGCCAATCATGGCTCTCCTCGCTGCCGGCGCTGTGATTGGCCAAGCATGCAGGGTCACAGTGCATGCTTGGCCAATCATGAGCCAGCAATGCACTGCGCCATCGCAGTGCATTGTGGGCTGTGAGCGCCACACGAATTTGGCGCGAACGGCCCATAACGTTCGGAATTCGCCAAACGGGCGAACAGCCAATGTTCGAGTCGAGCGTATGTTCGACTCGAACACGAAGCTCATCCCTAGTGCTGAGATACTTGCCAGGCCTTAAGGGTTACTCACCACCCAACCCATAGCCTGCACTGCCCCTAATCACTCCCTCATAAATTATCTCAAGAAATTACACTTAAATGTTTTTTGCAGAATTAAGTTGAAAATAAATATTAACAACTTTATAAATGCAGCCTCACCAGTGCCCATCAATGCAGTCTCACCAGTGCCCACCAATGCAGTCTCACCAGTGCTTATCAGCACAGCCTCATCAGTGCTCATCAATGCAGGCTCACCTGTGCCCATCAATGCAGCCTTGTCAGTGGCCATCAATGCAGCCTTGTCAGTGGCCATTAATGCAGCCTCGTCAGTGGCCATCAATGCAGCCTCGTCAGTGCCTAGCAATGCAGCGTGACCTGTGAACATCATTGCAGGGTCACCTGTGCCCACCAATGTATCCTCACCTGTGCACATCATTACAGCATGACCTGTGCCCACCAATGCAGCCTCACCTGTGCCCATTATGCTGCGTGACCTGTGCTCACCATTGCAGCCTCCCCTGTGCCCATCATTGCAGCGTGACCTGTGCCTGTGACCTGTACCTGTGACGTTAAAATAATGTTTTTTTAGCGCCTGTATTTTTTAGCTGGTTTTTTTCCAATGGATCAAAAATGTTAAAAAACGCTGGTGAATGACGTTTGAGCGTTTATCGACGTTTATCAGCATTATAGTATTTTCACAGCTGAAAAACGTCTCTCAGAACCCACTAGTTTTGGGGTTTTTTTACTGCTCAAAAACGTTACTGCCCAAAACTGCTGATAACAGCCTATGTGTGCATGGACACATAGGATAACATGATGGAAAGTTTAATGCCTGTAGAAAAAAAGTCTACTGCCAAAAACAGCTGCTGTAAAAATGTCCAAAAATGTCCAGTGTGCATGAGGCCTAAATGGTATGTCTCTTTTTTTCTTTGAAATGTTTTTTTTTTTTGAAAATGCGGAAATAAGCTTGGTTTCTCTAACACCACAAGTTTTAAAGTGAGAAAAGTCTGGGCTATTTAAAAAAAAAAAAAGGTTTCCTGTCACTGTCAAGTACAGTGCCTTGAAAAAGTCTTCCTACCCCTTAAAATTTTCCACATTTTGTCATGGTACAAACGTAAATATATTTTATTGGGATTTTATGTGATAGACCAACACAATGCGTCACATAATTGTAAAGTGGAAGGAAAATTATAAATGGTTTTCAATAATTTTTTACAAATAAATATCTGAAAAACGTGGCGTGCATTTGTATTCAGCCCTCTTTATTCTGATTCCCCTAACTAAAATCAATTGCCATCAGAAGTCACCTAATAAGTAAATAGAGTCCACCTGTGTGTAATTGAATCTCAGTATAAATACAGCTGTTCTGTGAAGCCATCAGAGCATCAATTTAAAGCAGGGTTAGAAAAATATTCCAAGCTTTGAACATCTCACAGAGCACTGTTCAATCCATCATCCAAAAATGTAAAGGGTATGACATAACATGGGAAAGACACATCAGAGAGAGATGAAAAAAGCTTCCCCCCCCCCACCCGAAAACGAAAATGTTATGGAAGAGTTTTCTTTAAAACAGCAATATGACAAGGTCAGATTAGTTCTTTATTAACAATACATTTAAGCACATTGTTACATTGCATAGGGGGTTATTTACTACAGCAAAATCCACTTTGCACTGAAAGTGGACTTGGAAGTAAAGTCGCTGTAGATCCGAGGGGGACATGCAAGGAAAATAAAAAACAGCATTTTAGCTTCCACATGATTGGATGATAAAATCAGCAGAGCTTCCACTCATTTCAGATCTACCCCTTAGATTTAGAGCGACTGCACTTCCAAGTGCACTTGCAGTGCAGCGTGGATTTGTCTTTCGTAAATAACCCCATAACTGTGTATAGTATATGAGTCCCGACGCATTTCGATCTATAGGGTCTCTTCAGGGGGCCAAATGGATCTAGAAGATATAACATATATTTAAAGTTTGAAGAGACATTTCGTTATTAGTCACACTGAATAAGCGATATGGTATATTTACCGCTCAAGAGCGTTCTTGTAACCAGAAATAATGGGAGCCATTATGAAAAATACAGAGGGCTTTTTAGGCCGCCCCCACCTCCCCAGGGGAGAAGAGCCCACTCCGAGGGGCTTACAAGGAGCCATACTGTGCATGCGCTTGGTGGGACGGAGGGATACATGCCTGCAATGAACACCCAAAAATAGGCATTTAGTAATTTAGGAAAAATAAATAAATTAACTCATAGAAAATCCGCCAGTATCAATTGTGATGTAAGTCTTTCTGAATATACATATAGAGACTGGCAGTAAATAGAGGTTGTCAATGTATACATTTATCACAATGTCATTCTGTCCCAAAAATAGAGCCCCAAATTCTGTCCCAAAATAATTAAATGAATCAATATGATAATATAATAAAGGTATATTGGTAGTTTATGTTTAATAGTAAGCTGTATAGGAGTAGGAGTATAACGTTAGAAAAATACGTGCATGTGTAAAGGACAGTACAGTCAAAACATGTGCTGTGTGCAAATTAATAATGTAACTGAAATGGTTCAAATGCTGCCGTGATGTGAATAAAAATAATAAATGCTAAATAATAAGTGATAAATGTAAATAAAGAAACAAAAAAATTGAAAATGAATGTGGTGATAAGCTATAACTTGTATAATAATGTAGTTCATATAATAATATAGTTTACCTTGTATAGTGATGTAGTTCGTATAGACTTGTAAGTAGTTTGGGCTTATCAAGCTTATTTGTTAATATAAACCTGACTGCAAATATGCAAGAGAGGTGGGGACTCTGTGCTGGGAGAGAGTAGATGCGGTGCCATCTGTCCTGACCTGTATAGAATCATAAAATGATTCTGAAACCTACCAGTCTCTTATGTGTCTATCGGTATGTCAACTGGGGTGGTCCTACGCAGGCTGTTAGGATTAAGTTCGCCTGCTGGTGGCACTATCCTGCTCTGGGCTGTTTGCTGCAGTTCCAGTATCCACCAGCAGGTGTCACCCAGGAGCCAGCAGGCTGGTGTAATCAGGCTAATTAATGTTCAGCTGCCTGGGGGATACTTAAGGCTTCTCCTCCCTTCCCTGGTGCGTCACAATTCTGGTCCCTTCCTTGCCGGCTGTGCCTAGCTTGAGCCAGTCTGTACCTCGCTGCCTTGTTCCTGCCTTGCTTCTATTTGAGTACCCTGTTGAGATCCACCTTCCTTGCATTCCCTTATCCTTTAGATGGTTTTTGTCTATAGTTAGTAGTTAGGTTCCTTTGTTAGTTGTCTTTTGGGGTTTGTTTATGTTCACATTTACTGTGTGCTGTGTTTGCTGTGTTAATGGTTTGCTGTGTTTAACTATAAATAAATATCACTTTAACCACCTTCAGACCGGACCATTTTGCTGGTAAATGACCAGAGGTCTTTTTACAATTTGGCACTGCGCTGCTTTAACTGGTAATTGCGCGGTCATGCAATGTTGTACCCAAACAAAATTTGCGTCCTTTTCTTCCCACAAATAGAGCTTTCTTTTGATGGTATTTGATTGCCTCTGTGATTTTTATTTTTTGCGATATAAACGTAAAAAGACCGCAAATTTTGAAAAAAAATGATATTTTCTACTTTTTGTTATTAGAAAAATCCAATAAACTCAATTTTAGTCATACATTTAGGCCCCGAAAACCAAGCACCGCCTTCAGGCTTTCTAAGGGCGTAAATTTTTGATTTCACTTCTCACTACCTATTACAGTTTTGAAGGCCATAAAATGCCAAGATGGCACAAAACCCCCACAAATGACCCCATTTTAGAAAGTAGACACCCCAAGCTATTTGCTGAGAGGCATTTTGAGTCCATGGAATATTTTATATTTTGCCACAAGTTGCGGGAAAATTACAAACTTTAATTTTTTTTTTATTTTTTTTTCACAAAGTTGTCACTAAATGATATATTGCTCACACATGCCATGGGCATATGTGAAATGACACCCCAAAATAAATTCTGCTGCTTCTCCTGAGTACGGGGATACCACATATGTGGGACTTTTTGGGAGCCTAGCCGCGTACGGGGCCCCGAAAACCAAGAACCGCCTTCAGGTTTTCTAAGGGCGTAAATATTTGACTTCACTCCTCACTACCTATTACAGTTTTGAAGGCCATAAAATGCCAAGATGGCACAAAACCCCCACAAATGACCCCATTTTAGAAAGTAGACACCCCAAGCTATTTGCTGAGAGGCATGTTGAGTCCATGGAATATTTTATATTTTGCCACAAGTTGCGGGAAAATTACAAACTTTTTTTTTTTTTTCACAAAGTTGTCACTAAATGATATATTGCTCACGCATGCCATGGGCATATGTGAAATGACACCCCAAAATAAATTCTGCTGCTTCTCCTGAGTACGGGGATACCACATATGTGGGACTTTTTGGGAGCCTAGCCGCGTACGGGGCCCCGAAAACCAAGCACCGCCTTCAGGCTTTCTAAGGGCGTTACAGTTTTAAAGGCCATAAAATGCCAAGATGGCACAAACCCCCCCCAAATGACCCCATTTTGGAAAGTAGACACCCCTAAATTTAGGGGTACACTAGTGAGACTAGGTAATAAATGGCGGGTGCCCTGAAACTATAAAAAAAATAACTAACCAACCAGCGTCACCTGTAACAGTTATATGGTGATCACTGGTGAAAGGGTTAACTAGGGGGCAATCAGGGGGCTTTATGCGGTAGTATATGGGGGTCCCTGGCGCTATAAAAAGCTGCGGCGAACCTAAATATCTACCTGCCTAACTAGCGTCACCTGTGACACTAATACAGCGATCAGAAAAATGATCGCTTATTAGGCTGGGTTCACACTGGAGCGATGCGGGAACGCCATGAATCCGCGGCGGGTTCCCGCATCGCATGCCTCCCGGCGGCAGTTCACACTGCCCTATGCGAACTGCTGGGAGTGTCAGTGAAATGTTAATGACACCCCCAGATCAGTTCGCATATCGCAGTGCGATCTGCAAACTCAGATCGCATGGTGTGAACACCCATGCGATCCGATTCTGCTGCGGGCCAAAAAAAAGGGTCCCGTGCGAATTTGCGGCGGGTGCGGCGGGTGCGGCGGGTGCGGCGGGTGCGACACAAATTCAGCCATACTATCTGTATGGCTGAACTCGAATCGCACAGAGATCGGATGTGATTTGCACTGCAGTGCGGTGCGAATCACATTCGTTCTCATAAACCGCTGCAATGTGAACCCAGCCTTAGTGACACTGGCGAGGGGGGGTGATCACGGGGTTAAACCTTTATTGGGGGGGTTAGGGGGGCACATTAGAACTAAAGGGGGCTAACCCTAACTGCCCTAACAGTTATTACAGTCACAAATGACACCAATGCAAAAAAAAAAGCAATTGGTGTCACTGTGACTGGGGGGGCAGGGGTAATTGGGGGGTGATCGGGGGGTAAAGGGGGGGTGTGAGTGTGCCTGGCATGTTCTACTGTGTAGTGTAGTGCTTGTGCAACTCACCGATGCTCTCTCCTCGGTGCCGGAACGAAAAATACCGACACGGAGGAGAGAATACATCACTTCCTCTCCTGTGTTTACATTACAGGAGAGGAAGTGATGTCACGGGACATTTTCATTCGTCGGGAGCGATCGCGAGGGGGTGGCCATGAATGAATGGCCGTCCCCTCGTCCGGGATCGCTCCCGAACGAATACCGACCGCCGCAGGCAACGGGCGGGGGCCCGATAGGGCCCCCGACCCGCGGGCAGGCAAGGACGTACATGTAAGCCCTTATGCCTGCCCGTGCCATTCTGTCGACGTACATCGTGGTGCGGCGGTCGGCAAGTGGTTAATATATATATCCTTTGTTTGGTCTCAGTTCTCTTGTGTAGCTACGTGTCTGGTCTCCCTGGCCAGTGATCATGACATAATAGTGACGCCCCCCAACGACCAGATCAGCTACACTTGGGAACTGGGAGCCAGATGCTTTGGATTTTTGCTTTTCCTTTCACAATGCTGAGAGTGCAGGTTATTTGCCGTGTGCAACTTGCAGTAGAGGATAAGGATTTTTGTCATTCACTTTGGCAGGATCTTACTGAGGAAGAGCTGCTTGAAGGGATTTTGACTGCACATGCCTTAGCCGTTGAGGGTACAGTGGTGTGAAAAAGTGTTTGCTCCCTTCCTCATTTCCTGTTCCTTTGCATGTTTGTCACACTTAAGTGTTTCGGAACATCAAACCAATTTAAACAATAGTCAAGGACAACACAAGTAAACACAAAATGCAATTTTTCATCCAAGAGGTCACAAAAGACCCCACAACAACGTCCAAGGAACTGCAGGCCTCACTTGCCTCAGTTAAGGTCAGCGTTCATGCCTCCACCATCAGGAAAAGACTGGGCAAAAATGGCCTGCATGGCAGAGTTCCAAGGAGAAAACCACTGCTGAGCAAAAAGAACATCAAAGCTCGTCTCAATTTCTCCACAACACATCTTGATGATCCCCAAGACTTTTGGGACAACATTCTGTGGACCGATGAGACAAAAGTGAAACTCTTTGGAAGGTGTGTGTCCAAGTATATCTGGCGTAGAAGGAACACTGCATTTCATAAAAAGAACATTATACCAACAGTAAAATATGGTGGTGGTAGTGTGATGGTCTGGGGCTGTTTTGCTGCTTCAGACTTGCCGTGATAAAAGGAACTATGAATTCTGCTGTCTACCAAGAGATCCTGAAGGAGAATGTCCGACCATCTGTTCGTGTACTCAAGCTGAAACGAACTTGGGTTCTGCAGCAGGACAATGATCCTAAACACACCAGCAAGTCCACCACCGAATGGCTGAAGAAAAACAAAATGAAGACTTTGGAGTGGCCTAGCCAAAGTCCTGACCTGAATCCTATTGAGATGTTGTGGTATGACCTTAAAAAGGCCGTTCATGCTCGAAAACCCTCTAATGTAACTGAATTAGGACAATTCTGCAAAGATGAGTGGGCCAAAATTCCTCCAGGATGCTGTAAAAGCCTCATTGCACGTTATCGCAAACGCTTGGTTGCAGTTGTTGCTGCTAAGGGTGGCCCAACCAGTTATTAGGTTTAGGGGGCAATCACTTTTTCACACAGGGCCATGATGGTTTGGATTTTTTTTCACCTTTAATAATAAACACCTTCATTTACAAATTGCATTTTGTGTTTACTTGTGTTGTCCTTGACTATTGTTTAAATTGGTTTGATGTTCCGAAACACTTAAGTGTGACAAACATGCAAAGGAACAGGAAATGAGGAAGGGGGGCAAACACTTTTTCACACCACTGTAGATTTTCACTTTGTGAAGTACAACCTTTCATTCAGGTCTGTTCTGAGATACTATTTCAGGTTACCTCTCAGGGCAATGATATTTTCACTCCTCCATTCACTTTGTACCAGGCTGGATTTTTGGGATGGTTGCTAAAACATTGTGCAGGTGTGTTTCTCCAGCAGTATTCAGCCTATCCACAAAAGGTGGTGTTGGAATGTATTGCTTCTGTGCACCGTTTTAATTGAGCAATGTGAGCAAGGGAGAGACAAACTAACTTTAGTTTAACCTCTACTACAAGCTTGGTCAGAGATCATATACCCAGTGCAACATGAGTCACATAAGTACCCTGCCACCAGTAAGCACACTTCCCCTGTATGCAATCCATCGAAAGCTCCTCCTGCAGTGCCGTTACCCATAGCAACATCTCAGGCCCCTTCCTGCATTTCTAATACTCTTCCCTCTTTTCTTCCTAGTACTGTTACTACCTTCCCATCAGCAGTACAGTCTGGTCAGCATAAGGCAACTACGTGCAGGACTCCAATATCTAAGCCTAATAAAAAGAAACAAAACTCGTCTCCTGCTCTTATACCTGTGCCACTATCCATGTTGCCTGCTGATTCTGTTCTCACCGATCCAGTGCCTGATGCGATCCAGTCCTCCTCCATGCAGACTGCTGATGTGTTTCAGTCCTCCTCCATGCAGACTGCTGATGCGATCCAGTCCTCCTCCATGCAGATGACTGCTGCTGCTGTCCATGCCTCCATGTTGCCGCCTGCCGATTGGGTTCATGCCTCCTCCATGTTGCAGCCTGCCGATGGGGTCCATGCCTCCTCCATGTTGCAGCCTGCCGATGGGGTCCATGCCTCCTCCATGCTGATGTCACCTGCCGATGGCGTCCATGCCTCCTCCATGCTGATGTTGCCTGCCGATGGGGTCCATGCTGATGTCACCTGCCGATGGGGTCCATGCCTCCTCCATGCTGATGTCGCCTGCCGATGGGGTCCATGCCTCCTCCATGCTGATGTAGCCTGCCAAAGGAATGGTCATTCCCTTTTCATGCTGCCGCTTGCCGATGGTGCACATTCCTTCTCCATGCTGCCATCTGTTGCCAAGCTTACCACGGCAGGTTCCCGGGCTGCGGCTGCCCCGCTGGACTATGCTGGTTCCCGGGCTGCCGCTGCCCCACTGGACTATGCTGGTTCCTGGGCTGCCGCTGCCCAGCTTGACTATGCTGGTTCCGGGCTGCTACCCAGTCTGATGTGCCCGCTGCCCAGCCTTTTGATCTGGTGCCCGTTGCCCCTCTGGACTATGCTGATTCCGGGGCTGCCTCACCTCTGGACTATGCTGATTCTGGGGCTGCCACCCCTCTGGACTATGCCAAATCTCTACTTGCTATTAAGCCTGACTCTGACTGTGTTAAACTCTCACTTACTGATGTGTCTGAGGCTTATAAAAATCCAGTGTTATGTGGCCTAAAGGGGTTGTCTGGGTGGGTCAAGATCCCTACATTTTCTCATCCTGAGTTCTTTTTGCAGCCAGAAGAGCCTGTTGTGCCTAGGCCAGGAGGTCCAGATCTCCATTTTGAACTTGAGAGCCATTTCTGCTGTTACAGCCCCGCTAGTAGAGGTCCCATGGGAAAGGACAGTGTTCCATTTGAGCTTTGTCCTGACCCAGGAGCGATCCCTGGTGCATTTGGGGACCCGTGTGGGGCAACCTATGCGCTGGGCAGACCCGAGGGACAGGTACTGTGCAGGACGGCCACTAGCAACAGAGGGAGAGAAGGTCCAGTCGTGAAGGAATGCCCTGGTATCAGGGTACCTGCACGGACCAGGGACTCTGGCATTGGGCGGTCGGGTGTCCTTTGGTGTCTCATAATTGGGACACAGGCTGCTTTTGAGAATAAGCCTTTGGTGTTGCTCCTCCTTGGGGATCTGACTAGCAGAAAACCCAGCCAATATTGGGACCCCGGCGGCGGGGATTCTCACCAGGCCTTCAGACATGGACAGTTGAGTGCTCAGTCAGCTTGCAGACCCTAGTGCTGGGGCCCTATGGAGCATCCAGAAGCTGCTCCTTAAGGGGGGAATCTGTTAGGATTAAGTTCGCCTGCTGGTGGCACTATCCTGCTCTGGGCTGTTTGCTGCAGTTCCAGTGTTCACCAGCAGGTGTCACCCAGAAGCCAGCAGGCTGGTGTAATCAGGCTTATTAATGTTCAGCTGCCTGGGGGCTACTTAAGGCTTCTCTTCCCTTCCCCGGTGCATCACGATTCTGGTCCCTTCCTTACCGGCTGTGTCTAACTTGATCCAGTCTGTACCTCACTGCCTTGTTCCTGCCTTGCTTCTATTTGAGTACCCTGTTGAGATCCCCCTTCCTTGCAACCTTGCATTCCCTTATCCTTTAGATGGTTTTTTATATAGTTGTACTCGGAGTCAAACTGTGGATAGTATGGAAAGGAACAAAGAGCAACAAAGAACATAGACCTGAAGTGTGTCGGGGTCACGTGGTCAGTATGCCTAAAAGGGGGCATACCCAAGTATGAAATATAATGAATTAAATAAAAAGAAAAAAGGGAATAGGTGGGTGGGACACGAGAACCAGCGTCCACGAGAGGAGGAGGCAGAGGAGGGCAGGCTTTATGCGGTCAGCCTTACACTTGTACTCGGAGTCAAACTGTGGACAGTATGGAAAGGAACAAAGAGCAACAAAGAACATAGACCTGAAGTGTGTCGGGGTCACACGGTCAGTATGCCTAAAAGGGGGCATACCCAAGTATGAAATATAATGAATGAAATAAAAAGAAAAAGGGGAATAGGTGGGTGGGACACGAGAACCAGCGTCCACGAGAGGAGGAGGGCAGGCTTTATGCGGTCAGCCTTACACTTGTACTCGGAGTCAAACTGTGGACAGTATGGAAAGGAATAAAGAGCAACAAAGAACATAGACCTGAAGTGTGCCGGGGTCACGTGGTCAGTATGCCTAAAAGGGGGCAAAAATAACACAGTAGGATGAAAGCTTAACAACCAGATTACACAGTGAATTAACATCTAACTTGGGGTGGTGGCAACGAAGTATGTACTCCGCTGTAGAAAAAGGAGCACCAGAAAAGGCAGTAGAGGACCAACCCAGGGGATGACAAATGTAACAACTAACCAAGCTGGCATAAAACCAACCCCGAGCACCACACCTTGCCAGGCTCCCAGAAACAGTTAACAGTGCCGCCCCCCGAATGCTACGTCTCGAGAACATGCAAATGTAACAGGAGAAGGCCGGGGTGCCAACCAGTTGATAGGCTAAAGTAAGCGAGACCCTGACCAGAAGCACCACTCCCCTGGCTTTAAGAACCACAAAAACGAGCTACAGCACTGCCTTGAGTCCAAAGTGGGTAACCAACGCAAAAGGAGACCTGAAAGTATGTCAGATATGACACGAAAATAAGACTCAAAACAAGGGAAGTCAGCTGAACACATCAGGGGGTCTACTCTGCTGGAACCCTGAAGACGGTTTACAATCGAAAGTGCAGAAAATAAAGGAACCTGACGGGTCATCCAACATAAAATGCTGAGACTCAACTCGAAACGCCCTGAAAGTGCTGCGAGCCTATGAACTGGAAGAGGCAAAAAAACAAAAAGGCAATAGGAACTGAATGTTAACCATCAGGACTGGAAACCTAAACTGGAGAGCCTGGAAAACATGCCAAGCAATGTCATGAGCCTTTCTGGTATTCAAACAAAACCTAATGATCAAACCTGCTGCGACCACCAAAAGGACAACCAATCTACCATGAAACTGTAACTGAAAAGAAAGTGCGATACCGGTACCTGCTTCCGAGACCCGAGTCTACTGATACCGGCCCGAGCCCCAAGAGGGCCCCAGGATCCACCAAAAACCCCTGAGCCAGTAGAAGCTGCGGAGCTGCAATAGGCTGATTTACCAATCATTCCATACCATGCGCAACTCCTGGCCAGGCGCAGCTAGGAAATAAAAAGGTAGTGTGGAATGACACCCAACTGGTCAGGAACACAACTAGCGAGAGAACCGTGAGCAAACAAAAAAACCTGTGACAAGCATGCAACCTGCTAGAAGGAAACGTGACTGAACGAGAAACATGAGTAGCGTGAGCTACTCAATGTATCACAGAGCCGAGCTCCGTTCCCTGCAAGCGCTGCGACGCATGGGGATGGAGAACGGCACCAAATTCAAAAACAGAAACGCACACATTACATACAGTATAATGTAAACTTACAGATTACTGTATGAAATTATTTTACATCCCTTTTTTCCCTAGTGCTCTGTCCAGTGCCCTGCGTGTAGTTTTATATTATAAAAACTGTTCTTTCTGCCTTTTAACTGGAGATGGTCCATAGCAACCAAAACTGTCCCTTTACAACAAAAGTGGTTTTAGACCAGCAAGAAAACAGCGATAATAAATTAGAATCACTTGCAAAATTGAGCGATAGTGATTTGTGGGCAAATCTGTCATCAAATACTGAAAAATAATGACAGCGACAATTCTACAACTGAGCAAATTTCTGTGTTTTTGATTTGATAACATTATGAATATTTTTTTTTATTATTATTATGTATAATTATTTATAGTTATTATATTTTCATTTATGATTTTGTTTTTCAAATTTTATCATACCCGGGATGTCTACTAGACTCTGGTTTGGACAGATTTAAGTGAGTTATTCCTAAGAATTACAGGCCTACAATATAAAACGGCAAATTTCCATGCAAAACAATTGTACCACTTTAAGCATCAAAAATCTGAAGTAATCATACCACCAGGGAGGTTAAGTATCGGAACAGCATGACCCGTTCCACGATTTGGGAGCCAGACAACACTTTGGGCTGCAGCCATTTTTTTACTAGTTGCACCAGGTCATGCATTTGAAACCATGGTGGCCAATACTTCCATTGGTGCACTCATTGGACCCGAACGGCCGTAGTTACCCCCAAATGAGACAGTATTTCTGTCTTTAATTTTTGATAATCTATAGTGTCCTCTGGTGGTAGGTCAAAGTAGGCTTTTTGAGGATCTCCGTGAGGAAAGGAGCCCACTGGTCCTGGGGCCACCCCACTCAGGGACAACTTCTGCAGAAAATGGCTTGCCCTTACTGTCACCTGGTTGTCAGGTGCAACAGACGCTCGTTCACAGCCCTGAGAAAGCTGCTGCACTGCTTCTTTTATAAAGTCATCTGAGCCTGCATAACCCCTTGCTGGGTCGCTTGCTGGGCTGCTAACTGGGCCACCAACAGGCGAGTATTTTCTTGCTGCAGAGCCAGCACCTCTTTGTGGTGCATTTCTTGTACTTCCGGCTGGGTTGCTAAGTGCTGATTAGCTTCCTCATGGCGAGTCTGCGCTTGCATATTAGCCAAGGACAGCTGTTTAATTAGCTCCTCCATTGTTTCAGCTTTCAGCATTTGTGCGACTTTAACCCAGGACATAAATCCACGGTACTGTCCCTTTAAATGTCAATTTAAGTCCAATGCAAAAAAAATCCAATCGCAAGAAAAACACCTCTTACTTTGTCCTGCCCGCATTCGAGCACCACTTGTAAAGTTCAGGGAACCAGCTAGATCGCAGGACACAGGCTTTTCACTCAAAAGGAGGTTTAATGAACTTAAATAGCTTTACAGGAGCAAAAACAAAAGAAAGATATTTCAGTCTCACTGACTTGCAAAGTCTAGAATTGCTATCGCAGTCAATCAGTCCTTGGTTTCTGTTTCAGGTAGCTTCCCCTGCCAGAAGGCTTCCAGGCAGGACACTGCTGTTCACTTTTGTTGCTGCAAACCAAAACACCATCCACAATCTGCTCTACACTCCACACCCATCTACAACTACCTGTCTTGTTTTATTTTTTTGTTTACAAACGATTTTTATTATGGAAAAGATCAAGGTATAAAATTGTTACAATGATAGTACATGTGAAAATACACATATTTTTGACATTATATGATGTACAGGAAGTGTAATAGGGTTGTGGTTAGTCAGATAAACCAGAAGATGATATATATGGTGTTATGATCAGGCTGTCATGGTTATGCATTAGAGTTGTTCTCCTTACCTGTCTGCATGTGTTCATTTCTAGAGACCAGCCGAGCTTCACCTGACTGCTTTTATTTCCTTCCTCTGGAATGGCTCCACCCTAGCCCCTATCAGACTACACTATATTAACCTTTGCACTGCTAGCCTATCCTGCTGATCAACCTTTGTGTATTAGCTTCCTGTTTCCTGTCGTGTGCTCTGCTTCTGATTTCCGTTACCGACCTTGGCGTGTTCTGACCATCCCTGCTTGCCTGTGACCCTGACCTATTGGCGTGTACCCGACTATTCTGTTCTGCTTGTGGCCCCGACCTTGGCTTTGTCCCTCACCATCCCTATCCTCCTGTTACCTACTGTGGGTGTGAGCTGGGGGACCCTGGGGGTCGCGACCTGGAGCCAGTTGCAGCCAAGACCATCTTCACCACTCGAAGCTCTGGTGAACACCAGCTGGCTCTTAGACTCCGCGCCCCGGGGAATGTTACGCTCTTACCCCAGTGGGATCTGTCCCCCGTCTGCAGCTGTCAGCCGTAGGGTCCACAGCCTTGCGGTGCATCCCCAACCCTACGGTGTGCACCTGTCACCTGGGCTCTAGGTGACCTGACACAGGCCAATCAAAAGTATTGAAGTTTCCCCCCTATTTTTTTTTTCCCTTTCCCTACTGACAAACATATATATGTTCTTAAAGGAAGGAAGGGCAAGAAACAAGACAAGAAAACAATACTAAAATTTACTTAATCTCTTACTCACTCTCTCCCCCCCCCCCCCCCCCCACGCACCCTCCCACCATCCTCCATGTCTAAATCAGAGATGAGGTATCTCAGAGGATCCATTTCCTTTGATAGAGAGGCATTGTGTCATATAACGTGTGGTGAATTCTTTCCGAGAGTTTGATGTGCATCATGCGGTTGAGAATTTGTGGCCAAGGTACCGTAGTAGAGTTCCAGTTATAGGCTATGGCCCAATGAATAGAGCTAAAGAATGTTTGGATTAGCCTTGTGGTAATCATGGGGATATCTTGTATAGGGAGGAATAGAAGGCATATTTGTGGTGTAAGAGGAATTTTTCTGCCGGATATTTTTTGTATGATATTACCGGCCTTATGCCAAGTGTTTTTTATGTGGGGACAGTCCCAAAAGATATGTAGAAGTGTTACCTGTGAGGGGCAGCCCCTAAAACAGAGTGGGGAAAGTGAGGGGTAAAATGTGTTTAGTTTTGCAGGGGTGAGATACCATCTAGAGAGTAATTTGATGGCAGATTCTCTAATTGAGGTTGTTTTGGTACATTTGTGTAAGTTTGTGAAAATAGTATCCCATTGATCAGGGGTAAAAGTGGTATTTAAATCTTATTCCCATTGTAGCATGGGGTGTGATTTCTCAGGCATATTGGTCCCGTTTAACCATTTATAAATTCTGGAGATTAAGCCCCGATCACGAGGGGAGGAGATACAGATTTGTTCAAATTGTGTATAGGGTGGGTGGAGTGTAAGCGAATGATATTTCTGATAGAATTGTCTTATTTTTGTATAGTTTTCCAGTTCGGTAGATGGGAGATCATAGTTTGCTTGTAGACTGGAGAAAGTAAGAAAATAATTATTGTGGGAGAGCGATTTTAAATGTGTTAGATTATGTATCTTCCAGTATATTAGAAGGTTTGGATCTTGAGCGCAGCTAAGGGGGGAGAAGCGAGGGTCACCTAGAAAAGAAGCCAGGGGGGGGGGGCTTCAGAGAGCAAACCGAATTTAGTGATTTTGTCTGTTCCATAGTTGGAGGGTATGGGTGACAATAAGGTTTAATTGTCTTAGTTTTTGTGGTGGGGTTGATTTGGGCCAGAGGAGTCCTTCTAAATTATAGGGTAGAATGGATTCTTCCTCAAAACGAAGCCAAGGTATTTGGAGTGAAGGGGCGCACCATTGGGCAAGTTGGGTGAGTCTGGCAGAAAGATAATAAAGCCAAAAATTGGGGATGCCGAGGCCTCCTTTTATTTGGGGTCTAAACGTAAGGAAATAACTAAATCTGAGTTTCTTATTTAGCCAAATAAATTTCTTGACATGTCTCTGTAAAGAATCCAATGTTTTTTTAGATAGAGTAAGAGGAAGGGCTCTAAAGAAAAACAAAAGTTTTGGTAATATCATTTTTACTGCAACTATTCGGCCTGAAAATGAAATCTGGTATGATGACCAGAGTTTAAGTAGATTTTTAATGCTATTGATTAGGGGGGGGGGGGGTAATTAGCATGGTATAGTGATTTGTATAATGGAGCAATCTGGATACCCAGATATCTAAACGAATCTTCGCTCCAGTTAAATGTGAAATTATTTTTAAGGATAATATTGATGGAGGAATATTAATCGGTAGAGCCGAGCATTTAGATAAATTGACACAGAGACCTGTCAGGTCATGAAATATGTCAAGGGTTCTAGTTAGATTGGGTAGGGAGATGAGAGGGTCAGTTATAAATAGAAGTACATCATCCGCATAGAGACTTAATTTGTATTCTCTAGATCCCTTATGGTATCCTTTAATGTTTATGTTGTTTCTGATAGCGCAGGCCAGGGGTTCTATCGCAAGAGCGAAGAGAAGAGGGGGGAGGGGACAACCCTGTCTGGTGCCCTTGGTCAGGGGGAAAAAGTCAGAGCTGTTACCTGGGAGTTTAATACGTGTTTGTGGGTCGTGATAAAGAGCTTTAAAGCCATGTGAAAAGTTTTTGTTAATGCCATATTTGGGGAGTAAAGTGTCCAGATATGACCAGGAAACACTGTCAAAGGCTTTATGTATGTCAAGGCTAAGAAATAATGTAGGATAGGAGTGTATGTTGGAATCTTGAATGATATTTTAGGTCAGTCGTATGTTATCTGTAATATGTCTATTTGGAATAAAGCCGGTTTGGTCGGGATCAATTAATTGAGAAATAACAGTTGATAATCTATCTGCTAGCATACAGCCAAATATTTTTAAGTCATTATCAATAGCTGAGATTGGGCGGTAATTTTGGGGGATAGTATGGTCTTTGTTTGGTTTGGGGAGGAGGGACATATTAGCTAAAAGCATTTCAGATGGAAAATGGTTGCCTAGTAAAATATTGTTGTATAGTTTAGTGAGGTGTGGTGTAATAGTAGAAGCGTATTTTTTATAATAGGATGAGGAAAAGCCGTCTGGGCCCAGCGCTGTGGAAGTTTTTAATGCTCCAATAATTTTGTTAATTTCAATGTCAGTACATGGGGCATTGAGAGATTCAATTTGTTCCTTGGAAAGAGTGGGTAGTGTGATGTCATTAAGCCAGTCTAAGGAGGATTGTTTGGGGGAGGATTGTGGTGCAGAAAGGAGATTTTTATAGAAGTCTAGAAATAGTTTCTTAACCCCCCTGACGGTATTCCCGAGTCTGACTCGGGGTGGATTTTTTATACCAAAAGCGGTATCCCCGAGTCAGACTCGGGACAGCGTCGCTGGATCCAGGAGGAGGTTTACTTACCTTCTCCTTCGAATCCAGCGATGTCTCCCCGCTGTACGAGCGAGCCGTGCCTCGCTCGATCTATCACATCGGCGATCTCCGTGCCCTGCGAGCGTTGCGACGCACGGGCACGGAGATCGGCGCCAAATTCAAAAAGTGAAATAAACAGTATACATACAGTATAATGTAATCTTACAGATTACATTGCTGTATGTAAATATTTCACATCCCCTTTGTCCCTAGTGGTCTGCCCAGTGTCCTGCATGCAGTTTTATATTGTAAAAACTGTTCTTTATGCCTGGAAACTGGAGATTGTCCATAGCAACCAAAACTGTCACTGTACATCAAAAATGATTTTAGACCAGCTAGAAAACAGCGATAATAAATTAGAATGACTCGCAGAATTGAGCGATAGCGATTTGTGGGGAGATCCGTCATCAAATAGTGAAAAGTAATGACAGTGACAATTCTGCAACTCAGCAAATTTCAGTGTTTTTGATTAGATTACATTATTGAATAATTTTTATTATTGTTATATTATTATTTGGTACAATTATTTATAATTATTTATTATATTATAATTTATGATTTAATTTTTCAAACTTTATCATACCTGGGATGTCTGCTAGACTCTGGTTTGGACAGATTTAAGAGAGTTATTCCTAAGAATTGCAGGACTACAATATAAAACGCCAAATTTTCATGCAAAATAATGGTACCGCTTTTAGCACCTAAAATCCGAAATAATGGTACCGCCAGGGAGGTTAATTTCCTTAGAATGGGATACTGTGTTTCCAGATGTGTTCCTTAGTTTGTATGTGTGGGGTGGTTTCATTGATTTATTAAATTTTCTGGCGAACATGGTGGAATATGAATTACTGTTGAGTAAAAATCTAGCTTTCGACCATCTGAGAGCTTTCTCTGTGTCTGATGTTAATATTGTGTCTAAGGTAGTGCGTTTCTCTGGAATTTGTTTAAGGAGGTCGCTAGATGGGTTTTGGTTATTCCTATGATATAAATGATATAAATCTTTAGTGAGGGACCTAATGTCTGCGAGTTTGGTTTTATTCTTGATTGAAGCAATGTTTATCAGATGTCCTCTCATGACCGCCTTATGTGCCATCCAAATATTTGTGGGAGACATGTCAGGTGTTATGTTGTGGGCAAAATATTGCTCAAGGTGAGATAGTATTTGTTGGTTGCATGATGGATCAGTAATCAAGGAATCATTAATGCGCCAAGAGTGTGTTGTGTTAGCTAGACCTATGTGTGAAGTGTCAAAGGAAACTGTGGTGATCAGACCAAGGACAGATGTGGATATCTGCTTTAGAGGAATTAGCAAGTAGGACTGGGGTGCAAAAGATATAATCTAGTCGGGCGAAGCTGTTATGCGGATGGGAATAGAATGTGTAGGATTTAGTGCCAATGTTATGGGATCTCCAAGTATCTATCAATTGATGATTATATAGTGATCTGTTTAGAGATTTGGGGAAGGCTTTAGAGCAGGGGTCTCAAACTGGCGGCCCTCCAGCTGTTGCAAAACTACAAGTCCCATCATGCCTCTGTCTGTGGGAGCCATGCTTGTAACTGTCAGCCTTGCAATGCCTCATGGGACTTGTAGTTTAGCAACAGCTGGAGGGCCGCCAGTTTGAGACCCCTGCTTTAGAGGATGGGACAACTCTACTTCTATCCAAGGATGAGTGAGCAGCTAAATTAAAATCGCCACCCACGATTAAATGCGTAGAGTGATAATTGTCTAGAATGTAAAAAAAATTGTGGAAGAAGGTTGAGTGAGCATCGTTCGGGGGGTAAACCAAGGCAATTGTGATGGAACGACCTTTAATTGTACCTTTCAAAATTAGAAAACGGCTGTCTGGGTCTTTTATAGACATTCTGGATCTCAAAAACTACTGAGTTTCTGATAAATATAGCAGCTCCCCTAGCTTTTGTGTTGTAAGTGGTACAATAAAATTGGCTGAAACATTTATCAAAGAATTTAGGATGTTTGTCTGTAGCAAAATTAGTTTCTTGCATTAATATTATATCTGCACCCAGACTTTTATAGTGGCGAAAAGCTTTCTTTCTCTTGTGTGGTGAATTATTGCCCTGGGCATTGTGAGATATCACCCTAAGGCCCATTTTATTGGTGTAAAAGAGCGACTATGGTTGTGGGGTGGTTGTAATGGATCTCGAGGCCTGGGGCAGGGTATATGGAAGAGTTGGTGAGGAGTTGAAAATGTGGTTGACATATCAAGCATTAAAAATGTAAAATCACCTGAGATGGCGAAAAATCTGGTGAGCACTATGTCGCCATCTGCCTTGTTAGAGACACCATATATCAGATTTTTCAAAAACCTCTTACATATGCATTTTCTAGTTGATCTTTTTCTAATAATTAACATTTTGTAACTATACCAATGAACCATGTAGATTAGGGTGCTTAACCACTTACAGACCGGACCATTTTGCTGGTCAAAGACCAGACCACTTTTTGCGATTTGGCACTACGTCGTTTTAACTGACAATTACGCGCTCGTGCGACGTGGCTCCCAAACAAAATTGACGTCCTTTTTTTACCACAAATAGAGCTTTCTTTTGGTGGTATTTGATCACCCCTGCGGTTTAAATTTTTTGCGCTATAAACAAAAATAGAGCGACAATTTTGAAAAAAACGCATTATTTTTTACTTTTTGTTATAATAAATATCCCCCAAAAATATATAAAAAAAACTTTTTTTTCCCTCAATTTATAATATTCTTCTACATATTTTTGGTAAAAAAAATCACGATTATTGATTGGTTTGCACAATAGTTATAGCGTTTACAAAATAGGGATAGTTTTATGGCATTTTTAGGACTGAGCACACGATCATACCAAAGTCCGACCGTTTAGAACGCGGTGCGCCACTCTTTGGGCTCCTGCTGCTAATCTCGTGTTTATCTCATGTTAGTAGAAGTTTAGTTAGAGACGATTTGCGCTTTTCAGACTCCAGCTTATTCCGAACATTTTACTGCTGTTCAGTTTGTGTTTGTGTTTTTGTATTTTGAATTGGTTACTCCAGTGTGACCAATTGTCGCACATGTCTTTGCTTCGTGAGATCCAGGAGAATAATCCTGAGGATTTCCGGAATTATCTCAGGATGACGGACACCGTTTTTCACCATCTGTTGGCTTTGCTGATCCCTTATATCAGCAGGCAGGATACCTGCATGCTGCAAGCCATCACTCCGGAGCAGAGGCTAGTCGCCACCTTGCGGTACTTGGTGACTGGGAGAAGATTACAGGAGATCAAGTTATCAGCAGGCATCTCCTCCAGACTCTGGGGATCATTGTTCCAGAGACCTGTTCTGCCATCATCCAGGTCCTGCAGAAGGATTATATTAAAGAGGGATTCCGCCCAAAAAAAAATATTAAAAGCCAGCAGCTATAAATACTACAGCTGCTGACTTTTAATAAATGGACACTCACCTGTCCCGGGTTCCAGCGATGCCGGCAGCCGAGGCCGATCGACCGCTCGGGCCTCGGCTGCTGCCGCCGCCATTCGAGGTGAGGGAATCAGGAAGTAAAGCGAATTGGCTTCACTTCCCGGTTCCCTACTGCGCATGCGTGAGCCGCGCCGCGCAATCGGAAATCTCCGCGCTGTCACTGGGACCCGTGTGTGTCCCAGCAGACAGCGCGGCAGGGCAGGAAATGGCGTAGACTCCCGTGGGAGTCTATGCCCGGAAGTGGGTGAAAATACCTGTCTTTGACAGGTATCTCCACCCCACTCCCCCCTGAAAGGTGTCAATTGTGACACCGGAGGGGGGGGGTTCCGATCAGCGGAGGTTCCACTTTAGGGTGGAATCCCGCTTTAAGGTAAGTTTTCTCCTTTAACATCACATTATATGTATTTAATGTTTGCTAATGTATTGGATTTATTTAATCATTCCCTAATTACCATGATTGGATTATGCTGTGAATGTCCCCTTTATCCTCATGCATGCTGGAAGCTTTTTTAATACTCCTTTTTGGCCTATATGCATATTTTCCTTCACTAACCTCCCCAGCATGCTTTCCTGGACCCATATACACCTATAGCCTAGTCACTTTAACAATGTATATTGTCAGCTCCATTGTACTGCTTTCCCCGAAACACCCCCTAAAATGTGTCCAAATGTAATGTGTGTCCTTAAAGTGGATGTAAACCTTTTTTGTTGATGTCATAATGAGTATAAGATTTCCTATCATTTTAGCCCAGTCTTGCCACAAAGAGTTAATCCAGCTGTGAGCAATCCTCTTTTATTGTTAAGTGAGATAAATCTTGACAAAGAAAAACTTTGTGAAATCCTCTCCCTTGCTGTAACAGGTGATTTACATATCTTGTGCACTAGCCTAAGAGACATGCATTATTTTTTAATTCCCTCCCACTCCTTTCTTCTGCTGTTCTCCCAGGATTGGCTGTTCCACAACTCAGCATGATTTGGCAAGCTGAAGTCATGCGGGGACTTTTCTGGGTTTTGACTGGATGTTAGTGATCATAGCAGACGTTCAGTGTAGGAAATACACAGGAGAAAATGTATGTTGATAAGGGGAGTGTAGAGGTGGGCAGGGAGTCTACTGACATCATGACTCCATCCACTGAGCCCTGGAAAACAAACCCACCCACAAAATCTGCAGTTTTTTGGGTATCATAGCGGACATAGGGAAGACATTTGACAGATAAGTATACATGCAGGAGGCATGTATATCCTTCTATATAACCAATATGGCAGTAGTTTAGAAAGGATGAGTGGGTTTACATCCACTTTAAATTAATGTATAACCCTCCCCCACCCCCTAAAATGTGTCCAAATATAATGTGTATCCTTAAATTAATTTAGAACCCTCCCCCACCTCCTAAAATGTGTTCAAATGTAATGTGTGTCCTTAAATTCAGGCAGAGTGCCTGATTCTTTTTTTTTGGCTCCCAAAGTCACCTCTAACCCTCCCCTCCCATACAATTTTGTCAATGGGCCATAAGAGGGGATGAGGAATCTGATAAGTGGGCCTTATATTTTTGTCTTTTTAAATACTCCTTCAAATAAATGTTATACTGATGTTGTACAAGAATGTTTTTGTGTAATCTGCTTGCAATGTTATGTGCAAAAGTACTTATATTTTTTTTCTTGTTTGACTCCACAGTTCAACGCCACAGGAATGGCAACTGTGGAGGGGTCATAGATGGGAAGCATGTCCACATTGTGCCACCACCCCATTCAGGATCTTACTATTATAATTATAAGGGGTTTAATAGTGTAGTGTTAATGGCGGTGGTGTCGGCACACTACGAGTTCCTCTATGTGGACATGGGGAAGAATGGCTAGATGTCGGATGGAGGAGTCTTTGCCCAGACAGAGTTTTACCAGTGTCTCCAGACTGGTGGCCTGGCATTGCCACCTGATGCGGACAACGTGGAAGGACTCCCCTTCATCTTCATTGCTGGTGAAGCGTTGGGTCTGGGCAAGCACCTGATGAGGCCATTCCCCCAAAGGACCTTCACCCTGGAGAGGAGGGTTTTTAACTACCGGCTGGCCAGAGCGAGAAGAGTTGTTGAGAATACCTTAGGGATAATGGCCAGCTGGTTCCGTCTGATTCTGACAGAAATCCATATGGCGGACTACAAAATCAACCACATCATCCTGTGCTGCTGCATCCTGCATAATTATTTAAGGAAACATTCCCAGAATTATCTAGCCTCAGTTGGGCCTGAGGCCGAACTTATTCCAGAGAACTCCCTGACAGGCCTGGATACTGCCCGTACTGGCTTGGCACCCCAAAGTGCCCTTGAAGATCGGGAGAGATAAGTTAATTATTTTATGGGTAGGGGGGCCATTGCAATGCCAGACAATGTATAAACTTTTTAGTAATTCAATAATTTTTTTCTGCTAAAATCTAGAATTTGATTTATTGCTTGCTTTTCTTTTTGGCTGTCTCCTAGGTTCTCCTAGTGCACTTGTAGTGCCAAGTGGATTTTCCTTTAGTAAATAAGCCCCATTGTCACTGTAAACACAAAATGACTTACAAAAATGGTATTGAAAGAAGAAGCCACACATTGTTGTATTTCAAAATGTTTACTGGGTGCACATTCACACATGTGCATTTATAAAATGTGTTAAAACTTTTTTTTCCATTTTTTTTTTTTTTTGGTTTTATTTTTTTTCCTCAATATAATTTTTTGGGTTTTCACAATATTTCTTTTTTCATCAATATATTATATTATTATGATTATTTTTTTTTTTTTAGATACAGGCATGTTTTTAAACATAACATACACAACTCTGGAACTTACAAAGTAAGTTCAACATATATAAAAACTGAAGGCAATATCAGACATTATAGTGTCAAAAATGTCTTGATATTGCCGCAAATATGATGGAGCGATGTCACCCCTGTAAAAGCCAAATTTTGAAGATGCATACAAATTGGGAGTCCAAATGGGTAATGTCAACATGTGTTATCTCCCATCATGGGGGATCAATGGATGTGTTTTGTGGGTACAATCCCTTCCTCTCATCTACTAGCGTTATGAGGAAGGGGTTGCACCCACAAAATGCATACATTGAAATCCCCTGATTGCAGATAGCACATGTTGACACACCGGTGCATCTTCAAAATTTGGCTTTTAAAATGTACAAATATAAAAAATAGAATCTAGCCATCTAAAAAGAAAATAAAGAACATGATCGATTTTGTTTTAGGGAAAAAGGGATTATATTCTCCCCAAAACATTAATCATGTTCTTCATTTCCTGTTGCATGATGTCAGGTCCCCATTCCATGCCATGATTTTGGTAATGAGGGTTTGGGTGCTGGTACTAGTAAAAGGTTCTGCCACTTCCCCTTCCACAAACAGAACACCACCTAAAATTGATGAAAAAATATGTATTTAGAAATATGCAGGCATACATAGATTACCTGAAGCTGGGGTGTCAGACACTCACCTGGTGGGATGCCCATGTCACTCACTTCCTCCACCTCTCCTTCCTCCACATCATTGGGGGGGTTCGGGCTTACTTCCCATTCAGGCTGGCGAGGTTGGGGGTCCCTGGGATCCTGTTGTCTGAGTATTTTCTCCTCTATGAGAATGAAACAAAAGGTATACTTAGTACACATATATTTGAGTCCAGAAATAGGAATATGAAACATTGCTTTGAAGTGGTGTACAATTGTCTGTTTGGGAAGAGATCCAAGTTAAAGACATGATTAAAATTCCCTTTTAACCAAACTGCAATACTTACCTTTTTTGGCGACGTTTCACAGATGAAGACACCCCAAGTATCCCCTGGAGCACTTACAAGTGTACTTTCAGTGCAATTTCAAGTAAACTTTGCACTTGTAGTGCAAAATTAATTTGCCTTTCATAAATAACCCCCTATGTCAAATTAACAAGGGACACCAACCTCCTTAAGGTTAAGAAAAAATACAAGATAATAATGTTATTGGTAACTTGAAACTCAAAAAAATATAATTATACATAGACACTATAAAATTATTTTTAAGTAATCGTAAAATAAATATTGATGAAATAAAAAATTATAAAAGATGAGTATAAAAAATAATTGTAAACATTATTATGGAGATCGGGCTTCTAAAAAATAGAATATTAGTCATGAGATGAGGATAAATAATGAAGAAAGAAGTTTGTGAGAACTCTGTGTCAATATGAGCAGCAAAACAACTTCATTCTTCTATCATTATAAAGAAGAAACTAATGTGCTGTATTAAAAGATCACAGAATTAGCAGCGTAAGGAATGTGCTAGCTCCAATACGAACAGTAGTTTTATCACACTGAGCGCTTCCGTCTCATACTTGCTTCAGAGCATGCGCCGTTTTTGGTCCGTCTGAACAGCATACAGACGAGCGGTTTTCCCAACAGAAATTGATTCCATTGGAAAGATTTAAAACATGTTCTATTTCTAGGTCCGTCAGAATTAAAAAAAATAAAAAATCTGATGAGGCATACACGCGATTGGATTATCTTATGAAATGATTCCGTCTGACTTTTTCTGCCGGAAAGTCCGGTCGTGAGTACATTAGAGTTTGAATGGTTTCATCTTGTACGCTCTCCATCCCCATTTGTAAATGTGATATTTCTGGCACGACAAGTTGAAGGCTGGCCGCAGGCCAGCCTGTATTTGTAGGAGGAGCCTGAGAGGGCTATTTAAACCTCCTCCTCTGTCAGGGCCAGTGTCGGTAGGTTTTTCTGGGTGGTAGCATGTCATTTCAGAGCTGCGGTCATGGCCCCAAACCCCCCCCCCCCCCCTCCCCTGGGTCCACACTGGCTCATGGAGGCCACCCTGCTGCGCCCCCCCTCCCCCTTTTTTCAGCCCCATGTTCCAGCATGGAGGGGGGTGGGAAGCTGTCGGCAGTGGCTTCTCCCAGCGTTTAGGCAGTCCATCACTCCTGCTCTAAATCTCCCCACAGCTTCGTGGGGACAGCCTGCATCCCTCCTGGTGAGGGGAGGTGGAGGTAGTCGGCCGCCACTGGCCCCCCTTACAGGCACGGAGCGCCCACCATTCTCCTCGTGGGGGGGGGGGAGGTAATCGACCGCGCCGACTCCCCCCCCCCCCCTCGCATATACAGTGCACCCGACTGATTCTCCTGGGGGGGGGGGGGAGGTAATCGGCCGCGCTGGCTCCCCCTCGTCCCCCCCCCCCCCCACCATGCAGTGCACCTGCCGATTCTCCTGGCCGGGGAGGGGGGAGGTAATCGGCCGCGCTGGCTCGCCCTCCCCCGCCCGCCCGCCTGCCTGGGGATCGCCTGCCAGCTCCGCTCTCCATGCTTCATTCCCACAAGGGAGCCGCACGCCTGGTGGGTCTCGGGTGCAGTGGGGGATGGAAGATTAGTGACTGGTGGGATGCAGCACTGAAGAAGTTTCTCCCGTTATGGGGAGAGGGGGGTTGGCTGGCTCCGCCCGCCGATTCTCCTGGTGAGGGGAGGTGGAGATAGTCGGCGCCGCCGGTTCCCCCTCTCCCCTCGCAGGTTCGGAGCACCCGCCGTTTCTCTTTGTGTGGGGGGGGGGAGGTAATCGGCCGCGCCGTCTCCCCCTCCCCCCGCACATTGCAGTGTACCCGCCGGTTCTCCTCGTGGGGGGGGGGGAGGTAATCGGCCGCGCCGTCTCCCCCTCCCCCCTCACATTGCAGTGTACCCGCCGGTTCTCCTGGCGGGGGGAGGGGGAAGTATTCGGCTGCGCTGGCTCCCCCCCCCCCACATAGGCGTTTTCTTGCAATTCAGCAACATCAATTAACCAGAAAGCTTACTTCCTAGTGCTACGTTCTGGTTTTCAGATATTCATAATTACACAGAAATGTTCTGGTGATGTGGATATGAAACTCATGAAAGCCATATAAATATTTACACAGGATATGAAGCTTTCATTTAACTTCTGACTGGTGGATCCTTTTCAAATCCAATTCATGTTTCAGCTGAATATCATTAAAATCCAGTGGGGCGTTGTTACACTGGGAACTGCACTGCACTTGCTGTGCGGGCTGCGATTCCGTACAGAGCAGAAACCCTTTCTCTGCGTTCAGGAGGCTCTGCAGCTCATTCAAATTATGTTTTACCTGACTAAACTGTAAGTACAATGTGCAAAGGGCACCCAGAGCAATTTCACGCATCTAACAACACTCCTGAGCTCCACGTGGTGGGCTTCCTGAGCTCCACGTGTTAGGTCCCCCCCACCCCCCGAGCTCCACGTGGTGGGCCTCCTGAGCTCCACGTGGTGGGTCCCCCCCCCCCCCGCCTGTGCTCCACATTATGGGTTTCCTCCTCCCCACCCACCTAAAGCTCCTCGTGGTAGGCCTCCTGAGCTCCACATGGTGGGACCCCCCTCCTGAGCTCCACGTGGTGGGCCTCCTGAGCTCCACGTGGTGGGTCTCCTCCCCACCCGCCTGAGCTCCACGTGGCGGGTCTCCTCACCCGCCTGAGCTCCACGTGGCGGGTCTCCCCACCCGCCTGAGCTCCACGTGGCGGGTCTCCCCACCCGCCGGAGCTCCACGTGGCGGGTTCCCCCCCCCGCCTTAGCTCCACGTGACATTTCTGTCACAGCGTTCAGTCTAGCGTTCCTGTCGCGGCATTCCTGTCGCAGCGTTCCGTCACAGCGTTCTGCGCTGCATTTCCGTCACAGCGTTCTGCGCTGCATTTCCGTCAGAGCGTTCTGCGCTGCATTTCCGTCACAGCGTTCTGCGCTGCATTTCCGTCAGAGCGTTCTGCGCTGCATTTCCGTCAGAGCGTTCGGCACTGCATTTCCGTCACAGCGTTCTGCGCTGCATTTCCGTCACAGCGTTCTGCGCTGCATTTCCGTCACAGCGTTCGGCACTGCATTTCCGGCACAGCGTTCTGCGCTGCATTTCCGTCAGAGCGTTCTGCGCTGCATTTCCGTCACAGCGTTCGGCACTGCATTTCCGGCACAGCGTTCTGCGCAGCATCTCCTGTCAGCAGTCTGTCCGGCATTATTGTCATAGCGGTCTGTCCAGCTTTTCAGTCATAGCGTTCTGGCCGGCATGTCTGGCATAGCGTTTCTGCCCCTGGATGCCTGTGATAGCATTCTGCCCCGGCATGTCTGTCGTAGCTTTCTGCCCCGGGTCTTCTGTCATAGCATTCTGCCCTGGGAATTCTGTCTGCCCCTGGACTGCTGTCATAGTGTTTTGCCCCTGGACTGCTGTGGCGTTTTGAACCAGGGTTTCTGTCATGGCGTTTCTGAACCAGGATTTCTGTCATGGCGTTTCTGATCCAGGATTTCCGTCATGGCGTTTCTGATCCAGGATTTCCGTCATGGCGTTCTCAACCAGGATTTCCGTCATGGCGTTCGCAACCAGGATTTCCGTCATGGCGTTCTGAACCAGGATTTCTGTCTTTGCATTCAGTCTCAGCGTGTTTTCGTGCTTTGCATTTCTGCCCAGGTTTCTGCTGTTGCGTCACTGTCGCAGTTTTCTGTTATAGCATTTCTGGCCCAGGATTTTGGGCTTTTCATTTATGCCTCAGCGTTTCAGTTTTGGTTGTTACTGTCATTGCGTTTTGCCTCTGTTTCTGTCACTAAGTTTCTGCTTCAGTGGTTAGTTTCAGCGCTTTCTGTCATGGTATTTTTCATCATGGCATGTCGTGTTTCTGTCTCAGCGTTTTCTGTCTCAGCATTTTCTGTCTCAGCATTTTCTGTCTCAGCGTTTTCTGTCTCAGCGTTTTCTGTCTCAGCGTTTTCTGTCTCAGCGTTTTCTGTCTCAGCGTTTTCTGTCTCAGCGTTTTCTGTCTTTGTGTTACTGCCAGCATGCCTGTCATGGTATTTCAGACTTGGTGTTCAGTCTCAGAGTTTCTCAGAGGGGCGTTGTTCACTCATGGCATACTCTGGTAGTCGTTTGTCTTTGTTGATTGTCATGTCCCATCGTGTCTGTGTCATGTTTTGTTCCTGGGTCAGGTAGCTAGGGCTCACACGTCAGGATCTGTCACGTCTATAGATCCATACGGGCTGAGGTTTCGTTTGTTAATTGATTGTTGTCCTCAATCTTCTCGCCCGTATACCATACGTCATACGTTGCATGTTCATTCACCACATCTATACAACTACCCACCACGGCCTGTGGGTACACTAGCCCTGAGTTTTCAGTTAATTACCTGCCTCTGCACTGCAGGTCACTCGGGCTCACTTACCACTCACATGTTGGGTGGGGGGGGGGTCCGTCCGTCAGGTTCTTTTACGTGCAGTGGTCTTGACTTTTCTGCTCATGTTTCATTCTTAGTTAGGCAGGGGGGTATTGTTGTTCTCATGTCTGGTTGTCTGTCTTTTCTCTAGTTTGTGTTTCAGGTTGGGCCGCCTTGGCATCCATACCGATATCATCCATGCTTGCTATCATTTCCTTCAGCCCGGCCGTGGTTGGGGGCTAGTCGTTTGGTGCTGATGTCTTTTCACCACTGGGCTCACCCTTGGGTCATGAAGCAGTCAAAAATGTTTTCCTTCAGTTGATGTCCTGTTGTGTTGAGGCCCTGGTTACTGCCCAGGGATGTATAGTCTCTCTCAGGGTGTTTGTTAAGCCACGTCCCTGTGTCGGTCCTTGGGGGGTAGGTTGGGCAGATGTCACAATGGTTTGGGATTCCACTCTTGGCTCTGATCTTGTTGAACTTATTGCCTGGAGTTCCACTTAGGGACATCAGTACAGTCGTCTTTTCCGATCCTCAGCTTGTTCCAATTAGGGGGGGCTTGGGTATGTCTGTTTCATGCCATGGGGACTATTTCCCTGGGAGGGGGTTTGGCCCTCCTTGGTTCAGGATTCTGTCCCAGCTGTTGGGTTCAGGCTGTAGCATGATCCGATCGTATCCTGTGGGACCTGGGTCCTGCGTCCGGTATGGTTTTTCCAGGATTGACAGTATTATTGCCATGATGCATGAGCCTTATCAGCTTACTCCGTCACATCCATCAGGTTTCCAGCTTTTCACACTCCTGCTAGTGGTCTTTTGCCACTTACCCTCTTGGGGGGGTATGTCTCTGGGCTATTTCACTGGTGTTCATTGGGGTATTTTGCGATCTTTTGCAGGGGTTTCCTCGGGCCAGGCCTTGTTCCTTTCCCCTCTCATTTCACAAGCAGTTCATTCTCGGGTCTGGGTGTCACGGGCATCCGGCTCATTTCAATCTTTCAGGGGATGTTCAGTTGGGTTCAGGGTAGTGTCAGGGGGTTCCTTCTCATCGCCAAGTCAGGAGTCGGTGTGTTCTTTTGCCATTGCGAACACTTTCTCGTTACTTGCTGGATACGTACTGCTGCCGCCCGAGAGCACACCTTTATCTGTGATGGTTCTTTACCTTCCCTTCTTCACCTAAATTTTGTGTCTTTTTGCCCTCTTCTCAGGCATACTGACCAGCTAGGCCAAGGCACACCTCAGGCCTTGGTTCTTAGGAGTATCGCATTTCTCGCTTGAAGACTCTGACTACAAGTTGAAGGCTGGCCGCAGGCCAGCCTGTATTTGTAGGAGGAGCCTGAGAGGGCTATTTAAACCTCCTCCTCTGTCAGGGCCAGTGTCGGTAGGTTTTTCTGGGTTCCCACCCACCCGTTCCCCAGTTTCATACATTCTCATAGTATTTTTGTTCTTATTCTTACATTCAGGGTATGCCCTCTTCTCAGGCATACTGACCAGCTAGGCCAAGGCACACCTCAGGCCTTGGTTCTTAGGAGTATCGCATTTCTCGCTTGAAGACTCTGACTACAAGGGTTAATTTATCATATATTTTTCACAGCACCATAGACTGTCTTAATTGCTTGTCTCTGTTTCCCTTTGCAAAAAAAAAAAAAAAAAAAAGCGGTCTCCACTCTGAGCTCTATCACAGGAATTGCAGCAGTTTTCTTTCACTCAACTTCTGTGACTTTTCTGCGCTCTACTCACCCACACCCCATGCTGGGCGTCAGTTTTGTTGCACATATGATGAATAAATTCCGCAATGTGATAGGGGCAGGTGAAATTGGGGTGTTTGATAAATGGTAGCTGCAAGACACATAGGACATACATTACCCTGGGGGAACAGGGTGCAACTGAATAAAGCAATCATAAAATGCAGAAAACATACATATAACTGTGCAGATATAGTCTTAAATGCTTCTGAATAACATTTCAGTAATGGATTACCAAAAATCATGTCCTCTACAGTAGAAAAATATATCTGCAAAACTATCATAACAAACATGTAGCTTGTTTTCATGTTACACTGTGGCAGCATTTCCTTGTCACAGGAATATACAGATGATTTTAGTGCTAGTTATGGCTTTGAATTTGATATTTCTTACCTGCAATGACACAAGGACATACATTACCCTGGGGGGAACAGAGTGCAACTGAAGAAAGCCCCCACTAGGTACAAGTTACTGCATTTTCCTTTCCACCTATTGTGCAGGCAGTGTTCTAGAAAAAGTGTCCCATTTTCAGAGCAGGATTTTAGTTCCAGGCTGCTGGACATATAGAAAACTATATAATATACACTTTATGTTTGAGGAGTGTCTATTTGTATACATTCTTTACATTCAGGTGACAGAACACTCAGATGTGAATAGGGGTGATTGAAATGAATGGGATTTGGCTTGTTGAGCGTTTTAGAGCTATAAGCTTCAAGCAGAAAATTGCTCAGGTGTAAACAGGCCTTATTGTAAATTCCCCTTCTATATTCTCCAAGATAAAATCAATCTTTAACACTTTTGAGGTTGGGCCCCTGTACTGGGAGAATTTAGAGGCTGCTGTGTCTGAGCAACTGACCTGACTCATAATGCAAGCCAAGAAATTCTGACTTTCTGTTTATGATTGGTTTGGATCAGGGATTCATAAAGCATGGAAGCCAGAGACAGCCTAGTCTTTGATGCAGTAGTAGTCTCCATATCTTAGTACAAGTTTACTTTAAGGCTCCTTTAACATGGACGTTTCCGATCAGGTCCATCTGTCATTATTTCAGGAGGGCCTGATTAGAAGGTCTGTTCATTCCTTTGGGCAGGTGGGTGTAAACAAGCTTCCTCTGTCCCTCTTTCCTCCTAATTTTTTCCACATTTTGGTCTGATCTATATACATTGAGGGGAAAAAAGTATTTGATCCCCTGCTGATTTTGTATGTTTGCCCACTGACACAGAAATGATCAGTCTATAATTTTAATGGTAGGTTTATTTTAACAGTGAGACAGAATAACAACAAAAATATCCAGAAAAACACATTTAAAAAAAGTTATATATTGATTTGCATTTTAATGAGTGAAATAAGTATTTGACCCCTTCGCAAAACATGACTTAGTACTTTGGGTCATTGTCATGCTGGAATACCCATTCATGACCTATTTTCAATGCCCTGGCTGAGGGAAGGAGATTCTCACTTAAGATTTGATGGTACATGGCACTGTCCATCATCCCTTTGATGACGTGAAGTTGTTCTGTCCCCTTAGCAGAAAAACACCCCCAAAGCAAAATGTTTCCACCTCCATGATTGACGGTGGGGATAGTGTTTTTGGGGGCATAAGCAGCATTCCTCCTCCTCCAGACACAGCAAGTTGAGCTGATGCCAAAGAGCTCAATTTTGGTCTCATCTGACCACAACACTTTCACCCAGCTCTCCTCTGAATCATTCAGATGTTCATTATAAAACTTCAGCCGTGCCTGTTCCTGTGCTTTCTTGAGCAAGGGGAACCTTGCAGGTGCTGCAGGATTTCAGTCCTTCATGGCGTAGTGTGTTACCAATTGTTTTCTTGGTAACTATGGTCCCAGCTGCCTTGAGATCATTGATACGATTCTCTCATGTAGATCTGGGCTGATTCCTCACCGTTCTAATGATTATTGAAACTCCACAAGGTGAGATCCTGTGTGGAGCCCCAGACTAAGGCTGGGTTCACACTGCTGCGGGGGGAGATCCGGATGTGATTCGCACCGCAAATCACATCCGATCTCCGTAGCGATGTGAGTTCAGCCATACAGATAGTATGGCTGAATTCGCATCGCTCACGCAGCAAACTCGCACCGGACCCTTTTTTTGGTCCGCAACAGAATCGGATCGCATGGGGGTTCACACCACGCGATCCGATTCCTGTGCGAGTCAGCAGATCGCACTGCGATATGCGGACGGATCTGGGGGTGTCATTAACATATCATTGACACTCCCAGCCGTCCGCATAGGGCAGTGTGAACTGCCGGCGGGAGTAATGCGATGCGGGAAAACGCAGCGGATTCGCGGCGTTCCCGCATCGCAGCGGTGTGAACCCGGCCTGAGGGAGATTGACAGTTATTTTGTGTTTCTTCCATTTGCGAATGATACACCAACTGTTATCACCCTCTCACCAAGCTGCTTGGCGATGATCTTGTAGCCCATTCCAGCCATGTGTATGTCTACAATCTTCTCCCTGACATCCATGGACAGCTCTTTGGTCTTGTTCATGGTGGAGAGATTGGAGTCTGAATGAGTGATTGCTTCTGTGTACAGGTATCTTTTATACGGATAACAAGCTGAGATTAGGAAAGGGAGTGCTCCTAATCTCATCTTTTTACCTGTATAGAAGACACCTGGGAGCCATAAATCTTGCTGATTGATAGGGGATTAAATACTTATTTCACTCATTAAAATGCAAATCAATTTATAACTTTTTTGAAATGCGATTTTCTGGATATTTTTGTTGTTATTCTGTCTCTCACTGTTAAAATAAACCTACAAGTAAAATTATAGACTGATCATTTCTTTGTCAGTGGGAAAACGCACAAAATCAGCAGGGGATCAAATACTTTTTCCCCTCACTGTAGTTGTATATAAAATGCACTTTTTATCTTTCAAAAAGTGTTTCCCAGTGCGAAACCTTTTTAATGTTTTTGTACTTTAATATCTACCTTAAATCACATTGCAATTTTCATATTATACGTGTTTGTAGCTTAAATGCTGAAATTTGCACTTAAAACTATAATTTTGCAACATTTGTAAAATGTCAGCAAAAACTTGGCTGTGCCTGTAAATTTTGGGTGTCATTTCAGTAAATTTAAATCTGGTAAATTGGTAACACTGGCTGTATTCTCAGTGTAGAATATCAGTTTAGTGTGAATATAGTGATAGGTGAGTGTAGTGTGACCATTCATTTGAACTTTAGTGTCAGTTTTTGTGAGTGTAGTGTGCTGCCCCAACGGGGCATAGAATTTATATATACTGTTTTCCTAACCATTTTCTATGGACATTTATATTTAGTTCACTTGCTGCCATCTAGTACCTTTTGTAGTAATGTACTTGTTTCTTATGTTCCTTTCCCCTTTATGTTATGACACACTTCCTTTATATGTAATGCTCCACCCTTCTTTCTGTTATTGTACTTCCTGTGTCATGGATGCAGCTACAAGCCACATGTAGCAGGACACAGGTATTCTGCATTATAAATTACAGACAATATCATCTTTTGACTGCATAAATACCACATCCTATTCATCTACTGTAACCTGATTTTACAGAATAAAGGCATCTTTGTGGATGGAATCGGTATTTGGTGAGTTCAAACTATCTAATGATAGTCTTCAGTGATCATATCTTATACAGGCCAGGCATAGAGGTCTCACAAGGGATAGTCGCTTCACAAAAATTGGAGTCAGAATAGTCAAAAGATGTATAGAATTCCCACAGCCTGCTATGATATGTGTGCGCCTGATCTGTAATCAGGGACATCCACCATCTTCTGAAGCACATGGTTGCACAAGTTTACTGCACCTCATGTGAATGTTAAAAACGGTTTCTCTACTTTTGAACTGCGTTACTCCACCTGTCTAAGCTGCCGTTTGTCTTCTTAACCACTTGCCGACCACCGCACGACGATGTACGTCGACAGAATGGCACGGGCAGGCATATGGGCGTACCTGTACGTCCCTGCCCCCCCCCCCCCCCCGGTGCCAGCGGCGGTCGGTTTTCGTTCAGAAGCGATCCGGGATGAGGGGGCGGCCATTCATTCATGGCCACCCCCTCTCGATCGCTCCTGACGAATGGAAGTGAGGCGTGACATCACTTCCTCTCCTGTAATGTAAACACAGGAGAGGAAGTGATGTAATCTCTCCTCCGTGTCGGTATTTTTCGTTCCGGCACCGAGGAGAGAGGATCGGTGAGTTGCACCAACACGACACTTCACAGTAGAACATGCCAGGCACACTCACACCCCCCTTCACCCCCCGATCACCCCCCCAATCACCCCTGCCCCCCCAGTCACAGTGACACTAATAGCATTTTTTTTTTTTTTGCATTGGTGTCATTTGTGACTGTAATAACTGTTAGGGCAGTTAGGGTTAGCCCCCTTTAGCTGTAGGGTACCCCCCTAACCCCCCCAATAAAGGTTTAACCCCGTGATCACCCCCCGTCGCCAGTGTCACTAAGGCTGAGTTCACATTGCAGCGGTTTATGAGAAAGGATGTGATTCGCACCGCACTGCAGTGCAAATCACATCCGATCTCTGTGTGATTCGAGTTCAGCCATACAGATAGTATGGCTGAATTCGCGCTGCACCCGCCGCAAATTCGCACGGGACCCTTTTTTTGGTCCGCAGCAGAATCGGATCGCATGGGTGTTCACACCATGCGATCCGAGTTTGCAGATCGCACTGCGATATGCGAACTGATCTGGGGTGTCATTAACATTTCACTGACACTCCCAGCAGTTCGCATAGGGCAGTGTGAACTGCCGCCGGGAGGCATGCGATGCGGGAACCAGCCGCAGATTCGTGGCGTTCCCGCATCGCTCCAGTGTGAACCCAGCCTAATAAGCGATCGTTTTTCTGATCGCTGTATTAGTATCACAGGTGACGCTAGTTAGGCAGGTAGGTATTTAGGTTCGCCACAGCTTTTTATAACACCAGGGACCCCCATATACTACCACATAAAGCCCCCTGATTGCCCCCTAATTAACCCTTTCACCAGTGATCACCATATAACTGTTACAGGTGACGCTGGTTGGTTAGTTATTTTTTTATAATTTCAGGGCACCCGCCATTTATTACCTAGTCTCACTAGTGTACCCCTAAATTTAGGGGTGTCTACTTTCCAAAATGGGGTCATTTGGGGGGGTTTGTGCCATCTTGGCATTTTATGGCCTTCAAAACTGTAACACCCTTAGAAAGCCTGAAGGCGGTGCTTGGTTTTCGAGGCCCCGTACGCGGCTAGGCTCCCAAAAAGTCCCACATATGTGGTATCCCCGTACTCAGGAGAAGCAGCAGAATTTATTTTAGGGTGTCATTTCACATATGCCCATGGCATGCGTGAGCAATATATCATTTATTGACAACTTTGTGAAAAAAAAAAAAGTTTGTAATTTTCCCGCAACTTGTGGCAAAATATAAAATATTCCATGGACTCAACATGCCTCTCAGCAAATAGCTTGGGGTGTCTACTTTCTAAAATGGGGTCATTTGTGGGGGTTTTGTGCCATCTTGGCATTTTATGGCCTTCAAAACTGTAATAGGTAGTGAGGAGTGAAGTCAAATATTTACGCCCTTAGAAAACCTGAAGGCGGTTCTTGGCTTTCGGGGCCCCATACGTGGCTAGGCTCCCAAAAAATCCCACACATGTGGTATCCCCGTACTCAGGAGAAGCAGCAGAATTTATTTTCACCTATGCCCATAGCATGTGTGAGCAATATATCATTTAGTGACAACTTTGTGTAAAAAAAAAAAAAAAAAAATTTTTTTTTGTCATTATTCAATCGCTTGAGGCAAAAAAATAAAATATTCAATGGGCTCAACATGCCACTTATCAATTTCCTTAGGGGGTCTACTTTCCAAAATGGGGTCATTTGGGGGGGTTTTGTACTGCCCTGCCATTTTAGCACCTCAAGAAATGAGATAGGCAGTCGTAAACTAAAAGCTGCGTAAATTCCAGAAAACGTACCTTAGTTTGTAGATGTGACAACTTTTGCGCAAACCAATAAATATACAGTTATTGACTTTTTTTTTTACCAAAGACATGTGGCTGAATACATTTTGGCCTAAATGTATGACTAAAATTGAGTTTATTGGATTTTTCTAATAACAAAAAGTAGAAAATATAATTTTTTTTCTAAATTTGCGGTCTTTTACGTTTATATCGCAAAAAATAAAAATCGCAGAGGCAATCAAATACCATCAAAAGAAAGCTCTATTTGTGGGAAGAAAAGGACGCAAATTTTGTTTGGGTACAACATTGCATGACCGCGCAATTACCAGTTAAAGCAGCGCAGTGCCAAATTGTAAAAAGACCTCTGGTCATTGACCAGCAAAATGGTCCGGTCTGAAAGTGGTTAAAGAGACTATTATTTCTTGAAAAAATGTGAAAAATATCTAGACAAGACTCTGAGCACCCTTTTGTGGCTGAACCAAAGCAGATTCATCATGACGCATATGTACAGGGAGCAGATTCTGCAGATATTGCCGAACAGAGTGTAAGACCCAAATGTACAATAAAACCTACAGAGAAAATGATGAAACCACTAGAGATGAGTTCTCCAGCAATCTGTCAGACTTATGGGACAGAACTTCACACTGCATGTCAGTTTTGTCACACTTTAAATGATCAACCAGCTGAACTAAGAGACTCTATAGATCACTTATGCCGCGTACACACGATCAAACAATCCGGTGGAAAAGTCCGGCAAACTCAAGTCCGCCAAACAATCCCCCCGTGTGTAGCCTCCGGCATACTTTTTTGACCCAACAGTACGGCGGACTTAGAATTTCGGTTTGCACAACAATCTACCCACCGTACTCGCATTTCGGCGGACAATCCGGCCGTGTGTATGCCAGTCCGCCGTACTTTTGAAATGAGCGGACTTTTCCCGCCCGGAGAAAAGTCCGCTCATTTCGAGCGGGTCTCCAGGTAGGCGGGGCCCACGAAGGAGACGCCGCTGGCTCCGCCGCCTGGTATGGACTTAAAGGGGAACCCCAACGCCGAAAAAAATCGGCGTGGGGGTCCCCCCAAGTCCACAACAGACCCTTGTCCGAGCACGCTACCCGGCCGGCCAGGAAAGGGGGCGAGCGAGCGCCCCCCCCTCCTTAGCCATACCAGGCCGCGTGCCCTCAACATGGGGGGTGCCCTGGAAGGGGGGGGCCGCGCGGCCCCCCCACCCCAAAGCACCTTGTCCCCATGTTGATGAGGACAAGGGCCTCTTCCTGACAACCCTGGCCGTTGGTTGTCGGGGTCTGCGGGCGGGGGGCTTATCGGAATCCGGGAGCCCCCTTTAATAAGGGGGCCCCCGGATACCGGCCCCCCACCCTATGTGAATGAGTATGGGGCACAATGTACCCCTACCCATTCACCTGTAAAATAAAAGTACAAAAAAAAACACAACACACGAGATAAAATACTTTATTGCACAGCTCCGGGGGTCTTCCGTCTTCGGGGGTCTTCTCGCCGGACTCCTCCGCTATCTTCTTGTAGCTCTTTTGCTAGCGGAGGAGTCCGGCTTTCTTCCTCGCCGCCGGCCTCTTCTCCCGACTTCGGGGGTCTTGTCCCCCTCTTCGGTTCTTCTGCCGGGCCACTGCGCCTTCTTATAGCTCTTTTACAGGCGGTGGCCCGGTCTTCTGTCGCCGCTACCGCCTTCCGTTCTTCTTCTTCTTCTTCTCCTGGAGATGTTGACTCGACGCTCTCTCCAGCCACAATGCCAGAGATGGCTTTATGTCACATGGGCTGGTCACATGGGTTGATGTCACATGGGGACTGTGACATCGTAAGGGGGCGGGGTCATCATGTGACACCAACCCATGTGACAAAAAGCCATGTGGCACCGCCCCTTGTCCCTATATAAGTGGCCGTGCAGCGCATCCCTGGCATTATGGCCGGAGAGAGCGTCGAGTTAACATCTCCAGGAGAAGAAGGGGAAGAAGAAGAAGAACGGAAGGCGGCAGCGGCGACAGAAGACCGGGCCACCGCCTGTAAAAGAGCTATAAGAAGGCGCGGTGGCCCGGCAGAAGAACCGAAGAGGGGGACAAGACCCCCGAAGTCGGGAGAAGAGGCCGGCGGTGAGGAAGAAAGCCGGACTCCTCCGCTAGCAAAAGAGCTACAAGAAGATATCGGAGGAGTCCGGCGAGAAGACCCCCGAAGACGGAAGACCCCCCGGAGCTGTGCAATAAAGTATTTTATCTCGTGTGTTGTGTTTTTTTTTTGTACTTTTATTTTACAGGTGAATGGGTAGGGGTACATTGTACTCCATACTCATTCACATAGGGTGGGGGGCCGGTATCCGGGGGCCCCCTTATTAAAGGGGGCTCCCGGATTCCGATAAGCCCCCTGCCCGCAGACCCCGACAACCAATGGCCAGGGTTGTCGGGAAGAGGCCCTTGTCCTCATCAACATGGGGACAAGGTGCTTTGGGGTGGGGGGGCCGCGCGGCCCCCCCTTCCCCAAGGCACCCCCCATGTTGAGGGCACGCGGCCTGGTACGGCTAAGGAGGGGGGGCCCCGCCTACCTGGAGACGGGCTCGAAATGAGCGGACTTTCCTCCGCGTGTGTGGGCGAGTCCGTTCATTTCGAAAGTACGGCGGACTTAGTACGGCGGACTTAGTACGCCGTATTAGTCCGCTGAAAAAGTGTCGTGTGTGGGCAAGTAGCCCGTTTGAAAATTCCGACGGACAGTTTGGCGGACGTCCGCCAGACTAAGTACGTCGGACAGACGGCTACGTGTGTACGCGGCTTTACAGTATCTGCCACGTACGAATGCTACCAGGTGCTGTTTGCAAAATACACAGCTTTCTTGCAGAATTATATTATAGAGGACTCTTCAGCAGAACTGACCAGGGCTGATGCACTAAACCAACAAAAGGATCTCTTAGTGTAAAATTCCCAGCGTAAGGCAGAACTCTGCATTGCTCAACTGCAGGAGATCAGGTCTCACAGATCCACATCAACCAAGCACTCTACAGGTTCTTCTAGATCTTCTCGTTCCAGAAGTTCAACATTAAGGTAATGGAGGCCTGTGTTGATGCAGAAACAAAAAAAGTGCAAAGCTCCGTTGCCAGAAGAGAAGCAAACTAGAAACACAAAAGGCAAGGATGTAAGCTCAAGAAGCAGAAATAGAAACACAAAAGGGAGGGGGGGGGGGGGGGCGTGGCTGGCTGCCTGAGGACATGGCCGCTTGATAACTGAGCTCCAGCTCTGTGGGATCCGACAGACTTACAAGCAGAGGTAAGACTGTAAATTACACACCCTTCAGAAGATGAACTCTCAGAGAGGTAGGGGAAGCATGCAGGGGAAGAGGAAAGAACGGGAAGGGCCCGTAAACTCAGACTTTTACAGGCCATCGGACACGCGGCAGTCACAAGATGGCGCCGGCGCTCGCTCAATGAGGAGAGCTGAGGTGGCTGCAGCGGCTAAGCATACAAATCAGCAGCTTGACTCTGTTTTGTTATGGGCAGCTGTTCTCCTCCATCCACACTTAACAGCCCAGTCAAGCAGAGGAGGAAACTGATCGATGATGGAGTCACAGGGACTGAGACCCCTTGTCACTGATCAGCAAGCAGACATTAATGGCTTTGGTGAAAAGCTAGATACTTTCCCAACAATGGGACAACCTATTCTAGATTCTGCTCTCAAGGACATGCTGATTACATTACGTGGAGCACTGCAGCATGACATCTCTAACTTTATGAAGCAAACTAACAGAGATAGCAGCCTTAGGAGACAGGGTGGATCACTTAGAGAACAATATGAGTGATTACACACTGGCCCATAATGAAATGGTAGATGCTCATAATGATCTCGTAGAAGAAATCCGTAATATGAAAATCAAAATGGTGGATATTGAAGTCCGTTCCCGAAGGAACAATGTGAAATTTAGAGGTGTTCCTGAATCGGTCCCTCCGGGAGAACTCCACACATATCTACAAAAAATGATAGTCATATTACTCCCTACGATAAAAGCAATGATAGGGCCCATCGCCTTCCAAAGCCGTCGTATCTACCTGACCGTGTACCGAGAGACGTGATAGCTAGGAACCACTACTTTCACGTCAAGGACCAGCTTATGGACTTCTCCCGCAAATGCAATTCTTTACCAGAGCCTTATCCCGGAATATCACTATACATAGACCTCTCACAGGCCACCATACAAGCCCGCAAAAACCTCATCATCATTACCAAGATATTGAGGAATAACAATATTCTTTACAAATGGAAGTTTCCAACCAAATTTTCAATTGAAAGAAACAACCATACCTCAACTATAACTACTTTATAACTACTTTAGAGGAAGGCTTGGAGCTAAAGAAGTCCTGGGGACTCCTCCCACAGGATGAAGAGGATATTGCGGACCCGCCGACTACCACCTGAACACTTCAGACCTGCTTTATTCAACAGCACTAGCAATTACCAGTTCTGTTAATCCTAAGTCACCACCATACAGCAACCTAGGATCCTGTCCAGTTGGACTTTATACCCATGTCGGATATTAGTACAGGAACTATCTGTACCCTGACATTCATCCGTTGTTCTCTATTATGGGTCTACAACAATGCAAGTACCGGTAACCTGTTTTTTTTTTCTTCCCTTCTGTTGTTGTTTGTTAGTGTTGCCACGTTCACCTCTTACTCACCAACCACTGTGAACTATACATTTGCATTCTAAAGGTCTTTGATGGTTCTTAAGTTCCTATCATTTAACGCCAAAGGTATAATAGCCCATACAAGAGAAGGGCTTTGTGGAAGGAAGCTGAAATGTTTTATGTGTGCAAGAATCACACTTTTTGGCTGGAAAACCTCCCAGTTGTACCCATAAAAACTTCCCTTACATCTATCAAGCCAATTATAAGACAAAGAAAAGGGGTGTTATAGTAGCAATAAGAAATTCAACCTCCTTTAAGTTACTTGCATCCCTGTAAGATGCCGAAGGCAGATATATAATTCTGGTTGCAGAATTGATTGGAGCTATATATACCATCATTAATATGTATGCCCCCAAACAGACATCCAGTGAAGTTCATCAGAAAACTCTGACCAAAGCCTACTCCATCCAGAAAGGCCAACTTTTAATTTGCCGTGACTTCAACATTCCCATGGAACCCGGCATAGATACCACTTCTAGGAACTCAATGGGAGACCTGGTCTCAAGCTGTTTCTGCTGCAAGAGGATCTCCATGACCCCTGGCGCTACCATCACACGACAGAAACACAAAAGGCAAAGATGAAAGCTCAACAAGCAGAGGCAGATTCCCAATTAGATTCCCAATTAAAGATTCTGCAAATGGAAGGGGAGAAAGCAGCTGCCCTGGCAAGGCTGGGAGTCCTCGAACAAGAGATGGGAGAAAGTGCTTACTCAGACTGGTCCATCGCAGCAGAACTGCAAGACCCATTCGAACACACCAGTGCATGTGTACTAACGCATAATGTTTGCAATGATACAGAGTTATCTCCTGTACATCTTACTAACAACACTGTTCTGACTCTCAACACAGAAACCTCTCAGCTCCAAATGCCTAAGCCTCTTCAAGTCTACAACACAAGTGCATCTATGCAGCACACCGCATCACCTCTTGCTGACAACAAGGTGACTTCCACTGACAAGCTGCAGCTCAAGCCACAGCCAGCACAAGCCTTAGGGACTACACCACAGAAGCCGCTTTTCACTATCCTCACTTGAGGCACCTTGTTAATGAAATTCCTGGAATGGACATAAATGCTTAAATCTTGATCTTGCTGGGAACAGACGGTCTCAGAATACACAAAGTACGCAAGCAGTGAAATGGACCTGATGATGCCCCTTATGCACAAAAACTTGATCTAGGCTGGGTAATCGAGGGTGATGTATGGTTGGATAGAATGGGTACATCATCCGAGATCCACTCCTTCAAAACGTACATGTTAGGAAATGGACCTGCATCCCACTTCAAACAGTGCCTTCACCATTACGAAGTAAAAGAGAAGCCTCTTGACATCATCCAAGTGCCTGATGTCACTTCTAACCTTTGTGATGCCAACCTAGGTACCACAGTGTTTTGTACTACAAGCGATGACAACAAAATAGCCTTGTCAGTCAAAGACAAAGAGTTCATAAAAATAATGGCCATACCACCTGTACAGAGAAGCCTGGGCCTACGGTGGGACATATTAAAAGACACCTTCGGTTTTCAAGTCAGCTCTGCAGACAAGCCATTTACCAAATGTGGTGTTCTGTCAGTGGTGAACAGCCTATACGATCCAGTGGGATGCGTAGCTCCCATCACCATACAAGGTAAATCCTTACTTAGACAGTTCTCAGACACTATTAAATATTGGGATGCTCCACTACCAATAGACAAGCTTTCAAAGTGGGAGTCCTGGAAACAATTTCTACATGCCTTTAATGGAATCCGTATACCACGTTGCTACACTTCTGCCTCCCTTGCCAGAAGTCAGAGGAAAGAGCTTCACATCTTCTCAGATGTATCTACTGAGGCCATAGCAGCTGTCGCTTACCTCAAGGTAAGAGATTCTTCTAATTAAGCCCACATAGGGTTTCTGTTTGGGAAAGCTAAGTTGGCACCTAAGCCTAAACACACGATTCCCAGGCTCGAACTTTGTGGGACTGTGCTAGCTGTAGAAATAGCAGATTTCATACTGCTTGAGCTAGACATTCAGATAGATGACGTCAGATTCTACACAGACAGCAAAGTTGTTCTGGGCTACATATACAACCAGACTAAACGTTTCTATGTCTATGTCAGCAACCTGTGGAGAAAATCAAGAAATCATCTAAACCTGAACAATGGCATTATGTTAAATCTGAAATTAACCCTGCACATCATGGCAACAGGCCAGTGTCTGCAAGTGTCTTTGCAAGTTCTTCTTGGTTAACAGGTCCTGAATTCCTGCTGGATCATCCAGAAGAAACCACAGCTGAGGACTTCAGTCTTCTAGAACCTGACAAAGGTTCAGAGATTCGTCCTGAAGTCAAAACCCTCATCACCAGAACTGAACAAACACTCGTCTTGGGATGTCAATGCTTTGAATGTTTCTCCAAGTGGAGAAGGTTTGTACACACCACCGCAAGTTTAGCTCATATTGCAGATTGCTTCCACGCAAAGCCCACAGATGCTCACTGTCAAGGTTGACACGTGTGCCAAAAGCTTCTTTCTGCAAAAGACATTGCTGAAGGTGAACTGATCATAATACGCAGTGTACAATAGAGTGTCTTTGGCTCAGAAATTAAATGTATCCGTGACAAGAGGAGCATTGCAAAAAACGGTCTAATTGCCAACCTGAATCCATTAATTTACAATGATGGCATGTTAAGGGTTGGTGGCCGTTTAAACAAGGCTTAGTTGAGTGAGCAAGAACAGAATCCTCTCATTATGCCTGCTCACCATCACATCACCACTTTGCTCTTAAGACACTACCATGGTAGAGCAAGGTAGACACTTCACAGAGGGTGCCATAAGAGCTGCAGGCCTTTGGATTATAGGAGCAAAAAGACAGATCACAGCTACACTACACAGCTGTGTTCAGTGCCACAAACTGAGAGGGAATCACCAGCAACAGCAAATGTCAGATTTGCTAGCTTACAGGTTAAGTACTGACCCACCTTTCACTCATGTTAGTCTGGATGTATTTGGGCCATGGATGGTAACAGCCTGCAGAACTCGAGGTGGTCAAGCAAATAGCAAATGATGGGCAAAGCTGTTCACTTGCATAAGTGTGCGTGCAGTACACATTGAAGTAATAGACTCTATGGGTGCCTCAAGTTTCATCAATGTTCTAAGACAAATCCTATCCATCAAAGGACCAGTCAAGACACTAAGATCTGACTGTGGAACAAATTGTGTTGGAGCCTGTCGAGAGTTACAGCTTAACTCTAGGCCAATCCAAGACTTTTTAGCTGAAAAAAGCTGTATACATGGATTTTCAATCCTCCTCATTCCTCCCACATTGGTGGATCATGGGAGAGAATGATAGGCATCACATGTAAAATATTGGACTCTATGCTTATAGACTTTAACTTCACAAGGCTTACCCATGAGATTCTAACTACCTTCCTGGCAGAGGCATCTGCCATGATCAATTCAAGACCACTTGTTCCAGTGTCCAAGGATCCAGAGACCCCAACTATCCTTACCCCAGCTACTCTTCTTACCCAGAAGCTTGGGTCTGTTTCTGTTCCACCTGGAAACTTTAAAGCAGGAAATCTGTGCTATGACCAGTGGAAACGAGTACAACACCTCGCCAACTGCTTCTGGATTCGTTGGAAGATGGAGTATCTTTCTACTCTGCAAGGATGCAGGAAATGGCAACGGTTGAACCCTAACATACAAGTTGGAGATCTTGTTCTGCTTAAGGACCAGCAAGCTGAAAGAATCGAATGGCCCATGGGACTTATTGTAAAGAGCGTTCCTAGTGAAGATGGTAAGGTACATAAGGTTTCAAGACAAGGGACTGCAAAGACTTTCATCAGAGCTATCACGGAACTCTTTCTGCTCTTGCCCTTTGGAGTAGTGCTGAAACAACTAATCAATTAATCGACAACTAATCGATTATGAAATTAATCGATTATTATTTTCGTGATTGATTAATCGACCAGTAACATAATGGGGTTAAAAAAAAATTAGCCCTTTATAGTACAAAAATTGCAAATAATCTCTACTGTAAATACCACTTTCACGGTTCTACAGTTAAAAAAAATTAACCCCTTACAGTAGTGATTATCTGCTTTTTGTTGTACTATAAAGGGCTACTTTTAGGTTTTTTTTAACCCCATTATGTTACTAAACGTCTTAGACCTGGTTCACATCTATGTGTTTTTTGGTGCTTTTTGCAGAAACGCACTACAGTTCATTTACATGGTTTCCTATGGGACACTTCAGCTTTTTTTAGCCGCTGTGTATTTGGAAACGGCCAGGGACTTTTTTTTAACGCAAAACAATGCTTTTTTGGTTCAATGTACTTCAGTGGAGAAGCTGCACAAAAGCTTGTAATGGGTTTTGCAGCAATTTGTATTTTTTAATCTGCCCAACAACAAATTGGCCAAAAAAATGCAAAAAAATCAAATCACAGCAAAATCACATGTGCAAAAATCAAAATGCACAGCAAAAAGCACTGCAGAAGCAGATCAAAAGCAAACTGCATACCGAGCCTTATGCTGGCCACACAGATCAATTTTCAGACGAAAAATCTCTGTACATTCCCTGAATGAAAGAATGTTGTTTTGAAATTTTCACTTGTTTTTAACATTCTGTTTTTAAAATGAATGTAATTTCTGAACGAAAACCACATAGACTGTCTGAATTTTTTTTTCACCAAGCAGTTTTCTATTTCCAAATTTTCCCGTCACAGTGGTTGAAAATGAACATCAATTTGACCCCACTAACGATTAGTAAATCAAACAAACATTCTTAAAATTACATTTTATTTTTTTAAGGGAAGATTTCCTCTAATAGTATATACAGTATATCTCTTCTGTCTGTTGTTCTCAGAGTGGATTCGAGATTTTACTCTCTAACCATATAGTTGGTTATTTATATTTACCACTGCATAGAGATATTTAAGAATAAATAGCTTTTTTTTCTAACGTTACATATTAACTAAATTATACACCACACTTTTTTTTTTAAAGGTTTTTAACCGATTAATCGAAATAATAATAGGCCAACTAATCGATTATGAAAATAATCCTTAGTTGCAGCCCTACTTTGGAGAATGAACTTGTTTGCCTATGCTGCTGGATGCTACCTGTGACTTCAAGAAGAAAGTGTATTGAAATTTAGTTGACATAACTTGAAGCGTTAAATTAAGAGTTATTGTTTCAGGTCTTTAAGACATCTAGCAAATTACACTGCTTGTTATTTGCATTTGTATAATTACCGTTCTGATGTATATAGTGACATTTACCATGCCAGACGGGGAGTGTACTGCCCCAACGGGGCATAGAATTTATATAGACTTTTCCTAACCATTTTCTATGGACGTTTAGATTTAGTTCACATGCTGCCATCTAATGACCCTTTTGTGGTAATGCACTTGTTTCTTATGTTCTTTTCCCCTTATGTTATGACACACTTCCTTTATATATAATGCTCCATCCTTCTTGTTATTGTAATTCCTGTGTCATGGATGCAGCTACAAGCCACATGCAGCAGGGCACATGTATTCTGCATTGTAAGCTACAGACAATATCATCTTTTGGCCACATAAATACCACAACCTATTCATCTGTTTGTATCCTGTCATCTACTGTAACCTGATGTTCAGAATAAAGGCATCTGTGGATGGAATCTGTATTTGGTGAGTTCAAACTATCTGATGAGGATTGTCTTCAGTGATTATATCTTATACAGGCCAGGCATAGAGGTCTCACAAGAGATAGTCGCGACCATTCATTTTTATTTTAGTGTCAGTTTAATTTTTCAGGGCAGGTTTCCCGCAGTATATATCAGTACATTACTGTACATTTAATGCAGTATATATCAGTGCATTACTGCATGTTTAACACAGTATATCAGTGTGTTACTGTATGTTTAACACAGTATATACAGTGCCTTGCGAAAGTATTCGGCCCCCTTGAACTTTTCAACCTTTTGCCACATTTCAGGCTTCAAACATAAAGATATAACATTTTTATTTTTTGTGAAGAATCACCAACAAGTGGGACACAATTGTGAAGTGGAACGAAATCTATTGGATTTTTGAAACTTTTTTAACTAATAAAAAAATAAAAAGTGGGGCGTGCAAAATTATTCGGCCCCCTTGCGTTAATACTTTGTAGAGCCACCTTTTGCTGCGATTACAGCGGCAAGTCGCTTAGGGTATGTCTCTATCAGTTTTGCACATCGAGAGACTGAAATTCTTGCCCATTCTTCCTTGCAAAACAGCTCGAGCTCAGTGAGGTTGGATGGAGAGCGTTTGTGAACAGCAGTTTTCAGCTCTTTCCACAGATTCTCGATTGGATTCAGGTCTGGACTTTGACTTGGCCATTCTAACACCTAGATACGTTTATTTGTGAAATGTTCCTTTGTAGATTTTGCTGTATGTTTGGGATCATTGTCTTGCTGGAAGATAAATCTCCGTCCCAGTTTCAGGTCTTTTGCAGACTCCAACAGGTTTTCATCCAGAATGGTCCTGTATCTGGCTGCATCCATCTTCCCCTCAATTTTAACCATCTTCCCTGTCCCTGCTGAAGAAAAGCAGGCCCAAACCATGATGCTGCCACCACTATGTTTAACAGTGGGGATGGTGTGTTGAGGGTGATGAGCTGTGTTGCTTTTACGCCAAACATATCGTTTTGCATTGTGGGCAAAAAGTTCGATTTTGGTTTCATCTGACCAGAGCACCTTCTTCCACATGTTTGGTGTCTCTCCCAGGTGGCTTGTGGCAAACTTTAGACGAGACTTTTTATGGATATCTTTGAGAAATGGCTTTCTTCTTGCCACTCTTCCATAAAGGCCAGATTTGTGCAGTGTACGACTGATTGTTGTCCTATGGACAGACTCTCCCACCTCAGCTGTAGTTCTCTGCAGTTCATCCAGAGTGATCATGGGCCTCTTGGCTGCATCTCTGATCAGTCTTCTCCTTGTCTGAGCTGAAGGTTTAGAGGGACGGCCAGGTCTTGGTAGATTTGCAGTGGTCTGATACTCCTTCCATTACAAAATGATCGCTTGCACAGTGCTCCTTGGGATGTTTAAATCTTGGGAAATCTTTTTGTATCCAAATCCGGCTTTAAACTTCTCCATAACAGTATTACGGACCTTTTTCTTATGTGAAAATTCAGTGTCCATATAACAAAAGCCTTCACCACACCCTTGGTGTTCGTGACCCCCCTCGTTTGGAGCACTCACCAGCTGTAGCGCTCAGCACTCTCGTTTTGCGTGGTTTCGATGTGGGGCTGGGCTTAAGAGAAAGTTTGTCCATCTGCGCTGGGTAGCGAATGGGAACTGGGCATATGCGATTGACTAATGATGATGACGAGGAGAGCGCTGGGAGCTCTGCCGTGTTATGCTGACTTTAGGCTAGCACGGCGAGAGGGGTAACGCCTGCGCAGTATGATAAGGATCGAATGTCATGTAGTACGAATGGGAAACTGCGGGCCTCCGCGCATGCGCGGTTTGAGATAGACGCGCTTGTCGAATAGGGGATCGGCGGCGGATGTTTCTAACAGGTTGTTTTGACAGACGCGTTCGGTGACTGGACCTATGTAGAAAAGGGGGCTGTACCGGACGGCGATTGATTCGCCAGATTATGCCGATACCCAATTGGATTCAATGGTGGAGGTGGGGTCTCCCGTGGGGTATGATGGGATGGTTGCCATTCAATTAGAATAAAAGGGCTGAACTGGGAGCTGGATAGCCAATCCCATGAGGAAGTCGTGTGACGAAACATGTCGAGGGCGTGGCTATCTGGCAACTATCTTTTGACATACTAAGGAGTACAGCTGAGGCGGAGGGAGGAGGAGACACAGAAGAGAGGACTGGACGATATTTTTGGCGCTGATTTTAACTCGATGCTTCGCTGTCAGGTACCAAACAGCAATCATTAAGAGCTAGAGACAGTGTTTATGCCGCTAATCCTGCCAGTATCTAGTGTGCTCACCGATGCCTTGGAGGAAAGGAAGCTGTTGTTGAGAAGTGAAGTGCTTTTGAAGTGCTTTCATTCAAGTTTGGTTCATGTGAGTGTAATAATGAGTGGTTTTTATTGAGATTAAAAGATTTTTACAGTGTTACACTATGGAAAGTCTTTCTGTCTCCCTGAGGTATTTTGAGAGGAAATTCTAGTGATATCTGAAGGGAATCCTACTGCAAGCGATTGCTGGATATTTACCAACATCATTAAAAAGACCTTAAAACGCTTTTCTGGCTCAACACGAGAGTGCTGAGCGCTACAGCTGGTGAGTGCTCCAAACGAGGGGGGTCACGAACACCAAGGGTGTGGTGAAGGCTTTTGTTATATGGACACTGAATTTTCACATAAGAAAAAGTTTTCTTCATTTTGGATTTCTTCTTATGGACTATATATTTTTTTTTTTCCATATATTTTTTTTCTTATTAATTTTTCACATTTGTATTGTATTGCATTATAGTTTATCACTATTCAATTATAAGTGACTTTGCACATGCGAATCTATATAGATTTGGGGAAAACACAGTATTGCAATCAATGTTAATAATTTTTGTTGCATTTATTTTGGTATAAGTTAAGCGCTACAAGGTGGTTTATGTGGTAATTTATTTTTATTTCTTTATTCACCTTCTGGTTTATGTACTCATATATTTAACCACTTCCCGACCAGCGGACGACGATGTACGTCGACAGAATGGCACGGGCAGGCATATTGGCGTACAGGTCGGGACCCCCGTGAGTCCGGTCGCGGGACCCGCGGACTCGATCGCCGCGTGCATCCCCGCGATCGTCTCACGGAGCGGCCGAATGGAGCAAATGCTGTGTAAACAACATTTCTCCATTCTGCCTAGCAACTAGTGACGCTGATCTCTGCTCCATGTGATTGGAGCAGAGATCAGTGTTCACTAAATGAAAGCCCAACCCCCCCACAGTTAGTAACACACCCCTAGGAACACTTAACCCCTACACTGCCACCCACTGGTTAACCCTTTCACTGCCAGTGTCATTTACACAGGAATCACTGCATTTATATAGCAGTGATTACTGTATAAATGACAATGGTCCCAAAAATGTGTCAAAAATGTCCGATGGGTCCCCCACAATGTCGCAGTCACAATAAAAATCGCTGATCGCCGCCATTACTAGTAAAAAAAAAAATAATAAAAAATTATTAATAAAAATGCTATAAAACTATCCCTATTTTGTAAACGCTATAACTTTTGCGCAAACCAATCAATAATCGCTTATTGCGATTTTTTTTTACCAAAAATATGTAGAAGAATACGTATCGGCCTAAACTGAGGGAAAAAAATGTTTTTTTATATATTTTTGGGGGATATTTATTATAACAAAAAGTAAAAAATAATGCGTTTTTTTCAAAATTGTCGCTCTATTTTTGGTTATAGCGCAAAAAACAAAAACCGCAGGGGTAATCAACTACCACCAAAAGAAAGCTCTATTTGTGGGAAAAAAAGGACGTCAATTTTGTTTGGGAGCCACGTCGCACGACCGCGCAATTGTCAGTTAAAGCGACGCAGTGCCGAATCGCAAAAAGGGGTCTGGTCTTTGACCAGCAAATTGGTCCGGTCTGCAAGTGGTTAAGTAGCAGCTGGGGGAGGGGTGTGTTTAGCGCTGTGATGATACACTAAGTTGGCGTATTTTGAAGTGTGTATCCGGTTAGTATTACGGACCTGCCTGGTGTGTTCCTTGGTCTTCATGATGCTCTCTGCACTTTCAACAGAACCCTGAGACTATCACAGAGCAGGTGCATTTATACAGAGACTTGATTACACACAGGTGGATTCTATTTATCACCATCAGTCATTTAGGACAACATTGGATCATTCAGAGATCCTCGCTGAACTTCTGGAGTGAGTTTGCTGCACTGAAAGTAAAGGGGCCGAATAATTTTGCACGCACCACTTTTCAGTTTTTTATTTGCTAAAAAAGTTTAAAATATCCAATAGATTTCGTTCCACTTCACAATTGTGTCCCACTTGTTGGTGATTCTTCACAAAAAAATAAAAATTTTATATCTTTGTTTGAAGCCTGAAATGTGGCAAAAGGTTGAAACGTTCAAGGGGGCCGAATACTTTCGCAAGGCACTGTATATTTGTACATTACTGCACATTTATTGCTGTATATTTGAGTGCATTACTGCATGTTTAACACAGTATATTTTAGTGCGTTATTGCACGCTTAATGCAGTAGATATCAGTGCCTTACTGCACGTTTAATGTAGTATATTTCAGTGTGTTCCTATACATTTAAGGCAGTATATATCAGTGCGTTACTGCACATTTAATGCAGTATATATCAGTGCGTTACTACACGATTGATGCAGTACATTTGGGTGCATTACTGCATGTTTAATGCAGTATATTTCAGTGTGTTAGTGCACGTTTACCACAGTATATTGTAGTGCGTCTGTGGAGTGTGTCTGTGTAGTAAGTACTCAAGTTAAAGTGCATCAAACACCACTTTCCATTGATTAAAGTGCATCTACGTACACATTTCCACAACTTTATTACATTTTGTTAATAAACGCCCCCTCCCATCATGTCTGGGAGGTTGTTTTTCTTGCGTCTATCTAGCAAGGTTATTTTGTGGTATAAACAAGGAAGCTGAGACCTCTGCAGTGTATAAATGTGCTTTTACTATACAAAAAATATTGTACATACAAAATTACAATATTAGGAATACAGTACAAGACTAAAAGATAGCTATAACACGCTAAATGCCTAGCAAATAAATAGCCTATGGTGTGTATCCATAAAAATACACTTAAAAGTTACTTAGCTCCAGTTACTGTGTTTGTGAACTCCATTGATAATGAGACTTCTGGAGATCAGGCACCTTCTTGTTCACTTATTACAGATGATTTGGTGTTAATCCATGTTGGGTGGCTTCTGTTTAAGGCATCATGAGTCCTTTTATATGTCAGCTTGTTCACGATGATTACCTTAACAACCAACAAACCTACGTCTTGGTATCTTCAGTTTGAAAGGCACTCTCTTACCTGTTTACTATAGCTATAGAGACAATCAACTGTTCTCAAACTGCCAACAGAATACAACAATGGTATCTACATTCCCATTGTCTCCAACCACATTTGTTTGAGAAATTTTGTGGCTATGAAAACCAGAATGCTTTAAGACTTATAGAAAAATTATATTTTATATCAAACGCAACACATTCCATCCTTGATTTTTTCTCTCAGACTACAGACAGAAAATCTTTTCATTACTAAACTCATTCTAAACATTAATTTTCCTTGAATGAAACACCTCCCATATTTCTGTCACTGAGAAGGTGTTTCAGTCTTTGGCTAAAAGTTCATTAGAAAGTCCATTGTAAAGTTCTTTAGAAACAAGTCCAGGCTTGTAATACATCAAAGGCCTTGCTCTCCACAGCTCTTGCGGTCTTCCATCATTATGTCCATCATGTAACCATTTTTCTCTGGTCTTCCTATGGATCAAATTGGAGACAGCCTGTGGAGTGGAAAACAAAGCGGATTATCTGTTCCTTCTAATAATGCATAAACAGTAGATCCTGGCTCTTCAGCTACAATCTCTCCTTTAAATGGCTTCTTGCCTGGATATCTGACCAACACTTTGCCACCTGCCTGTATCCACTTATTGGCCCTCCCAAAGAACCTCAATAGGGAGGAGAGGAAATAAACTGATATTTCCGAGAAGATCACTGCTGTTTATTTTGGAAGGTTTGATATTATGTAGCCTCACTTTCTACTCTTGCTGAGAAGTATCCACTAACCAGTCACAAGTCAATAAGTCCCAGCCAATGTGTTGAAGCTCATCTACCAATGAAAATATAACTTTAAACCTTCCTGCCATATTCCCTCACATTCCTAGATACGCTACAGCTTCAGATATGTCACTCTTGGTTTCTGTCATGGGAAGCAATAACCTGATATCTGTTAAGCACTGTTCTTTCAGGAACCTTACATAAATACTGAACTCTGCACTCCAGCTGTGGAGTCTGTGCCCTAGCCCCTACATCATCTCATATGGTGTACTTTTGGCTATTGGCCTAGGATTTAATGACTGCCTATGCGAGGACCCGATCCCACTCCCTGAGTGTATGAGTGGGTGTAAGTTAGTGTATCTGGTCCTTTAATAGCCCATTGTATCTTTCAATCAAACAAGCTGCCTGTGGATGGTATGGGATGTGGCACAACCAGTACACTCCAGAATCTTTGATTTGGTCATGAGGATTTCACACCGCTCTTGCAAATCATCAGCCCGACTAGGGGTTGAACGTACATACTCTGAAGCAACTGCTAGCTGGTCTTTTAATACTTTAACTTCTGCCTTCTACCTTCTATGTGATTCGGTATAAATTGCATGAAAGAAGTACCAAATCACTGTGGACACTGTAGCAACTGCTAGCTGATCTTTTAATAGTTTAACGTCTGCCTCTGCCTTCTACCTTCTATGTGATTCGGTATAAATAGCATGAAAGAAGTATCAACTCACTGTGGACACTGTACGATTCTTTTTTTTTACTTAAATCCAACCTCTTAAGGCTAAAATCTACACATTTATCTGAGATTTTATCACCCCAAGTCATATTCAAGGGAGAAGCATACTTTACAAATTCTTTAGCAAGAGGCTCCCACTCATTGTTTCTGGCACAGATCGGTAAGCTGCACACTTCCCTCTGGCCACCAGAACCCTCTGTAGCCTTGCTTTTCCTAAACAGCTTACACAGCATTTTTACCTAGCACAAGCTACACAACACACCACAGAAAAAAAAAGGTCTACTTCAGTTGAAGTTTAGCACGATCCTGCCATGAGCCCCCGATGTTTTGCCTGCATCTACCTAGCAAGATTTCTTTGTGGTAAAAAGAAGGAAGCTGAGACCTCTGCAGTGCGTAAATGTGCTTTTACTATACAAAAAATGCTGTACTTAAAAAACTATTACAATATTAGGATTACAGTACAAGACTGACAAAAATCTCTAACAAGCAAAATGCCTAGCAAATAAACAGCCTATGGTCTGTAACAGTAGAAATACACTTAAAAGTTACTTAGCTCCAGTTACTGTGTTTGTGATCTCCATTGACAACGAGGCTTCTGGAGATTAGGCAGTAAGGTGCTTATTACAGATGAGAGTCTTTTGGTGTTTATCCATGTTGAGTGGCTTCTGTTTAAGACATCACCAGTCCTTTTTATATGTCAGCTTCACAATGATTACCTTAACCAACAAACTGTCAGGGCTGGCTTAGCCCTTCCTTCTCTGGGTTGGCTGTTCAGCTGTCAGCTAATTGCCAGCTCCCATCTCTTTCCACAGTTACCAGCTGTTCCTTATCCAGCTCGTCTGACCTGCCTACTTAATGACCAGCTCACTTCATATCTGCCTTCGCCTTGGTCACATCACAAGAAACCATCTCCTGCGGTTCTGTTCAAAGACTGAATTGCTGACATTCCTTCTGGCTCCTTATCCTGCTTGCTGTTGCTCTATTTGGATCCCTGACTTCTGGCCTGGCTGATTACCCGATCTGGTTATTGAACTCTGGCCTGGCTGACTACGCGATATGGTTACTAGACTCTGGCTATGCTTTGACTATGCTTTTTCTACTTACCTTTTTATTTTTATTTAATAAACAAGTTTGATTTATTGTACTTCTGTCTCGGTCTGATTCATGGTTTCTGACACAAACCTACATCTCAGTAGATTCAGTTTGAAAGGCACTCTCTTCTTTGTTTACTGTAGCTATAGAGACAATAGACTGTTCTCAAACTGCCAATGGAATCCAACAATGGTATCTACATTCTCATTGTATCCAACAGCATTTGCTTAAGAAATGATGTGTCTGTGAAAACCAGAATGCTATGAGTCTTATGGAATAATTATATTATATATCAAAGGCAAAGGTGGTGATGGTGCCTGTGTCATCCAGCCACAGCATGCAGAGGAGGTGGTATACTGGCTTACTAAACCATCATCATCCTTCTCATCCTCAGTCACCCTAGCAGAAACTAGTGCGCAGTCCACTGCAGCTGCCAGAGTTTCTTATTCTGCCACTTTGTCTGCAGCTAGCCCTGCCCCAGCATCAGGCATGTAGGAGTCAGCTGAGGTTACATAGTTACATATAGTAGATGAGGTTGAAAAAAAGACACAAGTTCATCAAGTCCAACCTATGTGTGTGATTATATGTCAGTATTACATTGTGTATCCCTGTATGTTGCGGTCGTTCAGGTGCTTATCTAATAGTTTCTTGAAACTATCAATGCCCCTCGCTGAGACCACCGCCTGTGGAAGGGAATTCCACATCCTTGCCACTCTTACAGTAAAGAACCCTCTACGTAGTATAAGGTTAAACCTCTTTTCTTCTAATTTTAATGAGTGGCCACAAGTCTTGTTAAACTCCCTTTTCTGAAAAAGTTTTATCCCTATTGTGGGGTCACCAGTAGGGATGAGCTTCGTGTTCGAGTCGAACATACGTTCGACTCGAACATCAGCTGTTCGCCTGTTCGGCGAATACCGAACATTATGGACCATTTGCACCAAATTCGTGTGGAGCGCATGGCCCACAGTGCACTGCGCCTTCGTAGTGCATTGCTGGCTCATGATTGGCCAAGCATGCACTGTGACCCTGCATGCTTGGCCAATCAAATTTGTGTTTTAATGAAAGGAGAAGGATTTATTTTTATTGTGTTCCTCAGCTTTGGCTATCTCCTTAGTAAGTTCATCCATTCTCTGAGTTCTCTTTTTTTTAGCTTTAGAACCTAATTGCATAAACACCCCTCTCATAACAGCTTTATGAGCATTCCATAATATCATTGGGTCAGATATAGACGTTGAATTAATTGAAAATAATTCAGTAAGGTGTTGTTGGAGTGTTGTGGAGTAATTTTAATTTTGGAGAATATAGTTATTAGCTCTCCATATATATGAATTTAGTTGGGATGATGTGGTTGTTATAGACATGCTAATGGGAGCGTGATCCGACCACGTGGCCGTATGTATATGGGAGGATGAAATCTTGTCAAGCAGCCATTTATCTGTCAAGAAAGTCAATTCTGGAGTAGGTATTGTGCCGTGGTGACAAATATGTGTAATCCCTTTCATTAGCATGTCCACATCTCCACACATCAAATAAGTAATTCGAAGTTATGAACTTATCAAGGGGAGAAGCATAGCGTTTGGACTTAGCAGAAGAATCCATATCATTGTTTGGAATCAAATTGAAATCTCCACATATCAGGAGGTGTCCTTTTTGAACTTTCTTCGTCTTCTCTATAGTTTTTTTTTATGAAATGCATTTGCCTCATATTCGGAGCATAAATAGATACAAGGGTGTATTGAATATTGTTAATGGTACAAATTAAAAAAATATAGCGACCTTCAGGGTCAGTGATACAATTATCTAATTGAAATGTAATAGTAGCTCTAATAGCTATTAACACCCCTCTTTGTTTTTTGGAGAATTTTGTTTGAAAAATATGAGGAAAATGTTTATGCTGACATTTGGGAGATGCATCTTTAGCAAAATGTGTCGCTTGAACACATAATATGTAACAATTAAAGGATAAGGCAGACCTCCACATAGAGGTTTGTTTCGCTGGGTTATTCAGTCCCCTTGCATTTAGGGACAATATTTTGAAAGACATATTAATATATATCAAAATGAGATGTTACTATAATTCTACATATTCCTAAAAGAATATTCTCTAGTTTCTATAACGCTTAAACTAAATATCTAAGTATTTGTTATATGATCAGTTCACAGTTACTATTAAATCATTTTTTTTTTTCAAACCTATGAAAAAATGAGTTATTACTCTATTAGTAGTTATTTGGCAATATATATTGCAAGAGGAAAAAAAAACAATTAATTAATTAAAAATAAAATTAAAAAAAAGGAGAGAATAAAAAATAAAAAATTAAAGAGTAAAGAAAAAAAATATTTTCCAAGAGTCAGCAGTAATCCACTCAAAGGAATGCTGACCAAGATAGGGGGTGAAGTTCAAGTAGTAAGGTATTGAGCATCAAACCAGTATATGTCAGTAATGCATTTAACAAGCAGGAGTAGTTCATTTGTATTTAATTCTATTTTGTTCACGTTTTTGTCCAAAGTGGAACAAATTAGGTTTTTCCTTCAAGGCAGGGGTGTTATGTGGAAGATCAACTATAATACCCCATGTTTGGAGTAATTGCATGCCATCTTCAATGGTAGATATAGCAAAATGTTTCCCGTTGTAAGTGGTCAAGATAGTGGCTGGATGTTTCCATTTGTATGTGATCTTATGATTAGATAATGCCTTTGTTACAGTTTTGAGCTGTCTTCTCATTTGTAGTGTAAATTGTGAGAGATCGGCGAATAATTGTATATCTGAGTATGGTGGTGGCAGAGTAGTTAGCTCCCTCGCTTTGGAGAGAATTTGCTCTTTAGCTTGATAAAAATGAATTCGCAGAATAACATCTCTGGGAATTGATTCTTCTAGATGTTTTGGTTTGGGAATTCTATGAATACGATCGATTGTAAGTTCAATCGGCGATAATTCTGGCAATAATATAGAAAATAGTGTATTTGCATAGTTACGTAAGTCCATAGGTAGAACTGACTCTGGTATTCCTCTCATTTTAATGTTGTTTTGACGTGAGTGGTCCTTGAGATCTGCCAGTTTCATCTTGACCCACATGGAATCATCTTTTTGTTCTGTACATGCATCCACTAGATCATTCACTGTTTCAGTGCATTCCTCCATTTTGTTTTCAACGTATTGCAGTCTACCATCCATAAGAGAGAATTTATGAATCATAAAGGATAGATTAGATATAATAGATGATTGTAATGACACAAGCATTTCTTTCATTGTGATATCTAGTACTGGCTGACCTGATGTTGGGAAAGCAGCTATAGATGTCTGTAATGAGGACATAGCATTATCACTATGCAGAGCTGTGTTCACAGTATCAGCTGCCTGACAAGATAAATCCAGCTTCATCTGCGATATTGCGGGTCCCTGAGATGTTGGGGATAGTTGAGAGGAGCCATTAGAATATGAGGATGATAATTCCTCATCCATTTCAGGTGGATGGCTAGCAGAAAGGTTTGTGTGAGTTTTATTATTTTTCCTCACAGCTCCGGCGGTGCCATCTTGGATTTAGTCAGCTCACTGCTCTGTTTAAATGTAAATGATGACAGCTTTTTTGGTCCCCTTTCTTGTCCACTTTTGCAAGACATTATTGCCCCTACTGTCCCAGGAGTACTGCAGAGTATTTAGGTATGTTTTTAGAGGAAAATACCTGCCTGTTTTTTGCTGTTAAACGGTCGGCTGTGGAGAGCTCTAGGCTTAAGCAGCCATCTTCTTCAGCGCGCAAGCCACGCCCCCCTATTGCTTTTTTTTAATAGAGCTTGCAGTCAGTTGTAGGAGATTGTGTGTGCTGTCTGCGGGCCCTGGCCGCAGTATACACCGTTATATCCACCTATATAGCTAGCTATATTGCTCTTTTTTAATAGAGCTTGCAGTCACTTGTAGGAGATTGTGCGTGCTGTTTGCGTGCCCTGACCGCAGTGTACACCGTTATATCCACCTATATAGCTAGCTATATTGCTCTTTTTTAACCACTTGCTTACTGGGCACTTAAACCCCCCTCAGTCCCAGACCAATTTTCAGCTTTCAGCGCTGATGCACTTTGAATGACAATTGCGCGGGCATACAACACTGTACCCAAATGAAATTTTTATCATTTTTTTCCCACAAATAGAGCTTTCTTTTGGTGGTATTTAGTTGCAGCTCGGAGGTTTATTTTTTGCTAAACAAACAAAAAAAGATGCAAAAAAAAAAAAAATCATGTTTTAATAGTTTGTTATAAAATTTTGCAAACGGGTCATTTTTCTCCTTCATTGAAGTGCGCTGATTAGGCGGCACTGATAGGCTGCATTGGTGGGCACTGATGGGCTGCATTGGTGGGCACTGATAGGCTGCATTGGTGGGCACTGATAGGCATAGTTAAGGCGGCACTAATAGGCACAGATAAGGCGGCACCGATGGGCACAGATAAGGCGGCACTGATGGGCAAAGATGGGCACATATAAGATGGCACGGATGGGTGGCATGGATGGGTGGCACGGATGGGCACTGATAGGTACCACTGATAGATGGGACTGATGGGCACTGATAGGTGGCACTGATAGGTGGCTCTGATAGGTGGCACTGCTGGGCACTGATGGGCGGCACTGCTGGGCACTGATGGGCGGCACTGCTGGGCACTGATGGGCGGCACTGGGGTGCAGCACCTTTGAGGCAGATTGTGGGCACTGTGGGTGGCACTGTGGGTGGCACTGTGGGTGGCACTGCTGGGTGGCACTGTGGGCACTGCTGGGTGGCACTGTAGGCACTGCTGGGTGGCACTGACGGGGGGCACTTACTTTTAATTAGGGTGGCACTGCAGGGGGCAGGTGGGCACTGGCAGGGGGCAGGTGGGCGCTTGCATTGCTGGCCGTGATCGGGACTGATGTCCCGATCACGGCCGCCGGTGATCGGCTTTTTTGTTTTTTTCTCCTCGCGCTGTCAGCGCGAGGAGGAATACTAGCCGATTACCGGCTCCGTTATATCACATGATCAGCTGTCATTGGCTGACAGCTGATCACGTGATAAGGGGTCGGGATCGACCCCTTGCACGGATCGGTGATCAGGTGAGTCTCATGGACTCGCCGATCACAGAGCGCACCGCGCGCGCCCCTCAGGGGGCGCAGGCCGCTCGTACACGGGTCTACGTCTATTGACGTCGTCCCGGAAAAGGAGATCCGCGCTGTAGCCGTCATTTGGCTATAGCGCGGATCTCAAGTGGTTAATAGAGCTTGCAGTCAGTTGTAGGAGGTTGTGCGTGCTGTCTGCGGGCCCTGACCGCAGTATACAACGTTATATCCACCTATATAGCTAGCTATATTGCTCTTTTTTAATAGAGCTTGCAGTCAGTTGTAGGAGATTGTGCGTGCTGTTTGCGGGCCCTGACCACAGTACACACCATTATATCCACCTATATAGCTAGCTATCTTGCTCTTTTTTAATAGAGCTTGCAGTCAGTTGTAGGAGATTGTGCATGCAGTCTGCGGGCCCTGACCGCAGTATACAACATTATACCACCTATATAGCTAGCTATATTGCTCTTTTTTAATAGAGCTTGCAGTCAGTTGTAGGAGATTGTGTGTGCTGTCTGCGGGCCCTGACCGCAGTATATACCGTTATATCCACCTATATAGCTAGCTATATTGCTCTTTTTTAATAGAGCTTGCAGTCAGTTGTAGGAGATTGTGCGTGCTGTTTGCGGGCCCTGACCGCAGTACACACCATTATATCCACCTATATAGCTAGCTATCTTGCTCTTTTTTAATAGAGCTTGCAGTCAGTTGTAGGAGATTGTGCATGCAGTCTGCGGGCCCTGACCGCAGTATACAACATTATACCACCTATATAGCTAGCTATATTGCTCTTTTTTAATAGAGCTTGCAGTCAGTTGTAGGAGATTGTGTGTGCTGTCTGCGGGCTCTGACCGCAGTATATACCGTTATATCCACCTATATAGCTAGCTATATTGCTCTTTTTTAATAGAGCTTGCAGTCACTTGTAGGAGATTGTGCGTGCTGTTTGCGGGCCCTGACCGCAGTATACACTGTTATATCCACCTATATAGCTAGCTATATTGCTCTTTTTTTAATAGAGCTTGCAGTCAGTTGTAGGAGATTGTGCGTGCTGTTTGTGGGCCCTGACCGCAGTATACACCGTTATATCCACCTATATAGCTAGCTATATTGCTCTTTTTTAATAGAGCTTGCAGTCAGTTGTAGGAGGTTGTGCGTGCTGTCTGCGGGCCCTGACCGCAGTATACAACGCTATATCCACCTATATAGCTAGCTATATTGCTCTTTTTTAATAGAGCTTGCAGTCAGTTGTAGGAGATTGTGCGTGCTGTTTGCGGGCCCTGACCGCAGTATACACCGTTACATCCACCTATATAGCTCTTCTCTAATTGAGCCATCTGCCATCTGCAGGAGTTAGTGGGTGTTGTGTGCCTCCAGCACAATATACACTAACCAATTGCTGGTTTTCCCATCTCCCTTCAGGCCATTACCATGTCCGGAAGGCCAACAAGGAGAGGCAGACAGGCGCAAGCTGATGAAAGAGGGCAAGCAGGCTCTGTGTCTAGAGACAACAGTTCTGGTCGTGGACGCGGTGCATTGTCATCATCAGCACGTGGCCATGGGACACGCTTGTCCTTCTTTTCGGCAGCTGGACATGTTGAGCCGCAACATGCCGAAGACTTGGTAGAGTGGATGACCAAGCCCTCTTCATCCTCCTCATCCTCTCTCACCCAGGCTCAGGGTACTAGCAAAACAGCTGACAACGCATCGTCTTCCCTCCTCCCAATGTCATCATCAGTGACTCCTTCCCTAGACCCACCACGTCCTCCTGAGGAGTCTCCTGAACTCTTTGAGCACAGTGTTGGGTACATGCTCCAGGAGGATGCCCAGTGTTTTGTAGGCTCTGATGATGATACTCAGCTAGAGGAAGGCAGTAGCGTGAGCGCAGAGAGAGGGGATGCTCAAGAAGAACAGCAATCTGGCAGTCATGTTCCACAAGCTGCAGCATACTGCCAGGTTTGCTCCAGCGATGAAGAAGGAGGGGATGATGAGGGCACTGACTCCACGTGGGTGCCTGGTAGGAGAGAGGAGGAGGAGGCACATGTCCAATGAGGCAGGATGCCCTCCGGGGGCCAGCTTAGGGGCAGCACACCGACTGAATCACACCGCAGAGCTCTGCCTGTGCAGGGCGCTGCCTCTGCGCGTTATTCTAGAAGTTCTTTGGTGTGGGCCTTTTTTGAGACGAGTGCATCAGATCGCACCGCTGCTATTTGCAACATATGTCTCAAGCGTATCTCGCGTGGCCAAAACATCAGCCGCTTGGGCACCACATGCTTGACCAGACATATGTCGACCTGCCATGCAGCTCGTTGGCAAGCGTACCTCAAAGACCCACACCAAAGAACAAAGCGGACCTCTCCTTGCTCCTCATCAGCTGGGATCTCCAACCCCACTAGACCTTCATTCGTCTCTGAAACCTGCTCTGAGAGGAATGATGGTTTGTTTGGGGGACAAGAGCCACACTGGGGCAGATATTTTGTCAGCTCTGCAGGGGCAGGCCGAGAGGTGGTTGACGCCACGCCAGTTTAAGCCAGGAATGGTGGTTTGCGACAATGGCACCAACCTCCTCTCCGCCCTCCGACAGGGACAACTGACCCATGTGCCCTGTGTGGCTCACGTCCTTGACCTGGTGGTGCAGCAGTTCTTGGGCAGGTACCCGGGCTTACAGGATGTCCTGAAGCAGGCCAGGAAAGTCTGTGTGCATTTCCGCCGATCATTTAATGCCTGTGCTCAGCTGGCTGAGCTCCAAAAGGAGTTGAACCTGCCCAAGAACCGCCTTATATGTGACATGCCCACCAGGTGGAACTCAACGTTGGCCATTTTGCAGCGGCTACACACGCAGCAGAGGGCCATCAATGAGTACCTGTGCAACTACGGCACCAGGACAGGGTCAGGGGAGATCGCTTTTTTCTCACCACGCCACTGGGGCATGATCAGGGATGAATGCACTGTCCTGTCACCATTTGAGGAGGCCACAAGGATGGTGAGCAGTGACAGTGCATGCATCAGTGACACTGTACCTCTTGTCCACTTCTTGGAGCATACGCTGCGTGGAATAAAGGACATGGCACTTGAGGCAGAACAGAGGCAGGAAGAGGAGGACTTCCTTGCCTCTCAAGGCCCCCTTTATCCAGACAGTGTTCCTGCTGTGCCACCCATTACACAGGAAGAGGAGGAGGAGGAGGAGGAGGATGATTGTGTCAGCATGGAGGTGGAGGCTGGCACTCAGCAGCAGCAGCAGCAGCAGCAGCAGTCTTGTAGGGATGATTTACAGTCCCAAGAAACCCATGAACTTGTACGTGGCTGGGAGGAGGTAGCTGCGGATCATGTTGTCCTTAGTGGCCCAGAGGACTCCGGACCGAATGCCTCAGCTAACCTACGCTGCATGGCCTCCCTGATCCTGCAACTCCTGCGGAAGGATCCTCGTATTCTTCGGATCAAGGAGAGGGACCATTACTGGCTGGCCACTCTCCTTGATCCACGGAACAAGGGTAAGGTTGCCGACCTTATCTTGCCGTCGCAGAGGGAGCAGAGGATGAGACATCTCCGGGAGGGCTTGCAGAAAGGTCTGTGCAACACGTTCCCAGAGACTGCGAGGTTACAAACTCCTGGTCCTGGACAACGTGTTGCTGAGGCATCGGTCAGAAGGAGCGGTGGAGAAGGTGGCCATCTGACCGATGCGTTCAGACAATTTTTTAGTCCGCAGCCCCAAGGTATGATCGGTTCCAGCAACCATCGTCAAAAAGACTGGACTCTGTGTGTGCCTGGTGTAATCCACCAGAGTGCTGGAAGTGGTAACCTAGGGGTGACCAATACAGTTTGTATGCCATGTTCCCTAGCGACTGGTGCTACAGAGATGCCCAGGGAAACCTACCAGGAGCCCGCAGTGGTGAGGCACGTGGTTTCCCAGGACAACTGTGGAGCCACCCTAATGGGCAAAATAATGCCTTTGGAGAGGAAGGGTGGTGTGCTGAGTGGTACACGGGGTGCTGAGTGTACTGACCAAAAACAGCCTGTTAAAGCTAATAATACTGCTATGTCGATCAATGCTGATGGTAAAGGTATTGCCGATGATAAATGTACTTATTCTGATTTGCTCAAAAGTAATGAGGAAAGAGGGATGTCTCCCTTGGTAACCAGACGCAGAGCCAGGGGGTTGTCCATGGAAGTCTCAGGGGCTCTCCATGCGTTTGAGCCAGAGATTTTCCAGGACAGCACTGAATTTGCTCTGGGGGAACAGACTGGGTCTACACCATGCAGTGATAGTTTGTGTGAGCAGTCTGTTTACCATATGTGTAACCCAGTTGGTAAAGGGTTAAGTCCGCTGGCCAAAGCTGAAGGTACACAGCTGAGTGTGCTTGCACCCCAGAAGCAAGGTGGTGATGGTGTATTGCAGCCTGTCTTGGTTGAAGCAATAGCAAAGAATAAAAGCATGTCGTCAAAATGTGATTTATATAGAACTGACAAAGGTACTGATTGTGCTGCAGAATCCCAGGTGCCTCCTAAAGCAGATGAGGTACTGCTGAGCCCTCATTATGGAAGCACAATGGATTGGGACAGTTGGGCCAAACAATTACTAGCCATGTTAGACAAGGCTATGTTGAGTGTCAGGGGTGTGAATACAACAACTGCTATGCCAGACAGGGGGATTGCAGAGCGACCGATGGTTGAGGGTGCACTGGTCACTGCAAGGGATGTTTCCCTCCAGTCGGAAAGGACCAGATCAGGGCGCATGCATGGCAGATGTGGTGCTCATAACCCAGCCGCTAAATGTCAAGTGTCAAGGTGACACAGTAATAAATTTTGACTTGCAGAGGCTTATTGGTGAGTTAGAGGGGATGAATGAGAGACATGCATCTAACCATGTTCCAGAGGCGCATCAGGCTGTGATGGATACCTCCAGTGAGGTGGAGGCCCCCTTAAATGTTGTGGCCCCTCACACTGCAGTGAATGAGCCCCTCTATGTCTCTGATAAGGGAAAGGTCCCCAAAAATGTTTTGCATATTGATGTGGAGTGTGTAGAATTTACAGATATGCTAGTAGAACTGATGAAAGCACATTCCTTGTACACCTGGGTGCCTCTGTTACAGTCAGATGTGGTAATGCTGCATGGTACCAAAGGGTGGAGCCAGGTAATGCAAGCTGTGCTGGGTAACATTAATCACCAGTGGAACTGGGTGGTATGGTGCTTAATAGTCTGGAAAGTGATGTCACAGTTCCCTGTGAGAGTGCTTCCGGATACGGTTCAGTACGGAAGGCGCTCTAGGGGGCTGCTGGAGACATCAGAGGTCTCTCCGCCTGATGCAGTGATAGACATGCCTGCTGGTGCAGTCCGAGGTGCGGCTGAGCAGGGTATAGTAAATGGTGTGGATACTGCCTCACCCGCTAGACCTCATAAGAAGGAAGGGCCAGATATGGACATGGCAAAAGCAGAGATTCTGTCTATCACCTGCAGAGAGGTACAAGTTTGGGTACCCGGAGACGCTCTCAAATATAGAATGGAGAGGAACAAAAATTGTGACATGGAAAAGTGTGAGCTGGCAAAGATTGGTACTGGTGAAAATAGGTCATGCGTTGTTCAATGTCAATTGTTAGGACAATTGCCCACAGAGATTTGGACAACAGGTGAAGTGAAGCCTTGTGAAGATACCATAGGGAATAGCTGCTCACCTGTGTGTTGTCCTTCCTTGGGCCTGGCCCTAACAAATCCCGAGCAAGAAAGAACTGATGGTATTGGTAATTGGAGAAATGGTGGTATATTACTGAAGGTTGGTGTAAATAATGGCCTTGATATGAACATAAATAATTTCTTGGAAAATGAGCGTAATACACAGATGTTAAGCTCTGGGGAGTTGGTGGTCAAGGCTAAAGGTAAAGGAGTTGGTAAACCCAAGAGACCTGTTGTGATGGGGAAAACCAGTACCAGTGAGGGAAAAGGTAGTTCCTCATCAGGTGTAGTGTCTGAAGCAGGTTCCCTACGGAATCTGGAAACAGAGTTGAAAGGAAGTAGCAGGAACGGCGGTGGGCCACCAGAAAATAAATGGGAGCTCAGGAACCCCAAGGACAGAAGAAGTAGGCTGAAGATCCAGAAATGTAGGACCCCGTTGCGATCCAGGGTAAGGCGTGCCTGGAAGCACACCCGGAAAAAAGGTTGGGCCTACGTGGCTGACAGCCAGCACAGAGGTGTCCCAACCATCATGATGGGTGCTGGTGTTCCTCCCTCCGGATCGAAACAAAGGGGGGGATATGTGACAGAGCGAGGCTCTGTCCTTATGAAATCGGAGGAAAAAGAGACAGAGTTTGCATATCTCCAGGTCTTGAGGATAACGAGCAGGGCGTGTTTTTCCCCCAGTTGCACACAGGCCATATAACAAAGGGCTGTTGGGAATGGAGTGTGAGGGATGGAGGATGGTGGAGTAGCTTGCTGCTGTGCATGTCCAAAGAGCCCAAAGCTGTGTGCGTTGAAGGGTTGAAGCTGTGTGCGTCCAAAGAGCCCAAAGCTGTGTGCGTTGAAGGGTTGAAGCTGTGTGCGTCCAAGGAGTCAAAAGCTGTGTGTTGAAGGGCTTGAAGCTGTGTGCGTCCAAGAAGCCTAAGACTGTGTGTATCCAAGCAGCTCGTTTGAGGGGCAAGTACTTATAGCAGCACTACTGCTGAAGAGTAGCCAGGTGGGCTAGCATTTTTCATTTGGATTGTGTGTATTTAATTTAAGATTGGACCCCTGCATGGGATTCCTGGATGGACTATTTTGTTTTTTCCTTTTAATAAACGTGGGCTACCAGGCCCTTAACTATAAACGCCTGCCTGATGTGGACTGAAAAATGCCTCTAACCACTTGAGCTAAACACCCCAATGTTACACATGTAATTACAATTCTTGATATAATCGTTCACAGCAGGGCGCTTCAGTGCCCACCAAGAGTCACTTCGAGGGCTTACAATGTTGTGGCAACACCAACACCTTGTTCCGCCATTTCTGCAGAGCTTATACTTTAAAACATCCAACGTACAAACATCTCCTACTTGCAAAGGGAAGGAGACAACAGGAAGTGAGATGAAAAAAGACGGACGGCAAAACAAATTATACAGGCGTGATAACCCTACCCTATGTTTTCCAAAAGCTTTAAAACAGATTTTTTGACTGAAGCTACACTTTAAAAATGTACCAGTTCCAAATCACACACAGATTCTACTTAACACAACAAATCTACACAGTCCCTGTCTTGTTTGCACCGCCTGTATACTGCTAGCAGTATACAGGCGGTGCAAACAAGGCAGGGACTGTGTAGATTTGTTGTGTTAAGTAGAATCTGTGAGTATATAGGGCCTGGGGGCCCCACGTATTTCCTTTTTTTAATATGGGTACGGGGTTCCCCTTAATATCCATACAAGACCCAAAGGGGCTGGTAATGCCATTTTTCTCAATGATTTTCATCCATATTGCTGGAACCAGTTATTACATTAAAAACGCAAGCAGTTTGAAATGACTTTTTTTCCGTTAAATTTCATTTTGTGCAGGGACTGTTCTAAACACGGGAAACCCATGGCACTTCACAGGCATACTATAGACACTCCCCAGGCACTCTCACAGGCTCCTCAGTGCTCCTGCCAAAACTGCCATTTTTAAAAACATTTTAGGCATTGACCCATGTCCCCTGGGGCAGGATCCAGGTCCCCAAACCCTTTTTAGGACAGTATCTTGCATATTAGCCATTAAAATTAGAACTTTTTATTTTGAACGTTCGAGTCCCATAGACTTCAATGGGGTTCTAACATTCATATGAATTTGAGGTTCGTTCGAAAGTTCTGGTGCGAACCGAACCGGAGGGGTGTTCGGGTCATCCTTAGTCACCAGTATGGTATTTGTATATTGAAATCATATCCCCTCTCAAGCGTCTCTTCTCCAGAGAGAATAAGTTCAGTGCTCGCATCCTTTCCTCATAACTAATATCCTCCAGACTCTTTATCAGATTTGTTTACTCACTTCATTTCCAGTACATCCTTCCTGAGAACTGGTGCCCAGAACTGGACAGCATACTCCAGGTGCAGTCGGACCAGAGTCTTGTAGAGAGGGAGAATTATCGTTTTATCTCTGGAGTTGATCACCTTTTTAATGCATGCCAAGGTTCTGTTTGCTCTGTTAGCAACAGCTTGGCATTGCCTGCCATTGCTGAGCCTATCATCTACTAGGACCCCCAGGTCCTTTTCCATCCTAGATTCCCCCTGAAGTTCCCCCACCAGTGTATAGATTGCATTGCTATTTTTGCCACCCAAATGGATTATTTTTCATTTTTCTACATTGAACCTCATTTGCCATGTAGTTGCCCACCCCATCAATTTGTTCAGATCTTTTTGCAAGGCTTCCACATCCCACGGAGAAGTGGGGAAGGGAGAAGTTATTGCCCTGCTTAGCTTAGTATGGTCCGCAAATACAGAGATTGAACTGTTCACCCCATCCTCCAGGTTGTTAAATTAGACAGGATTGGTCCCAGCACAGAACCCTAGGGGACCCCACTACCCACCCCTGACCATTCTGAGTACTACCCATTTATCACCACCCTCTGAAATCGCCCTTGTAGCCAGTTTTCAGTCCATGTACTCACACTATGGTTTATGCCAAAGGACCTTATTTTGTACAGTAAACCTTTATGGGGAACTGTGTCAAACGCTTTTGCAAAATCTAGATACACCACATCTATGGGCCTTCCTTTATCTAGCTGGCAACTCACTGGTTTGGCAAGAATGATTCTTCATGAATCCATGCTGATTACTGCTAATGATACCATTCTCATTACTAAAATCTTGTATGTAGTCCTTTATCATCCCCTCCAAGAGTTTACATACTATTGATGTTAGGCTAACTGGTCTGTAATTCCCAGGGATGTATTTTGGGCCCTTTTTAAATATTGGTGCTACATAGGCTTTTCTCCAATCAGCTGGTACCATTCCAGTCAGTAGACTGTCAGTAAAAATTAGGAACAATGGTCTGGCAATTAGTTGACTGAGTTCCCTAAGTACCCTCGGGTGCAAGCCATCTCTGGTCCCAGTGATTTATTAATGTTAAGTTTCCCCAAGTCTAAATTTAATTCTGTCCTCTGTTAACCATGGAGGTGCTTCGTGTGATGTGTCTTGAGGATAAACACTGCAGTTTTGGTTACTGAAGCCCCCTGATTCCCTTGTGAAGACTGAGGAGAAGAATAAATGCAATACCTTCCCCATCTCCCCATCCTTTGTAACCAGGTGTCCTTTCTCTTTATGGGGCCAATATGGTCTGTCCTCCCTTTTCTACTATTTACATTTTAACACAGCATCAGACACTTGCTTCTTGATGATGCACAGTCATTACTTGATTCAGATCTTGGTTCTGAGGTTGATGAAGGTAGGAACATGAGTCTACATAGAGGGTAGAACACTGTAAAACAACAAATTGGCAGTCATGTTCCTCCAGCTGCAGTGTTTAGTCAAGTTGTCTCCAGTGATAATGAGGATGGAGGGGATGACGCAACTTGCATTCCAGATAGAGCAGAGGAGAAAAGTGAGAGTGAGGCACAACCCCAAAGGGGAAGCCATCATGGAAGAGTAGAGAGCAACCACCCTATTCCACCAGATTGTGGAGCTGTTATCTCCCAGCCCACTTCCCACAGCTCAGCTGTTTGGGCCTTTTTTTAGCACATGTGCAGCCGATCGCACTGTTGCAATTTCCAAACTTTGCTTCAAGCACATAAAGCCTGGCAAAAACACCAGCCATTTGAGTGCCACATGCTTGACAAGGCATTTAACCTCCTACCACTCAGCCCATTGGCAAGAACACCTGAAAACCACACAAAAGGGATGCCATGCTACCTCTGCTATGCCTCATGACCTCTCAGTAGCCTCCACTGACAGGAACTATGGTATAGCAAAGGGAGTCCCAGGTCCTTGTAGCACATCTACGTGTAACACACCACCAGCTGTAGTATACAGAAGGCAAATTTCTCTACGCCATCCGCTGCAGCAAAACAAAATCAGTCACTGCCACCCACATGCCCAGAGTCTAAATTCCAGCTTGTCAAAGCTACTGGATTTACAACTCCTGCCTTTCCATCTGATGGATTCTGCCCCCTTTCTTGAATTTGCATAATGTGCTGTACCACAATGGAGGGTTCCAAGTCACAATTTATTTTCATGTAAGGCTATTTCAGCTCTCTACCATCACATGGAAGGCAATGTTGTGGTATCATTGGGCAAGGCAGTCAGCCTCAAGGTCCATGTTACTGCTGACACATGGTCCAGCAAGCTTGAACAAGGACAATAAATTTCATTCACAGCACACTGGGTAACTCTGCTTGCAACTCGGAAGGATGCAGGACAGGACTCAGTGCTGCAGCTGGTTGTGCCACCACATCTAAATACAGCCAGTGGTGATGATGCTGGATTTGCCAGCTCCACCTCCTCCTCTTCCTCCTCCATGCCCTCCTCTGCTGAATTTCTCCATGAACTACAAATACAACCTAAGCATTTAAGAGGCTATTCAATGAGTCAGGCTGAAAGGTGCCATGCAGTGCTTTAGCTGGTCTGTCTAGGGCTCAGGAGCCACACTGGAGCAGAGATTCTGGCAGCTCTGCAGGGGAAGGCCCACACCATGCCAGATGGAGCCAGGAATGGTGGTGTGCGATAATGGCACAAACCTCCTCTCCGCCTTTAGACAGGGAAAGTTGACACATGTGCTATGCCTGGCACTAGGGATGAGCCAAACACCCCCCAGTTCGGTTCGCACCAGAACTTTCGAACGGACCCCAAATTCGTACGAACGTTAGAACCCCATTGAAGTCTATGGGACTCGAACGTTCTAAATTAAAAGTGCTAATTTTAATGGCTAATATGCAAGATACTGTCCTAAAAAGGGTTTGGGGACCTGGCTCCTGCCCCAGAGGACATGGGTCAATGCAAAAAAAAAGTTTTTAAAATGGCCGTTTTGGCGGGAGCACTGATTTTAATGATAATTAAAGTGAAAAAAAAAAGTGAAATATTCCTTTAAATATCGTGCCTGGGGGGTGTCTTTAGTATGCCTGTGAAGTGCCACATGTTTCCCGTGTTTAGAACAGTCTCTGCACAAAATGACATTTAACGGAAATAACGTCATTTAAAACTGCTTGCGGTTTTAATGTTATATCTGGTTCCTGCAATATGGTTGAAAATCATTGAGAAAAATGGCATGGGTAGCCCTCCCTGCCCATTACCAGCCCCTTTGGGTCTTGTACGCATATTAAGGGGAACCCCGTACCCATATTAAAAAAATGAAATACGTGTGGCCCCCAGGCCCTATATACTCAGAACAGCAGTATACAGGCGGTGCAAACAAGACAGGGACTGTGTAGGTTTGTTGTATTAAGTTGAATCTCTTTGTAATTTTCAACTGGTACATTTTTAAAGTGTAGCTCCAGTCAAAAAAACTATTTTTAAGCTTTTTGGAAAACATAGGGAAGGATTATCACCCCTGTATAATTTGTTTTGCCGTCCGTCTTTTTTCATCTCACTTGTTGTTGTCTCCTTCCGTTTGCAAGTAAGAGATGTTTGTAAGTTGGATGTTTGAAAGTAGGGGCCTGTCCTATATGCTCTGCAGAAATGGCAGTACAAGGTGTTGGTTTTGCCACAACATTGTAAGCCCTCAAAGTGACTCTTGGTGGGCACTGGAGCGCCCTGCTGTGAACGATTATATCAAGAATTGTTATTACATGCCATTGTTGAACAGTGGTAGTAAAATTGACCTTTGGTGGTTGTGGTGCTGGTGCCACAACACTATAAGTCCTCACAGTTACTCTGGGTGGGCACAGGAACGGGCCCTCCTGTGAAATATTATATCAAGAATTGTAATTACATGTCCCTGTTAAACAGGGGCAGAAAAATTGGGCCTTAGGCACTGGTGCTGGTGCCACGACACTGCAACCTCTCCCATATACTCTAGTTTTAGTGCAGGAATTAGCCCTGCTGCAAAGCATTGCATCAAAAATTGTAATTAAACGCCCCTGTTAAACAGGGGCAGAAAAATTGGGCCTTAGGCACTGGTGCTGGTGCCACCACACTGCAACCTCTCCCATATACTCTAGTTGTAGTGCAGGAATTAGCCTTGCTGCAAAGCATTGCATCAAAAATTGTAATTAAATGCCCCTGTTAAACAGGGGCAGAAAAATTGGGCCGATGGAATCACCCAGAACCAGAAATGTTCTTCCAACATATCAGCGGAGGAGGAAGAGGATAGACAATCAACATAACAGGGACAGTCACTCAGCATCAGCATAGGCAGTCTTGAAGGGATGTGATAGTTCAAAAAAAATTATTCGGTTACATCAGCTTCAGGTGCTTGGTAGCTGTGGGTGATCCAAGACTGATTCATCTTGATGAAGGTCAGTCGATCAACTGATTCGGTGGACAGGCGCACCCTGTGATCGGTAACAAAGCCACCAGCAGCACTGAAGGTGCGTTCCAAAAGAACGCTGGATGCAGGACAGGCCAGTAGCTCAATTGCATGCTGTGCAAGCTCTGGCCAGTGATCCATCCTCAAGACCCAGTAAGCCAGAGGATTTTCGGTGGGAAAGGTGTTCAAGTCTGACCCTGCCCCTAGGTATTCCTGCACCATGTAAATCAGATGCTGGCGATGGTTGCTGGAACCGATCACACCTTGGGGCTACGGACTAAAAAATTGTCTGAAAGCATCGGTCAGACGGCCACCTTCTCTACCGCTCCTTCTGACCGATGCCTCAGCAACACGTTGTCCAGGACCAGGAGTTTGTAACCTCCCAGTCTCTGGGAACGCGTTGCACAGACCTTTCTGCAAGGCCTCCCGGAGATGTCTCATCCTCTGCTCCCTTACCCTTGTACCGTGGATCAAGGAGAGTGGCCAGCCAGAAATGGTCCCTCTCCTTGATCCGAAGAATACGAGGATCCTTCCGCAGGCTTTGCAGGATCAGGGAGGCCATGCAGCATAGGTTAGCTGAGGCATTCGGTCCGGAGTCCTCTGGGTCACTAAGGACAACATGATCCGCAGCTACCTCCTCCCAGCCACGTACAAGTCCACGGGTTTCTTGGGACTGTAAATCATCCCTTCAAGACTGCTGCTGCTGCTGATGCTGAGTGCCAGCCTCCACCTCCATGCTGACACAATCATCCTCCTCCTCCTCCTACTCATCCTCTTCCTGTGTGATGGGTGGCACAGCAGGAACACTTTCTGGATAAAGGGGGCCTTGAGAGGCAAGGAAGTCCTCCTCTTCCTGCCTCTGTTCTGCCTCAAGTGCCCTGTCCATTATTCCACGCAGCGTATGCTCCAAGAGGTGGACAAGAGGTACAGTGTCACTGATGCATGCACTGTCACTTCTCACCATCCTTGTGGCCTCCTCAAACGGTGACAGGACAGTGCATGCATCCCTGATCATGCCCCAGTGGCGTGGTGAGAAAAAACCGAGCTCCCCTGACCCTGTCCTGGTGCCGTAGTCGCACAGGTACTCATTGATGGCCCTCTGGTGCGTGTGCAGCTGCTGCAGCATGGCCAACGTTGAGTTCCACCTGGTGGGCATGTCACATATAAGGCGGTTCTTGGGCAGGTTCAACTCCTTTTGGAGCTCAGCCAGCCGAGCACAGGCATTAAATGATCGGCGGAAATGCACACAGACTTTCCTGGCCTGCTTCAGGACATCCTGTAAGCCTGGGTACCTGCCCAAGAACCGCTGCACCACCAAGTTAAGGAAGTGAGCTACACAGGGCACATGGGTCAGTTGTCCCTGTCGGAGGGCGGAGAGGAGGTTGGTGCCATTGTCGCAAACCACCATTCCTGGCTTAAGCTGGCGTGGCGTCAACCACCTCTCGGCCTGCCCCAGGAGAGAGGTGTGTCACAACCAATAGTAGCATTTTGGAGGTGTGGTGGCGGAACAACCTTCAACACTACTGCACCTTGTCCTGCATCCTTCCCAGCGGCCAGAAGAGTGACCCAATGGGCCATGAAAGACAGGTAACGTCCTTGTCCATGCCTGCTGGACCATGAGTCAGCGGTAATATGCACCTTGCCGCTGACCGCCCTGTCCAGCGAGGCAAGGACATTGCCTTCCACATGCCGGTAGAGAGCCGGAATCGCCTTCCGTAAGAAAAAGTGGCGTTTGGGGACCTGCCACTGAGGAACCGCACATTGTACAAACTCACGGAAGGGGGCCAAATCTACCAACTGAAAAGGCAGCAGTTGAAGTGCTAGCAATTTAGCCAAGCTAGCATTCAACCGCTGGGCATGTGGATGGCTGGGAGTGAACTTCTTTCGCCGGTCCAGCAGCTGGGGCAGGGACATTTGCCTGCTATAATCAGACGTAGGTGTACTGCTAGCAGAGTGCCCGGAAGCACTTGGCTGTGACACACCTAATTGTACACCTTCATTCCTCTCAGAGCAAGTTTCAGAGAGGACTGAAGGTCTAGTGGGGTTGGAGATCCCAGCTGATGAGGAGCAAGGAGAGGTCCGCTTTGTTCTTTGGTGTGGGTCTTTGAGGTACGCTTGCCAACAAGCTGCATGGCAGGTCAACATATGTCTGGTCAAGCATGTGGTGCCCAAGCGGCTGATGTTTTGGCCACGCAAGATACGCTTGAGACATATGTTGCAAATAGCAGCGGTGCGATCTGATGCACTCGTCTCAAAAAAGGCCCACACCAAAGAACTTTTAGAATAACGCGCAGAGGCAGCGCCCTGCACAGGCGGAGCTCTGTGGTGTGATTCAGTCGGTGTGCTGGCCCTAAGCTGGCCCCCAGGGGGCATCCTGCCTCGTTGGACATGTGCCTCCTCCTCCTCTCTCCTACCAGGCACCCACGTAGAGTCAGTGCCCTCATCATCCCCTCCCTCTTCATCGCTGGAGCAAACCTGGCAGTATGCTGCAGCTTGTGGAACATGACTGCCAGATTGCTGTCCTTCTTGAGCATTCCCTCTCTCTGCATTCACGCTACTGCCTTCCTCTAGCTGAGTATCATCATCAGAGCCTACAAAACACTGGGCATCCTCCTGGAGCATGTACCCAACACTGTGCTCAAAGAGTTCAGGAGACTCCTCAGGAGGACGTGGTGGGTCTAGGGAAGGAGTCACTGATGATGACATTGAGAGGAGGGAAGACTATGCGTTGGCAGCTGCTTTGCTAGTACCCTGAGACTGGGTGAGAGAGGATGAGGAGGATGAAGAGGGCTTGGTCATCCAATCTACCAAGTCATTGGCATGTTGCGGCTCAACATGTCCAGCTGCCGAAAAGAAGGACAAGTGTGTCCCATGGCCACGTGCTGATGATGACGATGCACAGCGTCCACGACCAGCACTGTTGTCTCTAGACACAGAGCCTGCTTGCCCTCTTTTATCGGCTCGCGCCTGTCTGCCTCTCCTTGCTGGCTGTCCAGACATGGTAATGGCCTGAAGGGAGTTGGGAAAACCAGCAATTGTATAGTGTATATTGTGCTGGAGGCACACACAACTTCCACTAACTCCTGCAGATGGCAGATGGCTCAAATAGAGAAGAGCTATGTAGGTGGATATAGCGGTGTATACTGGGTTCAGAGCACGCAGACAGCATGCACAATCTCCTACCGCTGACTGCAAGCTCTATTTAAAACGAGCACGATAGTTAGCTATATAGGTGGATATAGCGGTGTATACTGGGTTCAGAGCACGCAGGCAGCACGCACAATCTCCTACCGCTGACTGCAAGCTCTATTTAAAACGAGCAAGATAGTTAGCTATATAGGCGGATATAGCGGTGTATACTGGGTTCAGAGCACGCAGACAGCACGCACAATCTCCTAACACTGACTGCAAGCTCTATTATAAAAGATAGATATATCACTAGCTATATAGGTGAATATAGTGGTGTATACTGTGGTCAGGGCACGCAGACAACAACCACTACAGAAGAGCAAGAACGAAAAATCGGCCAATAACGATCGGTGTATACTATGTTGAAGGTACACATAACACCCACTAACTGCTACAGACACTAACACACTACACAAGGCCGCCGCGCTGGCGGCCTTATATAGTGTGGGGCATGTACTACACAGCCTGAGCTATGATTGGCCATAGGCATCCTGCCTGTGGCCAATCATGGCTCTCCTCGCTGCCGGCGCTGTGATTGGTCAAGCATGCGGGGTCACAGTGCATGCTTGGCCAATCATGAGCCAGCAATGCACTGCCCCATCGCAGTGCATTGTGGGCCTGAGCGCCACAAGAATTTGGCGCAAACGGCCCATAACGTTCGGAATTCGCCGAACGGGCGAACAGCCGATGTTCGAGTTGAACGTATGTTCGACTCGAACACGAAGCTCATCCCTACCTGCCACATGTCTGCAATTTGGTGGTGCAGCCTTTTTTAAATAGGTACCCAGGGTTGGAAGATCTGCTGAAGCAAGCAGAAGAGTGTGTAGCAATCTCAGGCAGTCATACAAAACCAGTGCTCAGTTGGCTGAAATTCAGTGAGAATTTATGCATGGACTTTACATGTATTGCTGATTATGATTTATTGAATGCACTGTTGTAGTTTGGCACATAGCACTTTAATTGACCAATTGGCCACACCTTATTTGTTTTTGCACTTTAACTGGTTAATTGTATAACACATATGCGTAAGTGTAAGGATTGTTGATACAAATTTATAATAGGTGCAGCGCTGATTTCTAAATTTCCACTATCAGTGAGAATTCCACCTGCCCATAAACAGCCTGATTTATGACATGCCCTCCAGGTGGAACTCAAATTTGGCAATGCTACATTGGCTGCATATGCAGCAGAGGACCATCAACGGTTACCCGTGTGAGTATGGCACAACGACAGGCTCAGGCTGGCTTGGCTTTTTTCCTATCAAGACCAGCTTTATGTAGACATTATTCTTACAACGCCACAGAACACACACGAGAAGAGGGAGGAGGAGGAGGTTTCTGGCAGCTTTGGAGGGATTGAAGCAGAGCAAGACATATGTCAACACTTAACAGATGGGTTTCCATCCCCAGGACCCTTGGGAGTAGTACGTAACTAGGAGGAAGTAGTTCAAAATACTGTAATCCTCAGTGACCCAGAGGAGTCTGTTTATCATGACTCCGCAAACTTGCAGTGCATGGGCTCCCCCATCCTTTAAATCCTGAGAAAGTACCTGAAAATAAGTGGCATCAAGGAGAAGGATCACTATTGTTTGGCAACTCTCTTTGACCACTGTTAGAAGGGGAAATACGTAAACAAACTTAAACCTAGACCTTTCCAAGCCTATCCTGATTCCCTTAAACAACCCGATGGTTCCACCTCTTACTGCCCTCTCACAATGTCCAAAATATTTGGCCACTTCTACCATAAGCTGTATAACTGTTTACTCACTGATGATCAATACACTTTCACCCAGGAGAAATTTAACTCCTTCGTGGAATCATTGCCCCTCCCCAAGCTCTCTCCTGACCATCTTCCATCCCTGAACTCGCTATCTCCCCTGAGGAATTAGCTGAGGTGGTTGAGAATCTTCCCACCCAAAAAGCCCCTGGCCCTGATGGCCTACCTTATTCCTACTACAAAACCTTTCTTCCGTCCCCGAGTCTGCACCTACTTTCCTTATTCTCTTCCTTACTGAAAGGCACCATTCCTGACCCCCAGTTTCTCCATGCCTACGTATCTGTGATCCCGAAACCGGGTAAAGACCCCTCCCTCCCAGATAACTACAGGCCTATTGCGCTGCTAAATTCCGATTACATCTTCACCAAAATCTTGGCAATTAGGCTATCCCATTTAATACCGCAACTCATCCACAAGGACCAAGTAGGTTTTGTATTGGCTAGACATGCGGGGGACAATACTAGACATACTGTAGATTTGATTGACTTATTAAATAAAACGAACCGCCCGGCTCTAATACTGAGCCTTGACGCTCAAAGGGAGTTTGATAGACTCAGCTGGCCATTTATGTTTGCCACGCTCTCTCACTTTGGCATTACAGGTCCCTTTATCGCTGCCCTGAGGGCACTGTATTCCAGACCCTCTTCGCAAGTCCAACTATCCTCCTACTTATCACCATCCTTCTCCCTCAGTAATGGCACTAGGCAGGGCTGTCCGCTGTCCCCCTTGCTCTTTATTCTCTGTTTGGAACCTCTGGCAGCTGCTATTCGTAGTCATCCTGATATTCGAGGAGTGCAACTACGCCAAACAGAGTATAAATTGTCTCTATATGCTGATGATATTCTGCTGACCTTGACCATACCCCACACTTCCCTTCCCTCTCTCCATGCTCTCCTGCACCAATTTAGCTCAATCACTGGATATAAAATCAACACCAACAAGACAGAAGCTTTACCTATCCTTATTCCCCCCGCAGACCTTGTCCCTTTGCAGCGCAACTACACTTATCATTGGTGTACAGATTCCCTCAAATACCTAGGGGTCAACCTTACCTCTTCCTACTCTAGCCTGTATCAAGCTAATTTCCCACCACTCTTTCGGGACATCGACCGACTCTTGCGACAATGGGACTCGTATCCCATTTCTCTCTTGGGTCGCATCAATGTCTTGAAGATGTCTATTATGCCACGACTTTTATACCTATTTGAAACTTTACCGATTCCCGTTCCCATGTCCCAACTCAAAGCGACTCAGAGGTCCTTCCTTAACTTCATCTGGCGCTATAAGGCTCACAGGATAGCTAGTTCTGTAGTGCTCTCTCCCAGAGCTGGAGGTGGACTGGGGGCCCAGACCTCCTTAAATATTATTTTGCTACACACTTGAAACCGGTCATAGTATGGTCACATAGAATGTCGTCCAGTGTGTGGTCTGACATTGAAATGAGCATTACTACCCCGGTCCACCCTTGCTCGATGATCTGGGCAGAACTGGAAACTTCCATACATCAGCTCAGGAACCTTTGTCTGCGCCCCATGCTCTTTACTCTTTCTATATGGAAGAAATGTGCCCAACGCTTCCCCCTGACCTCTCCATGCTCGCCTTTATTAAACATATTGTTTAATCCTGACATTCCGGACAGCCTGTCTTACTCACGCATGCTCCCTTGGACACGTGCAGGTGTCTTTCAGCTTCGCAACTTGGTACACCCACTTACACATTCGCTTCTATCCTTCACTGACATCCAACGTAAATTTCAGGTCCCCAAGGGTCTATTTTACTCCTATCTTCAAATCAGACACTACTTTAGCTCCAAAAACCCCACCCTTACCTTGAACAACCCTACCCCTTTTGAATTTCTTTGCTCCCAAGGTCCATACCAAACACGACTCATCTCTGAGATTTACAAATACTTACAGGCCTCTCCCTCTCTTTCAGGTCCAGGTCACCTCTATATGCACAAGTGGTCTCGGCTTCTTGGCCAGACCATTACCACCCCCCAATGGCTGAAAATTTGGGAGACTGCCTCTAAATCGTCTCGATGTGTGGAACAAAAAGAGACAATCTATAAAATTCTAATGTTTTGGTACAGGACCCCAAAGATCCTACATAAATACGATCCCGGGGTTTCCCCACTCTGCTGGAGATGTCGGAAAACTACCGGATCTCTTTTTCACATTTTCTGGGAATGTTCTGTCATCCAACCTTTTTGGTCCTCTCTCCATGTGTATTTGCAAGACCTCTCCGACACTACCCTCCCTCTAACTCCAATCCACTTTCTGTTAGGCTTACCCTTTCCTGGCCTACCTGAAAATGTCCAGAAACTTTTAGGTTTTATTCTACTGGCAGCGAGACGGGCCATACCTGTCAGATGGTTATAGCAGTCTCCGCCAACGCTCCCACAGGTACTACAAACTCTGGAACAGATCCATAGAATGGAGCACCTTACCGCTATTATTCACGACACATTGCCTAGGTTCTTCCGAGTTTGGGATTCATGGGATCATTCCCAGCTTAATCCAGGACTTCCTACAGCCCCCCCCCCTACAATTGCTGACCCTCTTGAGCGGAGGTACGGAAGAGCAGTCCCGTTGCCCCCCTACCTATAGACCGTTCGAGATTCCTCGATATTTTCCCCTACCCCTCCACCTGTACATGTCTCTCCCCGAGGTTGCCTCAGTCTGGTATAGGCTCCCCCGGGAACTGAGCGTACCCCAGATCCGGTGGCTGGCTCGGCTTTCTTTGCAGACACTCATGTACCGGGCATACCCACCCACTGGATCCTTCCCTACCTCCTCCCCTCCTCCAGACGCCTCCCCCATGTCCCCCCTAATGCTGGGTGAATTACTGCTTTAATTGTGTCTGTGACTAGATATTGCCTGACCATTATGATTCTTATTTTCTGTATGGGTATTTAATTTCTTTTTCTTGTTCGTTGGCCTTTTGTTTGTAACATTGTTGACACTGACAATTATTTGTTGTTGCACTTCCCTGTGTATATTCTCTCTGAAAAATGTTTCAATAAAAACACAATTGATAAAAAAAAAGAAGGGGAAATACACAAGTAAATGCGCAAAAACAGGGTCAAAGATTTTTCCCAATGTCCACCAGTCTCTCACCAATTGAAACCAAAAATCCAATTACATGAATGAGAGTCCATATTATGTTAAGATCCGTATGATTATAAATATAAAAACTACTGTCCAGTAGAACAAAGGAAAGCATTTAAAACCAGGAGCCATACATAAAAAAATGGGAACAGGAATTGGGATCACAAAAGGATAAAGAAACTATAAACAAAATATTGAAAATAACACATAGTTCGGCAAGAGACAATAAGACAGCCGAGATGAATTATAAACCTATATCTCGTTGGTATAATACCCCGGACAAGATTGTTCAATATCAACAGGGCAGGACTGCCGAGTGTTGGCGCGGTTGTAAAATAACAGGAACAATGACACACTTATGGTGGGGATGTGAAAAAATTTAAATATACTGGGATAAGATTCTACAAATGATCAAGGAAATAACCCAAATAACTGTGAAAGCGGATCCCTGGATCGTACTATTTCACGGTACGGAGGGAGGGGTTAAACAATACCAAGATACAATTATCCCTTATCTTCTAAACGAGGCGAAAAAACTGATTCCCAAAAAATGGCAGGAGGTTGAATGCCCAACGATGTGGGAGTGGGTAGACGCGGTAGAGGGAATATTCAATTTGGAAAGCTTGAGTGTGAGAGATGAAGATGAAAGAGCAGTATTCATAAAAAATGGAATGGATGGAAAGATTTCAAACAAGAATGGAGTTATACAGCACAATTAAGACCATAAGACCTATATAAGAGGAAGATAGCTAGGAGAGGAACACTACTGACATGTTGGGTTCGGGGGGGGGGGGGGGGGGGAGAAGAGAATGAGGTTAAAATAATCATAAAACGGGAGTAGGATGAAATAATCTAAAATTTTTAATGTAAATGAAATAAAGACATAGATAAAAATGAATACAATATAAACAAAAAAAAAAAGGAGAGATATAAGTAAATAGATACAGCTACAATGATGTGAAGACTAATAAGAGACAGTGATGAACGTTAAGTTGATTCAAGTCTCGTCTGAAGATTTGCTGACGTGGCTGAAAAAAAAAAAAGAAAAAAAAACCAGGAGCTCCATACCCAGGGCTGCCATCAGTGAAGGACAGAAACCATGTTCCAAAGTCTGTGAAAAAAAGCAAAGGAAGAGGCGCCTCTGGGTGTAGAGATAACATACACTTTAATTATAAAAACTTATTTAATACAGGCAACTCACATTTTGGATGTGATCTCTGAGCATTCAGTCACTTTAAAAGCTGAGCATGGATGTGGTCATCTGATAGTCCATCAAGCTGAGGCGCTGTAGCCGCTAGTGGCCAAGAAGTGGCACAGACGCCAGCCGTGGAGCGCAGTTAAAAGCAGAATGAAGTCTGGAGCGCCAGCAGAGAGGGATGGCATCATGAGGTGGGTGCGATCGGTTTTGTGAGCGTACAGGCTGAGATTGTTTGACAGCCGCGCTCCTTCATCAAGCTTGGCTTTTATAATTAAAGTGTATGTTATCTCTACACCCAGAGGGGCTTCTTCCTTTGCTTTTTTGTTAAAACAGGAAAGCCTTGGAACTCATCCTGTCCCCACAGAGGGAGCAGAAGATGAAATCTCTTGAGGACACCTTTAAGATGAGTTTATGTAACACCTTTCCTAACTCTTATAGGTTACAGTCTGGTGGAAAACATCATGCCTGAGTGATGCCTTTCAAAAAAATTTTTAGTCCTCGGTGCCCGGGGCTTTTAGATTCCACATCCCATTGGCAGCGTCTTCATCATATGGTGAGAGATTATCTAGGGGCCAAAACAGATATGGAAAGACTTCCAGTTGATGGTCCACTGGATTACTGGGTCATGAGAATAGATAACTGGCCAGAACTTGCCCAGTATGCAATAGAGCTGCTGGGCTGCTTTACGACTGGGCATTCAGTGCTGCCAGAGGTTTTGGGACAGATAAGAGAGCGTGTCTGTCCACAGACTCCGTGGACCAGCTGATATTTATCAAAATGAATCAGTCCTGGATTAGCAGCAGCGATCAAGCCCCTGATGCCGATGTCTCATATCATTACAATTTTTGACATCAGAGACAATTCTTGCTTTTATCAAGAGTACCTGTATAGGGTTTCGGTGTGACAGTAACTCCGACACCCAAAGACCAATTTTTCCACACCTGTTTGACAGATGCATATCATTGAAATTTTTGACAGCGAGGCCAATTCTTGCTTTCATCAAGAGTACCTGTATAGTGTTGTGGGGGACTGCAATGTAAATGTGGGTGCTGTTATTTAAAGGATGGTGCTGAGATGTAAAGGGGTGTGCTGTGATGTAAAAGGGAGGCACTGTGAGGTAAAGGGAGGCTGTGTGTCATGGTTATGCAATAGAGTTCGTCTGCTTACCTGTCTCCATGTGTTCATCTCTAGAGACCAGCCGACCCTCACCTGACTGCTTTTGTAATCCATCCTCTGGCATGACTCCACCCTAGAGAACTCTATATTAACCTGTGCACTGCAGGCCAACCCTGCTGATCAACCTTTGTGTGTTAGCTTCCTGTTTCCTGCAGTGTGCTCTTCTTGTTGTTCCGTTACCGACTTTGGCGTGTCCTTGACTATCCCTGTTTGCCTGTGATCCTGACCTTTTGGAGTGTCCCTGACTATTCCTGTCTGCTTGTGGCCCCAACCTTGGCTTTGTCCCTCACTATCCCTATCCTCCTGTTGCCTACTGTGGGTGTGATCTGGGGGACCCTGGGGGTCGCGACCTGGAGCCAGTTGCAGCCAAATCCATCCTCACCACTAGAGGCTCTGGTGAACACCTGCTGGCTCTTAGACTCCACGCCCCAGGGAATCTTACGCTCTAACCCGGTGGGATCCGTCTTGGTGTTCTGGCAGCCCTGCCTTCCTTATCACCTTGACCCCCGTCCGCAGCAGTCAGCCGTAGGGTCCACAACCCTGCGGTGCACTCCTGATCCCTACGGTGTGCATCTGTCACCTGACCTGACACTGTGATGTAAAGGGAAGCTGTGATGTAAAAGGCAGGGGCTGTGATGTGAAGGGGGCTGTGATGTAAAGAAAGGCACTGTGAGGTAAAGGGGAGCTGTGATGTAAAGGGGGTGACTGATGTCAAGGGGAAGACTGATGGCACTGATGTAAAATGAATTGTGATTTGAAAGTGGGGCTTTGATATAAAGGGGAGGGCTGATGACACTAATTTAAAAGGTGAACTGTAATTTGAAGGGATGGACCGCTGTGAAATATAATTCAGTACCCCTGCCTAATATGATTCTTGAAAACTCATCTTATAGGGAAGCCTATTCGACCTCTACCTAACAACTGGAATTTGACTTACTCCATCAACTCATCCTATTACAGTCGTTACCCTTTATATCTCCCTTTAGGTTGTAAGCTCTCATGAGCAGGGCCCTCTGAACCCTACTGTATTGGATTGTTATGTAATTGTACTGTCTCCCTTAATTTTGTAAAGCACTGTGCAGACAGTAAATCCATAATAATCCATGTAAATCTATAATAAATATGAAAATGATAGTTGAAAATAAATATCTTTATCATGGTTTTATATCAGAATTGTAAATCACTCTACAGAGTTAAAAATATCATTTTCATTGAGACATTTAACTTACCTTGGCACCTGTGTTGTACTGAGTCAGTGCTAAGCAAAGCTTACAGGACATTGTGGCAGGGTAATTGCAAGTTGTGAATAAGGACCATTGCAAACATGCTAGTTAGCATATACTGTGCTATGTAATTACACAGACAGATCCCACGCTCTGTCATATGCACTCAAGTCCCCTACAGAATTGGAAAGTAATAATGTACTCAGGAGCAGAAGTTTACATTACATAATGCTGTACCTCTTGCTCTTGGTATACCCTTTCAACAAACATCTTTCTGTAGAGGCTGTGTTGTCTGTGGCGGGGAAACTTTGCTTGTCTGTTGCGAAATTGGTGACCTTCCTTATGTTTTTACCAACCTGTTTGTATATTAGGTCTAAAAAAAAACAGCAGTCTAGTTCCTTAAATTATCCCTGGTGAAAGTCTGCAAATAATCTATAAAAATCTACTTTTTAATTCTATGTGCTTACGCTCTACTTCTGCATTTTAGAGTCTTTTATCAGGTAACAACAAAGCAATTTATGCACAGGATAATAAACAAGTCAGGAGCTTCCTACATAGTGTTCAAATACCCATACTTTTGCTGAGTCATATGCTTAACGCTAGCAGATTATTTCAGTAAATGGAAATGATATTGCCTGTTGCAACTGCTCATATTCTTTGAGTCCCATGCAGAAACTGTTGCTACATGTGCTTAATAGGGATGAGCCGAACACCCCCTCCAGTTCGGTTTGCACTAGACCGAACTGGGGGACCCAAAATTTGCGAGAACTTTAGAACCCCATTAAAGTTTATGGGACTCGAGCGTTTAAAATCAAGAGTGCTTATTTTAAAGGCTGATATGCAAGTTATTGTCCTAAAAAGGGTTTGGGGACCCGGGTCCTGCCCCAAGGGGACATGTATCAATGCAAAAAAAAAAGTTTTAAAAATGGGCATTTTTCAGGAGCAGTGATTTTAATGATGCTTAAAATCATTAAAGTGAAAAAAAGGTGAAATATTCCTTTAAATATTGTATCTGGGGGGTGTCTATAGTATGCTTGTAAAGTGGTGCATATTTCCCGTGCTTAAAACAGTCCTTGCACAAAATTACATTTTTAAAGGAATAAAAGTAATTTAAAACTGCTTGCGGCTTTAATGTAATGTCTGGTCCTAGCAATATGAATGAAAATCAGTGAGACAAACGGCATGGGTACCCCCCGCCCCCCCAGTCCATTACCAGGCCCTTTGGGTCTTGCATGGATATTAAGGGGAACCCTGCACCCAAATAGAAAAAGGAAAGGAGTGGTGCCCCCAGGCCCTATATACTCTGAACAGCAGTATACAGGCCGTGCAAACAAGACAGGGACTGTACATTTGTTGTTAAGTAAAATGTTTGTCATTTTGAACTGGTACATTTTTAAAGTGTAGCTCCAGCCAAACAATCTATTTTCTCTTATATTCACTGACCGACACAGCTCCTCTCTTAGCCATTGGGTTTTTATGCCTACTACTAGGAGAATACTAGGCATTACTTGTTATGTAACACTCAGAACTCTTTAGTTCCACCCAGGGGCTGGTCCCTTGGGAAACAACCCTCCAGCCTGCTATGCAGTCATCAGTTTTATTTTGCCTAGTGAAGGAGAAGGACCTAGGAACCCTGCGGGGCCATCGGTCTGTGCTTTTTTCTGCAGAAGCGTGACTTTTTGTGCAAGATGATTGATCCTGTGATCTGCTATCGACAGCCGGCTGAGTAACAGGCTGGATACCCTTAGCCTTGTAGTCTTCCCCAGTCCGACCATCGAGCGTGTGCAGGCTGCAGCTATGCGCTAGGCAGGCCATGATGAAACCTCAGCTCCAGAGGTGATCAGTGAGCTTTTATGCTCTGGGGCATACACATGACTGGGCTACTGATGTCTGCTTCACACGCTCATGTCCTGCACAGTGCTGTGCTCCGGGTCTGTGTGCGACAAAGCGCTTGTTGGAGCACTTATCACAGCTGTGCATGATACCCTGAAGATTCAGGAGCAAGCAGATCCCTTTGCTGATGTAGCGGTCCCTTTTGGGGCCCGCAAGCCAGCACATTCACCTAAGGTGTTCCCATATCTGACTTATTTTGACAAGTTAATTTACAAGGAATGGGGTCGCCCGCAACTGACCTTTTCCATCACCAAATCCATGGCGGTGCATCACCCCTTTTGAGGAAAGCCTTCTCAAGAAGTGGTCGGCTCCTCTGGTCGTGGATCCCCCAGTATCCAGGTTAAATAAAGTAACCACGATCCCGGTAGAAGGGACTCCTGCATTTAAGGATCCCACAGACAGGAAGGCTGAGGCGGTGGCTCGTTCCTTGTTTACGGTGGTGGGGTCCGCTGTGCGACCAGTACTGGCATCCACACTTGTGTCGCAGACACTGACTGAGTGGGCAAAACTGTTTCACCACAAATTTGGAGACCAACAGGCTTCTCCTGTCTGCGTGGAACTAGCAGACCAACTAGTGCAAGGCCTTAAGTACATTTGTGACACGGCCCTGGATACTCTTCCTCTGTTATCCAGGGCTTCAATGTCAGCAGTGGTGCTGAGGAGCCTGATTTGGTTAAAATGCTGGTCTGCTGACCAGGCATCCAAGAAAGCCCTGACGGATCTACCCTTCCTTAGCAACCGGCTTTTCGGAGCCTCATTGGATGACATTATTAAAAATGCCACTGGTGGTAAGAGTACCCTGCTCCGACAGGCCAGGAAGGCTAAGGAGCCACGTCGTAGGCAAGGTGTGACAGACCTAGCCGGGACACATGCTTTTTGAGAGGACTGAATGCAAGCCTCTTGTCGACTGATTATGGGCCCTGGATTTTAAGGGGCACAGGGTGAATGAGAGCCCCACTCTAATCTGTTCTAGTCAGATTCAGTGCTGTATATATAATGTGTGTTGTCTCATGCTGTTGGAACACACACTGTCAGATGCTAATGTCATGAACTCCAGGCACCTGTTTGTTGGCTTGTATAATGTAAATGAGTCTAGTCTGGCTTGTAATCGTATTCCACACATGTTGTTTGGGCTAATTAACCCTGTGTTGATGTTTATGGTAATGTTTATTGAATTGTTAGTGAGCTAGGAGCCGAAAAGTCTTATCCCTCAGTCAACTAGTCTGAGTGTTGATTTAGATAATTAGCTCAGGTTAATTCTGTTTCTGATATATAAAGGTGCATACAAAAATAGTGTTAAAACTCCAAATAACTAATTGATTGCACGTGGCGCTATTACCTGTGTACCTTTCAGTAGACGTGCCCTCACCTCCTCAGTGATCCTATCTCAGACCATAAATTGTGTGATCAATAACAAATTATATAAATATTTATCACTCAGTGAATACCCAAATTTACATTTAGATTACATATACAGTGACAAATATAAATGAATGTGAATATAGTCCATCCACCAAACAATATTTGAAAATATCCAGATTACAGAAAGTCTTTCTATAAATGCGTGAAAAAAGTATCCAGTGTTCAGATTCCTTTTTACAAGTGACTCCTTCACCACACCATCCGTGATTTATGCTCCCCCCTTCGTGAAAACACTCACCGACTGCTAAGCCTTACACTCTCGTGTGAGGCTCAAGGGCTTTCAACAAATCTCTCAAGATGAAATTCAGACCCCAGCACATCCGATTGGAACTTCTCCACTTACGCACTTCATTGTATATATATATACCCCTCCTCGTGCGTCCCGCCTGGTCCCACACAGCAGGTCTGTTCGAAAAAGGGCGCCTTCAAGTCAAATGATTCAGTCCTCTTAGTCCTGTGCCTCCTTCCCAGCTCCGTGTATGTCAGCTCAATATTCACCAGATAGCCACGCCCCCGACATGTTTCGTCATATCAGACTTAATCATGGGATTGGCTATCTGGTCCAGCATCCCACCTTATATTCCCCCATCGTCCAATCAACGTCCTTGGCTTTCCCTCTGTCACTCCCATATTAATGGAGTGTATACTAACGTCCACAACACGCGCCGAAACCAAATCCCTGATTTGCGCATGCTCAAATCGCAGCATTCGATATCCCCATTTCGAAAACTGGTATATAATACCAGGCATTCGATTTGAGAATTCGCTACGGTCTCCGGAACGTGTGTCGAGATTTATAATGTGCGTCGAAACATTCGATCTTAGATGTTGCATTCGAAGCTATGTAAGTTCCGCTACGGTCTCAATGCTTTACATACACTGCGTGCTGATAGGTCTCGCGTGTGCCGAGATCGAGACTGAGTGTCCCCATCTCCACAATGGTCAAGTATTGGATTCCGTGTCCCCACATTCAATCATCGAGAAAATGTGGAACCCTTAGCGTACTACCTCTAGTGATGTCAATACCCATCAGTGGTGTCTCTCCATTTAAGCTAACGGTATCCTTCTGCATAGCGCATTATATTCAGTCAACTAATATTACATTTAGTAACTGTGCCTCCACACAGCATGCAATCCAGTGTATACGTAACTATAAACTGGTGCAATACTCTGTCGCCGTGTCATCAATGCGCCAACGTTTACAATAATGGTTATCATATATCTTCAGCTAGCTCATAGGTACACGTATTCATTACTATATTGAAGTATTACAAATGCAAATCTAATTAAATTCAAATGGAAATGCATATATCTCAAAAACAACACCTATATTGCAGGTAAACTAACATATAAACATAACTCCAAATAAAAATTCTTAAAAATCTAAAATCGCATAAAAAGAGATCCTATTGCTATTGCCCTAAAAAAGAGACAAAATTGGCACCCTTTTGTCTCTCTCTCTCTCTCTTTTTTAGGGCAATAGCAATAGGATCTCTTTTTATGCGATTTTAGATTTTTAAGAATTTTTATTTGGAGTTATGTTTATATGTTAGTTTACCTGCAATATAGGTGTTGTTTTTGAGATATATGCATTTCCATTTGAATTTAATTAGATTTGCATTTGTAATACTTCAATATAGTAATGAATACGTGTACCTATGAGCTAGCTGAAGATATATGATAACCATTATTGTAAACGTTGGCGCATTGATGACACGGCGACAGAGTATTGCACCAGTTTATAGTTACGTATACACTGGATTGCATGCTGTGTGGAGGCACAGTTACTAAATGTAATATTAGTTGACTGAATATAATGCGCTATGCAGAAGGATACCGTTAGCTTAAATGGAGAGACACCACTGATGGGTATTGACATCACTAGAGGTAGTACGCTAAGGGTTCCACATTTTCTCAATGATTGAATGTGGGGACACGGAATCCAATACTTGACCATTGTGGAGATGGGGACACTCAGTCTCGATCTCGGCACACGCGAGACCTATCAGCACGCAGCGTATGTAAAGCATTGAGACCGTAGCGGAACTTACATAGCTTCGAATGCAACATCTAAGATCGAATGTTTCGACGCACATTATAAATCTCGACACACGTTCCGGAGACCGTAGCGAATTCTCAAATCGAATGCCTGGTATTATATACCAGTTTTCGAAATGGGGATATCGAATGCTGCGATTTGAGCATGCGCAAATCAGGGATTTGGTTTCGGCGCGTGTTGTGGACGTTAGTATACACTCCATTAATATGGGAGTGACAGAGGGAAAGCCAAGGACGTTGATTGGACGATGGGGGAATATAAGGTGGGATGCTGGACCAGATAGCCAATCCCATGATTAAGTCTGATATGACGAAACATGTCGGGGGCGTGGCTATCTGGTGAATATTGAGCTGACATACACGGAGCTGGGAAGGAGGCACAGGACTAAGAGGACTGAATCATTTGACTTGAAGGCGCCCTTTTTCGAACAGACCTGCTGTGTGGGACCAGGCGGGACGCACAAGGAGGGGTATATATATATACAATGAAGTGCGTAAGTGGAGAAGTTCCAATCGGATGTGCTGGGGTCTGAATTTCATCTTGAGAGATTTGTTGAAAGCCCTTGAGCCTCACACGAGAGTGTAAGGCTTAGCAGTCGGTGAGTGTTTTCACGAAGGGGGGAGCATAAATCACGGATGGTGTGGTGAAGGAGTCACTTGTAAAAAGGAATCTGAACACTGGATACTTTTTTCACGCATTTATAGAAAGACTTTCTGTAATCTGGATATTTTCAAATATTGTTTGGTGGATGGACTATATTCACATTCATTTATATTTGTCACTGTATATGTAATCTAAATGTAAATTTGGGTATTCACTGAGTGATAAATATTTATATAATTTGTTATTGATCACACAATTTATGGTCTGAGATAGGATCACTGAGGAGGTGAGGGCACGTCTACTGAAAGGTACACAGGTAATAGCGCCACGTGCAATCAATTAGTTATTTGGAGTTTTAACACTATTTTTGTATGCACCTTTATATATTTGACTGTCTATGGTAAGTGGCCGCTAAGGTATAAAACATTGGGTTATCCGTAGCGCTGTGACGATACACTAGGTAAAGGGTTTTGTGGAGTGTGTATCTTTAAAAATATATAAAAAAAATAAATAAAAAAAAAAATAATTCTGTTTCTGGCTACAGTTGTATTGTTAGAATAAATGATCAGGAGGGGGGACCTCCCCTTCTACTGTATTATAAATACTTGTCATTTTGGTTCTAATAAGGGAGTGCATGTTGAGTAGCTAAGCAAGGGTAGTCTTGTTTTGTGCTTGTGAGCGGTTGGAATATCTGATATCTATATTCATACTTAGGAAGCGGTATACTGATGGAAGCACTCAATCGGAGTGTGGGATTGGTTCCGTCACATTGGTGGCAAGCAGTGGGTTGCTTCCTGCAGTCTGGGGCATCCAAACCTCCACTGGGATCCAAGATCAGGATAGCAGACTTAAGTCACCCCAGCGGAGATATGGACCTGGCATCAGAGTTCCGGGGCTGCTGCGGATCTTCCTTTCAGCATACACCAGGACTGTGTCTGAGGATGAATACCTGGAGCTCAGGCAGCGGATTCGGGTGGAGCTCTGGATTGGAGCCCTCCAGCTCGCTGGTATAAAATAGGGCAAGTGCTTTCCAACCCAAGAGCAACGGGCCAGTAACCAATGGGCATTGTGGATGGCATTCCTGGGAGAGCGGCCCCATGAGCAATGGGTGACTGAGTTGGACAGGCTGGTCCAGCAGGAGATAGAGCTGGGCAATCATTATCGGGCTCTGCAATGGCACGCAGAGCAGGGATATTTAGGGGAGACAACAGAATGCTCTTCGGAGGGATATGACTTTGGAGGCCCTGGATTGCTGTGGGAGAGCCTTACAGATCGTTTTGTGTTTGGCGATGAAGGGGAACCTACCCTTGAGGACCTGTGAGAATATAGAGAGGCTATGATCGGTCTTGCAGGGGTCTCAGAGCTTAAACTTGATCTGGACCATTTGTTAAGGAAGGAACAGCATCTGGAAAGGCCATACAGGAAACTGCTAGAACACGTTCAGCAGAATGCCAGAGAATCGGCAGTGGAAACTCCGGAGATTGTCGTCCCCAAACCCGAAGTTCTGACAACAGGGCAGAGCTCTGCTAACTTCTGCCCAGCACCAACAGTGGCTTCAGCCTTCTTGAGAGAAGAGGTAGTCGGCCTTTCACCCACAACACTGACAGGGACATGGGATTTTCTGCCAGCTGCATCTATGGAGTTACAACAAACTTCTCCAGCTGAAGATCTGGTAACTGAACAGAGGGTCCAAAACCTCTGTCCCACACTTTTAGCAATTCCAGAGACTGGGGATTTAATAGACATTTCTGTAGAGGAGGAACCACCTAGCAAACCCCCAGCAGAAGTGCTGGCAACCGGACAGAGGGTCCAAAACCTCTGCCACACACCTGCAGCAATTCTGGAGGCTGAGGGTGAGGAGGTGGCAGTCTATCACGAGCTGAAGATCAGGATCCAAGGAGAGAATGCAGTCATCACCTCACAACTGCAGCTTGATCTGGTGTCAGTGGATGGGCCTGTGGTCTCCACTAAGAGAACACCAGCAGAAGTTCTGGCAACCGGGCAGAGTGCTACAAACCTCTGCCCAGCACCGGCAACAACTGCAGAGTTCCAGGGAGCTGGGGCAGTCAGCCTCTCTCCCCAACAGTTAGCTGGAGCAGATGATGTAGAGAAGCTCCTACAACCCGCTGAACTGCTGGCAACGGAACAGAACGCTGCTAGCTTCTGCCCACAACAGAGGACAGATTTCCTGTAAAGCTGGATGGGACTTCAGTCTCCACCTGTATACCCCAGGGATTCTCGTCAGTTGGCCCAGATGCCCAGCAGCACGGCGGACTGAGCCCAACCACCCTGTCTTCTCTCCAGTGACTAAAAGGACTCCAGGGAGAAGGGGCGATCCACACCTCTTCCCAGCATCAGGCATGTTCTCTGAGACAGGCAGAGGTTGGCTAGGTGAGGAATACTGTTTGGGACAATTTGTTTGGGGTACTGTGTGAATATCAGCTTTAGAGGACTGGAACCCCTGTCTAACTTCGGAGTCAACCCGTCTGGGGTCTCCTCCTGTTTTAGTCTCCTGCCGCAAGGGGAGATGTGTGACAGACCTAGCCGGGACACTGGCTTTTTGAGAGGACTGAATGTGAGCCTCTTGCCGACTGATTATGGGCCCTGGATTTTAAGGGACACAGGGTGAATGAGAGCCCCACTATAATCTGTGCTAGTCAGATTCAATGCTGTATATATATAATGTGTGTTGTCTCATGCTGTTGGGACACACACTGTCAGATGCTAATGTCATGAACTCCAGCCACCTGTCTGTTGGCCTGTGTAATGTAAATGCATCTAGTCTGGCTTGTAATCATATTTCACACATGTTGTTTAGTCTAATTAACCCTGTGCTGATGTTTATGGTAATGTTTATTGAATTGTTAGTGAGCTAGGAGCCAAAAAGTCTTATCCCTCAGTCAACTAGTCTGAGTGTTGATTTAGATAATTAGCTCAGGTTAATTCTGTTTCTGGCTACAGTTGTATTGTTAAAATAAATGATCAGGAGGGGGGACCTCCCCTTCTACTGTATTATAAATACTTGTCATTTTGGTTCTAATAAGGGAGTCCATGTTGAGCAGCTAAGCAAATGTCGTCTTGTTTTGTGCTTGTGAGAGGTTGGAATATCTGATATCTATATTCAGACTTAGGAAGCGGTATATCGGAGCGTGAGATTGGTTCTGTCACACAAGGGCCCTCTTTTTCCGCTCATAAACTGCTTTTTAGTCTGCCCGGAGCTTCGGCTAAATGTCCCCAGCCCAACAGGATGACCACGGAAGGACAAAAACATCCCTGGAACCGCAAGCCTAACAAGTCTGCGAACAAAAGTGCTACTGCATGAAGGTTCGTCCCCACCCATGTCTCGGGCGGGGGGTCGCCTTCGGGAGTTTGCAGCCTGGTGGTCCTCTCAACTATCCGACCAATGGGTCTGCAATCTGATTTCCTCAGGCTACAAGATAGAGTTTCTCTCTTGCGGGGTGGTTGAACCGGTTTCAGAATCGGAAGGTTTCCAGGGATTCTACTCAAATCTGTTTGTAGTCCCCAAGAAGGGAGGGGTACGTCCAATCTTGGACCTAAAAGCCCTCAATCACTTTGTGAAAGTGCAGAGGTTCAGAATGGAATCAGTTCACTCAGTAGTCACTGCACTCCATCAAAGGCACTCCCTGGCATCCTTAGACATCCAGGATGCATACCTGCACATACCCATATGCCTTCGCCATCAAAAATTTCTGTGATTTACAGTCGGGGAAGCCCACTACCACTTTGTGGCTCTTCCTTTTGGTCTGGCATTAGCCCCCCAAGTCTTTACCAAGGTATTGGCTCCAGTTTTGGCATTGCTGCGGCAACGTGGGATCGCAATCGTGGGATACCTAGACAATCTCCTCCTGAGGGCATCTTCCACCTCAGAATTAGAGGAGGATGTGGCGATCACCATGTAGCCCCTGCAAGAATTTGGGTGGCTGTTGAACCTAAAGAAGTCAGTGATCGTACCGACCCAGCATCTGGAGTACCTGAGCTTGCTGCTGGACTCCAGGGAAGTGAGAGTTTTTTTTTCCTTCAGACAAACTGCAGACTTTCAGATCCACGGTAAAAATGCTGATGAACAGCAAGTGGTTGTCGCTCCGCTCCTGCATGCGAGTCCTGGGACTCATGGTAGCCTCCTTTGAGGCAGTACCATATGCCCAGATCCATACCAGAGTCCTGCAGAAGGAGATTTTGACAAAGTGGGACAAATCTCAGTTGTCTCTGGATCAGCAGATCCAGGTGAGCCAGTCAGTCAGGGATTCCCTGAACTGGTGGCTGAGGTCCCCGGTGATTCAGTCCAGGAAGTCGTTCCTTCCTCTGAAGTGGACATTGATCACAACTGACGTCAGCCTATCCGGCTGGGGTGGAGTGATGGGGGTTCAGTCGGCTCAGGGCCTCTGGTCGGCGGAAGAATCCAAGTTGCCAATCAATCTGCTCGAGGTCAGAGCGATCAGGCTGTGCCTCCACATGGTCGATGAGACTTCAGGGGCGTCCGATCAGGATCCAGTCAGACAACGCCACGGCTGTGGCATACATCAATCACCAAGGGGGAACAAGAAGCTCAGCCGCCACATGGGAGGTTGCTCAGATACGTCGGTGGGCAGAGCGACGTGTACCGGCCCTGTTGGCCATTTACATACCGGGAGTGGAGAACTGGCAGACGGACTATCTGAGCCACCAGATGCTGGACCCAGGAGAATGGGCGTTGCATCTGGAGGGATTCAGGCTACTGTGCCTGAGGTGGGGCACACCAGACGTGGATCTTCTGGCCTCTCATCTCAATTGGAAGGTGCCGAGATTCATGTCCAGGACAAGAGATCCGTGGGCAGACGCGTCAGATGCACTGGTGGCTCCGTGGGATCAGTACCAGCTGATCTACGCCTTTCCTCCACTGAAATGGTTACCACGTCTGCTCCGCAGAGTGGAAGTCGATGGGATCCCAGTGATTCTGGTCACCCCAGATTGGCCTCAGCGTCCTTGGTACGCAGACCTAGTGCGCCTGGTGGAGGATGCCCCATGGAGACTGCCGTTATGAGAGGACCTTCTGTCTCAAGGTCTGATTCTCCATCCTGCTTTACCATCGCTGGCTTTAACGGCATGGCTATTAAGAGGAACCGGGGTCTGTCGGACTCGGTGACCCCAACTATGTTGAGGGCACGGAAATCTTCTTCTCGGAAGATATATCATCGTACCTGGAAGGCTTACATCTCCATGTGTGAGGAGAAAGGATGGCATCCACGCTCCTTTTCTATATCCAGGATCCTGCTGTTTCTTCAGCAAGGAGTAGTCCAGAAATTGGTGTTAAGCACCATAAATGGGCAAATCTCAGCCTTGGCTGTCTTTTTTCAGTGACCCCTGGCGTCTTATTCATTAGTTCAGGGGGTGCGACGTGTAGTCCCTCTGGTGCGTCCACCGTTACCCCCGTGGGATCTGAACCTGGTGTTATCGGCGCTTCAAAAACCCCTGTTTGAAAATATTAGGGAGATTCCCCTGTTGACTCTTTCCCAGAAAGTTGTCTTTCTAGTGGCCATCACATCGGCCAGGAGGGTTTTGGAACTGGCGGCCTTGATCTGCAAGTCACCTTATCTGGTTATCCACAAGGATAAGGTGGTGTTGCGTCTGCAACTGTCTTTTCTGCCGAAGGTGGTCTCGGCTTTCATATCAATGAGGAAATTGTGTTACCATCTCTGTGTCCTAAGCCGAAACACCCTAAGGAGGTAGCCCTTCACGCTATGGGCGTGGGTTCGGGCTTTTAAGGTGTATTTGTATGCCACTGTTCCCTTTCGGAAGTCAGACTCACTGTTTGTTTCAGTAGCTGGTCCAAAGAAAGGCATGGCGACCTCGTCAGCCACCATTTCCAGGTGGATCAGACAGATTTTAGTTCAAGCCTACGCCTTGAAGGAGCAGGTGTCCCCCTTTCTGGTCACGGCCCACTCCACAAGGGCATTCGGAATGTCTTGGGCCTTCTGACACCAAGTGTCTGCCACTCAGGTGTGTAAAGTGCCGACATATCCAGGATAGATATGATACTGGGGAATGACCTGGCCCTACAAATGGTGGAAAAGATTGAATATCAGCCTAGGGGGATTTCAGATCATTCTCCAGTGATAGTAGCATTAAAAATGAGAGAACGAAGGGTACAGAGGGTGTGGAAATTGAACCCGCTCTGGCTGGAACTAATAAAAAGAGACAGAAGAATGCCCTGAGAGAATCCAGTGGGAACTAAAAGAATTTTAAAAAAATAACCGGGGTACAGTAACATCAGGGATTTTATGGGACACTCTGAAAGCATTTCTGAGGGGACTCCTGATTCAATCAATAGCAAAAATAAATAGAAAGTCAAGTGAGCAGGAGGTAAGAATAGGGAGAGAAGTGTTAGAGGCTGAAAGAGATTATATTAGTGACCCCATCCAGGGAAAAGAAAAAATCTGGCTAGATAAACAAGAAGAACTTAGGCTAATAACCCTGAAGAAAGCGGAGTTACAACATATGTTCCAACGGCAAGCCTCCTTTGCGGAAGGGGAAAGTATGGGAAAAATGTTGGCACAACTGGTGAAGAATAACTTGGGCCCTTCTTCAATCCCGGCGAATTAGGACAATTGAGGGAGAGGTTACAACGGAAACTGGGAGTATATGTCAAGTATTTGGAGGATACTATAAAAAACTATATACTGCACAGAAAGTGGGGATGGATGAGCAGATGGAAACATTTTTAGGTCACCTAGAGGTACCTTGTTTGAAACAAGAAGAAAGAGAAGAATTGGAAGCCCCAATAACTTTGAAGGAACTTCAGGAAGCAGTTGCGAGCATGCCAAATCAGAAATCGCCTGGGCCGGATGGGCTACCGATCGAAGTATATAAAAATTTTGGCGAGATACTGCTTCCTGAACTTCTGGAGACGTTAAGAGGAGCAAATGGGGAGGGTAAATTGCCACCATCAATGATGGAGGCAGTTATAATTTTGTTGTATAAAGAAGGAAAGGACTTATTAGATGTAGCAGCGTATAGACCAATCTCTCTCCTGTGCACTGATACAAAGATACTGGCCAAGGTATTAGCGATTAGGCTTAATCGAGTTATAGCAAGATTAGTGCATATGGACCAAACAGGGTTCATAGCCAACAGGTCAACTAGCATAAATATTAGAAGAGCCTTCTTGAATCTACAGATCCCAATGGATAATGACACCCTGGGAGCAGTTGTGGCATTAGATGTAATGAAAGCATTTGATAGCGTAGAATGGGGATATATATGGAAAGTATTGGAGAAATTTGGCCTGGGTCCTTCCTTTATTGGTTGGATTAGGATGTTATACGATAAACCCAGTGCGAGACTAAAAATGAATAACGAGTTCTCCGATAAAATAGAGTTGAGGAGAGGGACGAGGCAGGGGTGCCCATTGTCGCCCCTACTCTTCGCGCTGGCTATAGAGCCCTTAGCCTGTGCAATCAGAGCAAATCGGGAGATAGTTGTTTTTTTTGAGAAAAACTGGGGAGGAAAAAATCTCACTCTATGCAGATGATGTCCTGTTATTCCTGGGGGATATGAGGCACTCATTGTCAAAAGCAATAGGACTGGTGCAGGAGTTTGGAGGTTTTACAGGGCTGGAGATTAATTGGGAAAAGTCGGAATGTCTTCCTATGGACCCAACTGGTCAGCAAACGGCCCTGGGAGTCCCCCAAATGTCAACAGTGGATAAGTTGAAATATCTGGGAGTAACTCTGACAAAGGATCCTAAGCAATTTATAAATTATAATTTAGTCCCATTATTAGTTAAGTTTAAACAAAAAATTGCTATATGGAAGCGAATGCCTCTCTCGGTGGCTGGTAGATGTAATCTGATAAAAATGATCTGGATGCCCCAACTTTTATATATATTGCATAATACCCCAATATGGATCAATAGAAGTTGGTTTAATAAGATCGAGATGTTGTTTAGGGAATTAATATGGAAGGGAGGGCAGGCCAGATTGAGATTGCGGATGCTCCAGCTACCGGTAGAGGAAGGAGGATTCGCAGTCCCCTATCCGGAGTGCTATTTTTGGTCATCCCAATTACAACAGCTAGGGGGGATTGAAGAGGTGAATGGAGGAACCCCAAATGGGAGATTAGTTTTAACAGGCTCCCCACATAGAACGCTGATTGAGACCTTGGAAGCGGACTCATTCCAGTGTAGATGCCCTACAGTAAAAATGATGTTGAAGCTATGGGATATAGTTAAAAAAAAAATGGGATATAGGGAAATAACAAAGTATACGCCTCTCTGGAACAATAGGAAGCTACTAGAAATATGGCGGGTTGGAAAAATTTCAGAATGGGAAAAATGCGGTAATGAAAGTTTGAATCATCTATATGGATGCAGGGGTATCAAATCCTTTGAGGAACTGCAAAAAGAATTCAAGATACCACAAAACTCATTTTATGCTTATATACAAGTGAGGCATGCTTTAAAGACCCAGTTTGGAAACGTATCATTAATATGGGAAGAACTGCCTTTGTTACATCTAGTGGCACAAGCAGGACCCACTAAAGGATTAATATCTAAATTCTACGCCCAGTTGGGTGAACAGATTAACCGTGAGAGGAAAGGGAGGGTCGAGAAGGGGAAATGGGAGCTAGACATAGGTAATATAACACAGGTACAGTGGAAAAAGATCCTAGAGGCATGCCCAAAGGTCTCGGTTTCTCCCCCCCATAAGATTTCCCACCTGATGGTAATTAATAGAGCATACTATACTCCCCAGAGATTATTTAGATTTGGTAAAAGAGCAGACAACTGTTGTCCCAGGTGTGGGGGGACAGGAAACTTAATACATATGCTTTGGAAATGTCCCAAACTATTTAGATACTGGGAAGGAGTAGTAGAGACACTAAGTAGTGTCTTTGGGACTGTGATAGAATTAAATGCCACAGTGTGTATCTTAGGATATAGAAACGAGAAAGCAGAGAGAAAGGGAGTAACTATTGTAATTCTAAGATGCCTATTCCAAGCCAGAAGGATGATTGCTAGGAGATGGCAATCAAACCTAGCCCCCACAGTAGAGGATTGGGTGAGCGCTGTAAACGAATATCTATGTAAGGAGAGAGCAGTATATGCAAAACGAAATAACCTAAAAGAGTTTAATAGAAATTGGCGAGATTGGATAGAGGAGATGCATACCCCAGTTTAAACCATAATAATAAAAGGAGGAGGATAAGGGGGGGGGGGGGGGGGGTGGGAGGTGGGAGGGAGTAGGGTAGAGAGGTTTAAAGGTATTGGAATTATTTTAAGAAATAGGTTATAAAGGAATTGGTGAACAGAGAAGGGGAGAAACACACTGAAGGGTAAAAGCACAAATATACACACTGGAGGGGAGGGGAGGGGGGGGGGGTTGTAGCGATAGAAAGGGAGGGAAGGAGGGGGGGGGGTTAAATTAATAGGAAAAATGTAGGAAGTGAAAAAATAGTTGAGGAGGGATAATGCATTGGATTGTTGGCAACGCTATGTTAAAATGTTGTCTGTATATTGTGAAAATTTAATAAAGATTAATAAAAAAAAAAAAAAAAGTGCCGACATGGTAGACGTCAGTGCATCGGCTGCTGCCTGTTTTGGCCGCAAAGTTTTGCAGGTGGTTGTATAGTTGCAACTGAATATGCAATATATTTTCTTTTTTCCTGTTTTTTCGATAAAAACGCAGTACCGGTCAGTTAATGCGCTGTAGCATTACATTCCCCAGTTGTTAGTACAGTTGTGGGTAGTCACTCCTGTTGGGGGTACCCTGGTTTTGTGGTGAATTTCTCCACGCACTGTGTTTTTTTGTGGGTAAAGTTTCACTAGTTCCCACTTGCCATGGTGGATGAAGTTTTCTATGCTGTTTTCCCACCCTTCGTTTGGCACTGCTTGGGGACGTCCCAATGGCTAAGAGAGGAGTTGTGTCGGTCGATGAATATAATAGAAAATATGATTTTTTGTACATAAAAACATTTTCTCTGTAATTCACCGACCGACACAGCACCTGCCCCTCCTTTTTTCTCTTTGTTATACTGCTTGTTGACGTACTGATGACTGCATGGCAGGCTGGAGGGTTGTTGCCCAAGGGACCGCCCCCTGGGCAGAACTAAAGAGTTCTGAGTGTTACATAACAAGTAATGCCTAGTATTCTAGTAGGTAATCCTAGTAGTGGGCATAACAACCCAATGGCTAAGAGAGGAGCTGTGTCGGTTGGTGAATTACAGAGAAAAGGATTTTACGGTGAGTACAAAAATCCTATTTTTAAGCTTTTTGGAAAACATATTGTTTTGCTGCCTGTGCACCTCTTCACTATTTTACCTCACTTTCTGTCCCAATGACAAATGTTTTTGAAAATATGGGGTTTTTAGTGAAACAAGGATTGGTGATAAAGCATCAGTGGAGAGGAGACATGTTTTTCCCATATCAACTCTTACAGGAGAGAATTTCCCTTCCTAGGGGTAGATTTCATCTCACTTCCTGTTGTCTCCTTCCGTTTGCAAGTAGAAGTCCTTTGTAAGTTGGCTGTTTGAAAGTAGGGGCCTGCCCTATATGCTCTGCAGAAATTTGGGCCCAAGGTGTTGCCACAACACTGTAAGCCCTCACTCTTGGTGGGCGCTGGAATGCCTTGCTGTGAACTATTATATCAAGAATTGTAATTACATGCCATTGTTGAACAGTGGTAAAAAATTGGGCCTTTGGTGGTGGTGGTGCCACAACACTCTAAGTCCTTACAGTTACTCTTGGTGGGCGCTTGAGCGGGCCCGCTGTGAAATATTATATCAATAATTGTAATTACATGCACCTGTTCAACAGGGTCAGAAAAATTGTGCCTTTGGTGGTGGCGGTGCTGGTGCCACAACACTGTAAGCCCTCACAGTTACTCTTGGTGGGTGCAGGAATGGGTCCTGCTATGAAATATTATATCAAGAATTGTAATTACATGTCCCTGTTGAATAGTAGCAGAAAAATTGGGCCTTAGGCACTGGTGCTGGTGCCATAACACTGCAAACCCTCACAGATACCCTAATTCGAGCGTAGGAATAAGCCCTGTGGCGGTGCTGGTGCCACAACACTGTAAGCCCTCACAGTTACTCTTGGTGGGTGCAGGAATGGGTCCTGCTATGAAATATTATATCAAGAATTGTAAATACATGCCCCTGTTAAACAGGGGCTGAAAAATTGGGCCTTAGCCACTGGTGGCTGCGCCCAGAACCAAAAATGTTCTTACAAGCTATCAGCATGATCATTGAGGAGGAAGAGGATAGTCACTCAGTGTCATGGTTATGCAGTGATCTTCCTCTGTTTGCTTACCTCCCCTCATGTGTTCAGACTAAGAGGCCAGCCACTTCCACCTGGTCATTTTTATAACCTCTTCTCTAAGCGTGGCTCCACCCCAGGCCCTATCAGGGAACCCTTTATTAACCTGTGCACTGCAAGCCAGCGGTGCTGATCAACCATTGTCTATCATTGTGTGTTTGGCTTCCGGTTTCTTGTTTCCTGCTTGTCGTGTGCTCTACATTTGACTTTGTTATCGACCTTGGTGTGTTCTCAACGATTCCTGTCTGCTTGTGACCTTGACCTTTTGCATGTTCCCGACCGTCCCTGTCTGCCTGTGACCCTGAACCTTTGACGTGTATTCTGTTGTTCCTGTCTGCTAGTTGCCCTGACCTCTGCTGTATCCCCTTACTATCCTTCTCATTCCAGCCTGCTGCTTCCTTCTCCTGTAGTCTACTGTGAGCGTGAGCTGTGAGACCCTAGGGGCACGACCTGGAGCCAGACTGCAGCGAAGTCCATCCTCACCACTGGAGGGTCTGGCGAACACCCGCTGGCTCTTAGACTCCGTGCCCTGTGGAATCTATGCTCCAGCTCCCAATGGGATCTGTGTTAGTGATCCTGTAGACCTGTGTCCTGAATCTCCTTGGGTACAATCCGCAGCAGTCAGTCCTAAGGTACACTACCTAGTGGTGCACTTCCGACTCTTACGGAGTGCATCTGTCACCTGGTCTCAGGTAACCTGACAGTTTGATCAGCCATGGACCCAGCTGATGTGCCGCTATCCGCAGATGATCCATTGCAGGGCTTAGTTTGCAGACTTGAGACCCAAGAATCACATCAGACCCAGGTGATGCGATTCCTTCATGATTTGGCATCCCGTTTTGAACAGTTTCAGGCCTCATTAGGACTCCCGGTTAAACAACCTCAACCGCTATCTGCCGCTGCACCTATTGCATCAGTCGCAGCCACACATTCATTACAACTACCAGCTCCGGCCAGTTTCTCTGGGGACTCCAAGGCTTGCAGGGGGGTCCTTAGCCAGTGCACAATTCATTTTGAACTTCAGCCCCAAAACTTCCTGTCTGATCGGGCGAAAGTAGTATATATTATATCCCTCCTGTCCGGCGAGGCGCTAGCTTGGGCTGCCCCTCTGTGGGAACTGAATGATCCAGTGGTTTCTAGCCTATCTGATTTCTTGAAACTTTTTTGGAATATCTTTGAGGAACCGGGTCATGTCTCCTCAGCGGCTAGCGCTCTTTTACGTCTCCGTCAAGAGTCCGCTTCTGTGGGACAGTATGCTCTTCAGTTCCGTATCCTCACAGCTGAATTGAGCTGGAATAACAAGGCCTTAGTTGCAACCTTTTTACATGGCCTCTCTGATAGAGTGAAGCATGAATTAGCAGGAAGATCCCTTCCTGCTGATCTGGACAGTGTCATCACCTTGTGTAACCAGATCATTTTTCGCTTTTAGGAGAGGGCCCTGGAAAAAAGACGCCAGCACTCTCTGTTCTTTAGGCAGACTGAGCTCCCAGTCCCTTCTCTTCGATCCGAGGAGCACCCCCTGCCTGCTGAGGAACCTATGCAGTTGGGCCGGACAAAGTTATCTCCTGAAGAAGGCGCTAGGCGCAGAATACTGCGCCTATGCCTCTATTGTGGGGCCAAAGGTCATTTCTGTGACACTTGTTCTCTTCGTCCAGAAAAACGCTCAGGGCTAATACATCTGGAAGGTGGAGTATTAGACCCTGAAATATCACCTTCACCTTCTCGTATTCTCCTTTCTGTGTTGCTTCATGTCGGTGCTTCCTCTCGTTCGGTCTCAGCACATCTGGATTCCGGAGCCGCTGCCAATTTCATGGATTTGGAAACTGCATCATCCATGAGACTTACCCTTTTGCCCCTTACAACGCCGTTGGTGGTCTTAGTGATTTGATGGCACTGTTCTCCCAGGGGGCTCTATCCGCTTCCAGGCCCTTCCTGTTAAGATGTCAGTAGGGACACTCCACCAGGAGTGGATATCCTTCCTTTTCTTACCTAAGGCTTCATCTCCTATCATATTAGGTCTTCCTTGGTTACGGCTCCATTCTCCACACGTTGACTGGTCTGCTGGACAGATCCTGGCTTGGGGTTCCTCCTGTTCCTCTTCCTGCCTACTCAAGGCTACCCCAAAAGAGAAACTTCATGTTGCCACCATCCCAGTATCTTCTGCTCTTCCCGCTGTATATAGCGATCTCGGGGATGTGTCCTGCAATAGTCAGACTGATGCACTCTCTAGATCATGTGGTACTCTGGATGAGGGGCCCACCTATGAACCTGAGTCAATCATTCACTCCAGTTTGCATAACCATTTACCTTTGCCTGTCCCTAATTTCCCTTGGACGCACAGCCAGGCTAACAGTCGCTATGCCCTGTGATGCAATTGAGATTGTCGCTACACCTGACAATACTATTCAGTCGGCCTCTGCACCAGTTATGCCAGTCCAGCCCATGCCCAATGAGCTTCCTGCTTCTTGTTCAGGACCTTCTGTAACCTGGCCTCACCCTACTGCTACTATGTCCGTTTAAACCCGTTTAAGAGGCTCATTCCATCCTTTGGATAGACTGCCTCATTCAGCCAGGAGGGGTTTTCAATCTTTTTCTCAGGGCTCTCTGCATTCTGTTTGTGTTTCAGCTATCCAGCTTGACCCTTGTGACATGTCACCTTCTCACCAAACTGACCTCAGGGATCCACTGACCTCTGCCCAGTCTGGTGGTCCTGTGCTGGATGTCCAGCCTATCTTTAAGGGTCTGGGGGACCCTGCTCAGACTCCTGATCTTCTCATGCCCTTACCCATTCCCAAAAAGCCTTTAGTCCTCAAGTCCTCTCGTCCTCTCCCTACCTCGGTTCCAGTTTCTGAGGATAATCTAAAATACGAGGTTAGTCAAGTTTTGGATTCCCGGCATTCTTCAGTACCTCGTAAATTGGAAAGGGTTTGGCCCTGAGGAGAGGTCTTGGATCACTGCATCTGAGGTCTTTGCTCCTCGTCTGTTGAGCAGGTTCCATCTGAAGTTTCCCTTTAAGCCGGGACCCAGGCAGGGGAGGGGGAGGCCTCGTAAGAGGGAGGGTTCTGTCATGGTTATGCAGGGATCTTCTAAGACTAAGAGGCCAGCCACTTCCACCTGGTCATTTTTATAACCTCTCCTCTAAGCGTGGCTCCACCCCAGGCCCTATCAGGGAACCCTATATTAACCTGTGCACTGCAAGCCAGCAGTGCTGATCAACCATTGTGTATCATTGTGTGTTTGGCTTCCTGTTTCCTGCTTGCCGCATGCTCTACGTTTGACTCCGTTACCGACCTTGGCGTGTTCTCAATGATTCCTGTCTGCTTGTGACCTTGACCTTTTGCATGTTCCCGACCATCCCTGTTTGCCTGTGACCCTGAACCTTTGGCGTGTACTCTGTTGTTCCTGTCTGCTAGTTGCCCTGACCTCTGCTGTATCCCCTTACTATCCTTCTCATTCCAGCCTGCTGCTTCCTTCTCCTGTAGTTTACTGTGAGCGTGAGCTGTGAGACCCTAGGGGCACCGACCTGGAGCCAGACTGCAGCAAAGTCCATCCTCACCACTGGAGGCTCTGGCGAACACCCGCTGGCTCTTAGACTCCATGCCATGGGTAATCTATGCTCCAGCTCCTATTGGGATCTGTGTTAGTGATCCTGTAGACCTGTGTCCTGAATCTCCTTGGGTACAATCCGCAGCAGTCAGTCCTAAGGTCCACTACCTAGTGGTGCACTTCCAACTCTTACGGAGTGCATCTGTCACCTGGTCTCAGGTGACCTGTAACTCAGCATAACAGGATAGTCACTCAGCATCAGCATAGGCAGTCTTAAAGGGACATGAAATTTCAAAAAAAATTATTTGGTTATATCAGAATCAGGTGCTTGGTAGTTGGTGGTGATCCAAGACTGATTCATTTTTATGAAAGACAGTCGATCAACCGAGTTGGTGGACAGGCACACCCTGTGATCGGTTACAAAGCCTCCAGCAGCACTGAATGTGCGTTCTGAAAGAACGTTGGATGCAGGACAGGCCAGTAGCTCAATTGCATACTGTGCAAGCTCTGGCCAGTGATCTATCCTCAAGACCCAGTAACCCAGAGGATTTTTGGTGGGAAAGGTGTCCAAGTCTGATCTTGCCCCTAGGTATTCCTGCACCATGTAAATAAGACATTGGCGATGGCTGCTGGAACCGATCATACCTTGGGGCTGCGGACTAAAAAATTGTCTGAAAGCATCGCGGTCAGATGGCCACCTTCTCTACCGCTCCTTCTGTGACTGACTGAAGCCTCAGCAACACGTTGTCCAGGACCAGGAATTTGTAACCTCCCAGTCACTGGGAACGCATTGCACAGACCTTTCTGCAATGTTTCCGGAAGATGTTTCATCCTCTGCTCCCTCTGCGACAGAAAGATAAAGTCCGAAACATTACCCTTGTAACGTGGATCAAGGAGGGTTGCCAGCCAGTAATGATCTCTCTCCTTGATCCGCCAAATATGATGATCCTTCCACAGGCTTTGCAGGATCAGGGAGGCCATGCAGCATAGGTTAGCTGAGTCATTCAGTCCGGAGTCATCTGGATCACTAAGGACGACATGATCCGCAGCCACCTCCTCCCAGCCACGTACAAGTCCATGGGTTTCTTGGGACTGTAAATGATCCCTTAAAGACGGCTGCTGATGCTGAGTGCTAGGCTCCACCTCCATGCTGACACAATCCTCCTCCTCTTCCTGTGTGATCGGCGGGCCAGCAGGAACACTGTCTGGATAAAGAGGGCCTTGAGAGGTAAGGAAATCCTCTTCCTGCCTCTGTTCTGCCTCAAGTGCCCTGTCCATTATTCCACACAGCGTGTGCTCCAACAGGTGGACAAGAGGGACAGTGTCACTGATGCATGCCCTGTCAGTGCTCACCACCCTCGTGGCCTCCTCAAATGGTGACAGGACAGTGCATGAATCCCTGATCATGGCCCACTGGTGTAGGAAAAAAAAAAAAACTCCCCTGACCCTGTCCTGGTGCCATAGTTGCACAGGTACTCATTGATGGCCCTTTACTGCGTGTGCAGCTGCTGCAGCATTTGCCAACGTTGAGTTCCACCTGGTGGGCATGTCACAGATTAGGCGGTTCTTGCGCAGGTTAAATTCCTTTTGGAGGTCAGCCAGCCGAGCACTGGCATTATATGACCAGTGGAAATGCACACAGACTTTCCTGGCCTGCCTCAGGACATCCTGTAAGCCCGGGTATCTGCCCAAGAACTGCTGCACCAAGTTAAGGACATGAGCCAAACAGGGCACATGGGTCAGTTGTCTCTGTCAGAGGGCAGAGAGGAGGTTGGTGCCATTGTCACAAACCACCATTCCTGGCTTTATCTGGCGTGGCATCAACCACCTCTCAGCCTTCCCCTGCAGAAAAAGTGGCGTTTGGGAACCTGCCACTGAGGAACCACACATTCCACAAATTCACGGAAGGGGGCAGAGTCTACCAACTGAAAAGGCAGCTAGCAATTTAGCCAAGCTAGCATTCAACCGCTGGGCATGTGGATGGCTAGGAGTGAACTTCTTTCGGCGGTGCAGAAGCTGGGGCAGGGAAATTTGCCTGGTACAATCTTTTTTTTTTCTTTCTCTCTTTTCCACTTCGGCAAAATTTCCAGAAAAACTTATTTCAACTTTCCCGGTTCAAATTTTGGTCTCTTCTCGTTTTCACGTCATCGTGGCTTATATTTTCATACTTTAATTTATTCACTTATTGGGAAATTTTTACTTACTTACAGAAAAAGAATCATTACCCCCCTATTTAACCCCCTAACCCACCCTTCCTTATCCCCCCACCTGCCCCTGTTCATTATGTTCTTTGCTGTTACCTTCCTCTGCCTGCCATCTTCTCTAAGTATTTTTCTGAGGATTTAAATTTTTCCTAACTTTCCCATTTTTTAGTATGGATCCAGGATCGTCCTTTGTCTCTACTCTCCAAATGTGCCATTTTATTATGATACTCTATTTTATCGAACCAGTCTCTCATGTCTGGTTTTTCACTGTTTAACCACTTACAGACCGGACAATTTTGCTGGTCAAAGACCAGACCACTTTTTGCGATTCGGAACTGCATCGCTTTAACTGACAATTGCGCGGTCGTGCGACGTGGCTCCCAAACAAAATTGACGTCCTTTTTTTCCCACAAATAGAGCTTTCTTTTGGTGGTATTTGATCACCCCTGCGATTTTTATTTTTTGCGCTATAAACAAAAATAGAGCGACAATTTTGAAAAAAATGCATTATTTTTTACTTTTTGTTATAATAAATATCCCCCAAAAATACATTAAAAAATTTTTTTTTCCCTCAGTTTAGGCCGATACGTATTCTTCTACATATTTTTGGTAAAAAAAATCGCAATAAGCGATTATTGATTGGTTTGCGCAAAAGTTATAGCGTTTACAAAATAGGGATAGTTTTATAGCATTTTTATTAATAATTTTTTATTATTATTTTTTTTACTAGTAATGGCGGCGATCAGCGATTTTTATTGTGACTGCGACATTGTGGGGGACCCATCGGACATTTTTGACACATTTTTGGGACCATTGTCATTTATACAGTAATCACTGCTATATAAATGCAGTGATTCCTGTGTAAATGACACTGGCAGTGAAGGAGTTAACCAGTGGGTGGCAGTGTAGGGGTTAAGTGTTCCTAGGGGTGTGTTACTAACTGTGGGGGGGTTGGGCTTTCATTTAGTGAACACTGATCTCTGCTCCAATCACATGGAGCAGAGATCAGCGTCACTAGTTGCTAGGCAGAATGGAGAAATGCGGTTTACACGGCATTTCCTCCATTCAGCCGTCCCGTGAGACGATCGCGGGGATGCCCGCGGCGATCGAGTCCGCGGGTCCTGCGACTGGACTCACGGGGGCCCCGACCGGCGTGGGAGCGCGCCACCGGCGGCGCGCTCCCGATGGCAGGGCGGCATTGAATATTGGACGTACCTGTACGTCAATATGCCTGCCCGTGCCATTCTGTCGACGTACATCGTCGTGCGCTGGTCTGGAACCGGTTAACCAGTTCTTTGGAATCAACCCTTTTGCAGCATTGAGGAGTATCGAAGTAATTGTTTTCCTTATCTGCTTCCTTGTTTTTTTAAAGTCCTGAAACAGACACGTGGAAATTGTATATTATGTTCTCATTCGTTATTTCTTTTATAGTGCTCACCGTCTCTTGCCAGTACTCCTTTATACCCCCACCAAATATGCACCATTGTTGCCCTTTGGTTGCATTTCCTCCAGCATAATGGAGAACTCTCCGTTTGATAATGATTTATTCTTGCCGGTGTCAAGTACCATCTGGCCAACAATTTATAGTTCATTTCAATGGTGTTCATATCCCAGGCACTGTCATGGACTGCTCCAATCATCCTCTCGACTTGACCATCATCGAGTTTTAAGACCATTTCCTTTTCCCATTGGTCTATATAGGCTGGTCTTCCTTGTCCTTCTAACTCTGAAAGTATTCCATATACTTTAGATCTTCCTTTCCTTAATGACTGTTGTGTATAGAAGAGCCTTTCCAAGGGCCTCTCCTTCATCTCTTATTGGCTGTGTAAGTGTTTTTATGAAATGTACTAGTTGGAGTTAATTCCATTCGTTTATTTTCCATCCTGTACATTTTTCTATTTCTTGTCGTGTTTTAATCTTTCCCTTCGTAATAACATCTTTCAATTGAGGATTTTTTATTTTCCGTGCAGTGAATATCTCATTCCCTGGTGCAAAAAAAAATTGGTTTCCGTGAGTGCCATTAGCAGGGAATTATATTCCCATTTCTCTTTCCGATTCACTATGTCCCAAATTTTAAAAACATTTTTAGTCAGAGCATGCGTATCTTGGTCCAGTGTCCTATATTTTTGTGGTACCCAGATATTTTTGTGTAGTGTGCTTCTACTTTTTGTGTTTTCTATCTCTACCCATATTTTTACACTGTTCTCATTTGTCCACTCTATCAACCGTGTCAGTACTACTGCTTTGCAATATCTGTGTATGTCTGGGGTTGCCAATCCTCTGTGTTCCCTTTTCCTAGTGATAAGTGCAACATTTATTCTAGGCTTTTTATTCTGCCATATGAATTTTATCAACATTTTTTTTATTATCTTGAAAAAGCTCTGCGGTATCCCTATTGGTAGCATTTGAAATATGTACATTACTTTTGGTAGGATGACCATTTTAAACATGTTTATTCTGTCTATCCACGACAGTGTGCATGAGCATATTTTCGTCAGTTCCGCCTTGACCTCGTTTATTAATGGGAGTAGTATAGTTCGCTATGTATAATGTTTCAACAGTTGGGGTTAATTTGATTCCCAGATATTTTAATTCTTTTTTAACCCAAGTAAACGGGAGTTCTTTTTGGAGAGTCTGGACCTCCTTTTCCTCTACTCCTATATCTAATTTTTCTGTTTTGATAGGATTTTGAAGTTTGAAAGTTCCCCATATTTTATTACTTCTTTCAATATGTTTGGCAAAGTCACCTTTGGATTTGTCACATACATCAACACATCATCAGCGTAAGCTGCTATTTTATGTACCTTTTCTCCCACTCTCACCCCTCCTACATCCCGGTTGTTTCTTAGGGTCACCAAAAAGGGTTCCATTGATAGAACATATAGGAGAGGTGAGAGCGGGCAGCCCTGGCGTGTTCCATTACACATCTCAAAACCAGAAGACATTCTCCCGTTGACCCTCACAATGGCGGTTGGGCCATTATATAAGTTCTTAATCCATTGTATATACTTTGGTCATATTCCCAGGTGTCGTAATGTATCCATCATGAATCCCCAGTCTACCCTGTCGAATGGCTTTTCCGCATCTATTGACAGGAGTAAAGCTGGGGACTCCTTCATCCTTCCTTTCCCTAACATCAGAATTGTTTTTAAGCTGTTATCTCTTCCCTCTCTACCCGGGACAAACACGGTCTGATCAGGATTTATCCAATATGGTATTAATCTTGTGGCCAGAATCTTTGCATAAAATTTTTATGTCGGCATTTAGGAGGGCAATGGGTCTATAACTGGAACAGTTGGTTTTATCTTTCCCTTTAGGTATTATTGTAATATATGCCAGTAATGATTCTTTTCAGATTTTTTCTTTCTCTCCAAAATTATTTAGAAAGTCACATAGTCTCGAGATCAGAAGCTCTTGGAATTTTTGTAATATTTAATCATGAAACTGTCTGGTCCTGGACTCTTTCCCGATGGGGTATCCAAGCCTGGTACAATCTGACGTTGGTGTACCGATAGCAGATTGGCCACAAATACTTGGCTGTGACACACCTAATTCTACACCTTCATTCCTCTCAGTGCAGGTTTCAGAGTGGATTGAAGGTATAGTGGGGTTTGAGATCCCAGCTGATGAGCAGCAATGAGAGGTCCACTTTGTTCTTTGGTGTTGATCTTTTAGGTATGCTTGCCAACTAACTGCATGGCAGCTCGACATATGTCTGGCAAAGCGGCTGATGTTTTGGCCACGTGAGATATGCTTGAGACATATTTTGCAAATAGCAGCAGTGCGATCTGATGCACTCATCTCAAAAAAGGCCCACACCAAAGCACGTTTGGAATAACGCGCAGAGACAGCAGCACCCTGCACATGCAGAACTCTGCAGTGTGATGCAGTCAGTGTGCTGCCTTTAAGCTAGCCCCTGTAGGGCATCAGGCCTTGTTGGAGATGTGCCTCCTCCTCCTCCTCCTCCTCTCTCCTATCAGGCACCCACATGGAGTCAGTGACCTCATCATCCCCTTGCTCCTCATCACTGGAGCAAACCTGGCAGTATGCTGCAGCTGGGGGAACATGACTGCCAGATTGCTGTCCTTCTTGGGCACCCTCTCTCTGAGCTCACGTTACTGCCTCCCTCTAGCTGGGTACCATCATCAGAGTCTCCAAAACACTGGGCATACTCCTGGAGCATGTACCGAACACTGTGGTCAAACAGTTCGGGGGACTCCTCAGGAGGACATGGTGGGGCTAGGGAAGGAGCGACTGATGCCATTGAGCCGAGGGAAGAGGCCGTGTTGGCAGCTTCTTTGCCAGACAAAGTACCCTGAGCCTGGGTAAGAAAGGATGAGGAGGATGAGGACAGCTTAGTCATCCACTCCACCAAGTCTTCAGCATGTTGCGGCTCATCACGGCCAGCTGCCGAAAAAAAGGACAAGCGTGTCCTATGGCCACATGCTGATGAGGATGCACCGTGTCCACGACCAGCACTGTTGCCTTCAGACACAGAGCCTGCTTGCCCTCTTTTATTGGCTTGTGGCTGTCTGCCTCTCCTTGTTGGCCTTCCAGACATACTAATGGCCTGCAGGGAGATGTAGCTGCACAAAGCTGGGATGTGTGTATATATATATATATATATATATACTGATTATACTTCAGCTAGCAGAATCAACTGGCTGCCTGTAGTATTATTAGTATGAGAACACTGGCAATTGTATTCAGGTAAGCTTTAGGCGCACATTGTGCTAAGGACACTAAAACAAAATACTGCAACTCCCTGCCTGTATTTGTATGAGAATGCCGACAATTGTATTCAGGTAAAGCTTTAGGTCCACACTGTGCAAAGGGCACAGTACACTAAGTGAAAATAATGCAGCTCCCTGCCTGTCAGTATATAATGAAGATTAAAAAAAATAAAAAAATAAAATAAGAAAACAACAACAGTACAGATAAAGAAAACTCCACAAAATAATACTAACAAAAATAATATATGTAAAAATTATTTTAAACAAACTATAGGATAGGTAAGATAAGCTTCAAGTCCACAAGTGCAGAGTGTCTTCATTCAGCAAAGATAAAGGTGATGATGTGATGCCTTCCACCAATGGATAAGATGGACTCTCACCTTAAGCAATGGACCCCTGACAAATCAGACAGGTCAAAAAAGCATATCCCCACCAGGGGTTAATCACAGTAAAGTGATTAAAAGTACAGTAAAATGATACACTCACTTGATATGGCACTGAGCCGAGTGCCGAGTTGTAGGCGAGAGATCAGTGCCATATCATGTGAGTGTATCATTTTACTGTACTTTTCTAATAAACTTTTGAAACGGAGAGCACTAGATATTGTCCTCTTATGCTTTCATGTGGAATTATGCTGATATATGGGATATGAAAAGGATTAACTCTCGGAGCACCCCTGTCTGAATGCTGATGCCTGTGATTAACCCCTGGTGGGGATATGCTTTTTTGACCTGTCTGATTTGTCAGGGGTCCATTGCTTAAGATGAGAGTCCATCTTATCCATTGGTGGAAGGGATCACATCATCACCTTTTATCTTTGCAGAATGAAGACACTCTGCACTTGTGGACTCTTGAAGCTTATCTTACCTATCCTATATTTCGTTTAAAATAATTTTTACATATATTATTTTGTTAGTATTATTTTGTGGAGTTTTCTTTATCTGCGCTGTACTGTTGTTTTTTTTTATTTTTTTTATGGGATTTGGTATTTTGACCTATAGTATTCTAGCCGCAGTATTTTAGTACGAATTGTATGTATTTCAGTTTATTTGTTCAGCGCTGATTGAATTTGTTTTTGAGTATATAATGAAGACAATAACAGGAACGGATCTAGCTAAACTGAATACAGTGTATGAATATATATACACACACACAACACACCTGGGATGCATATATATCCTCTACACACTGTAACTGAAGCTAACTGACTCGCCTGCCTACTCTAACTCAAATTAAATGACACTGTCTCTCTCTCTCTCTTTGCCTTTAACCACCACCGCAACACACTACACAAGGCAGCCATACAGGCGGCCTTATATAGTGTGGGGCATGTACTAAACCCCCTGAGACATAATTGGCCAAAGCCACCCTGGCTTTGGCCAATCATGGCTCTCTGTTTTTTCTGCGCTGTGATTGGCCAAAGCATGCGGGTCATAGTGCATGCTTGGCCAATCAGCAGCCAGCAATGCACTGCTATGCCGCAATGAATTATGGGCCATAGCGCGCCACTCGAATTTGGCGCAAATGGCCCATAATGTTCGGAATTCACCGAACAGACGATGTTCGAGTCGAACATGGGTTCGAGTCGAACTCAAAGCTTATCCCTTGTGCCTAATAAGATTATGACCTAAGTTTTATAGAGGTTTTGGAAAATGAAAATCTGATCAGCAAACTCAGTAGTGGTTTGGTGCGGTCTGTTCAGGGCTTCACAGGGTGAGAGTTTGATTGCCTCCTCCTGCCTCTGGAAGATGTTTCTAGAGCTTGGGAGGTAGAATTCAAATTGACCAGCCTGAATATTGAGCAGGGTCTGCCCAGTTGATGGCTGGGATGTTGTCTTTCTCCCTCTTCAGGAATGACCCAGTGAGCTGGGAGGAGAAGAGCTGCTTGTCCATGGTACTCCTGGGGCTGGATGCTGGATTACTTTACAGGAAGCTGCAGCTATAGTATATACTGATCTTGTTCTAGGATTCTGTGAATAGAGTCTCCTTTCTGTGCTACACCTTAAAGCTGCTTCATGGTCCCCAGCTGTGAACCTGAGTAGCTGTACCTGTGCTAAAGCTACTTCATGGCCCCCTGCCATGAACCTACCTTGCTGTACCTGTGCTAAAGTTACTTCATTGAACCCAGCTATGAACCCATGGACTGTACCAGTCTAGCTACACTTTTTTGTAAACTATCTCATAGTTCCCAGCTGTGAGTGAAAGGCTGCGTTGTTGCTGTTTAGAGAAAAAGAGTTGTCTTCTGCAGAATTGTGCTTAACCCTTTTCGCTGTCAGGCCCTGTGCTCCATTTTGTACACTCAGGTGGCCGACCATTTTTGCATTTTTTTCTTTGCTTTTTTATTTTTCACTTATAGCTTTTAGAGTTTGTAAAACACCCCCAAAACCATATATTTTCTGAAAACACATGATCAGAATTAAAAGCAGGTGCTACTGATTTTTTTAGACACCCCGGTATTTGCTTAAATGTTTATCAAACCAATATATTTGCAAAAAATACACTATAACCATTATTAGCAGATAAAAACACAGCTAATTTTACAAAATTCCTGCTAAAACCCTACTAAATATAAAAGCTAAACCTGTATGGAGTTACACAGTAGGTGAGGTTGAAAAAAAGACACAAGTCCATCAAGTCCAACCTATGTGTGTGATTATATGTCAGTATTACATTGTATATCCCTATATGTTGTGGTCATTCAGGTGCTTATCTAATAGTTTCTTGAAACTATCAATGTCCCCCCTGAGACCACCGCCTGTGGAAGGGAATTCCACATCCTTGCCACTCTTATAGTAAAGAACCCTCGATGTAGTTTAAGGTTAAACCTCTTTTCTTCTAATTTTAATGAGTGGCCATGAGTCTTGTTAAACTCCCTTCTGCGAAAAAGTTTTATTCCTATTGTGGGGTCACCAGTATGGTATTTGTATATTGAAATCATATCCCCTCTCAAGTGTCTCTTCTCCAGAGAGAATAAGTTCAGTGCTTGCAACCTTTCCTCATAACCAATATCCTCCAGACCCTTTATTAGCATTGTTGCCCTTCTTTGTACTCGCTCCATTTCCATTACATCCTTCCTGAGGGCTGGTGCTCAGAACTAGACAGCATACTCTAGGTGCGGCTGGACCAGAGTCTGGTATAGCAGGAGAATTATCGTTTTATCTCTGGAGTTGATCCCCTTTTTAATGCATGCCAATATTCTGTTTGCTTTGTTAGCAGCAACTTGGCATTGCAGGCCATTGCGGAGCCTATCATCTACTAGGACCCCCAGGTCCTTTACCATCCTAGATTCCCCCAAAGGTTCTCCCCCTAGTGTATAGATTGCTTTCCTATTTTTGCCACCCAAATACATTATTTTACATTTTTCTACATTGAACCTCCATTTGCCATGTAGTTGCCCACCCCATTAATTTGTTCAGATCTTTTTGCAAGGTTTTCACATCCTGCGGAGAAGTTATTGCCCTGCTTAGCTTAGTATTGTCCACAAATACAGATATTGAACTGTTTATCCCATCCTCCAGGTCATTTATTTACAAATTAAATAGGATTGGTCCCAGCACAGAACCCTGGGGGACCCCACTACCCACCCCTGACCATTCTGAGTACTCCCCATATATCACCACCCTCTGAACTCGCCCTCATAGCCAGTTTTCATAAATAACATATTTGTCAATTTTAAATTGCGCCTTTTTGAAAAATGGTGAAAATCAATTGTACCCTTCTATTCCTTCTATCCCCACAAAGCACCTTCCAATTCCTTCCTATCCCTCCCTCTGTATCCCTCTCTTCCTTCGAGATGCACTGTATTCGTCTGTTTTCTCCTTTTTCTCTGATGATTGCAGCAATTTATTGGCCTCCTGGACCAGTATCGTGCTTTCTTGATGACTTTGCTGCCTGGTTACCCTATCATTCTTGGTGACTTCAACATTCCTGTCAATGTTACCAGCCCAACTTCTCAACTTAACCTCAACTTTTGGCCACCTCTGTCTACAACAGTTCACTCTAATCATCACTAAATGCACTTGCTCCTCTAACCATATACAGAATCAGGCCCTGACCGTTACAACCCTGGCAAACTTACAACACTGGAAATCTCAAGAGACATTGCCGTGCTCTTGAACGAGTGTGCTGTAAACCCAAATGCCTGCAAGACTTCACCCTTTATAAATCCACCCTTCTAAAATACAACTCTTGCCTCCATTCTGCCAAACAAGCCTACTTTGTCTCTCTTATTAATACCTTGTCATCCAGTCCCCTTTCGGCTCTTCTCAACCTTTAACTCTCTGCTTCATCCCCTACCCCCTTTACCCACTAACTCATTCACTGCTCAAGAGATTGCCAATAATTTCAAAGGCAAGATTGATACAATTTGTGAGGACACCTCCACTGTGCATACATCTTCCCCACCCAACATACCTTGCCTAACAGCACATTCAACACTCTCCTCTTTTCAATTGGCTACTACTGAAAAGGTTACAAAACTTCTCAGATGCCCACCTATTCAATTGTCCCTTGGATCCTGTTCCCCTACAACTACTCAGTCACCCTCTTCTTCTATCCTATGCTCCCCCACTCACATCGTCTACCTCTCCCTCTCTAGTGTCACTTCCCCCTCCCCCCTAAAACATGTGCAGATCACTCACTTAAAAAGGCCTCACTGGACCCCACCAACCTGAACAACTTATGAACCGTCTCATTGCTCCCATTCACCTCTAAACTTCTAGAACGCTTAGTCTACAATTGTCTTAGCTCTTACCTCAGTGAAAATAACCTTCTTGACTCCTTACAGTCTGGCTTTCGCTCGCAGCACTCCATGGAAACTGCCTTAATAAAAATCACTAACGATTTACTGACTGCTAAAACCAACAGCCAGTACTCCATGCTCCTACTACTTGACCTCTCTGCGCTTTTGATACTGTTGACAACCCGCTCCTTCGCAATAAACTCCATTCCCTTGACCTCCAAGATTCTGCTCTATCCTGGTTCTCTGCCTATCTATCATAGCGCTCCTTCAGTGTTACCTACAACTCTGTCTCCTCCTCACCAAGGCCCCTTTCTGTGGGGGGTCCTCCAAGGCTCTGTTCCTGGACTCCTTCACTTTTCTATCTACACCTCCTCCCTTGGTCACTTGAGAACTACCCACAGCTTCCAATACCACTTATATGCTGATGACACCCAAATCTATCTGTCTACTCCTCACCTAGCTTCTTCAGTCTCCTCTCGCATTACTAACTTACATACTGACTAGGGATGAGCTTCGTGTTCGAGTCGAACGCATGTTCGACTCGAACATCGGTCGTTCATGCGTTCGCCGAATTCCGAACGTTTGGGCCGTTCGCGGCAAAATTCGTGTGGCCCACAATGCACTGCGATGGCGCAATGCATTGCTGTCTCACGATTGGCCAAGCATGCACTGTGACCCCGCATGCTTGGTCAATCGCAGCGCCAGTAGCGGGAAGAGCAATGGTTGGCCACAGGCATCTTGCCTGTGGCCAATCATAGCTCAGACTGTGTAGTGCACGCCCCACACTATATAAAGCTGCCTTTCAGGCGGCCTCGTGTAGTGTTTGTTAGCATCTGAAGCAGTGGGTGTTCTGTGTACCTTCAACACAGTTACACACCAATCGTTTTTGGCTGATTTACTATTTTGCTCTTGTGTAGTGGTTACTGTCTGTGCCCTGACCGCAGTATACACCACTATATTCACCTCACCTATATAGCTAGTGATCTAGCTTTAATAATAGAGCTTGCAGTCAGTAGTGTTAGTGCGTGCTGTCTGCGTGCTCTGTACCCAGTACATACCACTATATACACCTACATAGCTGTTCTCTATTTGAGCCCGATTGTCATTTGCTGGAGTTATTGGAAGTTGTGTGTGCCTCCAGCACAGCACAGTATACATCTGTATATACCCTTTAACTCTGCTGTTTTCTTGTTATTGTCTGCGTGCCCTGACCGCAGTATACACCGTGATATTCACCTCACCTATATAGCTAGTGGTCCATCTTTAACAATAGAGCTTGCAGTCAGCAGTGTCACTCAGGAGATAGTGCGTGCTGTGTGCGTGCTCTGTACCCAGTACATACCGCTATTATCCACCTACATAGCTGTTCTCTATTTGGGCCCGATTGGCATCTGCTGGAGTTATTGGAAGTTGTGTGTGCTTCCAGCACAGCACAGTATACATCTGTATATACCCCTTTAACTCTGCTGTTTTCTGGTTATTGTCTGCGTGCCCTGACCGCAGTATACACCGTGATATTCACCTCACCTATATAGCTAGTGGTCCATCTTTAACAATAGAGCTTGCAGTCAGTAGTGTCACTCAGGAGATAGTGCGTGCTGTTTGCCTGCTCTGTACCCAGTACATACCGCTATTATCCACCTACATAGCTGTTCTCTATTTGGGCCCGATTGACATCTGCTGGAGTTATTGGAAGTTGTGTGTGCTTCCAGCACAGCACAGTATACATCTGTATATACCCCTTTAACTCTGCTGTTTTCTTGTTATTGTCTGCGTGCCCTGACCGCAGTATACACCGTGATATTCACCTCACCTATATAGCTAGTGGTCCATCTTTAACAATAGAGCTTGCAGTCAGTAGTGTCACTCAGGAGATAGTGCGTGCTGTGTGCCTGCTCTGTACCCAGTACATACCGCTATTATCCACCTACATAGCTGTTCTCTATTTGGGCCCGATTGACATCTGCTGGAGTTATTGGAAGTTGTGTGTGCTTCCAGCACAGCACAGTATACATCTGTATATACCCCTTTAACTCTGCTGTTCTATAAAAAAGGCATCTGCAGGAGTTAGTGGGTGTTGTGTGCCTCCAGCACAATATAAACTACCCAACTACTGTTTTACCCAACTCCCTTCAGGCCATTACCATGTCTGGAAGGCCAGCAAGGAGAGGCAGACAGGCGCGAGCCGATAAAAGAGGGCAAGCAGGCTCTGTGTCTAGAGACAACAGTGCTGGTCGGGGACGCGGTGCATTGTCATCAGCACGTGGCCATGGGACATGCTTGTCCTTCTTTTCTGCAGCTGGACATGTTGAACCGCAACATGCCAACGACTTGGTAGAGTGGATGACCAAGCCCTCTTCATCTTCCTCATCCTCTCTCACCCAGTCTCAGGGTAGTAGAAAAGCAGCTGCCAACACATCGTCGTCCCTCCTCTCAATGTCATCATCAGTGACTCCTTCCCTAGACCCACCACGTCCTCCTGAGGAGTCTCCTGAACTCTTTGAGCACAGTGTTGGGTACATGCTCCAGGAGGATGCCCAGTGTTTGGTGGGCTCTGATGATGACACTCAGCTAGAGGAAGGCAGTAGCGTGAGCACAGAGAGAGGGGATGCTCAAGAAGGACAGCAATCTGGCAGTCATGTTCCACAAGCTGCAGCATACTGCCAGGTTTGCTACAGCGATGAAGAGGGAGGGGATGATGAGGGCACTGACTCCACGTGGGTGCCTGGAAGGAGGGAGGAGGAGGAGGAGGAGGAGGAGGAGGAGGAGGCACATGTCCAACGAGGCAGGATGCCCTCCGGGGGCCAGCTTAGGGGCAGCACACCGACTGAATCACATCGCAGAGCTCCGCCTGCGCAGAGCGCTTCCTCTGCGCAGAGCGCTTCCTCTGCGCGTTATTCTAAAAGTTCTTTGGTGTGGGCCTTTTTTGAGACGAGTGCATCAGATCGCACCGCTGCTATTTGCAACATATGTCTCAAGCGTATCTCACGTGGCCAAAACATCAGCCGCTTGGGCACCACATGCTTGACCAGACATATGTTGACCTGCCATGCAGCTCGTTGGCAAGCATACCTCAAAGACCCACACCAAAGAACAAAGCGGACCTCTCCTTGCTCCTCATCAGCTGGCATCTCCAACCCCACTAGACCTTCAGTCCTCTCTGAAACCTGCTCTGAGAGGAATGAAGGTGTAGAATTAGGTGTGTCACAGCCAAGTGCTTCCGGGAACTCTGCTAGTGGTACATCCACGTCCGATTATAGCAGACAAATGTCCCTGCCCCAGCTGCTGGACCGGCGGAAGAAATTTACTCCCAGCCATCCACATGCCCAGCGGTTGAATGCTAGCTTGGCTAAATTGCTAGCACTTCAACTGCTGCCTTTTCAGTTGGTAGACTCGGCCCCCTTCCGTGAGTTTGTACAATGTGCGGTTCCTCAGTGGCAGGTCCCCAAACGCCACTTTTTCTCACGGAAGGCAATTCCGGCTCTCTACCGGCATGTGGAAGGCAATGTCCTTGCCTCGCTGGACAAGGCGGTCAGCGGTAAGGTGCATATTACCGCTGACTCATGGTCCAGCAGGCATGGACAGGGACGTTACCTGTCTTTCACGGCCCATTGGGTCACTCTTCTGGCTGCTGGGAAGGATGCAGGACAAGGTGCAGTAGTATTGGAGGTTGTTCCGCCACCACGCCTCCAAAATGCTACTATTGGTTGTGACACACCTCTCTCCTCCACCCCCTCCTCTTCTTCTTCCTCCATGGCCTCTTCCAGTGCTCTGTCCTCAGAACCAGCGGTGCTCCGTAGGCGTTGCAGGGGCTACGCAAGTACGCAGGCAAAACGATGCCATGCCGTGCTTGCGCTGGTTTGTTTGGGGGACAGGAGCCACACTGGGGCGGATGTTTTGTCAGCTCTGCAGGGGCAGACCGAGAGGTGGTTGACGCCACGCCAGCTTAAGCCAGGAATGGTGGTTTGCGACAATGGCACCAACCTCCTCTCCGCCCTCCGACAGGGACAACTGACCCAAGTGCCCTGTGTAGCTCACGTCCTTAACCTGGTGGTGCAGCGGTTCTTGGGCAGGTACCCCGGCTTACAGGATGTCCTGAAACAGGCCAGGAGAGTCTGTGTGCATTTCCGCCGATCATTTAATGCCTGTGCTCGGCTGGCTGAGCTCCAAAAGGAGTTGAACCTGCCCAAGAACCGCCTTATATGTGACATGCCCACCAGATGGAACTCAACATTGGCCATGCTGCAGCGGCTGCACACGCAGCAGAGGGCCATCAATGAGTACCTGTGCGACTACGGCACCAGGACAGGGTCAGGAGAGCTTGGTTTTTTCTCACCACGCCAGTGGGGCATGATCAGGGATGCATGCACTGTCCTGTCACCGTTTGAGGAGGCCACAAGGATGGTGAGCAGTGACAGTGCATGCATCAGTGACACTATACCTCTTGTCCACCTCTTGGAGCATACGCTGCGTGGAATAATGGACAGGGCACTTGAGGCAGAACAGAGGCAGGAAGAGGAGGACTTCCTTGCCTCTCAAGGCCCCCTTTATCCAGACAGTGTTCCTGCTGTGCCACCCATCACACAGGAAGAGGGTGAGGAGGAGGAAGAGGAGGAGGAGGATGATTGTGTCAGCATGGAGGTGGAGGCTGGCACTCAGCATCAGCAGCAGCAGTCTTATAGGGATGATTTACAGTCCCAAGAAACACGTGGACTTGTACGTGGCTGGGAGGAGGTAGCTGCGGATCATGTTGTCCTTAGTGACCCAGAGGACTTCGGACCGAATGCCTCAGCTAACCTACGCTGCATGGCCTCCCTGATCCTGCAAAGCCTGCGGAAGGATCCTCGTATTCTTCGGATCAAGGAGAGGGACCATTACTGGCTGGCCACTCTCCTTGATCCACGGTACAAGGGTAAGGTTGCCGACCTTATCTTGCCATCGCAGAGGGAGCAGAGGATGAGACATCTCCGGGAGGCCTTGCAGAAAGCTCTGTGCAACGCGTTCCCAGAGACTGGGAGGTCACAAACTCCTGGTCCTGGACAACGTGTTGCTGAGGCATCAGTCAGAAGGAGCGGTGGAGAAGGTGGCCGTCTGACTGATGCTTTCAGACAATTTTTTAGTCCGCAGCCCCAAGGTATGATTGGTTCCAGCACCCATCGCCAGCGTCTAATTTACATGGTGCAGGAATACCTAGGGGCAAGGTCAGACTTGGACACCTTTCCCACTGAAAATCCTCTGGCTTACTGGGTCTTGAGGATGGATCACTGGCCAGAGCTTGCACAGTATGCAATTGAGCTACTGGCCTGTCCTGCATCCAGCGTTCTTTCGGAACGCACCTTCAGTGCTGCTGGTGGCTTCGTTACCGATCACAGGGTGCGCCTGTCCACCGAATCAGTTGATCGACTGACCTTCATCAAGATGAATCAGTCTTGGATCACCCACAGCTACCAAGCACCTGAAGCTGATGTAACCGAATAATTTTTTTTGAAATACCACATCCCTTCAAGACTGCCTATGCTGATGCTGAGTGACTGTCCTGTTATGTTGATTGTCTATCCTCTTCCTCCTCCGCTGATATGTTGGAAGAACATTTTTGGTTCTGGGTGATGCCAACAGCCCAATTTTTCTGCCCCTGTTTAACAGGGGCGTTTAAGTACAATTTTTGATGCAATGCTTTGCAGCAGGGCTAATTCCTGCAATAAAACTAGAGTGTATGGCAGAGGTTGCAGTGTGATGGCACCAGTGCCTAAGGCCCAATTTTTCTGCCCCTGTTTAACAGGGACATGTAATTACAATTCTTGATATAATATTTCACAGGAGGGCCCCTTCCTGTGCCCACCCAGAGTAACGGTGAGGACTTATAGTGTTGTGGCACCAGCACCACAACCACCAAAGGTCAATTTTTCTACCACTGTTCAACAATGGCATGTAATTACAATTCTTGATATAATCGTTCACAGCAGGGCGCTCCAGCGGCCACCAAGAGTCACTTTGAGGGCTTACAATGTTGTTGCAAAACCAACACCTTGTTCCGCCATTTCTGCAGAGCATATAGGGCAGGCCCCTACTTGCAAACATCCAACTTACAAGCATCTCCTACTTGCAAACGGAAGGAGACAACAGCAAGTGAGATGAAAAAAGATGGACGACAAAACAAATTATACAGGGGTGATAACCCTTCCCTATGTTTTCCAAAAAGCTTAAAGATATTTTTTTTGACTGGAGCTACACTTTAAAAATGTACCGGTTGAAAATGACAAACAGATTCAACTTAACACAACAAACCTACACAGTCCCTGTCTTGTTTGCACCGCCTGTATACTGCTGTTCTGAGTATATAGGGCCTGGGGGCCACACACATTTCCTTTTTTTTAATATGGGTACGGGGTTCCCCTTAATATGCGTACAAGACCCAAATAGGCTGGTAATGGGCAGGGAGGGCTACCCATGCCATTTTTCTGAATGATTTTCAACCATATTGCAGGAACCAGATATAACATTAAAACCGCAAGCAGTTTTAAATGGTGTTATTTCCGTTTAATGTCATTTTGTGCAGGGACTGTTCTAAACACGGGAAACACGTGGCACTTCACAGGCATACTATAGACACCCCCCAGGCACCATATTTAAAGGAATATTTCACTTTTTTTTTTCACTTTAATCGTCATTAAAATCAGTGCTCCCGCCAAAACGGTAGTTTTTAAAACTTTTTTTTGCAGTGACCCATGTCCCCTGAGGCAGGAAGCAGATCGCCAAACCCTTTTTAGCACACTATCTTGCATATTAGCCGTTAAAATTAGCACTTTCCAATTCGAACGTTCGAGTCCCATAGACTTCAATGGGGTTCTAACGTTCGTACCGAACGCGGGGGTCGTTCGCAAGTTCTGGTGCGAACCGAACCGGGGGGTGTTCGGCTCATCCCTAATACTGACATATCAGCATGGATGTTGCACCACTTCCTTAAACAAAATCTCTCTAAAACTGAGCTAATAATATCCCCCCCGCCCAAGCCCCCCTCCCTGACTTTTCCATCAAAATCAACAATGCAACCATCAGTCCCTCCCCTCACGCCAGGGTACTAGATTTAATCCTAGACTCTTACTTGTCATTTCAGCCTCAGGTCCAATTTTTGTCAAAAGTTTGTAGAATTCACCTCTGTAACATATTTTAAATACGCCCCTTTTTAACAAATGAAACCACCAAACTCCTCATTCACTCCCTCGTTATCTCTCACCTTGACTATTGCAACTCCCTTCACATTGGCCTGCCTCTCCATCAGCTATCCCCTCTTCAGTATGTCATGAATGCTGCTGCCAGACTTATCCACCTTACCAACCAGTCAGTGTCTGCCAACCCTCTCCTCCAATCCCTACACTGGTTCTCAATCATGCAGCAAATTAAATTCAAAATACTAACACAACATACAAAGCCATTCACAACTCTGCCCTAAGCTACATTACCAACCTTGTCTCCAAATATCACCCAAACTGTCCTCTTCGCTCTTCTCAAGACCTCCTACTCTCAAGCTCTCTCGTCTCTTCCTCCCTTGCTCATCTCCAGGATTTCTCCAGAGCCACTCCCATCCTCTGGAACTCGCTACCTCAACCTGTCTGGCTATCCCCTAGTCTTGCTACCATCTCTTCAGGGAAGCTTATCATGTCTCCAACTAATCTTTTGCCACTTACATCAGCTCATTCACCACGGCTACAACCTTTTGTACCACCTGCCCCACCCTATTAGATTGTAAGCTCTTCTGAGCAGGGCCCTCTTATTCCTTTTGTATTTTTTTTTTTTTGCCAAAAGAAAGATTGTTACAGTTACAGTGCGTTATTGATGAAACAGAACGAGGACCATAACAAATTGAAATTGCACAAATAATAAACAAGTGTCATAAGTCTAACACAGTTGCGGGTGTTTAAACCAACATTCAGTAGGGTTATGACATATAGTTTTAAACAAAACATAAATTACTTTAACCGGCAGACCGAAGTAATTGGGGGCACGAGGCCCACTTGGCGTTCATATTAGTGAGTCTGCCTTTGTTTTCCGTCACGGAAACAATAAACCGTATAAACATCTAGAGTGAGGGTAGTATAACAATATCTATTTGCTACTGGTGTGTTGAGTGCGATGTGGGGGTGCTGTCTCGGACCACTAGCAACCCCTCTTTGGGGGGTATCTAGGAGATAGCGTTGTCTCAGCCAAACGGGGTAGGGGGATAAGGGATAGGGAGGGGTGGGGGTGGGGTAAGGATTGGGGGGTAGGGGAATCACAGGTTATCGGGTGCGTGTGGCCGTCACATATTTGTTGGGGCAGTGTATGGTACAGAACAGGGGATTACCGAATGTGAATGAGTGAGGAGGGTAGATGAAGGGGGATTTTACTATGTCCTTGCTTTGGTTTCTTGGGCTGTGTCCTATCTTTGGGAGAGTAAAAGTTTATATTCTTCTGATGTTTTAAAGGGATGACAGCAGGACCAGACGTTTCTAAATTTGGTAGGTGTGTCTTTGGCTTGATGAATTAGCTCTTCCATCTCCGCGATTTTAGATATGCGTCTGAGCCAGTCTGCCGTTTGTAGGGGCCTTCGGAGATTTCCAGAGCGTGGGGATGCACAATTTTGCCGCATTGACTAGGTGTAATGCAAGCGAGCGATGGTAATGTTTAAAAGGGATGGAGGAATGATGTAGCAGCATTTGGGCCGGTGTATATTCTATATGGTATGTCGTGATCTTGGAGGTAGTACGGTGAACTGTTTTCCAGAAAGGTTGGAGTATTGGGCAGGACCACCATATGTGTAACATAGAGCCAACACCGTCAGAACATCTCCAACAGTTAGGTGGAATGGTTGGAGAAATTTTGTTTAATTTAGTAGGGGTTTTATACCATCTAGAAAAGATTTTGAAGCCGTTTTCTTGTGCCGTCACATTAGTAGATCCCTTGTGAATGTGGGTGTAAATGTTTTCCCAATTTTTAGTGGATAGGTTAATGGAGAGGTCCCTTTCCCAGCTTTGGGTGGCCGCATTGGATTTGGGGTCGTGCGTCGAAAACAGCATAGGGTAAATGCTTGAGATTATGTGCCTTTGCTGGTCCGTTTGCATGCATAGGGTCTCAAATGATGTAGGTTGTCTGGAGTAGTCTCTGCGTTTGAGGGGGTCATTGAGAAAGTGCCTAATTTGAAAATATGTCCACTGCGGGCAAGATAAACCTGTCGCACTTGAGGGTATATCGGAAAGGTTTAGAAAAGTGTCTCCGGAAAAGAAATGCCTTGCCTGAACGTCATCATGGGGCCAGAATTCTGTCAGAAAGGTAGCTGATAGGCCTACCGGGAAGTCAGGAATCTGTCGGATGGGGGTTAGGGGACCCTGTATGGAAGAGATACGGTGTATTCTGCATTAGGGATGGCCGAACGGTTTGCGGCGAATTTCGGCTGTTTGCGGTCTTACGTGTTTACTGTGTAAAAGAACTTTGACCTATGATGACACATCCATCATGTGGTACAGGACAGCCAATTGAGACATTACAACACATGGACACTTGGACATTCCCCCTAACTTATAAATAGACCAGATCGGGCAGCCATTTTACATTCTTTTGTATGTCACTATAGGGAGAGGTTGCTGTGTGGAGCAGGGAGAGACTGCAGTGACCCAAATCGCTAGCTATTAGGTCCACAAAAGTTCTTTTAAGGACTGGTATGGTATAGGTGTAGTTCAGGATATAGGTGTGAGGCACTGCTATTCAAGTCATTGTTGCAGCAGCCTGTCTTTTGTAAGTGCAGAGAGGGACAGGACGCTGTGTGCAGCAGGGACAGTCAGTTTAATCATTAGCTGTTACTATTAGATCCACAAAAGTTCTTTTCAGGACTGGTATGGTAAAGTAGTACAGGATATAGTTTTGAGTGCTATTCAAGTTATTGTTGCAGCAGCCTGTGTTTTGTCAGTTTAAATAGGGACAGACAGGAAGCTGTGTGTGGCAGTGAGGGACAGTCAGTTTAATCAGTAGCTGTTACTATTAGGTCCACAAAGGTTCTTTTCAGGACTGGTATGGTAATAGGGTTGTACACGTATAATATTCTTTCTTCCAAATATAGAAAGAATATTATACTTGACTGCTGCCCTTCTGCTGCAGTATTCCTTTATGAGTATAGGGACTGAGGTACAGTCTGCTAATCACAACCTACTAGTTGCACAAAGGTCCTTATAAGGACTGGTAAGGTATAGCGTATTAGAGTATATAGGGTTGAGTGAAGTACAGTCTGCTAATCCTTAAGGACTGGTATAGGTCCACAATATATAGGGTTGAGGTGCACTACTGCTGACTGCTGCCCTATTCTGCACCAGTCCTTTATCAGTATAGGGACTGAGGTACAGTCTGCTAATCACAACCTACTAGTTCCACAAAGGTCCTTCTAAGGACTGGTGAGGTATAGTGTACTACAGTATATAGGGTTGAGTGAGGTACAGTCTGCTAATCACAACCTACTAGTTCCACAAAGGTCCTTCTAAGGACTGGTAAGGTATAGCGTACTAGAGTATATAGGGTTGAGTGAGGTACAGTCTGCTAATCCTTAAGGACTGTTAAAGGTCCACAATATATAGGGTTGAGGTGCACTACTGCTGACTGCTACATGATTCTGCAGCAGTCCTTTATCAGTATAGGGACTGAGGTACAGTCTGCTAATCACAACCTACTAGTTCCACAAAGGTCCTTCTAAGGACTGGTAAGGTATAGCGTAGTGCAGTATATAGGGTTGAGTGAGGTACAGTCTACTAATCACAACCTACTAGTTCCACAAAAGGTCCTTCTAAGGACTGGTAAGGGTGTACTATTTGGTGTGCAGTATATAGTTGTGTAAAACACGTATAAAATACTTGCACATATAGAAAGCATAGTATAGTGCGTTTCCACTGTGCAGTATTGTGACTGCTGAGCGGTTCTGCAGCGATACTACAAAGAGTGACAAACGCAATCCAAAAAAAAAGTATTGTAACTGGTGTGATAGACCAGTGGCCCCCAAAAACAACAGATTGAAGCGGGGTGTTATATACCTTCTTCCACATCTGCACGTCTCTAGAGAGTTTTGTCACAGGGTCATTTAAAAAATGACAGGCAGAGGAAGAGGCAGGCCCTTCCGCAGGGGTGGTAGGGGTAGGGCAGGAGCAACAGGCTTGAGCCAAAGTGGGAAATTGCAGAAGGTGCGTGCGATTACGTCAAAGGAAGCACCAGAATTGGTTGAGTGGCTCACTCAGCCTTACTCTTCTGCACCCTCCTCATCCTTTCGATCTGCACCCTCTTCTTCACTCTCTGCTATGTGCACCCCCAAAGACACTACCACCAACAACACCACCACCACCACCACCACCACATACCTTCCGCTTGAGTCACAGGAATTATTTTCCGATCCATATCAAGACATTTCTGATGCGCAGCCACTCTTGGCATTGGATCAGGAAGAGGAGGTAGCAACAACCGCCACTCAGCAGTCTGACGACAGTGCCCAGATCAGCCCAAGGAGGAGGTTGGTCCCCGGTGTTGCTGCCTACTCCGAGATCTCTACTTATAGCGGTGGGGAAGGTGACGTCGATGATGACGTGTCTAGTGATGTCACGTGGGTGCCCACAAGAGAGGAAGAGGAGGGGAGTTCAGAGGGAGATATGGACCATCAGATAGGGAGGAGAAGCAGGAATAACTTACATTGCACAGGAGGGACAAAGCAGACTGCTAATGTATCAGGAGCGAGTCATCGACCATGTACGGTCACATCTGGCGCTCCCAGGACACCGGCACATGGCTCCGCAGTGTGGGCTTTTTTTAACGTGTCCGCTGCTGACAATAGTGTTGCCATCTGCAATCTTTGCAGTCAACGCATTAGTCGCGGTAAGCCCAACACTCACCTAGGGACGAAGGCACATGAGCTGCCATCACCGAGCCCAGTGGGAGCAACGGAACACACAAAGCCACACTCCAGGCTCTCACTGTCCAGCCTCGTCTTCTACTTCTCCTTCTCCTCACAATTGTCCTCCACTCTACCTTCCATCACGCCAAGCTCACGTTTTTCTGCAAAAAGGCAGGCTTCCGTGGGCCTAATGTTCAAGCGTAAAAAAAATGATGACGCCGGATAACCCTCTTGCCCAACAGTTGACGGCTGGCTTGTCAGGGCTGAGCGTCACGCTAAACATCACCTCACGTTCAGGGTCCAGGCAGGACGGGTTTGTCCGTGTGCGTCCGGCCGACGCGACGGATTTAAGGCTTTGAAACTTCAATGATATTGTAAGTGTTATTTTATATCCTTAAAGTTTTTTAATAAAGGGTTTTTACACTATTGGAGCACTTTCCTTCTTTTTCCATGGTGTACGCTTTTGAGCCTTCCAAATTTGTGAGAAGTATCCTATGAAAAACGCATCCAGCCATTCGTATATGGAGAGGGTGATGTAAAGGTGAACAGAAAGGATTCCTTTGGAGTGGGGGACAACCTTATATTTACAAGCTCACTGTGATCCTCTGTAGTGGGGGATCATGAAGTTCCGGTAAGAAGTGACTTCAGATACATGGTGGTGGATTGAACACTTTTTGTGCATAGAGGACTTTGCTTGTATCTAATCCTTTAAGGACTGGACTCTTTTTTTTTTATTTGTTCAATATTTTGTGTTTATTTGGAGAATTTTTAGTTCACGGGTGTTTTTAGATGTGATCACCTGATATATGATTTATATAATTTTTGCACACTAAATTGTGACCTGCCCACTTAAGGGTGTGGCTGGGAAGAACATCTATATTGCTTATTTCCCCATTGGCTGGGGGTAGAATAACACTGTCTTTATATTGTTTTCATACCGTCACTTTAATCTGTTAGAGTGCACTTAGAGCGGCTCTATATATATATATTTTCTGTCAGAACTGATAGCCCGCCAACTACTGCCATATAAACTGGTGGACTCGGAGGCCTTTTGAAAATTTGTGGCCATTGGAACACCACAATGGAAGGTCCCAGGAATTAAGTATTTCTCACAGAAGGGCATCTCAGAGCTATATGGCCATGTTGGTCAGTGTGGGTGCCAAGATACATCTGACCACAGACACGTGGTCTAGCAAACACGAGCAGGGAAGGTATATCACTTTTACTGCCCACTGGGTGAACCTTCTGACGGCCGTCAAGCATGTAACCCGTGTAGATTTGGTTTTACCGCCACGGATTCCATGCAGGCCTGGCTCTTCTTCTCCTCCTCCTCCTCCATCCTCCTCCCTCTCCTCCTCGGCTGACTCCTCCTTTTCCGCTGCTAGCATCTCTTCCGCTGCGCCGTCCAAGCTCCCCAAAACCTATTCGACATGCCAGGTGAGACGTTGCCATGCCGTGCTGCGTCTGTTGTGCCTGGAAGCCAAGAGCCACACTGGCCCGGCACTCCTTTCAGCTTTGCGTTCACAGGCAGATCAGTGGCTAACACCGCTTAATTTGACAGTTGGTAAAGTGGTGTGTGACAACGGTGCCAATCTGCTTAGCGCATTGAAACAGGGCAAAATTATGCACGTGCCATGCATGGCACACGTCTTAAACTTGGTCGTGCAGCGATTCGTTGTCAAATACCCTGGGGTCCATGACATCTTGCGGCAGGCAAGGAAAATCTCGGCCCATTTCAGAAGATCTTACATGGCTATGGCTCGCCTTGCTGACATTCAGCGGCGACACAATCTGCTGGTCAGACGTCTTATTTGCGATTGCCCGACGCGATGGAACTCAACCTTCTATATGCTTGATAGGCTGCTCCAGCAGAAACATGCAGTTAACGTCTACCTGTATGAACTCTGCGGCAGAACAGGTTCTGGGGAGCTGTTTTTTTTTTCACCGTGCCAGTGGCTGCTCATGCGTGACGCATGCAGACTTCTGCGGCCATTTGAGGAGATCACCAAACTGGTCAGTTGCAGCCATGGCGCCATCAGTGACATGGTACCTTATGCCTTCTTTATGGAGCGTGCATTACGTTGTGTCATTGATCAAGCTGTGGAGGAGCAGGAGCGGAAAGATGAGGAAGTCGCAATGCTGGATGAATTCCCAGGGGGGCTACTCTATCTGAGACAAGTGAACAACTGGAGTCTGAAAAGGAGTCAGAGGAGGATGGTGCCGGGGCGGATGAGGAGGAGCAAGAAGAGCATGCTTTAAACCTTTCTGGGATCCCTGTTGTGTGTGGATGGGGAGAGGAGAATGAAGAGGACGACATTATCCTGGATGATGAGCAGGAGCCAGGCCACCACACCGCTTCCAGTTTAGTGCAAATGAGGGCCTTCATGCTCCAGTGTTTTAACAGGGACCCCCCTATAAAAAGCATAAGGGTCAAGGACCAGTACTGGGTGGCAACGTACTTAGACCCCCGGTACAAACACAAAATGGCCAAAATGTTACCGCCGTCACAGAGGGCTGTCAGAATGGAGCACTTCCAGGCCTTGCTTCGAGAAATGCTACATTCTGCTTTTGCGTGCGCTGGCAGAGGAGCAATTCCTACTCCCAGAGAAGGAGTTGCGGGTACCAATCCAACAGCGCGTGCAAGAAGAGGCCGGTTTGAAGATGTGTTGGTGACTTCTGAAATGAGGTCATTCTTTCAGCCGACCCATCGACAGGTGTCATCCGGATCCAGCATCAGGGAACGCCTAGACCGACAGGTGTCCGACTACATCGACCGATGTGGACGCTCTGTGGAGTGATGAACCCCTGGACTACTGGGTGGGCAGGCTTGACCTCTGGCCAGAGCTTGCCCAATTTGCAATTGAACTGTTGGCTTGCCCCTCGTCCAGTGTCCTGTCCGAAAGGACGTTCAGCGCAGCAGGGGGGATCGTGACTGATAAGCGTACTCGCCTAGCTCACAACAGTGGTAACTACCTCACATTTCTAAAAATGAATGAGGCATGGATCTTGGAGGAATTCAACACATGTGACCAGTAGACCATGTATATGTCTAGAAACAATTTTTTTAATCAAGCACACAGACCTTCTTTCTTCATTTGGCTCACTTCTTGTACTAAAAAAGCACACCGTACTATATGCCCATACCCTCCTGTTTGAAGAGGTTGAGCGGTGTCATATTGCTCCTGGGGCTGCTTATTATGAGGGGCTCCCACCATCCCTGTGCTGTGCTCATTATGAGGGGCTCCCACCATCCCTGTGCTGTGCCGACTTCCTCCTGGGGCTGCTTATTATGAGGGGCTCCCACCATCCCTGTGCTATGCTGACTTACTCCTGGGGCTGTACCTCTGCTGTGCATATTATGAGAGGCTCCCACCATCCCTGTGCTATGCTCATTATGAGGGGCTCCCACCATCCCTGTGCTATGCTGACTTCCTCCTGGGGCTGTACCTCTGCTGTGCATATTATGAGGGGCTCCCACCATCCCTGTGCTATGCTCATTATGAGGGGCTCCCACCATCCCTGTGCTATGCTGACTTACTCCTGGGTCTGCTTACGGTGCAGGTGTGAGTGCTGTATATCACGGTGCTGGTGTCAGTGCTTTATGTCACGCTGTTGATGTCAGTGCTCTCTATCACGGTGCTGGTGTCAGATCACTCTATCACGGTGCAGGTGTCATTGCTGTATGTTCCGCTGCTGATGTCAGTGCTCTCTATCACGGTGCAGGTGTCAGATCACTCTATCACGGTGCAGCTGTCATTGCTGTATGTCACGCTGCTGATGTCAGTGCTCTCTATCACGTGGCTGGTGTCAGATCACTCTATCACGGTGCAGGTGTCATTGCTGTAGGTCACGCTGCTGATGTCAGTGCTCTCTATCACGGTGCTGGTGTCAGATCACTCTATCACGGTGCAGGTGTCATTGCTGTATGTCACGCTGCTGGTGATCATCTCCTGCACCCTCTTCTTTGCCTACCCTGACCTTCCCTCTCCTCCATTGCCTTCATGCGCTCCACAGTCCTGAATTGTCACAATTTCCCATATAAAAAAAGAATGCTTGTAGTTGTCGATCCCAGATTCACCTCATACATGTGTTATGTCATTGGCCATGTGGTGGGACTATGTGTGCACAGCTAGTAATTATTTTGTGGCTGCAAATTTGACCTGTAGGTTTGTAAAGTTTGCCTCCCATTGAAGTCAATGGGGCGCGCCGCGAACGTTACGGTTCGCAAACTATCGGCCGCGTTCGCGGTCCGCGAAATGTCCCATCAGAAGTTCGTCCATCACTATTCTGCATGCCTTCTGGAATGATTGTAGAGTGCTTCCGATTAGCGTATGCTGTGTGCAGGAATCGGGGGTATGGTTTGGGGCTAACCATGGTAACGAGCTTATTGGGATCCGCGCAAATTCATGTTCGATTTGTATCCAGGCTTTTGAGCTCGAATGTACGTTCCAGTCTATGATTCGCGTCAATTGGCAGGCCCAATGGTATTTGGATAAGTCTGGGAGGCCAACACCTCCTATTAGTTTGGGGAGAGCGAGTCTTCCTTTTGTATTTTATTGTATTATAACTCTATTGTCTCCCTTTTATATTGTATAGCGCCACGTAAACTGTTGGCGCTATATAAATCCTGTATAATAATAATAATAATAATAATAATAATGTACCCCAAAAAATCTAAAAAAATTCTGTGAGGTTTTCATTTTTCACTTACAGCCTTCAGAATTTGTAAAAGACCCTCCCAAACCATATATTTTCTAAAAGCATATGACCTCTGGAATAAAAAGAAGGTGCTACCTATTTTTTAGGCCTTGTGGTATTTGCGCAAATGTTTATTAAAACAATATATTTTTGATACAAATACACTAAAACCTTTATTAGCAGATACAAACACAGCAAATTTTACAAAATTCCTGCTAAATTCCAACTAAATATACAATTTTTACCTGTATGGAGTTAATACATAACAATTATTTGTAATTTTTACATTGCACTTTTTTGCAAAATGGTTAATCAAACGTACGCAAAAATGTAAATAAACAAATTTCTCAAAAAATATGAGGGTATTCATTTTTTCCTTACAGTATTCAGAATTTGTGAAAGAGACCCCCCCCTCCCTCCAACCATATATTTTCTGAAAGCATAGGACCAGTAGAATAAAAAGAAGGTGCTATTAATTTTTAAGGCTGCACAATATTTGCACAAATGTTTACCAAAGCAATATTTTCGCTAAAAATACACTAAACTCATTAACCACTTTCAGACCGGACCATTTTGCTGGTAAATGACCAGAGGTCTTTTTACACTTTGGCACTGCGCTGCTTTAACTGGTAATTGCGCGGTCATGCAATGTTGTACCCAAACAAAATTTGCGTCCTTTTCTTCCCACAAATAGAGCTTTCTTTTGATGGTATTTGATTGCCTCTGCGATTTTTATTTTTTGCGATATAAACGTAAAAAGACCGCAAATTTTGAAAAAAAATGATATTTTCTACTTTTTGTTATTAGAAAAATCCAATAAACTCAATTTTAGTCATACATTTAGGACAAAATGTATTCAGCCACATGTCTTTGGTAAAAAAAAAGTCAATAATTGTATATTTATTGGTTTGCGCAAAAGTTGTCACATCTACAAACTAAGGTACGTTTTCTGGAATTTACGCAGCTTTTAGTTTACGACTGCCTATCTCATTTCTTGAGGTGCTAAAATGACAGGGCAGTACAAAACCCCCCCAAATGACCCCATTTTGGAAAGTAGACCCCCTAAGGAAATTGATAAGAGGCATGTTGAGCCCATTGAATATTTTATTTTTTTGCCTCAAGCGATTGAATAATGACAAAAAAAAAATTTTTTTTTTTTTTTTACACAAAGTTGTCACTAAATGATATATTGCTCACACATGCTATGGGCGTATGTGAAATGACACCCCAAAATAAATTCTGCTGCTTCTCCTGAGTACGGGGATACCACATATGTGGGACTTTTTGGGAGCCTAGCCGCGTACAGGGCCCCGAAAACCAAGCACCGCCTTCAGGCTTTCTAAGGGCGTAAATTTTTGATTTCACGCCTCACTACCTATTACAGTTTTGAAGGCCATAAAATGCCAAGATGGCACAAAACCCCCACAAATGACCCCATTTTAGAAAGTAGACACCCCAAGCTATTTGCTGAGAGGCATGTTGAGTCCATGGAATATTTTATATTTTGCCACAAGTTGCGGGAAAATTACAAACTTTTTTTTTTTTTTTTTTTTTTCCACAAAGTTGTCACTAAATGATATATTGCTCATGCATGCCATGGGCATATGTGAAATGACACCCCAAAATAAATTCTGCTGCTTCTCCTGAGTACGGGGATACCACATATGTGGGACTTTTTGGGAGCCTAGCCGCGTACGGGGCCCCGAAAACCAAGCACCGCCTTCAGGCTTTCTAAGGGCGTAATTTTTTGAGTTCACTTCTCACTACCTATTACAGTTTTGAAGGCCATAAAATGCCAAGATGGCACAAAACCCCCACAAATGACCCCATTTTAGAAAGTAGACACCCCAAGCTATTTGCTGAGAGGCATGTTGAGTCCATGGAATATTTTATATTTTGCCACAAGTTGCGGGAAAATTACAAACTTTTTTTTTTTTTCACAAAGTTGTCACTAAATGATATATTGCTCACGCATGCCATGGGCATATGTGAAATGACACCCCAAAATAAATTCTGCTGCTTCTCCTGAGTACGGGGATACCACATATGTGGGACTTTTTGGGAGCCTAGCCGCGTACGGGGCCCCAAAAACCAAGCACCGCCTTCAGGCTTTCTAAGGGCGTTACAGTTTTGAAGGCCATAAAATGCCAAGATGGCACAAACCCCCCCCCCAAATGACCCCATTTTAGAAAGTAGACACCCCTAAATTTAGGGGTACACTAGTGAGACTAGGTAATAAATGGCGGGTGCCCTGAAACTATAAAAAAATAACTAACCAACCAGCGTCACCTGTAACAGTTATATGGTGATCACTGGTGAAAGGGTTAACTAGGGGGCAATCAGGGGGCTTTATGCGGTAGTATATGGGGGTCCCTGGCGCTATAAAAAGCTGCGGCGAACCTAAATACCTACCTGCCTAACTAGCGTCACCTGTGACACTAATACAGCGATCAGAAAAACGATCGCTTATTAGGCTGGGTTCACACTGGAGCGATGCGGGAACGCCACGAATGCGCGGCGGGTTCCCGCATCGCATGCCTCCCGGCGGCAGTTCACACTGCCCTATGCGAACTGCTGGGAGTGTCAGTGAAATGTTAATGACACCCCCAGATCAGTTCGCATATCGCAGTGCGATCTGCAAACTTGGATCGCATGGTGTGAACACCCATGCGATCCGATTCTGCTGCGGACCAAAAAAAGGGTCCCGTGCGAGTTTGCGGCGGGTGCGGCGGGTGCGACACGAATTCAGCCATACTATCTGTATAGCTGAACTCGAATCGCACAGAGATCGGATGTGATTTGCACTGCAGTGCGGTGCGAATCACATCCGTTCTCATAAACCGCTGCAATGTGAACCCAGCCTTAGTGACACTGGCGACGGGGGGTGATCACGGGGTTAAACCTTTATTGGGGGGGTTAGGGGGGTACCTTAGAACTAAAGGGGGCTAACCCTAACTGCCCTAACAGTTATTAGTCACAAATGACACCTGCCGGGTGATCAGGGGGTTAAACCTTTATTAGGTAATAAATGGCGGGTGCCCTGAAACTATAAAAAAATAACTAACCAACCAGCGTCACCTGTAACAGTTATATGGTGATCACTGGTGAAAGGGTTAACTAGGGGGCAATCAGGGGGCTTTATGCGGTAGTATATGGGGGTCCCTAGCGCTATAAAAAGCTGCGGCGAACCTAAATACCTACCTGCCTAACTAGCGTCACCTGTGACACTAATACGGCGATCAGAAAAATGATCGCTTATTAGGCTGGGTTCACACTGGAGCGATGCGGAAACGCCGCGAATCCGCGGCGGGTTCCCGCATCGCATGCCTCCCGGCGGCAGTTCACACTGCCCTATGCGAACTGCTGGGAGTGTCAGTGAAATGTTACTGACACCCCCAGATCAGTTCGCATATCGCAGTGCGATCTGCAAACTCGGATCGCATGGTGTGAACACCCATGCGATCCGATTCTGCTGCGGGCCAAAAAAAGGGTCCCGTGCGAATTTGCGGCGGGTGCGGCGGGTGTGGCGGGTGCGGCGGGTGCGGCGAATGGCTGAACTCGAATCGCACAGAGATCGGATGTGATTTGCACTGCAGTGCGGTGCGAATCACATTCGTTCTCATAAACCGCTGCAATGTGAACCCAGCCTTAGTGACACTGGCGACGGGGGGTGATCACGGGGTTAAACCTTTATTGGGGGGGTTAGGGGGGTACATTAGAACTAAAGGGGGCTAACCCTAACTGCCCTAACAGTTATTACAGTCACAAATGACACCAATGCAAAAAAAAAAAAAAAAAAAAAAAAAATGACATTGGTGTCACTGTGACTGGGGGGCAGGGGTAATTGGGGGGGTGATCGGGGGGTAAAGGGGGGGTGTGAGTGTGCCTGGCATGTTCTACTGTGTGTGGGATGTGTTGGTGCAACTCACTGATCCGCTCTCCTCCGTGTCGGAACGAAAAATACCGACACGGAGGAGAGAATACATCACTTCCTCTCCTGTGTTTACATTACAGGAGAGGAAGTGATGTCACCGGGGATTTCCATTCGTCGGGAGCGATCGCGAGGGGGTGGCCATGAATGAATGGCCGTCCCCTCGTCCGGGATCGCTCCCGAACGAAAACCGACCGCCGCAGGCACCGGGCGGGGGCCCGATCGGGCCCCCGACCCGCGGGAGGCTAATCACGTACATGTACGTGCTTATGCCTGCCCGTGCCATTCTGCCGACGTACATCGGCGTGAGGCGGTCGGCAAGTGGTTAATAGTGGATTCATACATGGTAACATGTACAAAATCCCTGTTAAATTCCTAGTAAATATAGAAGTTAAAACTGTATTGAGTTAATAACAAATATTTGTAACATTTTAAATTGCACCTTTTTGTGAACAAAACTGTAAATAACAACAATTAACAAAAATCCAGAGGTTACTATTTTTCACTTACAACTTTCATAATTTGAAAAGAGCCCTCAAACTAGATTTTCTAAAAGCACATGACCTGTAGAATAAAAACAAAGTGCTACTGATTTTTTGGCCCCATAATAATTGCGCAAATGTTCATCATATTGCTATTTGTACAAAAAATACACTATAATCATTAATATTGCACATAAACACAACAGCGGAGCTCAGGGACATGCATGCAGACCTACATAAATGTAAAATTGTGAGCAACGGCTCTGTTCGTGCAGTTTCTACATGCCAAATTACATCAATGGGACTGCCTGCACAGGGATGCATGGAACAACTGTCCATCCCTGTAAAGGTATGCTGTGTATTCCCTGTGTGAACAGGGCCTTAGGCCGCTTTCACACAATCCGATTGATCGGACCACCCATTGTTCTCTATGGAGAGGCGGATGTAAATGGACATATGTTTACACCCGCCTGCATCTGTTCCAGTCAAGTCCGCTAAAAACAGATGGATAGGGATTCCATTCCCCATCCATTTAGTAGATCAGATAAGATGGTATCTGATGGAAATGACAAGTGGTTTGTTTCCATCCGACCATCCCATAGAGAATAGTGGGCTGTTTCTGTGTCCACTCTGCATCAACGGAGCAGACACAGACCTGTCATCCGCCTGCTCAGCTGGGATCAGCAGACAGATCTCCCACTGAACAGGCGGATCTGCTTGAGTCCACTCCACGTGAAAGGGGTTTTAAAAGGAGTGGCCGGTCCATTATTATTTTTTTTCAAGCCACATGATTAGATCCTGAGGATCTAATTGGCTTGGAAAAGGTTGGGCTCAGGGGGAAGAGCATTGACTTGACAAAAGCAAATTAATTTGCTTGAGTGCTGGAGGAGACCATCACTGTGGAGGGGTGAGTGCAGGAGGGGGGGACAATCGCTGTGGAGAGGCTGGGTACAGGCGGACTGAGAAAGAGAAAGGGACTGAGCAGCTGTATTAGGGCATTTTCAGGTGCTATTTTTAACGCTATAGCACCTGCAAAACGCCCTCAGTGTGAAAAGGGTCTAAGTGGAATTTTGAACTAAAGTGGAGCATTAATAACCAGGAGTTGTACTTTTCACTGCTTCTGCTTGCAAGTGTTTGTTTTTGGGGTTTTTTCCTCCTTTATTTGATACGTTTGCTATCAGTTTTTAAAATACTTTTTTTCCCTTCCTTTTTCTGACACTTTTTAAACAGCTTTTTTCCCCCTTTCTGCTAATTAAGGGGAGTGGTTAATTGTTCACAGGTGTGTATCTAAATGTCTATACCATTGATATGCAATTAGCGGACCTCCAGCTGTTGCCAAACTACAAGTCCCATGAGGCACAGTAAGACTCTGACAGACACAAGCATGACACCCAGAGGCAGAGGCATGATGGGACTTGTAGTTTTGCAACAGCTGGAGGTCCACTAATTGCATATCCCTGGTCTATACAAACTCCCCTAGGAACTTGGTCCCTACTGATGGTGGCTTGCATGTGGATTTTGTGAACATAAGTGGAATTTTGAACTAAAGTGGAGAGTTAATAACCAGGAATTGAAAACAGGAGTCTTCTAACCTGTACATAACATCTTAAACTTCCTGCAAGTAATTATATTGTAACTGGGGAAATGAGTGCTAGCAGGGATGAAGGTTTTGCTCAGTGCGCAGTATGCCACATGTATGCAAAATTGGTGCAACAGCTCCAAGATGGATACTGCTGTGACAGACGTGAGCGGGTTGCCCTTCTGGATGCTCGCATTAGAGATCTGGAGGAGCAAGTTGCAACACTGGCAGAAAGGACAACCTTGAAAGGGGTCCTCTGCTCGCTGAGCAGGTGGTCAGTAGGGTTGATGTGGAAGGTGGAGGGGCAGGTCAGGACTATCAGATATGAAGATGAGTTAATGTAGTTAGAGGGAGTGGAAGGGGCTCGCAGAAAAGGAAGGCCAGTCCTGTATTTGTGCATCAAAACAAATTTTCCAAGTTGGGTGAAGATATGGAGGTAGCAAACACAGAGGTGGCAGCCCTAGATGTCACTGCTACCCCCAACAGCCGGGAGAACAGCCCATCTAGTAGAGGTGGTGGGGGGAATGCAGGTAGGTCTAGACAGTTGGTGGTAATAGGCGATTCTATAATCAGAAGGATTGATAGAATAATTTGTTGCCAGGATTGCCACAACTGAATGTTTTGCTGTCTCCCTGGTGCTAGAGTTTGGCATGTGGTGGACCGGGTGGATGGCTGCAAGTTGAAGGGAAGGACCTCCAAGGTGATATTCTCTGTAATATTGCCTGTGCCATGCGAAACACAGTAAAGGCAGGGGGTTATTAGAGAGATGAATGCATGGCTAAAGACCTGGTGTAGGGAGGAGGTATTTGGGTTTCTAGAGCACTGGGCTGACTTTTCATTGGGGTGCAACTTATATGCTAAAGACAGTTTGCACTTGAATGGAAAGGGGTCTGCTGTGCTGGGGAGAGGTTTATGGGAAGGCTGGAGGAGTATTTAAACTAGAATTGAGGGGGAGGGTGAACTAGAATTCCATTGGGCAGACAGGTCAGTTAGCAGTCAGACCTTAATGGAGGGTGGAATGGGGATAGATGGGGGGAGATGGGGAGGGTTATGGCAGGTGACAAGAAAGTTCCCATGTTGTAAACAGACATTGGAAACTATAGTGCCATTTGTACTACTAAAAATGATATGAAAAACACCAGAGCAAAATGTAATAATGCATTAAAAAGTGTTTGTTCACCAATGCCAGAAGTTTGCCAAGCAAAATAGGCGAGTTGGAAGCTCTGGTGCATGAGGAGAGCTATGATGTAATGTGTATTACTGAAACCTGGCTTCAATCCTCACATGACTGGGCTATTAATATTCTTGGCTATGCACTCTTTCGGAGAGACAGGGTAAAAAAGAAAGGTAGCTGGGTCTGTCTCTATGTGAGAAGTGAACTCAAAGCAAATGTGAATGAGGACCTGGTTGATAGAGAGTGTGATGAGTCTGAAACATTATGGGTGGAACTGCATATAGATGTGTGTAGTTCAAAGTTAATCATTGGAGTTTGTTATAGACCACCCAATGTTAATGAGGAGGTGAAGACCCAGCTCCTTCCACAGTAATAATCTGAGATTTTAACTACCCAAAAATTGAATGGATTAATGGCACTGCTGTGACAGTAAAAGGGCAAAAAAATGATAAACCTATTACAGGACAATTTTATGGTCCAGTTTATTGAGGCCCCAACTAGGAATGAAGATCTGTTGTACCTGGTAATCTCAAACCATGCAGAGCTTATTACTAATGTTCAGATAAAGCAAAACCTGCGTAGCAGTGATCATAACAATTTCATTTGATGTTAGCTGTAAGCAAGAAATGCATACGGGAAAGATAAAAATACGTAACTTCAAGACAGCATATTTTCCAAGGATAAAGGCTGCTCGCCAGGATCTAGACTGGAAGGGAATATTGGCATCGTTAAACACAGAACAGAAATGTGAATTCTTCAAAAAGACTGCTTGGGACCTCACTGCAAAGTATATTCGCATGGGCAATACGTTTAAAAGGCTAAAAATACCACCTATGTGGCTCACGGTTGAGCTGGACATTTTATAAATGGGCAACTCATATCCTCTTATTGATTGGTGGTTCCAAATTAATAACTATTGCAGTAGGGAACAGACAAAAGATACGCTCAGGATCTTTCCAAATAACTGTTCTGCTTTATTATGACACAATTGAAGGTTTTTATACACGATTACGTAGGTATCACATTAATATTACAATTGTACCTTTATGGTAACAAGGGACGTTACATAGGAAGGCTAATTCTAATCAGGACTCGAAAGAATGCATACTGAATGTACTGAAAACATTGTTAGTGCTGTGTGCACAGTGGGGGCAGTGTGCAATACATATAAAATAGAATACAATTATATACAGAACTTACAAATTCCCATTACACAGTCAAAGTTAAAAAAGCTATAAACAAGAAAAGAGCTTTTAAAAAATATATAAACATGAAGGAACACTAGTGTCCTTTACATTTTGCAAAGAATTTAACAGAATATGTAAAAAGGAAAGCAAGGATGCAAAAATTCAAAACGAACGGCAGATTGCAAAATATAGTAGGACAAACCCCCAAAAATTCTTCAAATATATTAATACTAAAAAGGTCAAGTCTAAGCATGTAGACCCTTTACAAAAAAATCGAGAGTGGCTAACCTGGCACAAAGAGAAGGCTAATTTATTAAATACTTTCTTCAGCTCTGTGTATACAAAAGAGAATGGGGGAGCTCATGTCCATAATGGGGATGGTATTGACACAGACCTAAATGATCCATAATGGCTCAAAAGTGATGTGGTCCAGAATAGGGATGAGCTTGGTGTTCGAGTCGAACGCATGTTCGCCCGTTCGGGGAAGCCAGAACTCTGTGGGCCGTTTGCGCCAAATTCGTGTGGCGCTCATGGCCCACAATGCACTGCGCCATCGCAGTGCATTGCTGGCTCATGACTGGCCAAGCATGCACTGTGACCCCGCAAGCTTGGCCAATCACAGTGCCGGCAACGAGGAGAGAATCATAGCTCAGGCTGTGTAGTACACGCCCCACACTATATAAGCCCACCAGAACGGCGGCCTTGTAGTGTTCCACCGTCTGCAGGAGTTAGTGGGGGTTGTCTGTGTACCTTCAGCGCAGTATACACCTGTATCTACCTATATAGCTATATTGCTCTTCTGTAATTGAGCTATCAGCCATCTGCAGGAGTTTGTGGGTGTTGTCTGTGTGTCTTGAGCACAGTATACACCTGTATCTACCTATATAGCTATATTGCTCTTCTGTAATTGAGCCATCAGCCTTCTGCAGGAGTTTATGGGTGTTGTCTGTGTGCCTTGAGCGCAGTATACACCTGTATCTACCTATATTGCTCTGCTCTAATTGAGCCATCTGCAGGAGTTAGTGGGTGTTGTGTGCCTCCAGCACAGCACAGTATACACCGGTATCAACCCTTTAATTACTGTTGTTCTATAATAAAGGCATCTGCAGGAATTAGTGGGTGTTGTGTGCCTCCAGCAAAGAACAGTATACACCGGTATCAACCCTTTAATTCCTGTTGTTCTATAATAAAAGGCATCTGCAGGAGTTAGTGGGTGTTGTGTGCCTCCAGCACAGCACAGTATACACCGGTATCTACCCTTTTATTCCTGTTGTTCTATAATAAAGGCATCTGCAGGAGTTAGTGGGTGTTTTGTGCTTCCAGCACAATATACACTACCCAATTTCTGTTTTTCCCATCTCCCTTCAGGCCATTACCATGTCTGGAAGGCCAACAAGGGGAGGCAGACAAGCACGAGCCAATAAAAAAGGGCAAGCAGGCTCTGTGTCTAGAGACAACAGTGCTGGTTGTGGACTCGGTGCATCGTCATCAGCACGTGGCCATGGGACACGCTTGTCCTTCTTTTCGGCAGCTGGATGTGTTGAGCCGCATCATGCCGAAGACCTGGTAGAGTGGATGACCAAGACCTCTTCCTCCTCTCTCACCCAGGCTCAGGGTACTAGGAAAGCAGCTGCCAACGCATCCTCTTCCCTCGTCTCAATGTCCTCATCAGTGACTCCTTCCCTAGACCCACCACGTCCTCCTGAGGAGTCCCCTGAACTCTTTGAGCACAGTGTTGGGTACATGCTCCATGAGGATGCCCAATGTTTTGTAGGCATGATACTCAGCTAAAGGAAGGCAGTAGCGTGAGCGCAGAGAGAGGGGATGCTCAAGAAAGACAGCAATCTAGCAGTCATGTTCCACAAGCTGCAGCATACTGCCAGGTATGCTCCAGTGATGAAGAGGTAGGGGATGATGAGGGCACTGACTCCACGTGGGTGCCTGAGAAGAGGAGGCACATCTCCAACGAGGCAGGATGCCCTCCGGGGGCCAGCTTAGGGGCAGCACACCGACTGAATCACACCGCAGAGCTCTGCCTGTGCAGGGCGCTGCCTCTGCGCGTTATTCTAAAAGTTCTTTGGTGTGGGCCATTTTTGAGAAGAGTGCATCAGATCGCACCGCTACTATTTGCAACATATGTCTCAAGCGTATCTTGCATGGCCAAAACATCAGCCACTTGGGCACCACATGCTTGACCTGACATATGTTGACCTGCCATGCAGCTCGTTGGCAAGCTTACCTCAAAGACCCACACCAAAGAACAAAGCGGACCTCTCCTTGCTCTTCATCAGCTGGGATCTTCAACCCCACTAGACCTGCAGTCCTCTCTGAAACCTGCACTGAGAGGAATGAAGGTGTAGAATTAGGTGTGTCACAGCCAAGTGCTTGCGGGCACTCTGCTAGCAGTACACCCACGTCCGATTGTAGCAGGCAAATTTCCCTGCCCCAGCTGCTGGACCATAGAAAGAAGTTCACTCCCAGCCATCCACATGCCCAGCAGTTGAATGCCAGCTTGGCTAAATTGCTAGCACTTTTCAGTTGGTAGACTCGGCTCCCTTCCGTGAGTTTGTGCAATGTGCAGTTCCTCAGTGGCAGGTCCCCAAACGCCACTTTTTCTCACGGAAGGCGATTCCGGCTCTCTACCGGCATGTGGAAGGCAATGTCCTTACCTCGCTGGACAGGGCGGTCAGGTGCATATTACCACTGACTCATGGTCCAGCAGGCATGGACAGGGACGTTACCTGTCTTTCACGGCCCATTGGGTCACTCTTCTGGCAGCTGGGAAGGATGCAGGACAAGGTGCAGTAGTGTTGGAGGTTGTTCCGCCACCACACCTCCAAAATGCTACTACTGGTTGTGACACACCTCTCTCCTCCACCTCCTCCTCTTCAGGGATGCATGCACGGTCCTGTCACCGTTTGAGGAGGCCACAAAGATGGTGAGCAGTGACAGTGCATGCATCAGTGACACTGTACCTATTGTCCACCTGTTGGAGCATACGCTGCGTGGAATAATAGACAGGGCACTTGAGGCAGAACAGAGCTAGGAAGAGGAGGACTTATTTGCCTCTCAAGGCCCCCTTTATCCAGACAGTATTCCTGCTGTCCCACCCATCACACAGGAAGAGGATGAGGAGGAGGAGGAGGGGGATGATTGTGTCAGCATGGAGGTGGAACCTGACACTCAGCATCAACAGCAGCAGTCTTGTAGGGATGATTTACAGTCCCAATAAACCCGTGGACTTGTACGTGGCTAGGAGGAGGTAGCTGCAGATCATGTTGTCCTTAGTGACCCCAGAGGACTCTGGACCAAATGCCTCAGCTAACCTATGCTGCATGTCCTCTCTGATCCTGCAAAGCCTGCGGAAGGACCCTCGTATTCTTCGGATTAAGGAGAGGGACCATTACTGGCTGGCCACTCTCCTTGATTCACGGTACAAATCAATATAATGCGTGGAGGCTGGTGATCCACATAAGGCTGGTATAGCAATCCCAGAATAAACAATACAAAAAAATGGCCTTATGCGATTTGCATAGCCGGTACCCCAATAGATATTAGAGATATACCAAGCCGTGAAACAGTGTAATATCAATACATTTATTAATCAGAAAAGTGTGTTTGATACATAACAAAAAACATATTGGCAATACATAAACAAGTTGCTAAACCAATTAGAAATGGTGTCAATAGTAAACTTGCGACTTAAGTAGCTTTGGAGAAAAATTCCGACATGTTTCGGACCAACCGTCCTTTTTCATAGGCATATGATTTATCTCATGTGTACAGCAGTGGCGGATCCAGAGTCTAGTCTCGGGAGGGGCACTGCCAGAAAATATGTTTTTTTTGCGGGCAATTTATAAGGGAAATGGCTGGTGTTGGCACTTCAATCCTCACGGCACCATAGTTGTTATGGTGTCAGGATGATTGAAGAGCATTATTTATATTATTACACTGCAATATAAAATTAAATGGTTCAACTCACCTTAATGCAGAATCAGTGGGAGGCCTGAGTGCGTCATTTGCCATGTCATCTGCCACATGTTGCGGATTGTCCACCTGCCATGTCACGTGCCACACGTTGCGGATTGTCCACCTGCCACGTCACCTGCCACACGTTGCAGATTGTCCCTTGCCAAGTCACCTGCCACGTCCTCTGCCACATGTTGCGGATTGTCACTTCCCACGTCACCTACCACGCGTTGCAGATTGTCCACCTGCCACGTCACCTGCCACATGTTGCGAATTGTCACTTGCCACGTCACCTGCCACGTATTGTGAATTGTCCACTTGCCACACATTGCGGATTGTCCCTTGTCACGTCACCTGCCACACGTTGCGGATTGTCCACCTGCCACATGTTGTGAATTGTCACTTGCCACGTCACCTGACACACTTTGCAGATTGTCACTTGCCACAGGTTGGGGGCGGAGAAGGAAGAATACTGGTGCTCTACCACTTACAGTGGACGCTGGACATTTTAACAGTCTGTCTAAACTCTAAACTGCAGCAACAACTGTTCCCCTAGTTGAGGCTCCAGCTCCTGTCACATCGGCTCTGAGACTTGAGTCAGACATGACTCACTGACGTCACTCGTCTGAGACTCAAGTCTCAGTGCAACTGCGAGTGCGACTGCAACTGTTCTCTCCCTGGCCTGGCCTGTGAGTCACGTCGGCTCTGAGAGTGAGACTGGAGTCTGACGTGACTCACTGACGTCACTCGTTGCTAGTCGCCAGGCGGTCCAGGCGTTAGCAACGAGTGCAGGGAAGAGGCTCCACCCACCTGTTCCTCCTGCTCTTGGTATTAGTCGAGTCTCTCTCTCTGCACTGCTGATTGGCTGATGTGAGAGAGACTCGGCAGAGGCAACGACAGAGAATGGGAGACATGTCAGTGCAGACAGTGCTACTATTTCGGGGGGAGGGGGCAATTGCCCCGTTGCCCCCCCCTGGATCCTCCCCCGGTGTACTGGAGTCTAAAAGTACAAATGTGATTGAAATTAGTACAGCAAAATATAAATTTAAATGTACAAAAAGCTTGCAAAAAAATTGTACATAAAAAAACAGTAAACTATTTAATACATACCAGCCAAGCATTAACACCAATAAATACCAGCAAGGGGTGCGAGTATAGTACTGTTGATGATTGCCACAATAATTAAGGCAGTGCCTGATGTCGAATAAGTGCTTTGGTGGGATGGTATTAGAATTGAGCCAAAAATGTCAGAAGCTGCAATGGAAACAAGCTCTCTCAGCTAGGAAGGTATGGGAAAACCTAACCCAGCACAGACACCAGCATAAGGCAGCATTGGTGGATAGTCTAGACAAAAGAAAATATAAATAAAATAAGTATATGGGAACAAATTGTCCCCAAGCATAAGTATGACAGATAATCCCCAGGTATAAGTATGAGTAGGGTGCAATCACTCACCAAAAGTTACACAAAAGATCCAAAGCGGCATGCAGCAGGCAGCATACTGACTGCAGCCCATGCATGCCTAATATCACCCAGTGAGGTGATATGAATCAGCTGTGAGTGGGAGGAGCTGGACCACAATCACAGCTGATTAAAGCAGCATTGGTGGGTAGTCTGGACAAAAGAAAATATAAATAAACTAAGTATATGGGACCAGGTTGTCCTCAATAGGCATAAGTATGAGTAGGGTGCAAACGCTGACCAAATGTTACACAGTGTATAAGTCCAAAGTGGCATGCAGCAGGCAGCATACTGACTGCAGCCTGTGCATGCCTTATATCACCCAGTAAGGTGACACATCATGATGTCACCGGCGCGCGGGTAGCCCTGGACGCAGCGCTCCATGCTAGAGCGCAAGCTTACCATGACGGAGTAAAACTACTCCACCAATTTGGCTATAAGACTGCGCGCCACCCACTGACGATGGGGGCGCGCATGTCTCCCGCGCGCCGGGTACCACAGCAGCTGTTATGAACAAAATGTGCAAGAGGGAGGTAGAAACCTTGAGCAGCAATACTTAACATAAGTAATATGAGTGTGTTATACAGTGCCTTGAAAAAGTATTCACACCCCCTGAAATTGTTCACATTTTGGCATGTTGCAACCAAAAATGTAAATGTATTTTATTGGGGTTTTATGTGATAGACCAACACAAAGTGGTGCATAATTGTGAAGTGGAAGGAAAATAATGGTTTTCAAATTCTTTTTACAAATAAATATGTGAAAAGTGTGGCGTGCATTTGTATTCGGCCCTCTTTACTCTGAAATCCCTAACTAAAATCTAGTGGAAGCAATTGCCTTCAGAAGTCATCTAATTAGAAAAATAGAGTCCACCTGTGTGTAATTTCTCAGTAAAATCTCAGTATAAATACAGCTGTTCTGTGAAGCCCTCAGAGGTTTGTTAGAAAACCTTAGTAAACAAACAGCATCATGAAGGCCAAGGAACACACCAGACAGCTCCGGGATAAAGTTGTGGAGACGTTTAAAGCAGGGTTAGGTTATAAAAAATATCCCAAGCTTTGAACATCTCACGGAGTACTGTTCAATTGATCATCTGAAAATGGAAAGAGTATGGCACAAATGCAAACCTACCAAGACATGGCTGTCCACCTAAACTGACAGGCTGGGCAAGGAGAGCATTAATCAGAGAAGCAGCCAAGAGGCCCATGGTAAGTCTGGAGGAGCTGCAGAGATCTACAGCTCAAGTGGGAGAATCTGTCCACAGGACAACTATTAGTTGTGCACTCCACGAATGTGGCCTTTATGGAAGAGTGGCAAGAAGAAAGCCATTGTTGAAAGAAAGTCATAAGAAGTCCTATTTGCAGTTTGCGATACAGCAAACATGTAGAAGAAGGTGCTCTGGTCTGATCAGACCAAAATTTAACTTTTTGGCCTAAAAGCAAAATGCTATGTGTGGCGGAAAACTAACTGCATATCACCCTGATTACACCATCCCCACTGTCAAACATAGTGGTGGCAGCATCAGGTTGTGGGGATACTTTTCTTCAGCAGGGACAGGGAAGCTGATCAGAGTTGACGGGAAGATGGATGGAGCCAAATACAGGGCAATCTTAGAAGAAAACCTGTTGGAGTCTTCAAAAGACTTGAGACTGGGGTGGAGGTTCACCTTCCAGCAGGACAACATCCCTAAACATACAGCCAGAGCTTCAATGGAATGGTTTAGGTCAAAGCTTATTCTTGTATTAGAGTGGCCAAGTCAAAGTCCAGACCCAAATCCAATTGAGAATCTGTGGCAAGACTTGAAATTTGCTGCTCACAGATGCTCTCCATCCAATCTGACAGAGCTTAAGCTATTTTGCAAAGAAGAAAGGGCAAAATGTCACTCTCTAGATGTGCACAGCTGGTAGAGACATCCCCAAAAAGACTTGCAGCTGTAATTGCAGAGAAAGGGGGTTCTACAAAGTATTGACTTTGTGGGGCTGAATACAAATGCACACCACGCTTTTCACATATTTATTTGAAAAAAAAAAAATTGAAAACCATTTATCATTTTCCTTCCACTTCACAGTTATGTACCACTTTGTGTTGGTCTATTACATAAAATCCCAATAAAACCCATTTATATTTTTGATTGTAACATGACAAAATGTGGAAAATATCAAGGGGTATGGATACTTTTTCAAGGCACTGTACATAGAGGATTAGCATGATGATATTGCTACCCTAAAACTAAATATTATATGCAAAGGGGGGGAGTGACCGGATGTGCGTGGTGTGTGGTGCGCAGGGAGCGTTGTGAGAATGTAGTGGGGCTGATGTGAGTGCGACGCCACCACGCTGTCTCTTCCACGTCGGAGTATACAGGGAGAGTCTAGAGGCAGAGCGGAAAGGGCCGGAGTACGCCGAAGACTGTCGGGAATGGCCGAGAGCTATTGACGCAAGCCGAAGCCGGCCGAGGACATCTCGGACAAGCGCAGGAGCGGAGACACTGCTAAGTATTAATCGCGGTATTCGTGAGTACCCCCTACGGGGGAAAATAGGTTAGGAGGAGCCCGCTAGCGGTGAGGACAAGCAGACGGTACTTGAGGTATCCGGCCCGCAGATTACTAAGCTGCTTATCTGATGTATGGGAGACAAGGCAGCAGGATACAGGTCATCTCCTCTTTGCCTGGCTATCTATTTATTTTTTTATTAATTTTTTGCTCCCAGAAGTGTTGGATTCAAGAGCTATAGCTATCGTATGTACTGAAATGAACTGTATGGTGTATACGTTTATGTAGTTATCTGTCAGCTATCCATCTGCTGAGGACTCTCTGTGGAACGCAAGAACTCTCTTACTATTGCTTAATGATATCTCAGTGACATTTCCTAACGCTTCCTTCCGTTTTTTTGTATATTTAGTTAAATAAGATACAAAGGCAGTAACGGACAATACAGTTACATATTTTTTTAAAGAAGAAGAGGGAAAAAGAAAGGAAAAAAGGAGACAAAAAAAAAAAACCCAGGTTATATTCTGGTAGTACGTACCCGTAAACAGCAGCCTGTAAGAGAGCCTTCTTTTTTCCTCTTCCCCTTCTCTCCCCCTTTTATGTAGTATGGAACTATAATTATGTTTGAAGGGACTTAATCCCAGGATCTCCAGGTTCATCTTCTGGGTTTCACCCGGGGAGGTGAAACCACTGTACAAGGCATCAGTGTCTCTGGTTTCCCTTCATTTGTTCTTTTTTTTCTTCCCTTCCCTTCCCCTCTCACCAGTCTGGAATTAGACGGGGGAACCCCCCTCTTTTTTTTTTTTTTTCTTTTTTTTTTCTTCCCTTCCCTCCTAGCATAAGTTAAAAAATGTCAAGGCGACGAGGAGAGGACCAGTCGCAGCAGGAAGGCACGGGGTCACAACACCTCCGCTCTTCCAAAGAAAAGGGAAAAAAGTAACCAGGCAGCAATGACAGCTGCAGCAAAATTAGAGTGGTTTGTGCATACCCCGGTTCAAACTCCAACAAAGGGGGGACAGACGGTACAAACTAAAATTCATCATGGGGGTCCCACTGATAGAAAAAGCCAAGGCCAAACGGCATCTTTGGCCATGACAGTATCAGAATGTAAGAGCAAAAGTAGTAAGAGCCAGGGGGACACTCAAGGCGACATGGAGCCAGTTGTGAGTAATGACCCACCGGTGGAGGAGGCGCCAACTTTGAAGGATGTTTTGCAAGCGGTAAACGCATGTAAATTATCCCTGGGAGAGCTGACAGTACAGTTAACAGGAATGAAGGAGGAAATATCACTAGTACGTCAAGATATTCAAAAAGTAGTTGAAACAACAACGGTGTTGGAAACGAGAATAAGTCAACTAGAAGATGATATTTATCCAATACAGTTGGAAGTTAAGACTATGAAAAAGCAATTGGACAGCTATGCTACTAAAATGGATGAATTAGAAAATAGATCCCGTAGGGATAACATCAGGATGTTGGGGTTGCCTGAGAAAAGTGAAGGCCTGGATGCCATAAAATTCCTGGAGACCTGGTTTGTAGATATGTTTGGAAGAGAAGACTTTTCACTGTTTTTTGCGATAGAAAGAGCCCATCGGCTTCCCTTTAGAGCCCCGCCGCCCGGAGGTCGTCCTAGACCTATGTTGTTGAAGCTCTTTAATTATAAGGATAAGGTGACACTAATGTGCAAGGCGAGGGAGATGGGAAACATTTCCTTTAAAGGCTCAAGGATTTCACTTTATCCAGACTACTCTCCCGAATTGCAGAGACGCAGAGCGGAATTTCGGGCAATTAAGGCCACCCTGCAGCTATATAAAGTAACTTACGCACTTTTATATCCAGCAAGATTACGTGTGATGACCCTGGAGGGGGCACAGATTTTTGAGTCTACAGATGGGGCATTACATTGGCTGGAAGTTAATAAGGAGTCCCTACAGAGTGGTCAGGGGGAAAGGGGGGGTAGATAGTAGGGGAGGGGGGAGGTTATAAGCTGATTGAAGAAAAAAGGAGGGGGGGAGGAAAGAAGAGGGGAGGGAAAGGGAAAGAGAGGAAAAATTAGCCGGATTTGGAAAATAAGTGTTGGTAGGACGGGGGGGGAGACAGTGGGGGCGGTGTTTGTGAGTTTGGGTAATAGGTGGGGTATGGATGTTACGGTGGGGTATGGATGTTACGGTGCTCTAGGGAGCACCTTGATAGGTGGAGGGAAGGGAGGGAGGGTAGGGAAGCTTGGGAGGGGGGGGTAAATGGGAGGGTAGGGGGGAAGGGGTGGTGTGGGGGACATTGGGGGGAGGATGGGGGGTGGAGGGGTAAACTGTTTAAAAAAAATCACGTGAAGGTAAAATTTGAATATAGCACGATAAGTGTACAGGAGAATAAGATAAATAACACTAAGCATTATTACAAGGTATCACATTTAAGGGTTAAAATTAATTTTAAGTCACAAATACAATTACACAAAACTTGGAAAACTCAATTGGTGGTGAAACTGGGGTTGGTGCACTTATTGAACATTGGTACATTGGTAGAGTCTACATATTACAAGTATTATATATATTTGCGTTATTTAGCTGTGTGGTGCTCCCCTCTTTCTGGCCCGTTTCTCCTTTTGTCTGATAGTATAGATGACACAGGCTAAAATTCTTAATATTGGGTCCTGGAATGTGAGGGGCCTGGGCACCTCAGTTAAAAGGGCGACAGTTTTTGCTATGTTGGAGAGATTTGATGTGGGGCTGGCCTGCCTGCAGGAGACTCACCTAACAAATGTGTCTAAATCACAATTGAATAACAGGAAATATCAACAGCAGTATCACTCAGTATACTCCTCTTATTCAAGGGGGGTGAGTGTGATAATAAAAGATGGGGTGAGTTTCTCCTGCAGGCAGGTCAGCATTGACGAATTGGGCCGTTATGTTTTTTTGTATGGCAAATTAGAGGGTAGTTATTGTATCTTGGCAAATATATATATACCCCCACCGTTTAAAATGGAGGTTGTGTATAAATTGATGGAATTGGGATCCCCGCGGGAAGACGCAGCCTATGACAGAAGCCGACGTACGAGTGGAGCGCCGACGCCGGACCCGAGAGCGAGGCTTGGCACGCGGAAGACCCGCAAGCTGTACGGCAGAAGTCTGAGGCTACAGAGTGGCTGCGACATGGTAACTCGAAGCCGCGCCGGACCAGCGCAAAGGAAAGTATCAGCTTGACGACATAGCAGACGGCCCGGGGATTAGCTGGCCTGACCCTAAACGGGGAATATCAACAGGCCGAGTATGAGGCACGGAGCCAGCAACCGGAAGCAGCGTGGGACGGAGCCGGAGCCTGAGACTATGCGCTAAGGTACCGGACGGGGCAGGGGGACGGAGCAGGCCCTAGTACCAAGTGAGTAAAATTGCCATATATTGCTGCATAAGGATCTTAGTAAGAAAAGACTGCTATAGAAATGTATGCAGAGGACCTGATGAGATAAGACTCAAATTGGCTGACTTGGACTGACATGCTTGTTCATTAAGAGGGGAAAAGGGTTCTGTCATCCCCCAACCCATTGAGAGCCAAATTACCATAGCCCTACAGATGGTAGAATGCAAAAGGTACCCCAGCCATGAAGCAAGTAAAATAAGCCCTGAGATTATCCCGGTAACTCTATAGATCATCCTGGAAATACAGGGGGGAAGGATGGAGGGTGAACAGTTATAGAAGGTCTATATACGATTCTTTACTAGACCAGAACTCCCCCCTAGAATGAAGGTGTCCCCTCTACCCGAATGCTAAGAAAAAAGCTACACGCAAGTAGAAGCGACTCTCAGTGAACTGGGATAGAATCGAGCTCGGGAGTCGGTACCTGGACTAATAATTGGGGACCAGAGGACTCAGACTATCTATCCATGTCATTTGATCTCCTCTGGAGACAAACATACCATAAATACCATAAACCTGCCACCCTAGTGCGAGTGCCCGGAAAGAAAACTCTCTCTTTATTTTGGCACACCCCGAGTGGGCACACGGAAGGTTAATTCTGACACTGTGGCTGATCCTGAAGAAGTAAGGGGAGTACTGGTTGACGCTAAATTAGAGCCACCTTCGGAGCTGAAGGACCCCTTTGAAAGGAGTGTAAGAAACTGACCTCCCCCAGTAGTGGGTTGAGCAACGTGATATTCCCCAGTGTATGACTGTGCTCTGACGGGGTTAAAAATACCCCCTAGTTCCCTACTATTTTTTATCATATTTTTTATTCTCTCTTTTTGCTTTCCTGGTTTTTCAGAGTGTACCCCCCTCTAACTCATTGCCTCAGAAGAGTAGGGAGGTATCGAGCCTCCTCAGGGTGTGTCTGGATGCCCCCCTAAGGGTCAACTCCATCAGCCCCTATAGGCTGATGGGGGAGAATATTGGACATATATCTGTGTAATTTTCTTCTGTGATTATTGCAGGGGTACAACGATATTGTGGTATATAGGTGTGTAAGCAAAGGAGGAGGGAAAATGAGGGGGAAGACAAAATCAAGTAAAAATGCCCCACCGATATCCAGCCCTGGCGGGATACAGAGATACATGGCATGTAATAATGCAAACACCAGTATGCTAGAGGAGGGACAGGAAAGCCCAAAACAGGGAGGAGGAAGGAGGTCAGGGCCGAGTAGACAGAAGTTAGGAGAAGAAGGTAAAGGGGTAAAAGCAGACGGGGTTAGAAGTGGGGGGAAGAAAGAAACAAGTCTAAGTATTACAAGTACTATAACCCAAAGCTCCCACAGAGGCCAAGTGGAGAAAGAGGGGGAGAGTGCAATGGGTGAATCTATCCCAGAGGAAGAGATCCCGCGACCCAATCCCCAAGTTGACCCCGCCCCAATAAAAGAGATGTTGGGAGAAATGTTTGCAAAAATGGAGAAGGCTCTAAAGACAGAAATAGCGGGAGTACGGGCGGATATAGGCAGAGTGCTGGAAAGGGTAGAGGAGGTGGAAGAGAGAATGGACAACCAGGAGCTGAGAATAGAGGAGATAGCAGAACAGGTGCAAAATCTACGGAGAACAAATAGGTCCCTCCTTTACAAACTAGAAGATCAGGAGAATAGGAGCAGGAGGAAGAATGTACGCATTAAAGGTATCCCCGAAAAATATGGTGCCGCAGAGTTGAGTAAAATAGCGCAGCAGGTCTTTAACTCACTATTACAAAGAGACCCAACTGAGAGCATAAAACTAGACAGGGTTCACAGGATAGCAGATCGGGGAGGAGTAAGTAGGGAAGCAACACGAGATGTGATTGTGAGGTTCCACTACCTAGAGGAGAAGGGGCAAATAATGGAGAAATTGAGGGTAGTTTCAGGGATTCCCTTTGAAGGTACAGACCTACGCGTATTCTCAGACTTAGCTCCAGAAACATTGAGGAGAAGAAGACTCCTAAAACCCCTAACAGAGGCTATGACCGCTGCGGGTATCTCTTATCAGTGGGGTTTCCCAGCGTGTCTACGGGGGCGAAGAGACGGCCGTCTGGCGGTCCTTCGCTTCCCAGAGGACCTAAGAAGGTTTTGCGAGAACCTAGAGATCACTCCCCCCCCGCTACCTGGTTGGCAAGAGGTGATAGATACGGACTCACCCCAAAGAAAGCTAAGATGGCAGAGAAGGAACGCTAAAGGGAGGAATGAGGGAGAGGAAGACAATAGATACAGGAGACAGCAAAGTTGAGGGCTCGAGAGATCCAGGGGGAAGGGAGGGGAGGAGGCGGGGAGGAGGGAATCGTCGTCATTGGGTAGGCACTACTAGGTATGAACCCCCAAAGAAACATGAAGTATAGACACTGTCAGGGAGACAGGGCCAGGTTCATGTACATCCATTGGGGGGGAGAGACCCCCTACCAACGCCTGCAGTGGCAGAGTTGGGGGAGAGGGAGGGAGGGAGGATGGGGGTTTGGGGGGTGGAGTAGGGGAAGGAGTGGGGAAAAATTTTTTTTTTTTTTTTTTTTTTTTTTTTTTTTTGCTGTCCTTCGTGTCCTCCTGGTCCGCAGGAAGAGGTGGACCCACTCTGGGTCGGTGCATGGGAAACAAGGAAATAGTAGATACCAATGGTTCTTATTAATGTAATAACATACAACGTAAGGGGATTAAACACAAGTGAAAAAAGGTATAAAATCAATAAAGAACTCCAATTTATGGGGGGGAAAATTATATGCCTCCAAGAAACGTATATCACTAGTAGCTCCGGGATAAGCCTATCATCTTATCAATTTCCATTGTGGTTCTATGGAGATTCTACATCAGTACACTCCAGAGGAGTAGCGATCGGGTTTGAAAAATCAGTAAGATTTGAGATTGAAGACCGACTGACCGACCCAGAGGGGAGATACCTATTCTTAAAGGGCAAATTGGGAAACATAAAATGTACGATTGTTAACGTGTATGCTCCAAATAGTAACCAGGAGAAATTCCTGTTAAGAATATTAAGTAAACTAGAAGATTTTAGAATAGGTATGGTAATCTTGGCGGGGGATTTAAACTGGTGCTTAGATCCTAAACTGGACTCCTCAGGGGGTGGCTCATGGAGAGCAGAGCACCAATATAGGAAAATAAATAAAGCACTTAATAACGCTCAGCTACATGACGGGTGGAGGATCACTCATCAGAAAGAGCGGGACTATACACACTTCTCCGCCGCACATAAAACTTTTACAAGATTAGATTATATCCTAGTGGGACAACAATTGGTAGCCTCCTTAAAAAAAACAGAAATTAAGCCAATTACCCTGTCAGATCATGCCCCTGTAAGTGTCCAATTAGATATACAAGGTCAGACGGAGACAGGAAGCGCGTGGAAATTAAATGACTCACTTATCTTTGAACAAGATGTAAGTGCAAAAATCCTGCAGGAATTAAGTGACTTCTATACGACGAATGACACAGGAGAGTGCTCGAAGGCTACTATTTGGGAGACCCATAAGGTGGTCATCAGGGGGATCCTGATCGGAATTGGAGCAGGGAAAAAGAAAGACAGGGAGAAGGCGAAGAGACTGCTATATAAGGAGATTGAGGAATTAGAACAAACCTCCAGACCCAGAGGGCTCCAGGAGTCACAGGAATTACAAAAAAAAAAAAGAGATTTAGAAGAATATTTAGAACAAGAAAGGAGGACTGCTTTCCATAGAATAAATAGGGAGAGACATTTGTGGGGCAACAAATCAAGCAAGTGGCTAGCCAGAAGAGTAAAGGAACAGAAGAACAGGACCTATATATCGAGGATTAGAGATAGGGAGGGGGAGATGAAATTTGCAACATCGGACATTGCAGAGAACTTCCAGTCATATTATAGTGCATTATATAACCTAGGTAGGAGAGGGGAGGGGAAGGAGAAAAGGAAAGAAATAACTAGGGATTATTTAGAGAAGTTTAAAAACTTAAAAGTGCCAAGCGAGGATCTGCAGGAATTAGAGAACCCTATCTCAGTAATGGAAGTGGAAAGGGCAATTAAGGAAACAGCTATAGGGGGAAGCCCCGGGCCAGATGGCTATTCCATCATGTACTATAAAAAATTTAAAAACTCTCTCGCACCCAAGCTCTGCGACTATTACAATGAGGTGGGGGAAGGGGGAGCCTTTCGTGAAGAGGCCCTACTCGCCCACATCTCACTGATTTTAAAAGAAGGAAAGGACCCAGCAGCGATGGAAAGTTATAGGCCGATCTCATTGCTGAATGTAGACGTAAAGCTCTACGCGAAGATTTTGGCGGAACGACTCAAATCTCTCCTCCCCAGGTGGATCCATACCGACCAAGTGGGTTTCGTCAGGGGACGAGAGGGAAGGGATAATGCCCTAAAGTCAGTAATGTTGATACAGGAAGTAACTAGAAGAGGTACTCCCACTCTGCTCTTGTCGGTGGATGCCGAGAAGGCATTTGACAGAGCAGATTGGGAGTTTATCAATGAAACCCTGGAACAACTGGGGCTGGGTGAGAAAATGATGCAGAGGGTAAAAGCGCTGTATAAAAAACCGACAGCTAGGATTAAAGTGAACGGCGCCCTGTCTCGCCCCTTTGAATTATTCAACGGGACGAGACAGGGATGCCCTCTGTCCCCGATCCTTTTCGTGATTGCCCTGGAGCCATTATTGGCAGCAATTCGGGACAATCAGGACATACGAGGAATAGTAGTAAGAGGGAAAGAGTATAAGGTGTCTGCATTTGCAGACGACCTGCTCTTATATGTGACGCACCCCAGAATATCAATACCAATGATAGTGAAGGAAATAGAACAATACGGTCGAATATCAAATTTTAAAATCAACTTATCTAAATCAGAAATATTAAATCTTAATGTATCCAAAGAAACTCAGAATGACCTATCTTCAAGCCTACCCTTTAAATGGAGTGGAGGAGAATTGAGCTACTTAGGGATTAAACTGACAGCGAAAAAAACGAAACTGTATGAAACAAATTATATACCCTTACTTAATAAAATTAAATCCCAAATGGAAAATATGAAACATAAAAGAATATCGTGGATAGGCAGAGTGAACGTAATAAAAATGTTCATACTCCCAACTGTATTATACACATTCCAAATGCTCCCCATCGTCCTCCCGAGTAGTTTTTTCAGAAAATTAAAATCTCTTGTTCTTGCATTTATATGGTATCCCAAAAAACCACGCATCGCCCACAAGGTCCTAGTAAAGGAGAAGGAAAAGGGAGGAGTAGGTCTACCAGATTTTAAAAAATACTATGAAGCCATAATACTATCCAGGATAGTGGATTGGATACATAACTCAGAGGGGAAGAACTGGGCAGAGTTGGAAACAAGTTTAAGCGGGACAGACTTAACTAAAATGATTTGGATTCCATCCCAAGTAAGGAACCTAGGAATAGGCACTAGTATGATCACAAGGCACGCACTGAGAACATGGGACAAAATAAACAAGTCACACAACTGGACATGTAATTCCCCTCTAATGTCACTATTAGACACAAAATATTTTATACCAGGAATGGAAGAGCGAATGTTCTATAGTAGATGGGCACAGAAAGTAGAAGTAACACTGGGTGAGGTGATGATTGGAGATAGGATCTTAACATATAGGGAAATCACTCAACAATGGGGAAATAGACCCTTAGACAAATGGAGATACAATCAACTAGCACATTTCACACAAGGGCTCCCACAACCCCTACGAGGAATGAATGATTTAAGGCCACTAGAAAAATTATTTAAGGACCCACAAAGCATAGTGAAAAGGATATCTAAAGTATATAAAGTATTAAGAGGTGAGGGAGAAGGGGAATTACCTACATATTTAGGAAAATGGGAAAGGGAACTGGGGACTCTGAGTAATGACGAACAAAGGAATAAAATATTAAAAATGACATACATTTTAGCGAAAGACTCACGAACATATGAAATGGCATATAAGCTAATAGCGAGGTGGTATATGACTCCCAATAGAATGCAGAAACTAAGAAAAGGAGAAGACTTGATGTGCTGGAGGGAATGTAAAGAACAAGGCACGTTTAAACATATTTGGTGGGACTGCCCAAAAATAAGACCTTATTGGGATAAGATAATTGAAAATATCTACTTGATAACTGGAATGAGGATTAGGAAATGTCCATGGTCTTGCCTGTTCCATGACACAGACATGGGTGTAAGACAGTATAAAGCAACACTCATTCCCTATCTCTTGAATGCAGCCAAAGCCGTGGTTCCAACGCATTGGGGAGACCCCCAGGGGCCGACAATTTTAGAGTGGGTGGAAAGGGTGGAGCAGAATAGACTGATTGAAGATTCGATCAATAAAACACTGGAACCAGAGAGGGCAATTCAAGTGAAATGGCAACAATGGCTGACATTTATAGAGAGTGGGAGCTGTCTTGTCTGAGTAAACAGGAGTAGGGAGAAGAGGAGGAGCACGAAGGACACGGGCGGAGAATGGGGGGCACAACTACGTCCGTTTTTTTTTTTTTTTTTTTGCCCGTGGGGGAGGGAGGGAGGGAGGAGAGGTATTCTATTAAATGTATTTTTTAAGAAGAGAATGTTAAGGAGTCGGAAGTTTTGTAATATACTATACGACTCCTTCTCTAAGATTTGTAAAATAAGGACTGATTAATCTGTGGAAAAATATGTTTTCGAAAAATAAAAATAAAGAATATATAAAAATAAAAAAAAATAAATTGATGGAATTTATTGGGGATAAAGAAGGTATCCCGATTATAGCGCTGGGAGACTTCAATGAAGTTCTTGATGTAGATATTGATAGGTTCCCCCCTAAGGTGCGACCCCGGGGTACGGGAGAAACTAGGTTGAGCTGCCTCTTGAAGGAAATAGGGTTAGCGGACCTGTGGAGAGAGAGAAACCCGAAAGTTAAACAATATTCTTGTTTGTCGGGATCCTATGCTACCCTATCTAGAATAGATATGGCTATAGGAAATGCAGAAATGGCACAAAATATAAGAGACATAGAATATATGCCCAGAGGGGTTTCAGACCACTCTCTGGTAAGGGTAGTATTAAACACAGGGGTGAAAAAAACTCAAGCGAGCTGGAAGATTAGTCCTTTTTGGCTGGAAATAATAAAGGATGAAGAGGAGGTTATGCCAAAAATACGTGAGTTTATAAGTTTTAATGTGGGCACAGCTCCAACTACTGTAATCTGGGATACCTTAAAGGCTTTCCTTAGGGGTATCCTGATCCAGCAGGTAGCAAGAATGAAGCGAAAATCTAGGCTGTGGGAGGAGAGTATCAGGAAGGAATTGTTAGAGGCAGAAAATAACTATGTAAAAGATCCAACTCCAGAAAAACAAAAAATATGGCTAAATAAACAACAAGGTTACAAGACAGCAATTATAAAAAAAGAAGAAAGCAAACGAATTTTTTTGAAACAGCGTTATTTTGGAGAGGGAGAGGGGGTGGGCAGACTGCTTGCTCAGCTGGTTAAAACAAATGCCCCTCCCTCAGCCATCTCTAGCATCAGAGCCTCAAATGGGGTACCGACCCGAAGGGGGGAGGAGATAGTAGAAACCTTCGGAAATTACTATAGGGAGTTGTACCGGTCACAAGGAGTAGGGGAGGAAGGGGAAATGGATAGATTTCTGGAAGGCCTGGAAATGGTGACTCTTACTCAGGAGGAGAGGGAAGTATTAGATGCCCCGATAACTATTGATGAATTACAACAGGCAGTGGCTGGGATGCCTAATCAAAAGGCCCCAGGCCCGGATGGGCTGCCGGTAGAAATATATAAACATTATGGAGAATTGCTGCTGCCAGAGCTGTACAAGACATTAATAGGTACAGTGAAGGGGGGACAACTGCCTGTTTCAATGACGGAGGCAACTATTATCGTGGTCCCCAAAGCAGATAAGGACCCGTTGGAAGTGGCCTCATATAGGCCAATCTCGTTACTGAATTCGGATGAAAAAATCTTGGCCAAGGTACTTTCAAATAGGCTGAATCAATATATTACAAAGTTAGTACATCCAGACCAAATGGGATTTATTTTGGGAAGGTCCACTAGTATGAATATCAGAAGGACTTTTTTAAACATGCAGATTCCCTCAGAGACTATGGGGGCAAGGGCTATAATGTCCTTGGATGTAACAAAGGCCTTTGATAGCCTGGAGTGGAAGTATCTTTGGCATGTGTTGGAGAAAATAGGACTTGGCCCTTCCTTTATTGGTTGGGTCAAAATGATGTATAACACCCCTAGTGCCAGGATAAGGGTTAATGGTAGATACTCTGAAAAGATCGAAATGAGCAGAGGGACAAGGCAAGGTTGCCCGCTGTCCCCTCTGCTCTTTGCATTGGCCATAGAGCCATTAGCAATAGCGATTAGGGCCAACCCTGGGATTAAGGGATTCCAAAGAAAGGGGGAGAGACAGGAAAAGATCGCTTTATACGCGGACGATGTCCTACTTTTCCTAGGGGACACTGGTCCGTCTTTGGAACAGGCAGTCACCCTAGTAGAGGGTTTTGGAAAATTTTCAGGGCTGGCCATAAACTGGGGGAAGTCTGAGCTGCTCCGGGTCGACTCCCTGGATGCTGCGGCTGCGCCAGGGGGAGTACAGGTGAGGGTGGTAGATGCTATGAAGTATCTTGGTATATATTTGACAGTGAACCCCGACCAGTACATCAACAAAAATGTAATTCCACTGTTGAATAGATTTAAGTGTAAGTGTGACGTCTGGAGTAGGCTTCCGTTATCAGTGATGGGTCGTTGCAGCCTGATTAAGATGATATGGATGCCACAATTGCTATACGTTTTACATAATGCACCGGTATGGATATGCAAAAAGTGGTTTAAAAAACTGGAGACCCTCCGGGAGCTCATCTGGAGGAAGGGAACGGCCCGGATACGACTCCGGACGTTACAGTTACCGATAGATAGAGGAGGTTTGGCGGTGCCACACCCTAGGAATTATTACCTGGCGGCGCAGCTGCAGCATCTGGCGGGTTGTGACTCGGAGCAGGGAAGAAAGTTAAAAGGAGGAATCAGGATGATAGGAGCCCCACATGAACTTGTAGCTGAGGTTTTGGAGGCAGACTCCTTTCAGCATAGTAACTCTGTAACCAAAATGGTGGGTAAGATATGGAAAGCGGTGAAATTAAAAATGGGCTATACTGGGCTGCCAGAATTTACACCTCTTTGGGATAATAAAAACCTACCGGAATTATTTATAATAGGTAAGGTTAAAAGGTGGGAAGGGGAAGGCATAACCAAATTGATTCAACTTTATGAGGGTGGGGTCTTAAGAACATTCTTGGACTTAAAGCAGGCCTACGATATACCACAACAATCATTTTTTAGTTACCTGCAGGTGAGACAC